>NC_051064.1:104111290-104836337 GCF_004664715.2 Peromyscus leucopus
TTATAGATTGTAGATATCACTTGTTTAGTGGGGTGTTTAAAACATCTCCCTGTTCTGTAGAATGTCACATTATGCTACTGGTTATTTCCTTAGTCATGCAGAAGCTTTTTAACTCACTTGTCTGTTCTGAGAGTTCTTCCCTGTAATTCCTTTCCGGAAACTTCTTCCCTCTGCCTATACTGTATCGTTTCTCTTTTCCCCTAACGGTTCCCAAGTTTCAGGTCTCACATTAAGGCTCCAAATCCATTTTGAGTTGGTTTTTGTGCTGAATGAGAGATAAAGACGTCACTTTATTCTATTGCATGTGGATATCCAGTTTTCCTAGCACCATTGGCTGTTTCTCCATCCCTTGGTTTTGGTATCAGGATAATGCTGACTTCATAGGAGAGTTTGGCAGTCTTCTTTCTCATTCTATTTGATGGAACAGTTTGAGGAGCACCTGTGTTAGCTGGCTTAGTGACTTCAGCGGTCATTCAATCCAGTCCTGAGCTTTTCTGTTAGGAAACTTTATATTACTACTGTTTCATTACTTGCTGTTTTATTATCTGTCTCTGTTGCTTATGTTCTATTATATCCTCCTGACAGGTAGTAGATGTCTAGGGATTTATACATTTTCTTATATTTACCAGGTTTTTAAATATAAAATTTAAAAATATTCTAAAGCATTGGTGGTACACACCTTTAATCCCAGCTCTCAGGAGGCAGAGGTGGGTGAATCTCTGAGTTCCAGGCCAGCTACACAGAACAAATTCCAGGATAGCCAGGGTAGACAGAAAAACTCTGTCTCGAAAAACAAAAGAAAAAAAAATTCCTTAGTGATCCTCTGTATTACGGAAATTGGGTTCATTGTAATCTCCAAATATTTACCTTTAATTTTGTTAATTGGGCCTTTTCCCTCTCATTTTCTTAGTTTAGTTTGGTGTTTGTCAATCATACTTACTTTTTCAAAGACTCTACTCTTTGCTATCTGTTGTTCCTGTAGCCTCTAATCAGTGAAATCCATTCATTCATTTCTGGTCATTATTCCTTGGGATCTACTGCTTTGGGGTTTACCTTGTTCTATTTTTTTTTTTTTTTCTAAGACCTTGAGGTACATAATCCCATCATCTGACTGAGGCACAGAATCCCATCTAATGGATCCACTATTTTCCAGTGTAAAGATTTCTAGCTGTAAATGTTTCTAGCTGTAACCCAATGATTCTGGGAAGTTATGTTCTTATTTTCATTTTTTCTAGAAACTTCTAAATTTCTTTCCTGTTTTTTTTGGTCATTGACCAGGCTCTGTTCATTCAAGGTGTCCAGGCTCCAAGGATTGGTGTAGCATCTGTGTCACCTCTCACTGTTGATTTCTAGCTTTATTTTACTACAATATGAAATCCAAGAAATTATTTCAATTCATTTGTATTTGGTAAAAATGGCTTTGTGGCCCAGAATGTGGTCCGTCTTAGAGAACACTTTTCAGGGACTGCTGAGAAGAAAGCCTCTTTAGCTGTTAAATTGACTATTCTCTAGATCTGCTAAACCCATTTGGTCTGTGGTATAGTTTAACTCCAGGGTTTCTCCCTTGGCTTTTCAGTTAGAATGACCTACCTAAAGATAAGAGGGGGGTTCTGAAATCCCACGCTGTTATTGCATCAGGTCCTATCTGATCTTTTATGAAACTGGAAGCTTCAGTGTAGGATGCATATGTATTTGCAATTATCTGGATGAATTGTTGTTTTTATTAGTGTGTAGTGGCTGTCGTTATCTATTCCTATTTTGGTTTTCAGTCATTTAATCAGGCATCACAATAACTCTGCTGGCTCATCTTCCACTTCATTTCTTCAGCTTTTGACTCAGTCTGTTGGTGTCTTTGCCAGGGAGGTGTGTTTCTTGGTGACATCAGATAGTTAGATCTTGTTTTGCATCAGTCAGCTAAGCCACATTGTCTTTATGATGAGTTGAGGCTATTTACATCCAAGGTTATTGTTGGGAGATGTAATTCTGTTGGTTGGATTGTTCTTTTCTTTCTCCTGTGAAAGTACAATTTGCTAGTTGGCTTGTGCTGGGCATGAGGCATCTCTTCCTAACTCCGTTCGTCTCTCTCGTGAAACTCATCCTCTCCTGAGCTCTCACGATTGTGACTTTCTTCCTCTTCTGTGTGTAGAAGTCCTTTAAAGACCCTCTGCAGGGCTAGCTGGATGGCCACAGACCACCTTAGTTTGTGCTTGGGTTGGATTGTCCTTATTTCTCTGTCGGTTTTTACAAGATGCCGTTGCTGGTTGCTGGTTGTTGCTGTCTTGGTTGACAGTTCTGTATGTTCAGGGCATGAAATAGATCATTCCACACTTCCCTGCCAGCTTCCTGCTCTCCCTGGCTGTCATCTGGGGCTGTCCCTCATCCAGGAACTGTGGTAGGCTGAGTTCAGGCTCCCTTATTTAGACTGTTCCCAGGCCCCCCAGTGTAGCTCAGTTTTAAGCAGTAGATCCACACTCAGGGTGGCGCTTGGCTGGGGGAACCGCCTGAGCTGGGGGAACTCCCCTTTGTTCTCGATTGAAAACTCACTGTCTCAGCATGACACGCAGCTTGGAATTTGAGGCTTGGGGGCATCATGGACCTGTCCGTGGGTAGGACTGCAGTATCTCTTCACTCGGCCTCCTGTGGGCTGAGGTTTCTGTTTTGCCTCTGCCCATCAGGAGCCACAGGGCTGAAGTTGTACTGAGCTTGGCTTTCTTGCTTTCTGTTTGGCTTTTTCCTGTTTCTCAGCACTCTTTGCTGCCCTGTCACCCCTGGACCTCGACACTCCTGTGTTCTCTTTCTCTTTAGAGCAGAGTCTATTTTTTCTTCTCTTGACATTTCTTCTCAGTGCTTACACTGTCAGCTTCTAGCCTGCTCTGTTTCTGCAGATTCTCAAAAGTTATTTTTCTATTGGGGGTTTATAATTGTTTGATGGTTGGAAAACTTAATCTGTGTTGCTGATCTGAAGGTAAGGCAACATTGTGAGCCTTGTGTCTTGTTGTGTGACCAGACACTCTGAGCATGCCATGTGTGTTGGAAGTGGCCTGTGTGCCATGCTTGAGGGTTATGAAGTCATGTGCACACACGAACACTCATGTATTGGAATGTAGTTTGGTCTTCTAACTGCTAGACATCCCCTCTTCATCTCGGCTTTTTTTCTTTATCTTTTTCCTCTGCTGGTGTCTCAGAGCAGAGGGTTTTCTCTATGACGGTCAGTTTTTCTATTTCTACTTGTTCTGCAGCTGCTGCTCCAGACTTACCTGTGCGTTCTTAGGTGGCTGTCTGTTGATAATCATTCTGATGTTTCATCAGTGTGTGTGTCTTTGAAAGGATTCCTTTCGGATGTTAGCTGGCTCCTTCAGCTTGCTTTGGTTTACATTTGCTATTCTTACCACCTTTCTGTGTGTGTGTGTGTGTGTGTGTGTGTGTGTGTGTGTGATGGGGAGGTGATGAGAGAGTGAGTGTAACACTACCAATTTAAAAAATTAATTATGAAAGTCCATGTCTTTTTATTGGTGCATTTTAAACACCTTTTAGTGTATGTATTGCTTTTTGTTCAGTTGGCATTTTGGCAATCTGTTCCCTTACAATTTCTTTTAACCAAATGTTTCACCTTTTTTTTTTTTTTCATATTTCTAACTGTTGGAAAAATGTGAACTTACCAGCTGTGCATCTTATCTTTGGATTAATTTGTTTTCTATTTTTTTGTTTTTTGTTTGTCTTATTTTTGAGACAGAGTCTCATTATATAGCTCTGGCTTTCCTGAAACTCGTTATGTAGACCAGGCTGGCCCCAGACTCAGAAATCTACCTGCCTCTGTCTCCTGATTGCTGGGATTAAAGGCATGTGTCACCACTGTCTGGCATTTCTCCCCCACTTTTAAACATTGTGTGTGTATAGGTGTTTGCCTGATGTCTGTACACCACATGCATGCAGTGCTTATGGAGGCCAGAAGAGGGCATCGGGTCCCCTGGAAATAGTTATTGTGAGTTAGAGTGAGCTGCCATGTGGGTGCTAAGGCTTGAACCCAGGTCCTCTGGAAGAGCAGCCAGTGCTCTTAACCGATAGTCGTCTCTCAGCCTCTTATCTTTTAAGAGTGAGCTCAGGCAGTGGGGGAGTAGGTACACACTTGTGCCACAGTGTGCAGAGGAGGTCAGAGGTCAACTGTTTCCAGTCTCTTCTCCTTCCACCTTGATTTGAGGCTGTGTATTCCAGGCTGGATGGCCTGTGCCATCTGGCCGATTCTGTCTCTACCTCCCCTCTTCTGGGCTTGCCTTACAGGCATGCATCTACATTCAGCTTTTTATGTGGGAGCTGGGGTTTGATCTCACATCTTCAGGGGTTTATGGCAAATGCTTTTACTGGGTGAGCCATCCTGGCAGGCTGCGGTTCCTACTGGAGGTGTGTGTGTGGTGTCCCTAACTCATCAGCACCCTTTCCTCTCTTAGTACCCGGTTTCCCGCTTAACCCATTCACTGCCATTCCGTTGGTTCCTTCTTACCCTACTTGCCGTGATAACTACATCCAGTTCTTCACTTTAGAGTTATCCTGTACATTAGCTGGGTCCTGGCCTGGCTGGTATAAAGCTATGATCATTCACTCCACGAGTCACACAGTGCTAGCTGGCATTTACCAGCCTGTGTTCTCTCTGCGTGTTTCCTTGCTGCAGAGTTTTGAATGAAGCGTTCCTGTGGTAAAAATCTTTTCAGAATGTGGGCAGTTAGGAACAGCTCTCTTCTTTCGCAGAGAGAAGCACGAGCCTGCCTGAATGTATACATCTGTCTGCAGAGGTTTTGCCTTGACGTGTTGGAAATAGGAATTCCTTGTCCCTAGTCTGGTGTTTCTAGAAGAGGCTGGTTGCAGTGGACTCCTCGCTCCTCGAGACGTGTTCTCACTGGAAGCTTTTGATAGCCTTGTTTTCTTTATTATTTTTTTTTCCGTTTTTTGCTTTGTGGTTATGAATTTTATGACAGCTCTGAGTGGGTGTGTGTTTTCTTCCGCAGCATGTTTGGGGATGCCAGGTGGTTGACTGTTCCTGAGCTTTTCAATTCCTCTTTAATAATGCACATTTCTCGGCTATTGTTTTCCAAAGGTGCCTCTCAGCTTTTATTCTCCTGCAGTGGCTCCAGTTGAGCAGGTTCTGTGTCCCTGTCACCATGCTGCCCCTGCTACCCTCACCTTGCTCTAACTAATTCAGCTTGCGTTTTCTGTTTCTTTAGCCCGGTCTTTTAGATGATAGGTTTGTTTTGAATCATGTTTGTCTTATGTTTAACCACCTATTAAAGCACAGGATACAGACCGAGGAATGCTCGAAGCCTTTGTAGAACAGGTGTGTCCACGCCAGTGTGTGGACTTGCTTTGGAGAGTTCGGGTCTCATCCACGTGAAGCACGTGGGCAATGCTGTTCACAGTGAGCAAGGGCTGATGTTCTCTTCACGTCCGTCTTCTCGCCAGCACTCCCCGTGGACCTCTATAACTGTCTTGGCTCATGTTACTAGCAAAAGACCCACCGCTCTCGAAGGCTACTTACCTTCTTTGGGACGGCTGTCGGGTTGCTGGTTCTTAGTTT
Organism: Peromyscus leucopus; assembly: GCF_004664715.2. NCBI lineage: Eukaryota > Metazoa > Chordata > Mammalia > Rodentia > Cricetidae > Peromyscus > Peromyscus leucopus. The sequence goes on from NC_051064.1 coordinate 104,116,857, forward strand.
CCTGTCTGTTACCTCTGCCTTCTCTGTCACGGGCTGTCCAGCCTGTTGCCTTTGTTTGTGTGGCTCTGGTCTCCAGATGATGAATTTTTGTTTTCTTTGAATACATAGTTTCGGGGGAGGGGTGTCAGTTTCTGTGTGCCGCTGTTGATAGGAGAGTGAAAGGCTTGCTGTACAGCTCAGTGGTAGAATGGGGTATCACTCGAAATCCCTGGGATCAGCCCCCCATACACACACGCGCGCACGCACACAACACACACACACACACACACATACACACATGCACACACACATAAGCATACACATACACACACATAAACATACACAAACACATACACACATGCACACACATATAAATATACACACACACATACATACATACATACACACACACACACACACACACACACACACACACACACACACATCTACCATAAGAATTTGATAGGGAAAGGGATGCTGGGAAGACTACAGGGAAAGCCTGGTCTTCGTTAGGATTTGGGGAAGACAGACAGGGAGAACTCTGGTCCACTGTCCTCCCAGCCTTCCCTACCACACTGGACATGGCCGCGGCCCTCTCTGTGTCTCGAACCCAGGCCGTGTTTTCTAGGCCTCCCTTTCCTCAGCTGTGGCATCTCCCTGTGGTTGTGGGTGCGAGGGGCTGAGGAGGAGATGGTCAGTGGCCAGTCTCCTGCCCTCCACAGCCTGCTTGTGTACCACCTGCTGCTAAATCTTTGTTTCTGCAGCATCCCAGGCCCCTGCTGCTCTTTCTCTGCACAGCCTTGGCTTCCAGGAGAGCCCCGCCCCCTGAAGGAGGGGGAGGAAGTCGCACAGTCCACCTGCCACAGCCTCCCCGAATTCTCTTGTGGACCTCTTTCTTGCTCTCTGCGCATGTCTGCCTGCACACCTCCTATCCTGACAGGGTTTCCTGCCAGCGCCATGTCTGTTTGAGTCCATATTTCTTCCCCTCCCAATTTTATAGGAACTGGTTTAGATAAGGGACCCATTTATCCATTGTCAATTCCCCCTTTTCTAGTGGTTCTATCTACCTACCTACTTATCTACCTACCCATCTACCTACCCACCTACCCCCATCTTCCTCCCTCCCTCGCTTCCCTCCCTCCCTCCCTCCCTCTCCTATCTATCTATCTATCTATCTATCTATCTATCTAGATGTAGATACATATATAGATACACATTGTTCCTATACTGAAATCCACATATATTGGGCTTTTTTGCATATATATGTGTGGTACTCATGTATGTATGTAAATGTGTTCACGTGTGTGAGGGTGCACATGCTCATGCATGTGGAGGCCTGAGGTTACTGTCAGATGTCATCCTTGATCACTCTCCATCTTACGTATTGAAGCATGGTCTCACACTTGAACTCGGAGCTCAGCCAGTCAGCTAGTCTGGCTAGCCAGATTGCTCTGGGAACCCTCTCTCTCTCTCCTTCCCTTGTGCTGAGATTTTAGGCAGGCTGCATGCCCACCTGGCTTTTATTATTACATTCATTCATTCATTGAAACACAGAGTCTGCTCGTATGCATGCCTTTGTGTATATTATAGAGGTCAGAGACACTTCTGGTGAGCAAGTTCTGGCTGCCATGTGGGTCTTAGGGAGCAAACTCGGGTTGTCAGCTTGGCTGCAAGCATCATTACTTGCTGAGCCATCTGTCTGGCTTTTTTCTCGCAGGTTTTGGGGGTTCTGAACTCTAGTCCCCCTCACACTTATATGGCAAGCACTTTTCCTACCGAGCATCTCCCCAACTGTCAGGATGCTTTTTAAAGCTAAACACTAATTCACATTTTTCGGTGGCCGTGCAGCTCGGTTCATCTTTGTTTCGAACTAGAGGATTAAGTGAAGTGAACTTTCAGAATAAGAAAATTGTGTTTGAAAGTCAGCCTGTGGATCAACAGTCTAATCAGGCTTCCTGCAGCTTGGGAGTACTGGCATGGGTCAGCAAGTTATCGCTTTGCTAGGCAGTTAGTATCTCCTTGCCATTGCTTGTGTTTTTTAATGAGACTTCGTCTGTTAAACTGCTAGTTCATGCGAAGCCAGTTGGTGTTAGATGTTAGATGAAGACCTGGCATCGGGTGTACAAAAGAACATGTAACATTGTCGTTGAGAGCCCCGGTAGAAACTACACAGTAAGTTCATGGTATAAAGCAAATCGTGTTTGTCAGAAAGTGAGTCTTCGGTTCCTTCCTAGGCAGGGGGAGCACCTCTGGGCTCTTGGCACCTTTTCCTACTTAAGCTTCTCGTGTTGTTTGTTTCTGTCCACGCTGAAGATGAACAGCAGTCAAAAGGGATTACTGCCAGAGCCAAATCCGGTACAGATTATGAAAAGTTTGAACAATCCTGCCATGTTACAAGTCCTTCTGCAGCCCCAGCTGTGCGGACGAGCAGTTAAGCCAGGTAAGCGTCACACATCCTGCTTGAGCACAGATGTCGGCATGAAGTTCCTCTGCCGCACTGTGTGCAGACGATAAGAAACGCATTACGGGTTACGGTGCACTTAATGCTGGTTTAAGAGAGTTAGCTCTTTGCTAAGAACTGATAACGATCATGAATTGGTTATCTGAGATGGTACTATGTCTTGGCTCTTTTGTAGGGACAGTCTACTTTTGTGCTTCCGTTTTCTGTATCATTAGTAAATGTTAAATATTAAACCTTCCGTTCAGCTCTTTGTGGTTGTGAACTGCTAAACCTGGTAATAATGGCACACCGCTCGGCTGTCGCCTGGATGAACCGAGACCGTGGAGCATTTCTTTGTAATCACTTTAGTGGGCTTATCTTGTGGAACATGCTGATTTGTTTCTTCTGTGTTCATCTTTCCTTGTAAAGAACAACGTAGTTTCCCTTTGAACCAGATGACAAAAGCATCTTCCTCTAATTATCCAGATCTGCATATTGTCGCTGCACTTTGACTATCAAGCTATTTGGTGGTGTTCTTCTGGTATTTCCTCTGAAACAAACAACTTTACATGCACAGGATTTCTGTGTTAGCATTAGGAGGAAATGCTGAAGTTTAGAATAAATATATTTAGCGTAAGTGCTCTCAGTGTGTTTATTCGAGTTCAGTACCAACTGGCCGGATGCCATCTCCCACACTAAGCCACGCACACCCACACATTAAGGGCATGGCCTCTGTGGCTGCCCCACTTAAGTCCTTGGCTACAAGTTAAAGGTTCTCTAGGCTACTTGAACTTCTGACCAACTAGCTATACAAATTTGGGAGTTGCTAGGACCCTTCAGTTGGGTAATCTTCTAGAATGTCTTATAGAATTCAGGAAAGCACCTTATTTATGATTATAATTTTCCTAGAAAGGACCTAGCAGGAATAGGCAAATGAAAGATACTTTGTTCGAGGGTTCCTCCGTGTACCCAGACCATGACAATCTCCAGCATGTCACTGGTGTGGGTCTTTGTAAAAAATTTTGTTGTTGACAATTTCATATGTATATATAAGGTATTCTGATCGCTCTTTGCTTCCCATAATCTCCCTCCCATCCCTATTACCTAACCCCATCCCAATCTCACACACATACCATCCATACCAATCCTTTTCTCAAACTCATGACTTTGGGTTTTGTTTTATGACCTGTTTAGTGTAGCTGGGCCATTGTGAGACCATTGGATTGAGACTATCCATCAGAGCCTGGTGGGGTAACCAGTGGGTACACAGCTGAAGCCTATGGAGCTCCTTCTGGAATTGATCAGTATGTATGATCAGAATGAACAGGTCAAACAGTTCATCGATGAGGGCTAGGGAGGGCCTCCTGAGCCGGTCTTCCAGCGTTCCTGGCTGTGGGTGGCTGCTTCTTGTGCCGACCTCATACAGGCATCTGTGGCTGCTGTGAGACTAGGATTGGAATGGCCGTGTCTTCCCCAGGAGGTGACATTTCACAGCCCTTTCTCTGTCTCTTGGCTCTTACATTCTTCCTGCTCCTTCCCCACAGTGTTCCCCGAGCCTTTCAGGGGATGGTACAAAAGTCTTGTTGAGGGCTGAGCCTTGTTCAGTCACTTACTCTCTTTACCTCGTGGGGCACGAGTCTCTGCATTGCGTTCACCACCGTTCACTAATTCCAGGTTTCGCTGATGAAGGCCGAGAGCAGCATTCTCCTATGGATACAAACAAATATTTAGAGGGTAGCTTGACACTGTGTCAGTTTGCTAAAACACAGCCCTCAGTTCCCGTTCTAGGGCTCATCATCTCCCTGGCTGTGGGTTTTTGACCAGGTTTATAGAATCAGGCATGCATTCCTTCCCGTGGATCAAGTTCCAAATTCGGTCAGAGAACTGTTGGTTACCCCCGTAACAGGAGTGTTGCCGTTGCACAAGCCATAGCTTGCCTGCCAGGCTGGTCTCGTAGCTCACAGACGTCACCTCTGGGTAAGACTATTGATTCCTTCTCTCCCCCAGCGGCCTGCATGGCTCCTTTCAGGACTCTGGAAACCAGCAGCAGGGACGAAGCTTCAGCTCAGTTCTCGCGTGGCTTTCTTTTTTTATATGATGCATCCAGGGTATGTGGTGTTATCTGTAGTTTGCCGTCCGTTGTTAGGATAAACACCACGTCCAAAAGCAACTCAGGGAGGAAAGGGTTTTCAGGTTCCTCTCGGGGTTCATGAATGAGGGAGGTCAGGCCAGGAACTCAAGCAGGAGCAGAGGCAGGGACCGCAGAGGAGCGTCCTCACTGGTTTGCTCCTCACTGCCTTCTCAGCCCGCTTCTTCATACAACCCAGGACCATCTGCCAAGAGATGGCACGGCCCACACTGGGCTGGGCCCTCCCACATCCATCCTCGATTAAGAAAATGTCCCACAGGCTTGCCCGCAGGCCAGTCCGATGGAGGCATTTTCTCAGCTGAGAGTCCCTCTCCGGATGACTCCGGTTTGTGTCAAGTTGACAAACAACGTTAGCACAAGGAGGCGCCTCACCCCTGGCATGGAAAGTTTTGATGAATAGCTCACAGCATCCGGAGCAGCTCCTTCCAGCCATACAGGGTCTTTTTAGGAACTGGAACTTCCGTGGCAGTTACATTGTATGGGGACCCCCCCCACACCCACACACCCACACAGTGTATTCCATCTAGATTTTCTGGTTTGTCCTGGAACACGCTGTTCACAGACATGACAGCCTCCTCTTGTGTGGTTACTGATTGGCATGGCGCAGTGGTTCTTCCCTCCTGTTAGCACAGCGTTTCTCCTGATGCAGCTCAAGATGGCTCTGTTGTTTAAAGACACATCCGGTGCCCTCGGGTCTTTCAGAAGAATGTTGTCCACACTTTCAGATTGTGGGCCTCTTTGGTCATTCTGCCCCATATTATTTCTGTCCCTTCATCCAACACTGTATCTTTCCACTTCTCTATTTGGATTGGTTTGTGGCCATATAGGCGTGTGGCTTTGTTTTGTTTTGCTTTTTAGATTTTATTTTTTTAATTTAAAAATTGTTTTTATAGGGGATGAGTATGTGTACATAAGTGCAGATCCCGACAGCTGGGATTACAGGCAGCTGTGAGCCACCTGACCGGTGCTGGGACTCGAACTCTGGTCCTCTGCCGTGGGTCCTCCATCACCATCTCTCCAGGCCCGGGAGTCTGCTTTTTGAATGTTTAATGTTACTGTCTCTGTTTTAAGATGTTTTACTCTTTACACAGATTGAGACATTATTCCTGTGCCTGGCTTTGTCTGTGTGGGTTGGTGGGGAAGAAGATTAAATCTCCACTTCAGTGCTCACAGGCCAGGCTAGAGGATGCAATGCCAATTGCTCTTTCGTATTTTCTTGGTCAGCGTGTGGGTGCTGGGGAGCAAGCCCAAGGATGCACTGCACTGCTGAACTGAACCCCCAGGCCTCATTAGCAGAACCAAATGATATTTAGGTCCTTTCCAGATTAAGGTAAAATGGCAGTGAGGATTTATTTTTATTTTTATGTATTTATTATTTGTTTTTATTTTACACCTATACTTTTATGACCTTGGGTAATAAAATAACTGGTTGTAGATTCGAGCCATGAGGTAGGTTTACATTTAAGTTACAGACTCCAGTTTGCTCAGTACCCTTACTCACATGTTATATATGGTTACTTTTTAATTTGAGCCTTTCTATAGAGTGGGTAGGTTTATGTTAACTTGGTGTGTTGCTGTTCTTGTTTTTGGATACAGACTCACTACCTGAGAATGCAGGCATGACTTAGTATTGCATGTACATTATGAAAAGCTATTACCAGGACCTTTTCTGAATGTACTTTGTGATATAAATATATTAATTATTGTGATATATATATATACACATAATTAGATGAAATTAATCATGTGTTTTCTATTTTATGGTTCTTTTTTTCTCTGTATATTATCTATTCTGAAAATATCTTTTCTGATATGTATGTGGTATTTGGACTCAGAACTTAGAGTATAGATACCCTTTATTCCTTGTATCTCTATGTACAATTTGTTTCTTTGGAGATGGGGTCTCATTGTGTATTTCTGGCTGGGCTGGAACTTGCTGAGTAGACAGGGCTGGCCTCAAACTCACAGAACTGTTCGACTCTGCCTCTGAGTGCCGGAATTCAAGTCATACATTACTATGCCCTGGTATGTGTGGTTACGTCGCATCTTTTTAGTTCTTATGATGTAAGACTTTTTGCACATATATATTATCTCTGTAAAGGATTTTTCATAAGATTTTTACGGATGAGGACTGCATCTTTCCCCTTGCCCTACCTTCTGACAAAATTCTTCCAGACACCTGCTAAGAAGGCATTAAGGGGCTGGAGATATGGCTCAGCGATTAAGAGCTTTTGCTGTTCTGGCTGAGAACCAGGGTTTAGTTCCCAACACCCACATGGGGGAAACTGTTGCAGGGAATCCAACTCTCTTCTGACCTCCTTGGGCATCAGGCACTGTATACGCATGTGCAGGAAAACACTCCTTCACATGGGTAAAAGGTACTGAGCAACTACCAAGGCCGCAGTTAGTGCTGTGCCGCCAGCACCAGCTGTGCTGAGTGCTAGAGACGGACAAGCCTGTGTTTGGTGCTTGACACTTAAAGACAGAAAGTGCTGGAATTCTAAAGCAGATTCCAGGATTGAATCGCAAGGAAAGAAGCCGGTCACTCGTAGCCAGTAGATGATGAAACTTCTGTGCAGGTTAAAGGAGGTGAAAGAAATGCTTTTGGAACGTGGTGTATTTTTAATTTCTTAAACCACGTGGTTACGGTTTTGCTTTGACTGACTCTGATCTTCCCCCAACAGTTCTCGGAGTCGCCCCCAGCTTATCTCACCTGCTGGGCCCGTCGTCCCTCCCCTCCGCGCTGTTACACTTCAGTAAAGCACAACAGGTTTGTACACAGCCCCGGGTACTGAACCCCCGAAGATTCGGAGTGAACACTTCACCTCCCCCGGCCCCCCAAGACAGGATCCTAGGTAGCTCAGGATGACCTTGAACTCCTAATTCTCCTGCCTCCGTCTCCCAAGGACTGGGATTACAAGTGTGCCAGACCTTGTCAAGGAGTTACCTGAGCATTTTGCTTTTTAAAAATTCCCCGCCTGCCCTCCATCCTTTGTGGTCCTAGGGAGTGTCCTAGAGTTTATTGATGCTGGCAGGTGCTTTCCTGCAGCTCGACACCCCAGCTTTCTTGATTTTTAACTTTTGATTTCAACCTAGAGTCTTACTGTAGTTGCCGAGGCTGGCCTTGAACTCGTACTGTAGGTGGGTGGACCTTGAACTTGTCTTCCTGCACATGCGTACACAGTGTATTAAGGACAGAACACTTATTTTGTGGTAATTTTTGCTAGATAATGCATCAGTAGTTTTTTTTCTCTTGGTGTGTGGTGGGGGTCGGGAGTGATAGGCGAATGTGTGCCATGGGTATGGGAGGCAGAGGACCACCTTGGGTGCAGTCCTTACCTTCTGCCCGTGGCTGTGTTTACCAGGCTCAGGGAGTCTCCCTTCTCCACTCCCACCCTCCCACAGAGTGCTGGGGTTACAGGCTGCTGTTTGTTGTTGTTGTGTGTGAGACCCCCTTGCCATGGGCTTGTGGGATTCGAACTCTGGTCCTCATGCTTGCACAGCAGACACTTTACCCACTGAATCATCTCCCAGTCCTAAAGCAATAGCTTTAAAACAAACATTTTATACAGTCTTAACTCAGATTTATAAAACGAAGTGAGCAATAACTCCTAATCTTTAAATTTTAATCAGTGTTATAAAATAGTTCGTGTGTTTGCGAGAGCAAAGAATATTTTTTCTTATGTTTTCAGGTGTTTTAAATATGCACTTAGACATAAGCGTCTGACGTATTTGCCATATTGGAAATAGACATCACTTGTTAATTTCAGAATATATTTAAAGATACACAGACCTGTGTACAAATCAGTTAGGTTATTACTCCTATAGGATGGAAGAAATGTGTGATGCTAAAGACAAGTGTTTTGTTATTTTAAGACAGGTCTTGCTAAGTAGCCCAAGCAGGCCTCCAACTCGGAATCCCCCTGCTTCTGCCTCCCAGGTGCTGGAGTTAAAGGTGTATGCTACCACTCCAGGTTTTACAAAGCCAGCTTTCTAAAGGAGAGAAGGGAGACAAAGAGCCCCGCCCCAACCCCAGTAGTTCTTCCTGCTGTGATAGAACAGCCTGATGAAAAAAAAAAAAAAAACAGGTTTTATTTTGGCTTATGGGTTCAAAGGGATAGAGCCTGTCTGTGGTGGAATGCATGATGTCATTGGTCAGAGGATGCATGGTGGTGGCAGGAACAGGAAGCTGACACTCAGATTTCATCCAGATACAAGAAGCAGAGAGAGAAAAGAGCAGTAAGTGGAGTGAGGCTGTGATCTCTTAGCTCTCGAGGGACTTCCTCCAGCATCGGGGCCACTTTCCATAGGTTTTTTCAGACTCACTTGAGAATTGAACTTTAAGATGAGTTGATTATACAACAAACAGTTCTTCCAAATGTAACTAACTTCATGTCGCCTTAACCCGCAGAGCTCAGCTGTGGGTAGCGCGTCACCCTTACTCCTTCAGAATCTCTCTCCCCTCCCGTTGGTCCAGCAGCAGCTGGTGAAGTTTGACAGTTCCCACACTAACAATGTAAGTGTTTCAGCCCTTGCGTAGCCTCAGCCCATCGATGGGGCTTGAATTTCACTCACGATGTAGCCATCATCACTGGGCTCTTTTTTTTCCACCGAGGGAAACATCTCCTCTCCTCGCGCCCCTTCTTTTGTAGAAGCCCGGCTTGCTCGGAGAGCCCCCCACCATGGTGCTGCAGCCTGCGCTGGCCATCGGCCCTCCGCTTCCCCTGAAAACGGACCTGGGACACCATGGAGAAGCACACAAAAGTAAATAACCTGTTTGCCAAGAAGTCCCTATGGCGTCAGCTCGGAGACTTGAAGATAGTTTACCTATATTCCTCTTTTATTTATAGGATGATTAAATTTAAATCTTGGTCACTTAAAATTTCAAGAGCCCCATTGCCTCATCTGATCTGTTATTAATGGGCTTGCCTCCATGCCAGGATGAGACGGTCCCTGCTGGACGGGCTTTAATATTTCATGCAGGTTCACAGCAGTGCCAGGCGAAGACATGGCTTCCATTTGACGCTGACGAGCCGCCTGCTGGGCTCACAGCACAGCCCTCATGTCTCCATTTCAATTTCACTGAAGAAGGAGCCCCGGCCCTTACCAAAGGAATAGCTAGAGTTTGTAAATTGAAGTCCTGTTGACTCGAATCATTTTTAAATGATGTCTTAAAATTATTACTTGAAGGAAAACTGATATACATGCTCTGGGCACGTAATAGACAGAACGTTTGTATTTTAGAAAGCCAGGACGATAGCAGGGTTTCTTACTTGACTAATTTAGAAAAGCGTTTCCGGGTAGAAGCTTGATTGAAGGGTTAGATGTGAGCATGCGGAGTGAAAATGGCACCAGTGGTCATTTAAGTTCCGTAAACATAAGTAACACGGTTAGTCTCTTACACGTACAATTGGCTGATCTAGTGACCATTGAATAACTCAGTTGATTCCGACTGTTGACATTGACCAGGCAATAAGTTGCCCAGAAATTTCTTGGTATGATGGGAGTCTGTCATCCTAAAAACTTTGACTTCCCATGACCAAGAGCTATGAAAATGTCTATTCCTCATGTTAATACGGTTTGTCGTCTCAGGTGTTGTCTTAAGAACCCTGACAGTTCACTGCCTACATAAATACATTCTAAGAGAGAGAGGAGCCAGAGCTAATCTTCCGCCAGCTGACAAAACTATTCAGTGAATTTGTAAAATGGAAATTTGACTGAGTCATCAAAATAGACTGTTTTCATTTCTTTTTGGCCTCTTGTTTTATAAGCTTTTTATTTGTTTATTTATTTATTTTGAGACAAGGTCTCATTATGTTGCCCAGGCTGGTCTTGAACTTAGGAGTTCAAGTGATCTTGCCTTAGCACCTGACTATTTGGGAGATGCATGTCACCATGCCTGGCTGACCTGTGCATTTTTCTTTAGTTTTCATTTGGAAAGTCATTCATTTATTTGCTTAGTTATGTATTGGGGGCAGAGCTCACATGTGCTAGGGCGTGCAGGTGGAGCGTCCGGGAAAGCTTGGGGGGGTTGGTTCTCACCTCTCCTGTGGGTCTTGGGATTTCAACTCTGCCCGGGGCGAAACACCTTTCTGTGCTGAGCCATCTCACCAGCCCTGACTTACAGCCTGACTTGTAAAAGTGATTCCTAATTTTCCTATGAAAACTTTCATTCTTTTCAGGGTCTTACTTCCTGTAAGTAAAAATATATAAGTTTTGTTGATTTAGTGCTTGTCTATTCCTGACTGCTGACTTCAGAGACAACAGTGGCACACTAGTGTTTGAATACCAGATCTCTCCACTTAAAAATAGTGTTGGTTTATAGTACTGGTGGATTTCTACATGCAGATCTGCTGCCTAAGTCATGTCGCCAGTATAAAGAGCCTGAACTCAGGCCGAGAAGAGACGGTTTCTGCAGCATGATGGGGGCTCACGAGCCAGGCTTGCCGTTGAATCCACATTAACCTAGGACATACTCAACTCTTTAAACATGAGACTCAATCACTCTCTTCAAATATGGAAGCAACCAAATTGCAATAGTTGGACATTTTTAAGTACTGATGTAATTTAAATGTCAAAAAGAGTCATAAGCTTCTAAAATAATAATTACAATGTAGTGTTACATAATATAATGTTGGGGTTATCTTAGAAACTGAGAATTTTAAAAGCATTATTACTGTCAGTTTTCATTTTCTTGTCAACTTATACCCTCCGACCTCACCTGTGGGATTCCGTAGCCCTCTAATAGGTACAGAAAGGGACTACTGTGTCTTGTGTAATCAGGGTTCTTTTGCCTCTGTGGTTCACTACAGCATCTAATCTGATTCCAACTCAGACGACACTGGCAGCCGGGCTGGGCCTCTTACCGTTCTTCCCACACCAGCTCACCGCCGGACAAGCCGGGCCGGGCCGTGGGACCGCTCAGGAGAAGCCGTCAGCCTCCGCGGGCATGACTGAAGCTAGTTTCTCAGGGTCGCAGCAGTATCTGCAGACCTTCCCAGGCCTTCCTGCTGGAGGCCCGCTGCCGGGCCACCAGAAGACGCCGAGCCAGCCGAAAGGCACAGAGGTGGGTTCAAGGGCGGGGAAGCGCACGGGGGAATGGGTATTCCCCTGGCTGCCTTTCCTCTCCTTCCTGTCCCTGAATTGTGGCATAGTTCCGACTCCGACTCCGCTTGTGTTTGCTGACTGTCCCCACCGTAATGGCTTCGGCTTCTTCTAAGCTGCAGTTCCAGTTGAGACTTCTCTTGAGCCACCGTGAATATGTTAAGGGTTGAATTTCACACTGGTTTGAATGTTAGCCATCCCTGGAGCCTAGTCAGCATTCAGCAAACATAAACTGGAAAAAAAACAAATACATGGCCATGTGATAGACATGTCACAAGCAAACCTGGATCTCTTTGAGGCTTACAGAGATGTCTGGGAACAGGGTCCACTGTCCAGACACAGCGGCATTGCCAGGAAATCATCAGGAACATGAGGGGTGGTGGCTCTCACATACAGAAATGAACACTCAGGATTTCACTTTCTTCTCTGTGCTTATAAAAAAACAACAACAAAAACAAACAAACAAACAAACACATCAGTTTGAAAAGAAAACTAAGCTACTAGCTTTGTCTTAACCTGTATTAACCAGAACTGTGGTTTTAAAACCTTTGACCAGAGAGTAAAGAGGAAGCTGTCTCTCGGGAGAATGGGAACATAGGAAGGCTCAGCCTCCATCCCATCCCGTCAAATGTATTAGAGTCTTTGCTCCTACTAGGATATGAACATAGTAGGGTCTGTGTTTCCTGTGTCCTGTTTACCATCGTCATCTAAGAGTTACCTCATGAACTCTGTCCCTCTCTCCCTCCCTCTCCCTCTCTCTCTCCCCCCTTCCTCCTCCCCTCGTCCCCTCCCTCCCTCCCCCTCCCTCCCTCCTTCCTCTCTCCCTCCCTCCCTCTTCTCTCTCCCTCTCCCCACCTCCCTCCTCGGGCCTGAAATTACTTTTAGGACTAGAGATGAACAAGCTTCATTTCTGTCATTTGGTTTTAGCCACATAACAAAAAATTTAAATCTTATAGTAAATGTTAATACCTGAATTTCTAGAAATAAGATACAGAATTAGTGGGTTTTTTGTTGTTGTTGTTCTTGCAAAGATGAATTCTCTAAGATCAAGTGAGAAGATACACGATGCCTCGGTCGGGTTCCACTCCACTTGTAGAATTCTGTGGTTAGAGTACATGTGTATTTATTTTTTTTATTGGGGTTATTGAGAGAGAGTCTCTCTGTGTAACAGTCCTGGCTGTCCTGGAGCTTACTGTGTAGACCAGGCTGGCCGTGAACTCACAGAGACCCACCTGCCTCTGTCTCCCGAGTGCTGGGATTAAAGGCATGCGCCACCATGCCCAGCTAGAGCTCACGATGGTCACACCGGTGGCACAAGATACATTGAGAAGTAAATCCTTTTGCACTTTTAATTTTAGTACGTATTTTAAATAAGCGTGTGTTAGTTGTGGGGAGTGGGAGGCTGCTGTGACTTTGTGACCTTTCTGGTGTGTAGATGATGTACTGTACACTCCTCATTTTTTTTTTTATACCACTCATTAAACATCCCATCTTTTGTTTTTGGTGAATAGGCTGCCTCGAAGAATCAGACTTCACTCTTGGGAGAACCACCAAAAGAAATTCGGCTTAGTAAAAACCCGTATTTGAATTTGGCAAGTGTGTTACCCGGTGTGTGCCTATGTAAGTGAGGACTCCGCATCAGCACTGAGGTTTCCCTGGAAACAGTCTGAAATGACTTTTCTTTTCATCATAACTTAGTTGACACTCATGATGCCTGTTGACAAAACTAAGCCCTAAGTCACTGTCCAAATCTTTAATAATAATCCTATTATTTGAGTACAGAAAGTTAAAACACTTAAAAATTTTTTACAGCAATATTTTTATTAAGGGCAAAGTGATTTTATTCAATTATTGAAAATAATGAAGGCAGTGAATTGTTTGAAGCACTATAATCATTTACAGTGCAGGGTTAATCATTGTTCTAAACGAGATCGACGCCTTTACACTACCTAGCCAGTGCATTCATATACCCAGATATATGACTACCAATCAGCGGAGATGGAATCTCCTAGGCCTTCGTTAGGATGAGTCAACTCTTACTCAAACACAATCCTAGAAAACAGTCGGTAATGGAAAACTGAAGAACACATTGTTGTCCAGCTGGGAAGAGGCTGAATATACAGAATGGACCACTGTGTATTTATTAGTGTGTATCTTTACAAAACAACAATATCAGAAGTTGTCTACATCACTCATTTATGAAGTAGCTTCTAAAGAGGATTTTAAGTGGAAAAAGTGAAAATGCGTGATTGCAGTTCTGCCATTAAACTCTGATCTAACAGGCACATGCTTGTGCAAATGCATAATGTAAATCTGAGGAAATTATGAACTGCAAGGAAAAGGATTAAAGATTAGTGTAATTTTTAATATACACTTTTGGCATTTTACCAAGTATCCTCTTGAGCATTAATGTATAATTTTTCTAAATCTAGGAAAAGTGATCAGCATACTGATCTCACCTAAAAATTGACAGTGACAAGTATTGCCTTAATAAGGGTGTTTAATTTGCATTTTGTGTGCATTGGTGTAGAACAGCAGTTCTCAACCTGTGGGTCATGATCCCCTTGGGGTCACATATCAGATATCCTGCAAATCAGATATTTATATTACAGTTCAGAACAGTAGCAAAATTGCAGTTATGAAGTAGCAACGAGATAATTTTGTGGTTGGGGTCATGACACCATAAGGGACTTTATTAAAGGTCACAGCATTAGGAAGGTTGAGAACCACTGGTGTAGAATATCTCTATGGGTTTGGGTATATAGTTCAGTGGTAGAGTGCTTGCCTAACATTTTTGAGGCCTTGGTTTCAATTCTTAGTACAGAAAAAGAATAGAAATATATTTATATATATGGAGGTTTCCATCATGATTATTTTACCTTTATGGCAAACTTCCATTTTCAGTTGCTGGAATGAATGAAGTAATATATAATTTCCTCCTAGAGAAAATAAATACAAATGTATATTAGCAACATATCAGGCTGAGTTAATGTGTTTTTACACTGTTCATAATTTAACAAATCGCTGAATGGTCTTGCTTTTGCCTTTAGCCACTGCAAGTAAAGGCACAGCACAGAAGACTGGAATTGCAGGCAACATTCTGGATGCAATCTCTCAGGGAAATGAGTCCCAGCATGTACTGGAGAAATGTGTCACTTACTCTCCACCTTTCGAGGATTATGCCCAGGTGAGTGATGCATAGCTCATGACAATATGGAGAGAAACTGGTTCAGCTCCACGCTGGTGCCACTGAGTGTTAAATCACACTTTAGCACTGTGAGAACACGGGGATAATTATCTCTTGCTCATCATTTGAAAATTGGGAATAGGTTCAAGAAACTGTTTTTGCACCAAATATTTACCTCTCATGGTTTTACTAGTCATCTTCAAACTACAGCGCTTATACCCACCACATCCAGCCTATCACCTGTTTTGTGGTTGGACATAGCCTCATCCATTCATTTATGTATTTTATATAGTGCTGCCATACCCAATGGAACAGACTTACACGGCTTACAAGGTTAAATATTTACTCCCTGACTCTCTCAAATATTATTAATGGACTAGCCTTAATAATATTCTTCCTAGGGGCCCAGAAGAGATGCTACCAGCAGCGGGGTAATGAATCTAGATACACCAAGCTCTTTGTCCGTTGACAAAATTCTATCTACACAGCTTCAGCTCCGTCCTCACATTCAGCTCCTCTCTGTGCCTGTTTTTCCTGTCCTCATAGTTTTAGTAAGCTCCTGTGCTTTTGACCTCATCTTCGTCCTCCATTCCTTCGTCCTCCATCTCTCCTTCCTAACTCCTTACTTCTGGCTCTCAGAAAACTCTATATGAGATCTGCCTTACCCTCTACAGAATCTCTTTCTTGCTGTCTTCTCCCTGGCCATGTGGTTCTGTCTCTCAGGAATCCTGTTCCACCTTTCACACCACCTGGATAGCAAAAACCTCCTTTGTTCTCAGTCAGTTGCTCTGGAATGCCACTGGGCCTGAAGGCAAAGGGATGGTCTCCACTGTTCTGTTCCCTGCTAGTCCTTCAGTGCTTTGTTTGGGGCTGGTCCTAGCTAAAGGGGAAACTTGAAAAAGGCAGATACCCAATTCAAATGCTAAAAAGAGAGCCAGGAGCTCAGAGGCAGCAGGTCCTGCCTTTGTGACCTTGTCCAAGTACTGGTCCCAGCAGGATGCTGACACATACACCTTCTGTGGAAATTATGAGCACAAGAAATTCATAATGAGGATCAGCTGAATATTAAAGCTGAATAACACCAAATATTCCATGATAAATGGCTTCCCACTTGAAGGACCCTTTGTCAGTCAAAGTATAGCTTGTTATATAATTCTGCTGACCTCTCTTACATGAGTGTAAACCTTAGAAACCCAATGGGGAAAAACACCCTCTGTTCTTCATCATGGCTTAGAGATGGAGGAAATGCTCACATTTATAGGCATCCTTATACTAACTTTAGTAGATTGCTTGATAGCCAGGCTGGCCTTAAACTTGCAGTGCCTTAGCCTCTGGAGTTCTGGGCTTGTGTGTATACACCACCACGCCCAGCTGTATACCAAAGTCATATAGCATAAAAGAAGAGGCCAACCTTCAGGATCTCTAGGAGGTTTGTTCCAGGACTCCTGTGGATACCCTTCTGTGGATGCTTAGATCTCATCTGTATGGTGTCATGTGTACAGTATTTCTGGGCAAGTCTCCTTCATGCGTTGAACCTCTTTAGATTACTTATAATAGTTAATGTATTGGAAATGCTATGTAAATACACTGTGTTGCTTAGAGAATAACAAAGAAAAAACTGCATGTTTTTGATGTGGGTGCAGTTTTTCAAATATTTCCAATGTCCAGTTGGTTAAACATATGGTTATGGAACCTATAAACATGGAGTATTATTCTAAATTATGTCCAAAAGATAAATTGATATGATGAGGTAGTGAGTGGCCTGCTTAATTTAAAAAATAGGGGTCAGAGCTGATGTCATAAGGAAGAATTCTTGCTTCCTAAGGTTTCATCTTTGTTAATGTATTCAGTAATGACACAGATAAGCACACTGTAGATTGATTATATGTGAGAGACAAAAGTTAAATTATTGGAGATAAAATCATTTATGAATAATACATAGTTGTGAAGATTAGAAACAACCAAAATGTTCAACTAAGACTAAATAAGCATATTATATTGTTTTTTACCAGTAAATGCAATTCAGAAATTTAAGATGATGTAAAATAATGTGTAAACATATGATAAAATCTTCATAATCCGTTGTTAAAAAAATAGTCACAAAATATCGTTCATAGAAGACAACAAAGTTGACTTTTCAGAGCAGAAGAAACACAATAAATTTTTAAGAATTTAGCAAAAGTGTATATTTTAAGCATCGAAGAAAGTTGATTTCTGTACCAAGCTTTTCATTTGAGTATGGCATTTGAAATTAATCTCGGGCTCTGCCGACTCAGTTCTTAGGTGGTGGTGGCAAAGCCGATACTTGCAGGGCCTGTGACGTGGTTCTGAGGTGGACCCTTGCGTCTCATTATACTTGTCACTTCCTTTGCAAGGTGCCCTAGTTCACTTTTCTGTTACTGTGACAATCACCAAGACCAAAAGCCACTTGGGTCTATGTGGCATGTACTTCCAGAGCAGAATCCATTGTTGAGGGAAGTTGGGGCAGAGGACCTGGGAGCAGGAGGCATGGAGGACAGTCAGGGTAGGAGGTATGGAGGACAGTTGGGGCAGGAGGTATAGAGGACAGCCTGGGCAGGGACCTGGGAGCAGGAGGTATGTATGGAGGATAGTCGGGGCAGGGGACCTGGGAGCAGGAGGCATGGAGGACAGTCAGGGTAGGAGGTATGGAGGACAGTTGGGGCAGGAGGTATAGAGGACAGCCTGGGCAGGGGACCTGGGAGCAGGAGGAATGGAGGATAGTCGGGGCAGGGGACTTGGGAGCAGGAGACATGGAGGAATGCTGTTCACACTTTGGCTTGTTCAGCTAGATGTTTTCATATAGCCTAGACCCACCTGCTTAGGAATAGTGCTGTCCATAATGTACTGGGCCCCTCCCACATTAGTCATTAGTCAAGACAGTCTCTTACAGACTTGGCCACTGGCCAGTCTGATCTAGGCAGTTCCTCAATTGAGATTCTTTCTTCCCAAGTGACTGTAGGTTTTTGTCAAGTTGACAATAAAAACTAACCAAGCTGGGCAGTGGTGGCACACACCTTTAATCCCAGCACTTAGGAGGCCTAGGCAGGCAGTTCTCTATAAGTATTGGGCCAGCCTGATCTACAGAGCGAGTTCTAAGGCAGCCAAGGCTACACAGAGAACCTCTATCTAAAAAAAAAAAAAAAAAAAAAAACAACCCAACCAGCCAGAAAAACAAAAAAGTAACCAGGATACAATGTAAGCATTTATCATCCTCACCCAAGAGGGATTGCATCAAAGGCTCTGTGCATATTAGGCAAGCATGCTACTCTTGAGCTTTTTCCCAGCTCCATTTTAAACATTTTTTTATAACAGTGCTGGAATTGCACTTAGGATCTTATATATGTTAGACTATGTAAATATTTAATCTTTCTACCATGCCTGTGAGTTTGGAAGCCATCCCCTTCATGGTGTAAGTGGAAGAACACAGAGACATACTTAACTCTCCACATCCATACAGTTTGGGAAGGGTTTCTCATACTATAAAGTCCGTATTGCTGTAGTCACTCTCAGAAACTCTGCTTAAGTTTTTGTACATAAGGATTGGGAGAGACGGTTGTGTCAGATATTAGATAACATAATTTCTCTTTTAAGTAAAGCTATCACATCTAAGAATTTGATACTCGGTGTTTCTAGTGATCGTGAAGTTATTTGCAGAAATCCCTGATGAAATCTGGAGTAGAAACTGGGGAGGTATGGGCAGATGGATCTCTGTGAGTTCAAGGCCAGCCTGGTCTACAAAGTGAGTTCTGGGACAGCCAGGGCTACACAGAGAAACCCTGATTCAAAAAAACAAACCAAAACAAAAAATCTTGAGTAGATTTGAAAAAGTAGCTTCCGTTTGAAAGTATTGGAGAATGACCAGTAGAAACTGAACGAGTCGGGTCCTCAGACAGGGGAACTCCCCTGGATGACAGCCATGTTTTTGTGGCTCTTTGCTTGACTCTCTTTCCTATACAAAATCTAGTCTTGCTGGCCTGCGGATTTAGAGTAAGCCTTAGGACTGTTGGTGAAGCTGTAAAGTGGGAGATCCTAGAGCACGGAATCACATGGGTAGGCGTCCCGAACTCGTCACGGAAACTGGGCCCAAACACACGTGGCTGACCCAGAACCGCTGGTGTGAGGGAGACTCCAGGAGGCCTGGTGGACAACCACCACTTGATAGTGAAGCCCAGCACAGAGGAGAGAGCCTGGCCTCGAGCTTAGCAAATTTAACTTCTAGAACAAAATATCCTCTTCAGTGGAAGGTAACAGAATCCATACCTTTTACACTTTTCATTCTCAATGTCCAAGAATTAAAAAGTACCAAGGAATTGGGGCTAGAGAGATGGGGCTCAGCACTGATTATTCTTCCAGAGGACCTGAGTTTGATTCCCAGAACCAACCCACATGGCAGCTTACAACCATCTCTTAACTCCAGTGCCAGGGATCCAGCACCCTTTTCTGGCCTCCATGGGCACACGGCATACACATGGTGCATAGACATACATGCAGGCAGAACATCCTTACACATAAAACCGAATTAAAAATTACATAAAGGAGACAGAGATCCATGATGCCCAGGTGTTGGTATTAGTAAACAGTGGCATTAAAACTTAAATGTGTACAACAACATAAAGACATCATGGGTGGTCTCAGACATTTAAAAAGAACTGAATAATTCTAGAACTGACAGGAGTTGTTTCTGATGTTCAAAATTACATTAGATGGACACAGCCGAAGGCTGGAAAAATGGGAAGAAAAGATGCGCTACTAATAAAGCAGCAGGATGAAGAGAGGTTGGAAACCAGTGAGCAGACTTTTGGGAGCCCCAGTAACAGACCAGGCAGCTGGAAGTACACATCCATAGAGGAGATAAAGTTAACAGAGGGTCTTAGTTAGGGTTTCCATTGCTGTGAAAAGACACCATGACCATGGCAACTCTTTTTTTTTTTAAGTTGTATTTATTTAATATATAGTGTTCTGCTTACATGTATTCCTATATGCCAGAGAGGGCACCAGATCTCATTATGGATGGTTGTGACCATGGCAACTCTTATAAAGGAAACATTTAATTGGGGTGGCTCGCTTACAGTGCCCGAGGTTCAGTCCATTATCATCATGACAGGGAACATGGCAGTGTGCAGGCAGACATGGTGCTGGAGTAGTAACTGAGAGTCCTACATCTTGCAGGAAACAGGAAGTCAGCTGAGACACTGGGTGGTATCATAGAGCATAGGAATCCTCAAAGCCCGCCCCATAGTGACAACACTTCCTCCAATAAGACCACACCCACTCCAACAAAGCTACACCTCCTAATAGTGCCACTGTCTATGAGATTATGGGGGCCAGTTACATTCAAACTACCACACGGAATATAAAACATTTGAAAAACTAACATTAAAGACTTACAGATCTAATGGGCACAGAGTCTCCCCTTGTGAGGCAGGCAAGTTTTATCTCAACACATGAATAGTGTACAGAAGTCATACTTAAGAAGAGATGATCTAGAGAGTAACCGGGTGGGAGCAATGCATGATGTCTTGAGAGACTCTTCAGCCTCCGCACCACTGACATCTGGGATTGAACTGTAATTGTTGGAGCCTCCTGAACATCACATGGTGTTTAACAGCCTCCGTGTTTTGTACCCATCCGACTCTCCAGTAGTGAGAGCCACTGTTAGGACTGGTAAAATGTGAAGAAGAAAAGACTGTTTTCCCTTTTCTGGATTTATTTAATAATAAAAATCATAAGCAGTGTCATTGGCTTTGTAATGTGTGCAGGTAAGAGTTACTTTACAACATTAATGCCAGGGATAGTATGGGGCAAGTGAAAGATGAGATGTGATGAGAAGGTCATTGCATTTTACATTATGGTGATATTTCACTTGTGCTGAAATGTGATTTTATTTGTATGTTAATATATGTCAGTAGTTTAAATTCAGTTGAATTCTAAAATCATTTGATCAAAGTATATTGTATAAAAATTTTTAATTAAAAAAGCTTTAAAAGAAAGATCTAGGTGTTGAAGGAACTCTGTCTAGACATTAACTGACTACATACGCTAACAGAGTACAGTTGGTAACAGCCACACATAACAGGAGTACTGACTTGTCACAAGGTCAGAAAAGCTAATGAACATTAACAAGAGGGCTTTATAGACTCATTCCCAGTCATCATTTTATTTTAAATGACCCTCAGAGTTCAACAACAAGAACTCAATAAACATGTAAAGAAATCAGGAAATGTGGCCCATTGTGGTGGTCTGAGTAGGATTGGCCCCCATCGACTCATAAATTTGAATGCTTGGTCATTAGGGAGTGGCCCTACTTGATAGGGATTAGGAGGTGTGGCCTTGTTGGAGGAGGTGTGGCCTTGTTGGAGGAGGTGTGGCCTTGTTGGAGGAGGTGTGGCCTTGTTGGAGGAAGTGTATCACTGGAGGAGGGCTTTGGGGTTTCATAAGCTCAAGACAGGCCCAGTGTCACTTTCTTCCTGCTGTCTGCTGATCCAGATGTAGAATTCTCAGCTCCTGTTTGAGTACCATGTCTACCTGCGTGCTACCATGCTTCCCATCATGACAGTACTAGTCTAAGCCACTGAAACTGTAAGCCAGCCCCAGTTAAATGTTTTCCTTTATAAGAGCTGCTGTGCTCATGGTGTCTCTTCACAGCAATAGAACATT
This sequence comes from Peromyscus leucopus, assembly GCF_004664715.2. Taxonomy (NCBI): domain Eukaryota; kingdom Metazoa; phylum Chordata; class Mammalia; order Rodentia; family Cricetidae; genus Peromyscus; species Peromyscus leucopus. The sequence goes on from NC_051064.1 coordinate 104,138,394, forward strand.
GACTTCCACACCTGTGCACAGGAGAAGCAGGTAATACAAAATGCTCTAAAGGGTAGCCTGGATGTTGGACGTAGGAGACAGTGATCCAAAACAGCACCGCAGAGCTGAAGTGAGTCACATGTAAAGAAAGACCTTAGGCAGTGTGGGAGCCACGTCACACCAACAGGGTGTCAACAGCGGAGAGTATAAAACAGACACACGGAAATTGTGAGTTCGAAAGTTGTAATAAAGTGAAGTAAGAGCTTCATAGGGGATAGCAGTAGGTGTCACAGGGAGAAGAGTGAGAAGCTTGAAATGTAGGTCACTTGAGATGATCCCAACCAAGAAACAGGAAGGAAAAAGAGCCATAGCTGTGTGGGCAAGGGTGTGGTGAAATGCCAGTAAAAATTAGCATTGCTCAAAAATGGTAAGTTACTGTATGGCCAAGAGTGTCACTCCTGGATATGTGTTCAAGAGAATTTGAATGTGTCCACATACCAGTCTGCACTGATGTTTATGGCAGATTGTTAACAGGCAAAAGGGAAAAGCCCAGTTGTCCACCAGTTAGCAGGCAAATGAACAGTAGAATATTGTTCAGCGGATGGACACTGAGTGAAGTTATCCAAAGAGGCCACATTTATGATTTGTTTATGTGAAATGTCCAGAATAAGTAAATCTGTAGAAAAAGTCAGAAGTCTAATACCTGGGGGATGCAGAGGAAGCAGGAATCTGTGGCTGCTGCTGGCACAGTGAGGGGACACTCTAGGATTAGATTGTGAGCATCATACAGCTTTGTGCATGGAGAATACTGGACACTTGACATATGTTTTGTTTTATTTTGAATTATATGCATGTGCATCTATTTCGGGTTATGTGCATGTGAGTGGGTGCCTGCAGAGGCTGGAAGGGTGTGTCCGCTCTCCTGGAACTGGAGTTCTGGGCAGGGGTAAGCTGTTCAATGTGGGTGCTGGGAACTGAATTTAGGTTCTCTGCAAGAGCAATATACACTCTTAACTGTTTAGCCATCCTGCCAGCCCTTGGACTCTGAAATTTTAGAAATAAACCTTAACGATATTAAATAGAGGATGCATATTTACTTAGTGTTTTGGAGTTTTTTGAAGTAGACTATGAAAAATAAAGTCAGAAACACGTTATTTTAAGGTCTAATAGCATCATAATCTCAAGTGTCTTCTTAATTTAGATATATACAGTTTGAAATTTCAGATTCTGAAGTAAAGATGAACAGGTCTATCTGCATCAGATGGCTCTTAGAAGCCCTTGTTATAGGAGACTATGAGCCAACTTATTAAATATTTAATACCTGAGTGTAACCTCTAACTATAATTTGACAAAACAACAATAGAATATTCCTTCCTACTCCCTTTTACTCAAGTAGAAAAAAACAGGCCAACACTTATCAGTGACTTTTCGGCATGACATAATCACTCGTTTCAGTAGTATGAGGGATAATTTAGCAACTCCTTCACTGTTTTGGGCCTAGGGTTTTTCTTTCCACACTTGGCTTGCTGGCAGCCTCCTGGCTCATTGTCAGGAGTCCTCTGCACTGCGAGCTGTAGTCTTGTGTTTCCCTAGCTACAGGGATCTTTGCTCTCTGGAAGCTGGCTGCCCAGCCTAGGGAATCAGCCACCGAATGTATGATGAGTTGGAGTGGGCACAAACCCAAAATGGACAAAGACGTGCAAGAGGCTGGGTCTCTCCTTAGCCTGATGCTGCCACCTGGTGGGCAAATAGCGCAAAAGCACACCACACTGGATGGCCCATGACATCTGCACACCCATGTCGACCTTTCAGGGACACTCATTCATTTGTACCATTAAATGAACTTAATGTGTATAACTCTGACAGCTTGTGGTCATTGAGAGTTGTCGGGTGATTTTTTTAAAATGTGGCACCATGACTTTGGGGCAAACATGAGAAGTCTGTATAGACCATGTGCCACACAGATTTCTACATATGTCATGCGAAGTCCCCAAAGTAGGAATAGCAAATGCAGAGATGCATGCGGCAGACATGCTTGGCATGTTAAAGGAGAGAGAGATTGCCCTGGCAGGAGAGGCTTGAACAACATGGAAAAATATAGTCACAGTGGGTGGGGACAGGACAGACAGATCAGGACCGTCGTAGACCTATGTATTTACTTAAGATTGTATTCGAAGCTGTGACTGCAGAACATAGCAAGGTCAGGGAGGAAGCATTTGCAGTGCCAATAAAAACGATGCTGGGTAGATCTTGGAGCACAGTGGCTGACGGGGGGCAAAGCAGTTTCGAGAGGTTGAGCGAACAATATGCGGAGGGCAGTTTGGGTGGCCCAAGGTGTAAGGCCTGGAAGAAGAGAACTGTCGCTGGCTGAGTTGGGTAGGACTGAATGGAATGAGTAGGACTGAATGGAATGGGTTGGACTGAATGGCATGGGTTTGGGAGGACCGGGAGGAATTTAGTTTGCATGACTGGTCTGGGATCATGTTCGCGGCTGCTTGCTCATCATGCAAGTCTGGATGTGGGGGGAGAAGGACACTCGTGGAACTGCCACATTCATGTTTGTTACAAATTATGTGATTAGTTTAGATCCACAAGGAATGAGGGCAAAGGAAGAGCCCAGCATCAGTCTGGATCTCTCTTTTTCTTCACTCTTCTAAGAGTGAAGACGCTGGGTTCCCCTGTGGGAGGCTGGAGGGGAGTGGAGAGTAATTCCACTCGGACTACCCAAGCCCAGGGGACTTCCATGAAGTCCTAACCACAGCGTTCAGAACATCTCAGCATTGGGACTCCAAAGATCAGAATCTTGGGAAGAAACAAGAGAATGAGAGACATTTTTGTCTCACCCTGGGGAGGGCCCCACTGAAGGTGAACATTGTCTGGAAAGTGTTCACACTAATGGGGCAGTGATACTTTGGAGGTGAGGCCTGGCAATTAGTGTTGTGGAGCATCTTGATGGGGATACGCACACCCCAGTGTAATTTTACACCAGCAGCAGGTTGTAGTGTGTGTGTGTGTGTGTGTGTGTGTGTGTCTGCTTGTCTGTATTTATACCACATGGGTGCAGGGGCCTGTGGAGGCCAGAAGAACTGGTCTTGAGGTGATTGTGAGCTCACTAGTGTGGTGGTTGGGAGCTGAACCCTGTGCTCTGCGAGAGCAGTAAGTGCTCTTACCATGGAGCCATCTTTCCAGCCCATAGTGTTTCAACTTGTTGAGACAAGATCTACCATGTAGCCCTGGCTAGCCATAAATTCTGACATCCCCCTGCCCCTGCCTCCTGCATGCTGGTAGCAGGTTCCATAATAAATTCCCTGCTGCCCTGGATGTTGTTCAAACCTTAAAGGAGCTAATGTGTAGAAAGGACCTGGGTGTGTTACATCCTCAGAGCGAGCTGTTGGCTCCCACTGCATCACCGGCCAGACTGCGCTCTGTCTCAACTGCATTTGGATACAGGCTCGGGGAGAGGGAAGTGGACGTTTCATTCTAGGTCAAGCCCAGGGCCTCAAGATGAAGGGTGTGGAAAAGGAATGGAAGGGTGGATGCTGGGGACGGACAACAGAAAGCTGCTTCATGTGCTTCTGGTCTTTGTGGCTATTTTTTATTTTTCTTACTCATTTTTAGTTCAGAGCTTTCCCCAGAATACTGAGCTTTACTTCCAAAACCTCAGCTGCCGCTATTCGCCATTCACCAATCCTCAGGAAGCTAGCCGTCTTTGATGTACTACATCAGAATTGTCCTCTCACACTGCTGTATAAGGCACAGTGCCATTTTTCGTTTCCCATTCTTACTAATGTTTTTCTGTGCAGCTCTGACATTCACGCGCATCTCTTCCATCTCAGTTGGTTCTCTGGATGCTACAGGACTATCTGAATAAAAACACCCAGGGTCTACCTGGTTTGGGAGAATAAAGATGATGGGGGGGGGGCAGGGGGAGCTAGTTCAGGCTCTTGCTTTACAAAAAGGATGCAACATGGATTGCCATGCAGCATGGAGGGAGGGAGGGGGGTGCAGCAGAGCGCTGCCCACCGTGAGAGGCGTTTGCATCTGGCCCTGCATCTTTGGGAAAATCTTAGAGTGGGTTGATGGTAAGAAAGATTCACCTGAAGGGTTAGCTGTGTTCGTGGCTGAGGTCCAGCAGCCAGCAAGTGCCTTTGGAGAAAGGTGCTGGGAGAGATGCTGAGGCCCAGAGGGAGGCATCCAGGGAACAGCTGCTGCTTTGGCAGCTGTGGACCTGCTTAGACCAGTCTGGTTTCATCTGTGCTCCTTCCGCCACACCATGATTTCCAAGGCAAGGCTAATCAGTGTTCGACTTTGTGAATTATCCCCTAGACCGAGGTTGTAAGAGTGAGTACCAACAGAGGGGGCTCGGGGTTTCAGTATTGTGTCATTCAGGATCAAACCCAAGGCAACGGCTGTGCCACTGAGCGACCTATGAGCTGCCAGGCCTTTTCTCCATGGGATGATAGAGGGACAAAGCCTGTCCCTATGAAGCAGGGTCCCTTCTAAGGTTGTAAAAATGACAGCTGACTCAAAGACACTGCCTGTGTGAAATCTCCAGAGTGTTAGAAGCTGTCCACTCGCCATCAGCTGTTCTCATGTTGTGAATCTGGGTTGTCTAACTGCCTCAGCAAGCATCTCACACTTTCTATGTAGGGAAAGGTCACAGGTTATGCTATACAATCTCACTGGACCGAGTACCCATTCTGGACCAGAGTCTCTGGAAGGGAGCCTAGAAATCTGATTTGGGGCATCAAATTTACTCTCATTTTCCCTGACATCACTCAGCCAGTTCTTCCCAGTTGCTAGGCAGACATGCTGATTCCTCGCACAGGTGCATTTTTTAGCCCAACTCCTTCATCTGAACATGGCACTTGGTGTTGCTCTTCTGCCTCAGGTGTGAGCAGGGCCAGTTTCCTTCTCCCAGGTCCCCTGACTGAGGTGAGGGCTCAGAGGTCTACTTTGTAAAGGCTCGAGATGTGACTGATGTGGAGCCAGGATGGAACATGGTCCCTTGAGTGCTCAGAGGCTGCTCTTGAACTGAACCATACCCCCAGCACTCCACAGGTGATTTCTAGAAAGTTCTGAAAGTCTAATTTCCTGCGTGAAAGGTGTTTTTGTATGTCTTCAGTTTGGGTGTCTTCCAGTTCTGTAGTCTCACCACCTCAGAATGCTTACGGACATCCTTTCTCACAGGTGTCCTCTTTGAGAAATGAGAAGCGAGGCTCCTCCTATCTCATCTCGGCCCCAGAAGGGGGCGCAGTGGAGCTCGTCGGCCAGCACCCTCAGGACACGGGAGTGAGCTACACAGAAACCTACTTGAAGAAGAAGCGTGTGTACTGAGCCGGCTGTCTCCTGCCCGCCTGCTGCGGTCCTCTGCGGCGCCTGCTGCTCATCGCTGCCTTAACTCCATTCACACTAGCCATATCCTTTCGATACGGGTTTGTTTCTGACTTCCCAGAAGGAACTGTCACGCAGCAGGCAGATCAGCCGACTACCCACCTAGCAATAAGAAACGTCATTGGTTGAGGGCATTTTCCACAAGCATTAGATGTGTCTTAATCCATGTGATAACAGCTCAGCTCCCTGGAGCATCAGCATTCCAACAGTCCTTGTTGGGGGCCTGGGAACAATTTTGACATCAAAGTCTGAAGCAATAAATGGGAAACAGTGTTTTGTTTCCTTAGCCTTAGAATGAATTTCTTATAAGCCAATGTGCATTTATCTTACTCTCCCTAAGATTAATCTCATCCGTAGTCTTTTGGGACCTTTCTTTCCTCAAACTGCAAGGGTGCCGCCAGACAGATGCCGCTTGTCATGCAGACTCCATTAGATCTATACCAGCCACAAAAGAGCAACCCATCGGCAGTGAGAGTAGTGTCACCTCACAAGCTTGACTTGAAGGTGGCATTGACCATTTATAACCTTTTGTGGAACACACAGTACTTCAGGAAAAGTAACTTTGGTTACATCATACAAGGGTTAGCAAGTCCACACAGGGCACATGGAGCCCACCACCTACTTTTGTGCCGCCCATGAACCAGTGATTACATTTCTGAATGCCTGGGGTAAGGGAGATCTTCCAACAGAAAACTGCAGTTTTAGTGTCCCCGAGATTTTATGTGGAACACAGTGACGCTCACTCATTTCCATATTACATTTGTGTCCCGTCGGGAACCGAGTAGCCTCGACAGAACCACAGAGCCTGCGAAGCCTGGGACATTGACTCTCCTGGGCTTCCACCATAAAGTTTGCTGACCTGTCTCCCTAGTGCTTTTATCTTCTGGTTAGACATTGAACTGAGAGACATGGGAGGAGCCAAGGTTTCTGTACCGTTTCATAGCGTACAGGAGTGAAGCGCTAATCACTAGACAAGACTGACTTGGCAGCACAGTCCACACAGCCATTTCTGAGGGAGTCTATGGACCGTGTGTGGGACAATTCTGAGCTAATAAAGCTCTACCTCACTCTGGTTTATTATTCATTCTTTGGTAGTTAAGCTGAAAGATAACAGCTGTTTAATCCAAGTTACTTCTGAAAGAATGTTTTGTCTTTATTAATGTGACTTTTGACCTCACCATTTTCTGAAGATCTTGATATGAATTAGAGAAACTTTTCCATCTAGCAGTTTGTTTGTTCGTTAAGAGACTACAGCTGATGGAGTTAGGATCTCAATGATCCTACTCTGTAGGATCAGATCATTAAAATACCTTATTTGGGGGGGGGGGACTTGTCATTTTTGACTATGATATAGATCTCCAGCATTAATTATAAAGTCTAAAACTGGTACATATGTTATATGCTTTATAAAGAACTTTACTTTGTCTAATTTATTGCACATACCAGCTTTCATTGAAAAATGACAGCTACCAAGTTCAGACAATCCTAACCGTACTCCCGCTGGCTGACCAGGACGGCACACAGCAGAGGCGCTGGCCTCACCAGCCTGCACGGCCCCTCCCTCTGCTGCTGCGTTCTGTCTTCAGCACTTAGCCACAGGTGACTTCGTGCAGACAGAACCTAGGGAGGACAGCGACTGCTGCACGGGAGCAGTCAGCGAGAAGCAGCCCAGAGACCGTACAGATGCTCCACGCCGCACATGCGGGGCTTCCTTGTCCCGGACTGTGCCCAGTGTCCCTGGACAGAAGAGACGTGCAGACCAAGCGCTGTTAGTCCCCGTCATGACAACCAACCCCCAGAATCTATGCGGCTATTTTTCTATGTCAGCTAATGGTTTGAAATGCTTTCAGAATGCAGACTTACTATTAAAAGGAACATGCATGTGAAGTCATATAGTTTGTTTATTTGTATAAAGAGTAAACAAAGTGCATATAGAGAGGGCCACAGGTTTGACATGTACAGCAACTAAACAATTGAAATGGCAGCTGTACTGCTGCTACTAAAGAGATCTTGAATTCTGGGGGTGGGGGCTCAAAAGGTGAAAAAAATATCAAACAAGTATTAAACAGCATTAATAAGTTTGCCAAACTCTTGGTCATGAAGAACTTCGTGGTTCACATTGAATCACTCGGGAGGCAGAGACAGGCGAATCTCTGAGTTCCAGAATCTCTGTGGCCAGCCTGGGCTACCAAGTGAATTCCAGGAAAGGCGCAAAGCTACACAGAGAAACCCTGTCTCGAAAACCAAAAAAAGAAACTGAACATTGTTGATTTCTAGCTAGCTATCTCCAAGCAAACCAAGAACTGCCTAGTGAGTCTGAACTCCAGTGTGCCGGGCCCCGAGTCTTCTCCTGGTAGTTCTGCAGTAGAGTTAGCATCAACAGTGATTACCCTTTGTGGATGGCACTGTCTTCTGCTTGCAGGCCCCTGGCAGCTTGCCCACAGGGGTGGTTCTCAAGGGGTGTGCACTGACACTTCTTAAAGGCAGGTGTAAGCATCCGGGTCAGGGTCTGTCTGATGAAAGCAGGCTGTGCAGGAGGACCACGCGCACAGGCCTAGTTCTCCAAGTAACATGCAGAGTGTCTGTGCAGGTTACCTCCCCGTGCAGAATCAGTGTCCGACAACAGGTACCCGTGCTCAGCCACTGCACACGCAGCTTGAAATTGCAGTCCTATTGGGTAGCAGGAATAGACTCACTCTTTAAGAGACACAACATAGTATGCTAAGTGGTACCTACTCAATTAGACTATCACTGTATAGATACTCAGATTTCAGGGCAAGGAGAGTTTCAGCCAAGTCCACCAGTTTTTAGCTAAGAACAATATGCCAGCAAAACAGCGCCAAAAGTCCTTTGCTGTGCAACTGATCATAGACTCTTTCCAAAAGGAGTGCTTGGGCACATTCTAATTTGGTTGTCATTTTTCACTAAATTTAAGGTGTGACATATGCATGTACTCAAGTATTTGTTGAGTGGCTTTTTAGGCAGAATACAAACTTTCATTTAAAAAAAAAATTTTTTTTTTTAATGGCTTGGAGAGAAGGACTTGATAAATGGGAATTGAATGTCCCTCATGCTTCTTATTTTAAAAGTGCTTCAAATCCCTCAATAAGGCTCTGGAAGGTGGTCCGATTAGATGGTTGGAATTCCCAGCATTTTCTCATTAGCTGATAAACCTATGAAAAATAAAAGAACAGTACAAATAACGTCAGATTTGTGAGATGAGAAAAAGGCTGGAGAGATGGCTCAGTGGATTAGTACTTGCCCCACAAGTGTGTGACCCAAGTTCACAGCCATGACACACACACTTTTAAAAAGGCCAGACTAGCACAATCAGGGGCTAGCCTCAGGGAGACCCTACTCATTAAACAGAAACCAGAGGAACCAAGGAAGACACACATCAATCTCTGGCATCCATAAGCACCCACACATTGAAAACATGTATACCTGCATGCACACCACACAGAAAGACCAAGAAAACAACGGAATCATCAAAAATAAGGAAAGGCAGTTTCCAAACACTTTCAGACTTAATAGGAGCACTTGAATAATTCAGAGTACAGAGACAACAAACCATTACTCATTTCCCCACCATGGCACATCTCTGACCATCTGAAGAGCCTCGGGCTGAAAGGCTCAGTCCAGTTTAGAATACAGAAACTAACTTCAAATGCTAGTGAGTGGGATGGATTCACACGGCAATGGTAAGACCTCATCACACGTGCTCTTCTGGGAAGGCAGGCGGACTGGCACTTGGGATAGAAGGTACAGCTCCATGAGGGGAGCCTTGCTTGACGATCACTATCGTCTACCCCAAGGGGGACTTCTCTAATGTCTTGTCTGAGGTGGATGATGGAAACAACCTCAGACCTCTGAAAGACTACTCAGCCAAGAGCCAACTCTCCAGCATCTTCTCTACCGCTCCCCTCCCATCCCTGCTGGCTACGTCAAGCTGTAAAAACATTAAAAAGCAGGTTTCAGTTCCACAAAGGGGACATAGCTACCTCATCAGGACAGTTGGGCGGACATGGCAGGCGCTTTCCTTCTTTCAGAGTATTCACAAGACGTGTTACAGTCATCTGGCCGTGAGTTGGGCCTATCATTTTCAGGAACAACTATGTAAAATAAGACCAAACAAAATTAAGATGAAACTCCCAGAACTAACTAGAAAATTAAAACAACAAGGCTTGTATCCTCAATAACTTCAAATGAAAATCTGAAATCTTTACTTGCTCTTGAGGATCAGTCTATTCACCATCTGTGGGAGCCAACCACAGCTATCCGTTAAGTGAAAACAAAGCCCCTATCCAATGCTCAAAGCATGTCATCCTCAAAGATGGCCCCTCACCCAAAAACATCTGGATCATCGTACAGAATTCTTCATTTGGTCAACGCAGACTTTGCCAGACCTTGTCAAGTGACAAGCCAGGCCAACTAGGACAGGATTGTAACCCTCTCGGTGTGGCACCCTTACTGACTGGACGGACTCCACTTAGGAGCAAAGCTTAGCAGTAGCACGGCTACTTTTCTACTGGCCCTGGCCTCGGGGAAGGCGGCAGTCAGCACTTACGGCCATGGGGCTGAAATCGGAGTCACAGTACGTGAGCAGCTCGTGCAGTGTCACTCCAAAGGACCACACGTCCGAGGCAATGTAAAATTTACACTGGATCAAACACTCGGGAGCATACCTGGAAGGGAAGCAGGGCTACGTAAGCCTATTTCCTCCACAAGTGACAGGCCCTCAGGAGAGCCACTTCTCTGGTCTTCAGAACTGAACTGACAAGTGACCTGAGTGACCGTCAAGTGCCAATGCATCCTGCAGCCACAGTGCACATCTGGCAGAAGCAGCAGCGGCCTAGAGGCTCCCAGCACGTTACTTGCCCTCAAAGATTCGTGTTCCTCTTGTCCCAGGAGACCTTCTGGGGAGGAAACAGTCCCCTCAGGACTAGCCGCAGGTTACAGCCCCGCCAGCTCAGAGTCCGCACCCTCCTGGTGTCACTGTTGGTGAAGGAAGCCCAGGCGCCCACACCAGCTGTCAAAGCATCCCAGAACTGGAATCTACTTGCCACTGTCCCAATCACTGTTCCCCAGATGTGCGGCTCCTACGGGGCTGCCGACGCAGCTGACTCAGATTCCCTTCTTTTCTGTTCCCTTCCATGGTGGCCTTCAGCACACTCTCTACTGGAGGGAATCCTGGCCCCCAAACTCAGGTTCCTTAGCTCTGACTCGGCCACCCACTACAGACCTGCCCAGTGGCCCTCTCAGTTCACTTCTCATTCCAGTCAGCCACACAGCACAAGCCTCCTTCCGCCCAACCTGCTGTGAGCTTTTACCTCAACATGCAGGGTTTCTCAAAAACCATGCCTGAGGGCTGGGGTACTCCTCCAAGTCAGCTGCCTCGCCCATAACTCAGGACTCACTGACTTGGTCACCAAATCTCCAGCAACTGACACAAACAAGGGCCTTAAAACTTTGTTTTCAAGTGAGAAAGGAAGTATATGTATAGGCTTGGCAGGAGGTGAGGGGATGTGTCTGCACGGAGGTACCAGAGTGAGCCTTAGAGCATGGACAGCTAGTGTTCCAGGCTGAGAGATCGTGGTGGGTGTATGGTTCCTAAGACCTAGCCAGGTCTCCCTCCTCCAGGATCTCCTTGACTCTGGCCAAGGTGTACCTTGTGGCCCTGTGACCCCACCAGGCCTTCTACATGGATGCATCATGAAAGAGTCAGCCGCCTCCACCTGCTCACAGCTATGAGAACTGTGGTGGGTGCTGCTGCTGCTGCTGTCGTGAAGCCACAGAGGGTGAGCTGGTGACGGCCAGACCTCTCCCACTCTTGGGAAGCTGTGCAATCAAACCTCAGCTTTCGGAAGAGCAGCGGATGGACACCCAAGCACAGCTAGAGCGGATGGACATCCAAGCAGAGCTAACCTAGGAGGCATGGATGAGATGATTTACATACCAGAACACCGGGCTGTCACGGTCATCCTTGACTGTGTAGTACTCCTTATCGGTTTCAATTGCTTTGGTTAAACCAAAGTCTCCGATCTTCACTTGGTGTTCACTCTCCACAAGGACATTCCTTGCTGCTAAGTCCCGGTGAACATACTGTCGAGAACCCAGATAGTCCATCCCCTAAGAGAGAAGTGTGGGTCAGGCCGATTGCAAAAGTCACGTCAGATTGTATTTTCTGTCTTCCCCTTCACAGTTGGGGGAAAAAAAGTCATTTTGTTGCTATATCACTAACAGTTTTTGTTGTTATAAGATTAAGGGATCCAAAAATAGAAAGTCCAAACTGAAGCTGTTGGACTAACAGACCCACTCGCTTGCATAGAGGAGGCTCACATTTCTTGTGAATGGTGCAGAGTGAAAAACTCAGTCCAATTATTACAGCTCCCACTGAGGTCTAATTACTAACCAACTGCCCAGTACATTCCGTACATGCCTGATTTTTTTGAAAATGCTGTCTTTTTGTGATTTTACCTTACAAATCTGGATGGCATAGTTTAGCTGCTGTTTGAGGTTAATTTTGTTCTTATTCTTTGGCAGATATTCCTTTAGGCTTCCCGAAGGCAGAAACTCCATGATGAGCTTGATACCATTCCCTCCTGTTGAGGAGACAGTGGCATCAGGATGAGGCTGCAAACAGGATGGAGCGGGGAGCTCTGCAGAGAGGGCCTGCAGGGTGTCAGCTCAGCCTCTGAGGCATGCCCACCCGTTGGCACATAGACACTCCAGCCATGAACAGGAGTCACATCCCCTGGTCCTGCCTCACGCACAAACCTCACCAGGATGATGCAGCCCTAGTGCTCTGTGCACCACTAGGCAAACAATCAGGTTTCCAATCGAGTCCACACCTCTCACTACCAGTTTTAAAGCACACTCATGAGTAATGGGCTGCCTTGCAAACAAGGCACAAGTATTAGTGAATACTCCTATTAAGTATCACTTGCTACCCTGGCTTAGGTAAAGACAAAGGAGAACGCCCTAGGTAGTAGTGGATCAGAAAGAGAAAGGGGGTGGGGAGTAGTTGTCACTTCCTTATAGCATCAGTGTGACTATCTGGATTAGTAAAGAACTGTCCCCAGCATTATGCGTGGATCCCTGGAAAGAGCTGAACCAACCTGTGGCTGGGAGAGTCTAGGCAGCCTCTGGAGGCCTGCAGCTGCTACAGACCACATCAGTGTGAGACTTGGAAGCCTGCCAGCCCACAGGAGCTGGTAAAGATGAGGCTGAGGACTGCCTGTCAGCAGTGGCCCTCAGGACCAGAGAAGCCCTGGGCACAGTGTGCATGACATACCGTCTTCCATGCAGATTCCTTTGTACTTGACAATGTTCTCGTGGTAGAGGTTCCGTAAGATCTCGATCTCCTTCTTCAGGTCAGCTATATGGTTACCTCCACTCTCAGGCTTCAGGGACTTGACAGCCACCTGCTCCCCTGTGTTGTCTCCCTCAGGGTCATATCTGCAGAGCTCGACCTTCCCAAAGTGGCCCTGGAAGGAAGGTGTCCCTGCTATCAGAGAGGCCCAGGCAGGCCAGAGTCACTGACTCTCCACTCGCCGCAGCTCATCCTCACTTGACCTCACTAACGTTGGCTGCTGAGCTAAGACTCAGAAAGCCATAGGTGACTGAGGACCACTTTATCAATCGTGGTTTCCAAGACAACATACTTCACAAGCAATGAGGCTATCTCTGGATCCAGAGGATAACCGGCATTCTTTCAGTCACAGGCCCAAGCTAAAGGACAAGGCCCCTAATCGGGCTGAGAAGAGCATTTTCACAGGGGACCTTCAAATCCCAGATAAGCCATTTAAACAGTGTGGGGACTATGGACTGTGCTGTGGAAATGCCCAGTACAGATGCCACTAACCCAGCTAACAGTCATGATGTTAAGTGAACTAGGGAGGTGTATCGATACGAGCACACAAATCCCGGGAACTGCTGTGGTCACATAGCTGTTATCCACAGGAAAAGCTGTGACTCCTATTTGGCATACTCCTCATTAAAGGAGTCACACAGTATAATCTTGGAAGAGTCAGAGATTTCCTACTTCGACTACATCTGTACTTGGCCCTCTTCTGTACCACATGGAGAAGTCAAGGCTTTTGAGGAAGCTGTCAGAGGTCCTGGGTGCGGCGTAGCATGGTGTCAAGTGCAAGTGCACGTGACCTGGCACAGTGTCAGGTAGAGCAGGGTTAATGTCTCCCAGCCCCGCCCCAGTACATGAAGGTGCTTTTATACACTTGGATGCAGGACAAGGGGAGGACAGCTTTCCGTGCGGACAGGTGATGTGCAAACAAGGCAAGAGCCTAAGTGTAACTTGCCTCTCCCAAGTCACGGATCCTCTTCAGGAAACGCTTTTCAAAATGAGTGGGGTCCACCTCTGTTGTTGGCTTCTTTTCTGAAACAATGTCTGGATCTAACCAAAGAGACAAGGAAACAGATTAGCCACCAAGTAATAATCAGGACTCCACTCTCCCTGCCCACCACACTCTGCGGCTGGGGCTCATCCTGGCTCAGACTTACTCTGCTCTTCCAGCTTGTTAATGTCCCTCATTATGGCTCGGAAGAAGGGTCTCTGATTGGGATCATAGTTCATGCAGCGAGTCATAAGGTCAGCTAGCTCCTTGCAAGATGGAGTCACTGGCCTGCAGCGGCTTTCATAAAATCTCTCCTTCTGTAAAGGAGAACGGACACTTGAGAGACCAAGAACCCACCCTCAGACCTTCCACTCCCCACCATCAGAATTGATTGCCAATCCCTATTTTAATCCCCAACATCTCTGCAAAAAACCAGATTTCATCAACATGGGGTTTCAATGGCCTTATTTCAGCATGAGGAAATCTCGAGTCCCAATAGTGAAACAACCTAAACTCAAGGAGAATGGGTAGCACATCCCACTTCCAAGATGCTGTGTTCTAGGGAAGCCCAGCAGTTTTTCTGGAAGAGTGTGGCAACCTGAGCAACGCTGTCCCATTCTACAAACTCTGACTCATTAATTCCAATTACTGCATGACTCAGAAATCAATCACTGGAGCCAAGGCTTAACACACAAATGTATTCCCTGCAGAATCTGACAGCGCAAACAGTACAAATACCAAATGTAAGATTAAGTCAGGGCTGAACACAATAATTAACTCAGTAACTTTATAAAAATCCCAAGAATCCCACAGGGAAGTGCTCCCAATGTTAAATTTCAAAACTACATGCACACCATGCCTAAGTATTAGTAGCAGTCAGGGATGACACAGTGATGACCTTTAAAAAAAATACCTTCCTCTAATTTTTCTTGATTATTTTAAGATGAGACATAACTAATATCACTTTTTAAAATTAAGTGGAATCCCTGTCTTCCAGTTTCCAAGCCATAGCTGGATGGCAAAGGTACTGAAGCGCGATCAGTACTACCTCCCTGCCACCTGCAACAGTCCTCGGGAAGGCAGGGCCCAAGTCTCAGTCCTGTCCAGGACAACACACACCAGCTCAACAGGCATTTAAGACCTCAGAATAATACCTCAACAGACAATGCCTGTCTACTTTCCTAAGATCCCCACAAAAGTCATTATTTATTCCTGTCTTATAGACAACGGAGCTGAGGCTCAAAGAGGTTAGTTACATTTGAAGGATGACAAAGCTCACAGGCCTGTGGGGAGATTCACACCCAAGCCCATGTCCATCTCTTCCAATTATGCAAAGTCTATGAGCATCTGAGCTCTCACCCACCTCATTCTGAAAATAACTGCTCACCTCAACCAGGGTCTTGTCTTTGAGGGGGATCTCGCCATTGTAGCAGATTTCCCAGAGTGTGGTTCCAAAGCTCCACTTATCAGCAGCCACGCTCAGGTTCTTGGAGTCTTCAACACACTCAGGAGCGATCCAGGGGATTCGTTCTATGCACTCTGAAGAAAGACAACAGACCCGCCTCTAGACTGGCTCCTGGCACCATCTAGAATGCCAAGCAAGGCCACTGCAGCCAGAACAAACCCTGTGGTGAGCCCAATGGACAGCAATCTTCCAGTCTCTGACTGGGTGCTTCTGACCAGGGCCTGCTGAGCACAGGCCCTGTTCCATAAAGGGCCACCTTTTAAAACCTGGTGTCTAAAGCAGCAGGGCCCCACAGGCCACAGCCACCATGGAAGGGTGGGAGTCACATGAACAAAGGCTAGGGGAGAGAAAGAAAGGAATGGGCAGGAAGTCCCACACATGCAGACAGGCAGCTGCCCAAACACATCTCCTACCTATCCTATGGCTCCATGCAGTTAGTGTCAGGTTTGTTTGGTTTGGTTTGGTTTGGGTTTGGTTTTTAGAGATAGGGTTTCTCCATGTAGTTTTGGTGCCTGTCCTGGATCTCGCTCTGTAGACCAGGCTGGCCTTGAACTCACAGAGATCCACCTGGCTCTGCCTCCCGAGTGCTGGGATTAAAGGTGTGTGTCACCACCACTAGGCTCTAGTGTCAGTTTTGTATGGGTTTCCTTCTTTTCAAAAGGACAGAAGGAAAGCCACATATCTCTTTCTCCTGGTGACCTCTCGGGCTTTTTCTGGCTTCTTCTAACCAAGACCAGAGTCAGTGATCTCAAAGATACCTCTGCCATGTCCCCTGGAAAAGTCCTTGACTAATGCAGTGGCCTCCACAGAGCAGCCTCCTAGATGTCAAGGAAAGCGGAGCAGCAGTGTGGCTCCAGAGCTTAGCACTGGACTCCAGCCTGCCTAACCTCCCCAGGCCCCTCAGTCTGTCCTTCTGCATGGCATATGCATCAGTGTCCTGCCCTCGCCACCTCAGCGACCTACAACAACCAAATGAAGTGCCAACAGTCTCGCCCCCCAAACCCACTGTGTGTTGTGGGCATCCCTGGATGGGTATCCAGGCCTCTCTGCTTATACTGTGGTCATCAGTGACTCACCAAGGGTAAGATCCTTGATGGGGTGTCTGTCCAAGACTGTTGGATGACTGCCACATGATAGCCATAAATCAGGCTCCAAAGAACAATTCCTGCTCCCGTTCCAAGAAATGCATATGTAGGGCCACTTCAGAGCTTATTTTTCTCCATAGTTTCCACTCTTACTACATTATTTAGTTCAGTTCACTGTGCTGAACGGACTAAAAATCAATGCTGAAGGTAGCAGAGGCTTTAAGAGCCCACTAGCACCAGGTCCTGAGGTATGCTGGTCCTCCTGTGTGCCTACCAGGGTTACTGAGCACAGCCTGGGCAGCACTAATTTCCATCCTGAGCTGTTGGGGCTGCTGTTCCTTTTGGAGCCAAGAATTCTGCATAACTTAATCCATTGCAAGGGAGGAGATGTCAGCAATCTCCTGGTTAAAGGTAATGTGCTGCCTTCCAAACTGCCCAATGGCTACAGTGGGCTCCAGAACACAGCAGTGGACGATCCAGGATACGTGACTCCTTCCCGACTCCTATCTGCCCATTTCCCAGAGCTCATGGGCTCTGCTACCCCAGCACCACTGAGCACAGCACCTTTACCATAAGGACTCGAAAGACTGACTGGGCTGTCAGGGAACCCCCTCTGCACTATAGCCCACCCAGGCCCACAGCAGCAGCACTGTGTGTACCTTTCTAAAGGAAGGCACGGTTCAGCACAGCACCTTCTTGCTGCTGGTGGTCAGTGTCTGGTGCACAAAGAGGCAATAGAGATGGCTGAGGATGGGGAGGGGACAGGACACGCACCTTGCCGGGACAGCACAGAAACTGGGATGCCAGGATCACTAAGCTTGATGAATGGGCTGATCTCACTGTCAATGCCCTCACGGGCTAGCAGGAGATTTTTAGTACACACGTTTCCATGGACCAGGTCTTTATCTTCCTGCAGAATAAAAAGGTACATGTGGCCTTATCTTCTCTGTCCCACATCCTCTGTTCACAACCCTGGCCCCAAAGACCAGCTCTCTTCACTTCAGCCACAGCAGACCCCAAGAGCCTGGCCCACCCATGATACTCTGATGTGTATATATCCTATAATGTCTCTTAGCTCCAGGTCCTTGATCAGTGAAACAGAGACAATAGCAGAGCATGCCTCACAGGCTTTGGGCACATTAGAATATTCAAAGTCTGCAACAGCTGGCCCCTGGTAACAGGCCCCACAATGTTAGTGCTGATGGACACAGGGATTTCCCATTATTCATTAGTGTGCTGAATGACAGCTGATCTCGACTGTCACAGCACAGAGGGAACCTCAGTTAGGTTGGCCTGTTGGCATGTCTGTGGAGAATTTTCTTAATTTCTAATTGATGGTACTGGGGTGTACTGTCCCATCTCTAGCCAAGTATTAGACAGGCGGCTGAGCAACTTGCGGTCTCTCCTCCAGCTCCTGCCTTGGCTTCCCTCAGTGGTGGACCTGTCAGCTGAACAATCCCTTTCCTCCTCCAGTTGGTTTTGTCTTTTAGCACAGCAACAGAGAAATAGCCTAAACCACTCATGTCCCGCCTCTTGCGATTATTCAATACAGTCAGTCCTCCACATGGTACCATTTTCCTCTCGACAGGAGTGTGAGGTAAGCCTACAGAACAGTGTCCAGTTACTCTGCACCAAGCGCCAGGCACACCAGTGCACCAACACGGAACTCTTTCTTCTGTACCCAGAACCTGGTACAAGTCCCTTCAACCTGCTTCCCAGAACCTCTTGCCCTCACCTCCATCATACTCACTTACCCTAGGAGAACACTCTAGGTCCTGATGGGGATCACCACCAGAATGAATGAAAACATTCTTACCAAGTAACTCAGGGCACTGGCCAGCTGTTTAGCAACTTTGAACTTCCAAGGGGTTGTAAGTACATCACTTTTCCGGTGCATGAAGAGATCCAATGGTCCCCCCTCCACAAACTCTTCCACCATAATATCTGCAGATACAGAAACAGCCACATCTGGAATCTTGTGTCTGTCTAGAGGAATTCTATCTCACCCTCACAAGAATGCATTTTTATAGACACTGCTCCGCTGTCAAGGTGACTTAACCCTAGATGACCTCCAGCAAGGGATGGCCTCTCTGAGCCTCAGCCTTCATCTGTGTGTACACAAATAGTAATACTTACCTCTCCCAGGGACCATGGGAGGAGGGATCGCTCAACAAGGCACAGAAGGTCTTGGCTGAGTGTCTAACACAGAACAAGGACACAGAGCGGTGCCATCACCACTGCGACTTTGTAGCACCATAGGCGACAGCACAGGGTTTAGGCCTCCCGTAGGACAAACCTTCCCTTCACTAAGTCTCCCATGTGAACACAAGAGTAGCCAGCACTACAGCGTTCACAAATCAAAGAGCTTGGGTTTTAAAAAACAAAAAAAATTTCCTCTTCCTGGACTTTCATGTCAGGAATTCAGAGTAGAGGCCACCTCTCTGAGCAGCTAACGGCCCAACCTGACAGCAGAGAGGTCGAAGCCAGCTCCGGTTTACTGGCAGGAGTCTTGAGAGGCAGGTCCTAGCTCTGGGTTCACTGTTATCACCTTCCTCAAGCCCTGCATTCCTCACTGGACTGCCTCAAGAAACCACATGGGCCCAGAGTAACCGGAAGGAAATGTTCAAGTGTAAAACAAGCCATGGCCACCACTGACTTCTGCAAATGACCTGAAAATACCCCATTGTAAATAGAAGTTATAGAAGCCCAAGAGTCTTCACAGTACCTACCCACCTGAGCCGGGACAGCTGTCCTCTACAAGAAAGAATAAACTTACTTTCCACATCTCGGACACAGACACCATAGAGGTACACGATGTGTTTGTGGGAAACTTGTCTCATCATACTGGCTGCCTCAAAGAAGGCCTGTGAAAAAAAAAACCAAGGGATATCTGGCTCAGTCTCAATTGCTAAGGACCACCAATGGACCCCAGAAAAACTCACCACTGTCACTCCCAGTCCTGAAAAATGCCCTCCGGGTTGTCCAGTAGCACGGATATGCCTTGACTTCTGGGCCACTCTAGCTAAGGTGTGGGATTTATTTAGAAAACCCAACAAGCAGAGTAAGGCTGGTGGGATGAGCTACCTACCAATTTTCCCATCAGCCTCTCAGGCACTCCTTACTGTCATCCTTTATGTGCCATGAAATTCAAGGCTTATCACTGTTGGAATAAGCATGAAGCCAAATTTCCTGCTCCACACTCAACAGACTGAGAGATTCTGGTCAAGTAATTTGACTCCTTTGGACCTTCCTGTTTCCAAATGTGTGGGAGCCTGGGAAATCACTTCAGAGCTCTGAGACCACTTTGCTTGTTCCAGAGATCCACAGGATCACACTGGGGCCTTTGGTAGCAGGAAGGGGGACAGGACCAGACAGGACTCCTGCTCTCCTCTCCACCTTCCTCACCATCAATCTTCCCTCACTACTTCCACATAGCCAGTCTGCCTCAGACAGTAGAGCAGGGAGGAATTCTGACTGAGAGAGAAGGCTGCGAACCACACAGCCAAAAAGCTCGGAGCTTTCCCCAGCCAACTCACTCTCCCAGCTCCAGAAAAGGGGTTGCACTTGCCAGAGAAATGTCCCTGTGGCTGGGGTCTAGGACTTTGAGGATGACTTTGATCTTCTTCTCTTCAGCAATTCCCTCGTCGTCCTTGTAGTCCAGCAGGGTCCCAGAGTAGATATGTGTTCTCGTGCCTCTGCCAAGGTGCTCACCCTAAAGGAGGAAGCAGAAAGTTGGCCGACCTCTCTCTGCAGCTTCATGATGGCTCAAGTCAGGGCTGAATCCTCAATGGGACAATGAACACAGTGGAATGAGGCCAAGGTAAACAGGGCCTTGTCCTCATCAGGTCTCCAGAAAAACAGAGAACTCCTAGGCATACACAGCACTGATTACAAAGCACTCCTGAACCCCAGCGACAGCCCCATTCCTGAAAAGCAGCCCGTTTTCTGCTTCAAGGGTTAGCCTGTAGCCCAGCTGAAGTATATCACAAACCTGTGAACAGTGCCCAACAGCCAGGCATATCAGTGTTACCCAGGGCTCCAGAGCAGAGGCTCTGCCAGGTGGCATCTCTAGTCTCAAGCTAGGGGGACAAAGTAGAGGGGCCTCTAACCCCTCTAACTCTGATGCCTACTGGCCATTTAATTAAGATGCATTCTTTCATGGTGCATAATCTCGGTCCAGTCTCTGTAAATGGGGTGATAATGGCACCTGAGCATAATGTCACCTAGGTATAAAGGCTTCTGGTACAGTCTCTACCACAGTGTGTAGAAACTCAACTGATGAGCCCATGGGTTCTGTTTCAGAGCCTTTCAGTCCATGCTCTCTTCACACTGGACCCCCCCCCCCCATGGTCCACCCCACCACTTTACAACACCCACAAGGATGTGCATAAGAAGCTTGGGAAGCGCAAATCACATCAGCATCTGTTCAAGCTGAGGGCTGAGCTGGTTCTTCCCTATGGGAAGGAAGGAGACCATTCCATCAGATGAGACCACCATGTACAGAATGATCCGTCTATCTCTAAGGACCCTTCCAGACTGACTTACTTCTGATTTTTAATTGTTCATATTTAAAAATCAAAACATGATTCACAAAACTTATTGAGCTGCTAACATTAGCCCAACAAAACTTGTAAATTGGAGTATATTGTTTCATGATTCTGAGAGCTCTTACAAAAGCTCTGGAAAATACAGAAAACAGATTTTGGTGGATACCTAGGGAGCCAGTCCTGTTCTCTACAGAAAGACACACCACTGTTAGTCGGGTATATTAATTTACACAAACACCACCATTTGTCATCTGTCACAGTAGAATGGCCATTTATCCTCCCTGTCTGCTGCATTCTGGCAAGGTCCTGCAACTATTCATTACAGCTGCATCTGTCATGGGGTGATCCATCAACATTATGGGAAGCTGCGTTCCCAGAACATTCCATAAAAGGCATATCCTTTCAAGACAATTACTCTTCTCTAGAAGGATGACTTAATTCCAGGGACTAGGTAACAGAACCCACAAAGGCCAATGTCCACTCCAGCTTCCTTCCACATAGTTCCCTGTCTGAGCAGAGACTTGGCCACTCACCTTCTGTGACTCTGCTTTGGTGCCCTTCCCCCAGAAACCATTTCTGCCCTTCCAGGACCAGATCTTACATACCCACGCATGCCAACTACACTAGACAGAGCAAGTACTTACCCTCTGGGCCTGGCTGAGCCTGGAGATTCTAGGTAGCAAAGGTCTTATTCCCCAGGAGGGTTCCTTTCTGAAGCTAGTTCTTGTCCTGCCCTGCCCTGTGGTCTTTGTTCTCTTCTATTCCTTTTGGAAGGCCCCTCTGAAAAAGCAGGACTGAGCCCTAGAGATCCTATGGCACAGTCCTCTGTGGGGTGGGGACCATCAGCCCAGACTCCTACCAGAGACCAACCTCCCGTACCTCTACCCTAGGTAGCCTATACCCTACTGATACACATCCATCAAGGATTAGTATCTCAAGGGGTAGCCATGGACAAGACTGGGAAAATGGAGGGTGTGGCTGAGTGGCCTTACCTATGAAAGTGAACCTCCTAGTTCTTTTTCCACTACAATTTCCCCAAAATAGACTTTATTTCCCCCTCAAATTTCTAGGGTTCCCCTATGGGGAGCCGGGATCAAAGCTGGACAAAGGTCTGTAGTGGGGACTTACTTGTATAATATCTTTCTTAAGGATCCGATCAAAACTCAGCTGGCTCATGGGGTAGACGGGCTGCCACTCCTGGGCCTTCTTAGTGGCTACGAGCAGATTGGAGATTTCTGTGGAAGAGATCAGAGAATTCTGAGCACCATTTTGCAGGTCCTAGATCCCGGCCATCCAATGTATGCTGAGCCATGGGGCTTACTGAACACATTTGCTAGTTCTATCATTCAATGAATCTATATTAGGTAAATGCTTAATTCATACCCTCTACTAGCTCACAGGCTAATGAGAGTCAACATGAATCAGCAGTCACACAGAGAGCTACGATCTCTCCAAGGTTCACACAGCAGGATCTGTCCTGGTAACAGAGGTGAGGGAAGTTTCCTTTAGGAAATGAACATTAAATCTAAGAATGGCTAGATGTGGTGGCACATGCCTGTAACCCTAGCCCTAGGAAATGAACACTGAAATCTAAGAATGGCTAGATGTGGTGGCACATGCCTGTAACCCTAGCCCTAGGAAATGAACATTAAATCTAAGAATGGCTAGATGTGGTGACACATGCCTGTAATCCTAGCCCTAGGAAATGAACATTGAAATCTAAGAATGGCTAGATGTGGTGGCACATGCCTGTAATCCTAGCACCTGAGAAATGGTAACAAAAGAATCAGGAATTCAAGGTCAGAACAGCCTGGGCTGTCTCAAAAAGAATTTAAAAAAACAAAACACAAAACTAAATTTCAAGAAGCAGGGGACTATGCCTGATTTTTTGCTCTATTTCTACAGCTTAGGACATAATGAGTGCTCAACAAGTTACTTGGTTTTGTTTACATTGTGGTGCTGGGAATCAAGCCCAGGGCCTTGTGCATGCTAGATGCTAGGCAGGCATGCTATTCCTCAGTGGGTGTGAACCGAATGAGAACAGTGAGGACAGGTGGATGCTCTAAGCCTAGGGAAGCCTTTGAAAAGAGAAGCACAGCTTTACACAGATAGAGGGGAAGGCAACCTAGCATGAGTGTCCTAGAAATTTTGCTGGATGAAGCTACAACCTCTAAGCATGTGGGTTAGGAGTGAGCCATTCCCCAAGCTCCACAAAGTTAAGCAGCAAATGCAACACTTGACCAGGTCTGCCAGGTCAGGGTTACATGGGCTACAGGGAATTTATCCTCTGGCAAGCTGCAAGGTAATAATGATGTAACATAACCTTCCAAATTCAAACATAGTGCAAAATCCTCTGGGAATCAGGCAGACCTGGCGTAGTCCCTGAACATATCACTTATTTCCTTCAGCTGGACCAGAACCACTGGGGGGTGACTACTCACTGTTCCACTTTCTTGCATTGGAAGACAGTAATAAGTTCAGGGAGAAATACTCTCCTATGGGAATCCTGATTCAGTTTCTGATAAGGAAGTTCCCAAAAGATCTGTAAAAACTGTAAGGCACAGTTCATAGTGCCATCGTATGCTTAGTGGCAATAAGCTACTAAGCACTAGTTACTACACTGGTTACATCACCACAAGGCTCCTCAAACCTTCTCCCTTAGAAGAGGGCTCCCTGATTTTTTCTGTTTACATTCATACTTTGTTTTCTCTATGCAGGTAGGTTCTACAAATGTTAACTCCTGTGCCTTCAGGACAAGCCCAAGAGGTAGGAATTGTCAGCATCCTTATCTGAACCATAGATCAGAACAAAGGCTCAAAGAGAATCAATCGGCAGCTTAACCAGAGGGCTTCCTAAGCCAGAGAGGCAGGGCTCACAGAGTGCTCAGGACCCTGAGGTGCAATCTAAGCACCAGAAACTGGCTTCAGGCATCTTCTGGGTGCTCCTTTTGCTGAGCCCATTCCTTCCACAGTTCTCTTGACTCTAGCCTGTTCCCTGGTAAAATACAGTTTAATCCAGCCATGTATAGCTGTCCTGAGGTGCTGTGGGATGGTCTGACTGTCAAATTACTCAGATTGGTCAATAAATAAAACACTGATTGGCCAGGCAGGAAGTAGGCGGGACAAGGAGAGAGGAGAATTCTGGGAAGCAGAAGCTGAGGCAGGGAGTCACTGCCAGCCGCCGCTATGACCAGCAGCATATGAAGACGCCAGTAAGCCACGAGCCACATGGCAAGGTATAGATTTATGGAAATGGATTAATTTAAGCTATAAGAACAGTTAGCAAGAAGCCTGCCATGGCCATATAGTTTGTAAGCAATATAAGTCTCTGTGTTTATTTGGTTGGGTCTGAGCGGCTGTGGGACTGGTGGGTGACAAAGATTTGTCCTGACTGTGGGCAAGGCAGGAAAACTCCAGCTACACTGAGGAAGGAAAGGTATCATATGCAATGAGTCTATTTGTCTGGTGACATGCAGACAGAGGTTGGTGGCATACACTCTGGGAATCAGACAGAAGCATGGATCTAGAGTGGCTCATGGCTTGATTATCTGGGTGTGTGCCTGCACTAGGTAAGATGGGGGGGGGGTGCACTTAACTGCCATGAGCATGTTTTGTATGAGAACACTGTGTCCTCCTCAGGTTGTTAAGTGGGACAGATGAGACCATGCCCAGAACAGCTTCCTTTAGTTTCATCAAAGGCTCCACCACTGGCAGCAACTGTCATGATCAACCACCATCCTTGTCTTTCATCCAAATGCTCTAGCCTTGTACATCAGAATGCAGCTGTCCCCCACAAGGGGCAACTGAGTGGAAAGCAGCAGCGTGCACTCCTGTACTGAGGAGGATGCAGAAGTATGGGCACTGAGAGGCTCCATAGAGTGTGGAGCTAGGCACTGGGCCTAACCAAGGGCTAATCTGTCTATCATATGCTGCTGGCTGGCCTCCTGTCTTCCCCCTGGCTTTATTACACGAAGAGTTGTATGTTCCAGTATGAAACCCAGATCAAAGTGTTTGGCTCTGGGAACCCTACAGTCAAAAGAGCAGAGAAACTGAGCAACCTGAAATGACACTCTTGCATCACACTTTCCTGACTTCTTTAATCTGCAAGTGGCAGAGGCAGGCAAGCTCTAAGAACCAACATGAGGAGGCTCCACACTGGGTTCCCTCAGTCTTCCCTCCCTCCACAGAGTTGGGTCACCATGGTACCTGCCCCTCCTTATCAGGCACACAGATGGAATAGAGAGATAAAAAAATCAGTGGATTCGGGTGAGACAGTGTGTGTTCACATCTCCATTCTTCCTCCACTTAGGTGTTAGCCAAGTGCAATAGGGACAAAGGCATCCTAGATTATTCTGACAATTAAATGGCATACATCATATAAGGCCTTCCAACTGGCAGACCGAACACTTACTAAGTGTTAGTAGTCATTATTATTATCCACTGCTACTACTCCAACTACTACTGATGGCATTAGCTCTGGAGCCTTGAGCAAGTCACTGAATGTCCCTGAAACCAACTTCCTATGTGGGGAAAACAATTGTAAAATAGTCACTAAACTACCTGGAACATAGTAGCTACTGCTAAAGTGGAAGCTATTCCAAAATTATCATCTGATGGACACTACTGCACATGATTCTGTGTGCATCCTGGGCTTCCCATGAGTCACAGAGCAGTGAGTGAAACCCAGACTTTGTCTTGAGAGTTCATAAACAAGTGAGAAAAGGAGACAGGAGACACCTTCAGTGCTCGGTTTCAGAAGATCCTCAGGAGAAGCCACACAAGAGGTGTTCAGCTCTGTTCCTATGCTATTCCCTCCACAGCTACTGGCTTCCAGATCTATGCTGTTAGAGGTGATATCTACATCAGAACTCTGTACAGGGACCCTATAAGGAAAGCACATCCTCGTCTCCAGCCTTCTCCATTCCTATGGATGCTGTGTTCTCCCATAGAGCACAATCCCTAGGGAAGGAAGATCTGTTTTAACATGCAGCATGGAAGTAAACAGGACCGCTGGGAGCTCTGAGCTCTCATGGCAAGAGGCAGATGTGGTGTTTGCCCTTTGTGGCACATCATCTAGCATAACAACAAAGGCTGCAGTTCTTCTCTGAGGCTGGTAGGTAACCCTATCTGATAAACAAGAACACAAGGCCTTCCTCTTTCACCATATTCAGGAACTCACCTTCTGCTGAGGCTAAAATAGAATTCACACATTGGGAACTCAAAGCCCTGGGCTGCAAGTGTAGCTTAGCTAAGGGCAGGCACTTGATTTGTGTGCATGGGACCCTGGGTTCAATCTCTAGCAATTCTGACAAGAATCCAGGCCCTTTCTATTTTTCCTGACAATTCAAAGGTAATTCTCTTAAAGAACAAGATAGTCTCAAAGAGCCTGTTCCAAGGCTAGTGTCAAGAGCTAATGAGCTGCATCTTCTTCGAGGCCCGAGACTTCCCAGCACAGATCTGGCAAAGGCAAAGCAGCATCTTGGGGTGGAGAAACAAAAACCCCAATATACGGGGCTCTGACGACCAATTCACCATGACTCATCTCCTTCTGCAAGACGAGCCCTTGGCCAGGTAACCCCCAAAGCCCACTTCCACACTCACATTCTGAGACAACAAGTCTACCCAAGGACATTAGTCATACTGCTCTCGGAGTGTAACCAAAAGCAGGGCAGTCCCTGGACCCTCGCCTGAGTTTTAATTCCTGATCCTTCTACCTAGCCATCTGCTTGCAGGAGAAGGTCCCAGATCCTTGGTATAGCAGCCAAGGCCTCCTATAATCGCAAATCTGCTCTCCTCAGTCCCATTTCTCCTTCCTTCCTTCTCTGCTTCACAATGGCCCTCTAGAAGCTTTCTGCAGCACCTGCCCTGGCCTGGCACACTATTTCATAAACACTCAAAGCTGTGACTCCTTCCTACTATCACCCAACACTTAGCTCAAGATCTGCCTCCTGCTGCCATGCCACACGACTCAGAGATTTTAACTATTTTTTTCACCCAAGGGTATGGTATCTATCACCCATCACTATTGAGGTAGCCTCAGTGATCTGTAACATTATCTGCACTAGACTACATAATCTCAGAGAACAGGGCCTGGGTCTTCCCATCTAACACAGTTCTTTGGCCCCCAGACACGCCACATTTGTCTGATACCTAAACTGAAGACAGGTGAGTGCTCGAGCCACTCCACTCAAAGAACAAAGAGCCCCTGCCAATTATTCCCAAGCAATCTTTCTGCAACCTCACTGGAGTGGTGAGGAGAGGTGTGTGTCTGTTCTACATACAACACTGGCACTAGAGCTGTGGGTCTCAACCTTCCTATGCTGCGACTCTTTAATACACTCCCTCATGGTGTGCTGACCCCCAACTATAACATTATTTCATTGCTGCTTCACAACTGTAATTTTGCTACTGTTATGAATCATACTGTTGCTGTGGATATTGCTCTATATAAATAAAACACTGATGGCCAGTGACCAGGCAGGAAGTAGGTTGCCAGGCAGGAAGTAGGGTGGGACAAGGAGAGAGGAGAATTCTGGGAAGTGGAAGGCTGAAGAGAGAGACACTGCAGCCACCACGAGGACAAGCAGCATGTAAAGACGCCAGTAAGCCACCAGCCATGTGGCAAGGTATAGATTTATAAAAATGGGTTAAGATATAAAAACAGCAAGAAGCCTGCCACGGCCATACAGTTTGTAAGCAATATAAGTCTCTGTGTTTACTTGGTTGGGTCTGAGCGACTGTGGGACTGGCGGGTGACAAAGATTTGTCCTGACTGTGGGCCAGGCAGAATAACTCCAGCCACATACTGTAAATCTCTGATATGCAGGATATCTGATGTGTGACCTCTGTGAAAGGGTCATTCGACCCCCCAAAGGGTTGCAACCCATAGGTTGAGAACTGCTTTACCAGAAGGATGAGACTTGACATGAGGACAGACCTGCAGCAGAGCTCAGAGAAAACCACCTAGGGCTATAGTTCCTCTAACCCAGACAGCATCCTTTGGTCCACATGGATAAAGCATCGTGAAGTGGCAAAGGGCATCTCAGAGGGGGACAGCCTGGCTCCAGCAGAGACAAACCTCGGGGCTTAGGCTGACAGCAGCGCTTGAGCACGAAGCTTATATTGTCCGTGCGCAGGATCTGCTTCTTGAGGTGGTTCATGAGGTCTCTCAGGCTGGGGAAGTGGTCGGCAGAGCCATGCAGGCTGTAGCGGCCCTTCTGCACCTCGATCTGAAAGTTCTTGAACTGCTTCTGGCCACCCAATACCTGCCATTCAGAAAAACAATCCTGTTTAGAATGGGGTCAGGTGATGTTAATGGTAGGGAGCACTGAGCAAGTGTAGGAACTATACATCTAAAAATATCCCCAAATAAACTCCACCAACAAACCAACCAACCAGGAGGTCAATAATGAGCAGTGCCAGGAAAAGGCACTGATAAAGGGAGTTACTACATCAGCGTACGGAGACCTTACAGCTACAGAAGTGTTGTTACATCTCACAGAAATGACCTGTAAGATGAAGGTCATGAAAATGTCCATGATTGTTGCATAGTTTTAAAAACTTGACACTTCTCAGAATACCGATTGTTGAAAGCCGATCTCCACATGAGTATCTATGCCATGTCATCTCTGGTTCACGGAACATGATGGAAAAAGGGGCAGAAAAAATGTAAGAGGAGGAGGGAGAGGTGGAGTGTTGCAGAACACTTTCTTCCTGGCACAACAAGGCTACTGCCCTCGTGAACTCTGAGTAGCTGTGACTGTCAGGACAAGACTGAGCTGGTTAACATTTTATCATGGAGGCAGGAGGGATCAGGAGACTCTATCCCTCCCAAGGCTATACATCCAGTTAACAGCTGCTGTGGAAGGAAGAGGTATTTTTTGGGGGGTATAGATCCTCGTACAGTATAGCTATGTGGTACAGCTTCATGGTATAGCTACTTGTGCCTGTGATCCTATAAGCAATCCTAATTGAACTCAGTTGATCATCCAAAAAAAAGACATCACAACAGAAGGACTTTCAGAGAAGAAAGAGATTGGCAGGAGTTGGAAGGGGCAAGAAAGGAAGAAGGATTGGTTATGAGGGGTAAATATGATCAAATATATACATACATGAAGATATAACAAAGTCATTATTGTGTATAATATATGCTAATTTTAGAAGAAGAAAAAGCCTTAGCACTTCCTAAAGATTATCCTATACTATGTATGGAGTAAGAACCGTGATAGCTAAATTCACCCAGAACTCTTTCAGAGTGTGCCCTGGCACACCATGAACCAGCCCAGGGAGAAGCAAAAGTGGGAGCTGGTGTCTGGCTGTCCATCCAGTCCATAATTCCACAAAAAGAGTCTGAGCAGCTTTCTTCCACGGGATCTTCTTATACAAAGAAAGATATCGAGGATTTGTGCCAGGAAGATCTCCTTATGGTGTAAATTGGGACATGATATTTAAAACATCAACATCCACAAGGTTACTTCATCCATACAAACCCATACAATGAAGATAGCACCACCTGTCATATGGACTCTGTAAGCTTTAACCAACTGCAGGTATGTAAAATGTTAGCCCTGTGCCTCGTCGGATGAAATAAACAATCCTCTTTGTGACTGTTCTTTCCTCCAGGTAACTTGACCAACTAGGCTGTGTTACTCAAACACTGACCTAGGTTGATTCTACTTAGGAGGCGGGGCTATCTTACAGAGACATCCATCCTATTAAACTTTCTCCAAAGACTGATGAGCAAATGAAAGCAGGCATCCTGTGAAAGTACCAAGCCTGACAAGTTCTGAACCACTGAGCTCCATCTGTTCAGGAACACTCCTGAAACTTTGTCCAGGGCTCCTGGCATCACGGGGTTCCTTATGTGACTTCCTCCTTCCACTCCTGACAGAGCCCAACCCCAGGGCTCTCTGGTACTTCTCTCCTTTGTCTGATTTCTACCATATGCTAAGGCCTGGCCTCCATCTGGTCGGCTTTCCCCACTCGTTTTTCCGGTCTAGGTGAGCTTCATATTCCTGGAAGACTTACTGTAGACTAACACTGTAAAACTCATTATCTTCATCAGGCATGGTGGGATTCATACCTTGAATTCCATCACTCAGGAGGTAGAGGCTACCAATCTCCATGAGTTCAAGGCCAACCTGGTCTACGTGGCAAGTTTCAGGACAGTGACAGCTACATAGAGACCCTGTTTCAAAAAAACAAACCACAGAACTCCAACCCCAAACAAACAAATCCTCTCACTAATCACCATCACTAACCTCTAACACACTCCACTTAGCATTCTAAAAAGTTGCATGAATAACAAAGGCACTTGAGGGATCATGAGTCAGCAATCTTAAAACCATACATGTCTTCATTTCTCTCACTTCATTCTTGGTTTGAAGCCACATCTGGATGTTTATATGGTATACCCTTTGGGAGAGCAATTTATGTCAAAATGCTCAAAACTACTGCTGGGGAAAACAGGCCTGTTGATGAGGTGGTCTTTTAATACTAGTCTACACCAGAGAATGCCACAGGCAAACATAGATCTATGTCTGATGATTCTGCCATTGAGTATAAAGGAAGCCACTCCAGATAATTCTGCTGACGTTCACATGTGCCTGATGGGAGGCAATTTTCTGGTCATGTTCCACCTTCCAGAGCTACAGTTCTGTCAAGAGAAGGCAGAAGAGAAGGGAAGAGGGTGGAAAGCGGGAGAGAGGGAAGGAAGGAGGGGAGGAGGGGAGAAAAGAAGAGGGAGGGAGGACTGGCCACAAGCAAGGAGACAGGGTCTTGGCTATTGAGAGTCCTATCAGACAGGATATCCTTGCCAGACTACCAGAGACTTGCTCCTAGACCCAGGGGTTCCTCTCTGCCACAGCTCCTGGGCTGGGTGGCGATGGGCAGATACCTTGTGGCTGCATCTCTTGGCCCACACCTGTGTCCTGACTGACCTCAGACTTTTCAAAGCAGGTGACAGTCATGAGGATGTTGTCAAAGTCGGTGCAGCTCCACCTCAGCACGTACATCCCCTCCTCGCTCCCTTCTTGCCGCAGCTTATTGATGGCATATTCTGTGCTGGAGAGAGAAGAGGGAAGGGACAGAGGCTCACAGCACAGCACTTCAACTCCCAGGGACAGCCACTCCCCTGCACTAGTGCAAGCTTCCGGTCCTAAAGTCCTCTCTGACATGGCATGAATCATGTGACAATATGGAGGAACTTGAGACACCCTGAGTATCCAAGGCCTAGAACTCACCTACTGTCCCCCAACACACAGAGGTCTGCTTGATTGTCCCCAAGTTCTCCAAAGACACTGTCTCCATGTCTCAGCAGAAGAATGCCAAGGATACAGCAGCAGCCCGAGTCCCATGCCAGGCCCTCTCCAGCTCCTCACTCTAACTGGAAAGGAGCCTGGCTAAGGAGGGCAGGTGGGTCCACTTTGTTTACTGCAGTGGCCTCACAACAGGCCCGGCTCACAGTAAGTGCTTATTCAGTAACGAGCCGAATAAATAAATAGCTCAGTGATGAGTGAAAGAGCAGAGGAGAACATGCCTTACACTCTTTGTACTCCCCAATGTAGTGAGTCGTGATACGCAGAGGGCACAGAACACTGTGCCAGGGAAGCATGCTGACAAGCGTTGGTGGAAAGAGGACTAGTGTGGTCAGGGTGCTTTAGAAAAGCAGAGACTTGCCAGGCGGTGGTGGCGCACACCTTTAATCACAGCACTCGAGAGGCAGAGGCAGGTGGATCTCTGAGTTTGAGACCAGCCTGGGCTACAGAGTGAGTTCCAGGACAGCCAGGGTACACAGAGAAACCCTATCTTAGAAACCAACCCCCTCAAAAAAAATAAATAAATAAAAAGAAGAAGAGGAGGAGGAGGAAGAGGAGCAGAGACTTCAAGAACTTTCCACCTACACCATATGGTCATTGATATCTCCATACCTTCGCTCCTATTGGTCCCTCTTTGAGACCTGGCAAACCATCACTGACTCTTCAATGCTTAATCCAATTTGAATAGATCTCAGCCGCCCACAAACATACACCATTTACCCCTTCACTCTTACTCCATGTCCTTGCTGCGCATGCCGAAACAGCAGTAAGCAATGTGGACATGGTTCTGACTGCCTTAGGAGGCTCATTCTCTGGGAAGAGAGGCAAGTCAAACAGGAAACGTGGACATAAAACTAAACATTGGACTGGGCGGTGGTGGCACACACCTTTAATTCCAGCACTCGGGAGGCAGAGGCAGATGGATCTTTGTGAGTTTTGAGGCCAGCCTGGGCTACAGAGCGAGATCCAGGACAGGCTCCTACACAGAGAAACCCTGTCTTGGGAAAAAAAAAAAAAAAAAAAAAAAAAAAAAAAACAACTAAACATTGGTGGTAAGGAGGTAGTGAGCACCACTGAAGGAAAGCAGAGCAGAACACAATACTCAGAGGGAGGAATAGGAGGGCACAGGATGTTGTCACCTTATATAAGGTGATTAGAAAAGACTTCTCAGACAAGGCAGTAGCTAACACCTGAAGGAAGGGAGGGAGGGAGGGAGGGAGGGAGGGAGGGAGGGAGGGAGGGAGGGAGGGAGGAAGGAAGGAAGGAAGGAAGGAAGGAAGGAAGGAAGGAAGGAAGGAAGGAAGGAAGGAAGGAAGGAAGGAAGGAAGGAAGGGCTGTGGAGACCTTAGAGCAGTGGTTCTCAATGTGTGGATCACTACCCATTTGGGGGTTCACATACCAGGTATTTACATTTTGATTTATAGCAGTAGCAAAATTACAGTTATAAAATAGCAACAAAATAATTTTATGGTTGGGGGTCACCACAACATGAAGAACTGTATTAAAGGGTTGCATGAGGAAGGTTGAGAACCACTGCCCTAGAGGAAGGGCATTCCTCACATCAGGAAAAGCCAGTGCCAGTGTCTGGAGGCTCAAAGAAACTGGAACACCAGAGAAAGATGCTTTTAGGGTGGCCAGCTCCGTGCTCTGCAACTCCTCATGTGCCTGTCTCCCCAGGCTGTGAGCCTCTCTCTCTCGGCCAGTGACCACACCACCAAACTATTCTCTCGGGTAACCACGATGGGAAGAAAGGGGAAAACATGGCACATGGAATACAGATGAAGACAATTCCTAAGATTTCCAGATCTGCATCCTGTCTCCCTTGAAGTGCACAGTATTGGACAGGATGATAGAAGCTGGCTATGGAGAAGTGAAGGGGTTGAGCTATACCAATTAAGGGAGTAGTCAGGCATGCTGTAAGAGTCATGGCAGGAAATGACAGCAAGGGCTGATGGAAGATCAGTGAGCACAGTAAGGAAAAGGTGCCTCCGAGTGCCAGCCACCAGCCAACTGCCCCACCCTCAACAACTGGCACACGTAGAGCTAAGGGGACTAGACTTTCTACCTCTAAAACCTGGACTCTTTGCACACCAAATGTAATTAAGAGCATTCTTGAACCAACCAGATTGGTCCATGACAGCCATTCTGTATATTGTGGACAATCAGTGGGGGAGCCACATCAGTGCAGAGGAAATGGTGGGCATCTGCTGTGAGCCGGAAGTAGCCATCTACCAGGGACACAAAGGACAAGGCCTCCTCGTGAGAAGAGAGTTTCAGTTCCTGGTGAGAGAGAAGACATAGCACAGTTACATCACTATCCAGATGTGGCTGGCACCTCCCTGCAGATACCTTTGAGAAGCAAAGTCCAAATGCTCTAGAGCAGGGAGGCAGCTGGCTGAAGCAGGCCCCACCTGGCATACAAGCACCTTCGTCTCCTGACAGCAGAAACCTGAGCAGCAGGAGAGGTGTGTGGGAGATGCAGAGAGAACCCACAATCAGAGCAAGACTTGGCAGCTTGCTGGCATTCTGCTTTCGTGAAAGACCAGCAGCCAAGTACTGCCTGCTCAAAGAGTGGAGACAGAGAGCAGGAATGTTCTCAGGTGGGCAGAGGGCACAGCAGTGAATCACAGGCTCTGCAGCCTGCCTCCTCGGGTTCACAGCATCTCTACTATACTAGGCTCAAACATAGCCAATTCGCTGTTTTTATATTCAAAATGGTCAACTAGTGGCAATTTCACATATTTTAACCAAGAATCTATGTGTCCTTAACAGGTTACTTAACCTCTTTGTGCCTCTGTAAAATACCATACAAGTCCCCATGGCTCTCTCCAGCAGTCTCAGGTCCCCATTTGAAACTGAACTGACACCCCTACATCTAACAGTTCTTCTACAGCACTGGTTCTCAACCTTCCTGATGCTGCAACCTCTGAGCTCAAAGCCAGTCTGGACTACATGAGATTGACTCAGTCTAGGAGAGAAAACAGAGCCAGGCAGTGGTGGCACACACCTTTAATCCCAGTACTGGGAAGCACACACATCTTTAATCTCAGAAAGTGATGGCTGGGCAGAGAAAGGTATGTAAGGCATGAGGAGACAGGAACTAAGGGTTTTTCAGCAGAAGCATCCCTTCCAGCTAGAGGCTTTTTCAGCTGAGGTTTTTCAGGCTGAGGAGTTAGAGGTGAGACGTGGCAGTGACTTGTTCCTTTGTCTCTCTGATCTTTCAGCGTTTACCCCAATACCAAGCTATGGGTTTTTATTACAAGACCATTTAAGATTTGAGCAACAGCAACACCTTAATACAGTTCCTCATGTTGTGGTGACCCCAACCATAAAATTATCTTCATCACTACTTCATAACTCTAATCTTGCTACTGTTATGAATCATAATGTAAATAAATATCTGATATGCAGATTGTCTTAGGCACCCCATGAAAGAGTTGTTTGAATTCCAAAGGGGTCGTGACCCACAGGTTGAGAAAAGATGCAAAAACACAGGCTCTTCACCACAATCTACAACCTGGGGTGAGGTATCAATAACATGCTTCTCCCTCCTTTTCCCCCACCATCTCTCAACACTTCTATTTCTCTCTTTACTTCTTAAAATTTTTATTAGATTTATTTGTGTGTGCATGCATATGTGTGTGCATGAACACATGCATGCCACAGTGCACGTGTGGAGGTAAGAGAACAACTTTCTGGAGTCAGTTCTCTCCTTCTACTGTGTGTGGCTCCTGGGATTGAACTCGGGTCTTCAGGCTTGGTGGCCAAGTGTCTATACCTGCTGAACCATCTCACCAACTGTTCACTTTAACTACATTTTTATTCCTGATAAAGTTATTTGTTTTAATGTTTGAAAAGGAGGAAGGTAGACAAAGAAAATGACAGCCACTCACCATCTTACCACAAACAGGTGACCGTGAAGATGGATCATTTGCTCTAACGGCATATGCACATACATGCTAACCTCCAAAAACCTGGTGAAGTCTATCAGTACTAGCTTACAGATCAATATTTACATTCTATTTTTATTCCATTTACAGAGTTTTCTTTTTTGTTTTAACAGTTTAGTTATGTAATGTCTCACTACTCGGATGAACTGATCACTTTCCAGAGTCTTCTGTTTGTATACCTAGGGTGTTGGCAGTATTTGACACTGTAAATACTGATGAACTTACTTATAAGCCACTATCTATCTGCATCTCACATGGTTTCTGGAAAACATGTTCCCTGGGACCTAAATGGAGACCCACAGGAATATTTTCAAGGACTTTGCATCTGCTGTCACACTGCTTTCCAGAAGGCTGTCAGAAAGGCAGCCTCTAGAGAGGAGATGTGACCTGGGTCCTGAGCTGCTTCAGCAGGCTTTTTTCCTTTGAGTTGTGTGTTATCTTTCTGACACTGTTTTAGGAAAACAAGGTATTTCCCTGGTGCTGATGCCCTCCACTCTGTAACATGCCTGTCCTCAACATGTGACATCAGAGGTGACTTCCCACAACAAAAACATGTTTATCTGGCCGAGCAGCCACCACTTTCCCTGCCGAGCCGGCCTGCTTGTTTAGGCTGTGTCCTCCAGTGAGGTGACATTCTCTCTGCTCTCCCAGAGTCCCTGGGTGTGCCCGACACCCTGGCAGGGCTCTTCTGTGGCCTGCCACTTGCCTCAAGTGTAATCGTGTGCCAAGTGTGGCTCCCCACCATTTATCTCAGGTGACCCACCCAGCTCAGCAGAGCAGCTGCCTGGCAGCCTTTGGGAGCTCTATCTTTTCCTTTTAAAATCAGAGATTAATTTATGGTTAACATGGACTGGAGATGAACCAGAGCCTACAGTAATAAACTTTAGGGACTGATGATGATACACAGGGTGGCCCAGACAGCAGAAAGACAGAAGGACCAGAAAACAAAATAAAAGGCAAAGAAGTCAGGTGTTGGATCCAGCTCTGCTGTGGGGATCTAGTACATGAGCAGGGAAGGCAGGGACCCCGGTCCTTGCAGAGCCCCTCTCCTCACGCCTCCTGCTCCTTGTCTAGAGTACTGAGAAGGTGGGAAGTTGGTAGTTCCTGGGTTTGGGAACGTGGGTCTGGTTGTGCAGTGGACCAGGCTCTTAAGACACTCCTGAGAGGTATAGACTCCCTAGGGAGGTGGAGACTGGGAGGCATTAGACTGGCAGAACAATCTAAGGAAGAAGTCAGGTACCAGTCCCAGGGCGGGGCCATCACGTAGCAGGCTCTTTTCTAGGACAGACCTCCATGCACCTCTGGCCACCACACTAACATGGTAAAATAAATACAGGGTTGATTTAACTCCGTTTCTTTCCTATCCACATGGTGTGTGTGTGTGTGTGTGTGTGTGTGTGTGTGTGTGTGTGTGTGTGTGTGTAGGTATACAGGGTTGATTTAACTCTGTTTCTTTCCTATCCACATGGTGTGTGTGTGTGTGTGTGTGTGTGTGTGTGTGTCTGTGTCTGTGTGTGTGTGTGTGTGTGTGTGTGTAGGTGTCCACAGAGACCTGAAAAAGGCACTGGATTTCTTAGAGCTGGTTTTGAATCACAGGACATGAACGCTGGGGTCTAAACTGGGGTCCTCTGAAAGGATAACTGTCTTATTTAGTTGCTCTGAACAGCTGAGCCATCTCTCTGGCTCCTTGTCACTCGTTTTTGTAAACTAAATGTTAACACTGAAACGTCACTGGGTGGTTCAAAACCCTAAAGCAGATGGACATTTGCAAGAACCAAGCACGGTCCTGGGATGTGCCAGTCTAATGCTGACGCACTGAGCCTGGTAATGGGACTTCTGGCTTAAAAGGGACCATTACAAGCCAGGCGGTGGTGGCCCACGCCTTTAATCCCAGCACTCGGGAGGCAGAGCC
Source organism: Peromyscus leucopus (assembly GCF_004664715.2). Lineage (NCBI taxonomy): Eukaryota > Metazoa > Chordata > Mammalia > Rodentia > Cricetidae > Peromyscus > Peromyscus leucopus. The sequence continues at coordinate 104,175,395 of NC_051064.1, forward strand.
AGGTGGATCTTTGTGAGTTCGAGGCCAGCCTGGGCTACCAAGTGAGTCCCAGGAAAGGCGCAAAGCTACACAGAGAAACCCTGTCTCGAAAAACCAAAAAAAAAAAAAAAAAGGGGGGGGGGGGACCATCACCAGACCTTGAACTGGGACCGGCACTCTGGAAATCCTAGGCCCCAGAGCCATCCTCAGCAGTGTCCCCTCTCTCATCAGCACAGCCAGACTGAGCAGCTCCTGAGCAGACTTACCATGTTCTTGTTGTCCTGCTTGTTAATGCTGACCACAGACTCCTTTATTACAATGTGGGTGATTTCGGGGAAATAGGAAAAATTGTTCCAATCTTCCCGGACTTTATTTCTCTCTTCATCCTTCTTGTGTTTATATTCCAGTTTTTTCCGCTTCAGTTTATTTTTTTCCTTTTCAATGGGAACAACCTGATAAGATAGCAAAAGTGACAGGATTTAGCTAGCTTTCTCATTTTCTGTTGGTCAAAGGCCAGTGCTTCAAGCAGTTTTGTAAAGAGCCAAGGCCCATGGAAGAGAAAGTCAGCATCCCCAGAGTCAGAGCAACTCAGAGACCACTGGCTTAGAGACAAATGATGGAGCCCTGTCTATCAGAGAGTCTTGGGATTTCATTCTCCAATAATCCCTAAAGAGCACCCAGATTAAAGTGCTTCCACAGTTTACAACGCGCATGCTGAAGCTGGAGAGGACATAATGGGCACACATGCACCAACCACAGGCCTCCTTACTTCCAGACTAACAGTGTGCGTCAGCATAGGCAGAGAGCAGATCTGCCCAACACAAATGGGCAAAACTCAAGTTCCTCCTGCTGCCAATGTTTTGACTTTATAATAGTGAGGCTTTGCAAGAGATGATATGAATCCATATTTTAGCAACTGACACACTGAAGAATACACAGCTGCAAGAGTTAATCTAGTTGACTAGCACGAGCTCTGCAGAACAGATTCCACATTAACTTCCTGTCTGTACCAGTTACTTAACTAGTCAGACCATCTCTGAGTCACTATTTCCCCAGCCATAAAATATCAACTTTTAATCTTCATGAGACTAGGCACATGCCTATCTATACTTTACCTACTATGCAGAAAGCCCTTGGTAATGTGGTATTGTTATTTTAGCATGAAAATAAAGCATGGGGAGAAAAAGGAACCTTACATTTAATATCATTACTTGCAGTAGTAACTATGCAGCTACAGTAATTCAATCAACAGTTATTATCAGTCGGGGTCTGTGCCCACATGCCATCCATCTAGTTCTCTCAACAACAGTAGCTGTAGTCAGCCCACTGACTTCACGGGTTCTACATCCACCAGCTCTGTGAGCAAAGATTCAATGGCCAGTGAGCAAACTGCCAGGCCTGTGATGCTGTGTCTGTGCCCACCTGCACTCTTTTCTTGTCACTGTCCCCAAATAGTTCAGTGTTTAACTAGTTATGTAGGATTTACATAACTTAGGTATTATTAGGCAATCTAGATGTAACAAATGTACACAGAAGGCTAAATAAATAAATACTGTATCATTATCTAGGAGACATGAGCATCCACAGATTTTGGTACTGCACAGAATCATGAGACAATAGCTGCCCCCAGGTACTAAGGGACAACTTAACAGATGAGACTCTCCCTAACAGATGAGACCTATGTACCTATATGGGTAGAATAACCCTCCTAAGGCCACGTAACCATAGGAGTGGAGGCGGAATTTGAACATGTCTCTTAGGTTTAAACTTCTGTCTTTACCTCATTTGGCAAAGACCAACGGCTTCGGATATAGTTTGCAGCAGAGCACTTGCCCAGCATGTGAGGCCCTAGATCTGACTCCAGCCCTGTAATGACACCAAGTGGGGGGTGCGTAGCATGCTCCGGGCCCTGGATTCCATCCCCACTACAACAAAACATACACCTCAATAAAGCCTCATGACACAAGTGCAGTTATCTATTCTGTGAAGTCAAAAGCCTGCCGAGGTTCAGTTCTTGCCTCAACTATGGCTAGTTAGGATGTGAGGGATGAGTAATCCACGGCCTCCAGCCAAGGTGACTGAATTTAGCCTATAGGGTGAGGTCACACAAACAAGTGATCCCGACAGGCTCCAGAGCACACACCAGTGACGGCTTCTCTTCCCCTTCATCAGACACCCACAGCCACTTACATTTGGTTTCTGCCGCCACTGGATCCCTAGATTTCCAGTCACCATGACTTCATAGACAACACTGCCACTGTCATTCGAAGGGAAGCGACTCAGTTCATTTTCTGAGGAAATCAGTAGCATAGAAGTCTCAAATATTTCAGCTCCATAATGTTTTGTCAACGTTTCCAAGGTCGCCAGGTATTTCACCTTCAGGTCATGTGTGGACACACTGCTGTCACAGATGGTCTTGTTGTTAAATTCCTTCAGGAAATCCTTGAAAACATTATTTATTCTCATCCTAGTAAGAAGATTCCTCTGTCTGATGGATTTATTCAGTGTTTCTGGAATATATCGCTTGTAGCTAAAAGAAAATAGAAAAAAACTTTTACATACAAGTTAGCAAGAAATGATTAGAAATATGTCTCTATGACATTCCTTGTATGTATAGGCAAATGAGAAAACAGGATCTAATCCCAGGGGACCATGGATGTAGACAATTACAAAGAGCTAGACATAGATAGGCTGGAGAGATGGCTCAGTGGTTAGGACCGCTCTTTCAGCTGGGCAGTGGTGGCGCACGCCTTTAACCCCAGCACTTGGGAGGCAGAGCCAGGTGGATCTCTGTGAGCGAGATTCAGGACATGCACCAAAACTACACAGAGCAACACTGTCTCAAAAAACAAACAAACAAACAACCAGACTGTTCTTCCAGAGGACCCACATGGCAGCTCACAACTGTCTGTACCTCCATTCCTAGGAGACCCAACACCTTCATACAGACATACATGCAGGTGAAATACCAATGTACATAAAATAAAAATAAATAAATTATTGAAAAAAGAGATAGAAATAGAAGTAACCTCATGAGATTTATGCCACTATCATAAATAATACAGCCACAAAGAACCCTCCCTTCATTTTGGAGGGGTACACCTGAGGGTTAGTACCTCTTCTGTGGTACTTGGGATGGTCCTAAGTGCTCACAGATGCTAAGCAAGAGACTCTAGCACTGAGCTGTATCTTGCAAATAAGCTCTTAAAAATGGGATTGTTTTTTCTTTCTTTCCTCTTTTTTTTTCTTATTTATTTGAGACAGTGTCTCACTATGTAGCCTTGGCTGTCCTAGAACTTGCTATACAGACCAGGCTGGCCTCAAACTCAAAAATCTGCCTGCCTCTGCCCCTGCCTCCCAAGTGCTGACACTAAAGGGATGGACCACCATGCTCGGCTGGGGTTGTCTTTTATGGCTCATTGGTGAATGGAAAGGCAATTCAATTTCACAAATGGGCTGAAATTACATAGACTGAATATTAATCTCAAACCACATCTTAATGCAATTTCTGTAACTAATAACTGACCATTCCTCACATCAGAAGAATCAGCTCCAGGCCACTGAGTACAGGCTACAGAAGGCAGCTCCTACAGAGAGCATTGTCACTGTGGGAAGGACAGGAAGCATGGAGGGCATGCAGAGCACTCATCTGCCTAGAAACTTCACTCTAGCTCCCATTCCTGAGAGTCTTGAACAGCATAAAAAAAAAAAAAAACCAGGCCACAATTTTACTGGTACTTTGTACAAATATTCAAAGATTTGAATCATGCAGAAAGATATCAGAAAAACATTGCAGCAGTTAAACAGGAAGTATGAATGCATGTAAAATAACATTACAGCTAGCTGAGATGGAACATGCCTGAACACCAGCATTTGGGAGGCTGAGGTAGGAAGATCATGAGTTTGAGGTCAGCCTAGACCACATAAAGTAAGACCCTGCCCCAAAAACTAATGTCCCAAATCAATAACATGTCCCCACTATCTACTCAGGCTAGCAGGAAGGCTTACCTGATGTCTTTGGGAAGTTCTGGCAACTGCAGCTTCTTCATCATGGCATAGTGGGAGATGGCCAGGACAGCCATCCCCAGGCACTCATTCTCAATGTCATGTCCATCCTGCTCCGTCTTGGGGTCTCGAATGGGAGCCAGGCATTTGATCAAATCATACTGTCCCTGGGGATCAGAGAAGAGAAAAAAAAAAATGAGCTGCCACCTAAGCTTCAAGAGCCACCCATGTTGATCCTGAGAGGATCAAGATGGTCAAAATGCCACACAGCAAGAAAAGGAATCAGAGTGTCTCCAATATCAAGGCTGTTTCCACTAAAATGGAGCACAAGGCAGTTAAGAAGATGTTCTCCCTAGATTACTTCATTCCTTCATTTAGTGAGTGTTTATCGAGTACTTGTTTGTCAAGGTACGGTGAAGAGTACAAAATCATAAAGCCCTGTCATGGGGCTCTCTACACAAACAATGCCCATACACAGTATACATCAGGTCTGAACTGCATCAGAAACAGACAGAAGACACTGGGCCGACAGCATTAGCTTCACAGCCATGTACCAGCCAGCCTAGTGGAGGGACTGTGTGCATGCAGTTGGCAGGGCACCAGCTCCCTTTCGATGTGGGTCTGGGGAAAGGGGAAGGAGTCACATTCCACAGTGCATCATTACCACAAACCATTAGTTTGTCCCACACGTGTCAGTCACATTTTTAGTACAGAAAATGTCGCCAGAATACACTATCTCACGTATGGGGGGAGAGTATAGCATTCCACAAACTATAGGGACGTTAAAAACAAAATACAAAACAAGACTAAAAACCAGTACCCATAACTAGCCTTGTTCAGAGCAATGATGAGCCAGCACAGGCTCACACTCACTAACCCCTAACCTCCCTGCTGGACGTGTGAGCTGCTACTTTACTTCACCTTAGTCCTCACAACAGCCCTTAGTCCTGGTGGAGAGGAACGCAATCATGAGCAGGACCTTCTCCTAGGCACTAAAGATTTAGCAATGGAGAAACTACATTTCTGACCTCATGGGGGGTCCATTCTGACGAAGAAAAACTGCAATCACTCATGTTAGATGCTTACAAAAAAGTGAAGTCAAATACAAGAGGGGCGTGGGAGCCAAGAGCTGAGATAAGCCTGACCCTGGCTCCAGGGCACCGCCCCAACCCTGCAACCTCCGTGCCAACTCTCTGCTGGGGATCCCACTCCAGGAAGCTGGGTGTCCGCTGCTCTGCTGGGTGAAGGTGGGTCTGCAGAGAGGTTTCCTTTTCTTTTCTATTTGTGTTTATTCTTCATTTAACTTTGAAAACACTATTATAACTGGATATTAAAACAAAAACAGCAGCCAGGTAGTGAACACAGTATGATTGCCGTCCCCCACGTTCACTACTGCAGAGAGAGTGACAGAGGAGAAGAGAGGTTTCTACTGAGACTCGCATTTTCTCTGAAAGTACTTCAGTTCCATGCTCTTGTTTTCTTCTGTTTGGGGGTGGGGTGCTGCGGTCCCCTTGTGTCCACAATAGGACTTTTTCTTTCAGGTAGTAAGAAAGGTCACAGGCCAGTTACACCAAGTTTTGAAAATGAACAAGGATCTACACCAACAATGCTTGAGGAGCAGAGAAAACCTGAAGCTGAGATCCTGGGAAGAGAAGGGAGAGTCTGTGACTGTCTATACAACTAACTCAAGGAACTCTCTGCGGAGAAGCTGGCTTTCCTGAAGGTGAGAGTCTAAAGCAAGGATGACGTCATCCTTGAAGCTGGACACTCTTCCTCTCTTTGAACAGGAGTTCTTCCTGTTCAAGCCTCCCCACAGTCTCTATCACTAAAGTCTGTTTCTTTAAGAGGGATTCTTATTGAGTAGCCAACCCAGGCTGACCTCAAACTCCCAGTAGGAGTCTTTCGAGTTCTGGAGTTCTGGAGTTGCAGGTGCCAGACACCATGCCCGGCCCCACGGTTTCTGATGCAGTGTATCTATGTATCATTTACAAACTCACTCTTTCTTGTTGTCTACCTTGAGTATACAATGGTACACACAGACACCATGTCGTTTCACTCAAGTACCCAGCGTCTTGGCAAACATAACCACATAAAGCAAACAAGACACAGACACCCAGTAAATGTGTTACATAAACGAATTGGTACGAGGCCAGCAAAGTGGCAGAAAGTAGGGGAAAGAAAAGTGGCTGGCCTGGAAAATCCACAGCTGGCAGCCAGCCCTTGGTTGACATACTACCTTCCCCGGCTACCTGCCCTTCCCAATCACCTGGGCAAGACCATCACAGAACGGGCCACCAAGGACCCTGAGCCCCACCTGCTCTCACTCTCCTCATGAACTGCAGACCTCCCAGCTCAAGTTTCCTACCTGCGCAAACAAATATTCCAGTGAACTGGCATCGAGGAGGGGGTAGCTTCTGGAACCTTTTTCTTCTCATATCCATTCTTCTGCTTCTTTGGAGAATGTCGCCATACAGACTGCTCGTTGTCATTAGTTCCATGCCAGTTGGTAAAATAAAACCTAAAAGACAGTAGGAATAATGTCAACTGCGGCAGAAGAGTCCCTGGACTGCTGGCCTGGGCTGAAGCTGTGGAAACCAAAGGCACAAGCCTTGCATCTACAACCCTCATGACCCTGAGCAACACCCTTCTCACTCTCCCAAGTGTGCTGTACAAGGTCCCTCAACACCTCCTCTGGGTCAGGAGGATGATGTCCTAGTGATCACAGGACACTCTTCTGACATCTGTTAACACTGACCACACCTCCCTAGGTAAAAACACCTGCTGCCTACAACTAGCAGCTACCCTACAGCTCTAGTCCTTCATGGCTGTCCTTCTCTTCCTGGTCCTACCATTTCTGAAATCAAGTTCTGTCCTACAATCAACACTAACACAGTAGTGTTTCTTAGGTCCCAGTTGGCTGTTATTGAATTGGTGATGCATTTTACAATGAGCAAGGCTTCAAAAGAGAAATACAAAAGCATCAGCTGTGGTGACCTGATGAAAGTGCACAGCACTTTACAGCTTTATACCACCTAATCCTAAGAGCACCACCCCAGGGCGACTCCACCGTTTCCTTGGGCAGATGGAGAAAACTGAAGTGCACTGAGGCGAAGTGACCGGACACTCCAAGTCTGACTCACTACCACTTTGGTCTGTCACTGCTGGGGAGACAGGGTGGATCGTAAGCTGTGCGAGAGTGGCTGAGCTACTCTGGCCCCGTTGTCACAGGCTGCAGACTCAGCTCTGTCTGGGGCTGTCTCCCAAACAGGCCATGTCACTGAGAAGCAATTACTCCCACCCTGAAAGAGTTCCTATTAAAGGCAGACAACAAAAGGGCCAGGACAGGAGAAAGAGGGCTCTCAGGCACAGTCTCTGCCCTCTGTGAGTTCTCTGCCCACAATAACACAAAACAACAGGAAGTGGGACACATGTCATAAGCAGAACTACACTGTAGCTTTCACAGTCCCCACATACTTCTCTTTTCCTCTATAAACATCTGCTAAGAGCTACATTTCACAACTCCTAGATTTAAACTCGGTTATTTGGGTTTTTAAATAAAATGTAAACATCTCATGGATCCCTGGTGATATTATGAGCCGTTAACACCATGTTTAATAGGTAACTTGCCAGAATAATAACTTATCCTGGGGTATACACAACCTGCAGGCTACAAGTTGAATATTCCTTGTTCTAGAATACAGACTGCAAGTAGGTACATGGATGAGACAAGATGCTTCTGAAAGAACAAGATGAGCTGAGCTGGCCAGGAGACAAGCAGGTACATCTTGAAACAGTGTGGGCAAGGTGAGAGCTCCCTGGCAGCAGAGGCCACAGCTGGCTTGCTCCGCACCAAACCCCCAGAGCCTATAATATAGCAGGTGCTAAATATGTGCTTGACAGATAAACAACAAGTGATGAACGAACGAATGAAGGAGTCGCAGTCACCATGGAAAGGGAAGGATGGACACATTACTTTAAAGGTAACAATCAGTATTTTGCAGCTTCCGGTGGTTGTGCACAGCCCATCGTCTCTGCAGATCATGAAAGGAACTGGGAAACTGACTATGGGCTCCAGTGTTGCCTGCATGCAGAAAGAACCACACACTGCACAAACTACACCAGGTCACCCAAGCAGATGACAGTTCTCCCTTTGTTTCCATGTATGTTCTAGGAGACCAGATTCCAGTTACACTAACAGCCAAGGGGACACACCAAGGCAGTGGCGAGTGTTTCTGTGGGCCCAGGCCTCACAGTACTCTTCACAGGAGCAACCGAGCACACCAGAGAGGAGTCAATGAGGTTCCACACTTCTGTAAGCAGGAAGTAAGGAGTGAATCATCTGACCTGCTACAAAAGTTCAACCTGAGATCTGACTGAACAGAATATAGGCCAGGTAAATTCGGCCAAGTGGTAGGTAAGACCACGACAGAAACACAAGCATTATGTTCAACATGGCAGCTTCCCTACAAGCTTGCCAAGAGAAGCGCTGAGGACAGGTACTCTCTGAACCAATTCAACCCATTCATCTAGGACCAAACGTCTTTAAATTGGTAAGCAAGATACAGTGATGTATGCTCACAATTCCAGTATTTGCGAGGCTTCTGTGGGAAGATTGCAAGTTCAAGACCAGCCTAGGCAACTTGGCAAGATACCATTCAAAAAAAAAAGAAAGAAAGAATAAAGAAAAAAGATGGTGCTCACTTTGTCTGCACAAATACAGAGAATATTACACAACCCAGCAAGCATAACATGCAAAGCTGTGAAGTGTTCCATACTTAAAAATAAAAGATGGCTATCAATACTAATAGTTTTCTAATTACTAATAAAACTAGAAACAAGAATACGCCACTTTGCCTGGGTTTTTATGTATGTCCTGGGTGAGGATCCAAATTCATATCCTCACAAACACTTTATTGACTGGGCCAGCTCCAGTATAACTATAAAATTCTCAAAATTATCAATTTACTGTGAAATAAAAAAATTACCAAGCAGCTTACTGAACTTATCATATATAAATCCTGATAATATGGTACAGTTAAAACAGGGTGGGGAGTAGGTGTCGTGTTCTTACAGCCCATGCTCCTTTACAGAATGAGGGGAAGGAGAGAGCAAGAGATCAGCCAGATACACCTTGAAGTTCCTGTGGTGGCGCACACCTTTAATCCCAGCACTTGGGAGGAAGAGGCAGGAGGATCTCTATGAGTTCAAGGCCAGCCTGGTCTACAAAGTGAGTTCCAGGACATCCAGGGCTGTACAGAGAGACCCTGTCTCCGGGAAAAAAAAGGTTCCTGAGAAAGAACACTAGATATAACTACACATTCGAAGATTGCATTTAAACACTGTACCTAATGAAAGTTTTTAGGTTTCTACAGAATTTTACTGAAGTGAGTGATTTTCACTTATAAGGGCTTCTTTTCTTGAAAACAAATAAAGAATATGATTGTTTTACATTAACATGTATCATAACTAACTGTCCAAATCATTCAGTAAAAACAAAAACCACGATTAAAGGGCAAGAATATTTCCTGAAATATAGCGGGATGCCACTGAAGGAGCGGCCAACCCTTGCTCTCTTCCTGCGTCTTCTTCGGTGGTTAGATCACCAGCTTTCAAGCTCTTTGTAGACTGCTCGAATGCAAATGTTTGAGTTTAGGGTGGTATCTTTTCTCCAGCTTCAGAGAGACTGTGGTGCAAGGCAGTATCCTGTTGAAGCGCACTGGCAGTGCTCTGAGGCTTCTGGGTACTTCCTGCAGCTAACACAGAGCAAACAGGGAAACGCAGCAACTCGTTACCAACACGGCACTGCCAAGATGGTTTACTGAGTGAGAAACTTCATCAGCTCTCCCACTGGGAAAATGGGAGAGCTGAGTCAGGCAAGCGCAGGTCTCCTGTAAATGCCCAATGCTGCCATGCTGGACTCTGACCTAAGTCTAGCCGCCTACGGGGAGAGAATCAGAACTCAAGGGCACGCCCATGTCCAGACTTCCAGCAGCAGGTCTATCTCCAGTTTGGATCACAGAACCAGCCCCCTGGCTATGGGAAGTAAGATCAGAGTGAGAAAAAGAAACAAAGTGTAGTGAGAAGACTCAGCTAGGAGGGCTAACAAGTCCCCTAAATCTGGGGTGAGAAGCGCGCCGCTCTCCACACAAGGTGAGCACCAGACGGAATGATGCCACCAAAATGCAAAGGAGGTAGCAGCTGGAAGGTGTTTCCAGCATGGCCTGACATCCTCTTAGCACCTGAGCTAATCTACTGATTTAACCAGATTTATACACCTCGAGACCCTTTTCAAAAAGGGACCAGCCTCCTTATCGGCTCCAAGGCAAACCACATGCTCACATGTGCTTCCAGCTATCCCAAAGACTTTCACTTCCACAGCAGCTCCTGCACACACTGACAAGGCTAAAGTCTGCCCCGATGGCAGCACCAGCTGTCTATGTGGCCTTGGGAGACTGAACAAAGTTCGTGACCCAGGAAAAGTCAAGGAAGGCTCTTCAGAACAAAAGCATAAAAGTAACAAGCCAAGAGTCCTTAGGAGGTCACAGAATAACTCCTGGAGATCAAGACTGAGAATTTATCCCTGTCACCTCTTCAGGTGGTGTATAGAACGCTTCTTAGCCACAGCCTTCAGTAGGAAATACATTTTATAACATACCTCACAAGTCTTAAAACACAATGAGCTTAAGAGATCTATATCTCTATATATGGTTTCTTGTTTCTTTCCCTCTATTTTTTTCAAGTTCTGGTTATAAACCCACTATGTTAAACTTACAATCATGACTCACCATGTGGAAAACTTTGCTAGAGGATTGGATTCTATCCAAAACACTCTTTGTATCATGTTTACAAAATGTGGCAGAGGTGATCCAATTCACCTTAAATCACACTCCACCATGGAAGATGTCCCTTCTCATGCCAAGCAGATACAAAAGTTACAAACCACAATGACTCCAGTACTTCTTCCTAAGTGACTCAGGGCCCTGGCCAAACACCGCCCCAGATAACATGACGAAACCCGCTAGCGCCCGCCAGCTCTGTGTGCTGTACCTCATGCGGTAGTGGAGCCGGAGAGACATCTTGTCGTCCACAGTGATGGTGTGATTCGGAGCGTACCAGAGCTTGGTGCTTTCATTGTACAGGGCGAAGAGGTTGTGACAAAGAGGAGAAATACCTGGGGAAAGAGCACACCAGAGAGCTACAGGCAGATGCATTTGGTCACCTGTTTCCAAAGAGGAACATAGGCAAAGATAAAAAAAAAAAAAAAAAAAAATTCTCTCATCCAGAAACAATCTAGGTCACCCCATCCTCTCGGGGCAGATATAATTCTCGATTATGTTCACTCAGGGAGTTTTAATCATATTAATCAAGAACATGCATAGCTCCTCAGGAGCATGTACCGTGGCTCCTGGCAAACCAAATTAAAGCAATTTAAAAATAAAATTTGGTAGCATTTCTCATTACAGGGTCTTACCAAATTCTGATTAAAAAAGAAAAGGGCTATCTCAGAGGTCCACAGATCCTACCTGATGTGCATCTTTTTAATCACAGCAAGGAAGAAACATCTGAGAAATGTAGGAATTCCTCAATTTGCTTCCTATAATTTGTTTAAACAATTCTGACTCTGTGATTATGCAATCATATACACAAAGAAGTTCCTGGCCACCATACAACTGCATATTAGGATAAACAATAAACAAAGTGACTTCGCCAGTGATTAAAATGTATTGTCATTAATAATTAAATGCACTAAGTACTCTTTACACTATCATAAATGTATTTATTGGCATTAACCAGCAAGAAGATCTCTTAACAAAGCTGGCCCAATAATGCTGGGTCTCCTACTCCACTACCTGCTCTTTTAAAAATAACCAGCACGCTGAGAAACCAGATCAGGAAGGGCCATCAGGAAATAGCACACACATGTATTCCAACAGAAGAATGAAGGGATACGAGTGCCAATGATCAGTTGTTACTGGTATCTTTAGCACTAGCCAGATCTCAAGTTAAGAAATGGTAATCGTAAATTAACATCTCCACTCCCACCCTCATAAAAAGATTGCTTCTCCAGAAACAACAGTGGCATTAACAAGGCCATTCCTGACCCTTACAGCCTCTTCCAGTTTGGACCCTGGGTTGAGAAGTTACAGGTGCCTGGGCATCTCAAAATCCTCTTCCTGTCACCTCAATGTGTGCCTCTCAGAAGAAAAAGTGTGGACTGGCAAGACAGCTCAGCAGGTAAAGTCACTTGCCCCCGAGCCAGATGACCTTAGTTCAATCTCTGGGACCCACATGGTGGAAGGAGAAAACCAACAATTTGTCTTCTGATCTCCACCCATGTGTGCTCACGTGCATGTATACACACACACACACACACACACACACACACACACACACACACACACACATAAAAAAAAAGAAAAAGGAAACAAAGAGGAAAGTCTTCCCTTTAGTTACTCCCAAGCACATCTTCCTTTGGAAACAAGAGCCAATATATTCTTCCCCATACATAAGCCTCTCCCCTTTTGTTGGTGTTTTGGTATATCAGTCACTTTAGGCAGAAAGATGTGTACTGGGAAGTAAATGGAGCCTCCAGACAAGCCGTATACCTAACAAGACCTTCAACTAGTGACAACATCCCCACAATGCTGCTCTCAAAGCTAAGAGCACAGGTAGAGCATGGACCAGGCTCTACAGCATCACTGCGAGTTACTTCATCACATAAGAAGAGTTACTACAATCCTTCCCAAGCAGCTTTATTGGAATACAATTTACAACTATAAAAATCTACCTGTTTTAAGTGTATATTCCACTGAACATCAATAAATTAAGTCGGTGAGATATGTGGCTAGTTTATGGTTTTATGGGCTTACTTTCCATCTAAAATTAGGTAGGCAAACACTAACATACCTCCATGTTGGAAGGATTATGAACGGAGATCTATCTTGTCAGGTGCTCTGGTTTCTCACCCTAGCAAGGTAACAGGCTAACTTTAAGTAACAAGTCTCATTTTTTCTTTTTTTGTTTATTAAGTTTCAGGTTAGCACACAAGGGCCTCACTATGGCATTTCATATATATGTATTTTTATAAACAAATCTCACTTTTACAAAGAGACAATGAACTCCCTTATTGTCCTCTTCACAATCTAGCATAACCAAGCCACAGGGCAACCCTAAGATTCTCACTTCAACCCAGCACCCATGGGAGAACAGACCAGAGAAGAAGGATAGGCCAAACTTAAGGAGTATATTAGGAAACAGTACTACTGATTTCACATTCACACTTACACTGGGTGCTTTACACAGCACCCTGACTAGTGCTAATGTCATTCCAATTACAGATATGTGGGAGAAAAGAGAATTGAGCTTTGGCTGGAAGTGATGGTGAACGCTTATAATCCCAACACCCATGTGAGTGTCAGGAGAAATACAGCTTTGAGGCTAGCCTGAGCTATATACTGAGTTCTAGAACAGCCTGAACTATTAAATGAGCCGACCTCAAGATTGAGCCTTACAGAAGACAAGGGTCATTCCTTGGTATTCTACAGCTAGCTCACTAATGATAAAGGAGGAATATGCCATGTTTCAATGGGAAGTGAAATCCAGGATTAGGAAATAAGGCAGAACCTTGGCTTCCAGAATGTACTCCTTGTTCTCAGCAGAAATAAAAGAAGAGAGTCCACATGTGCTTCTGGAGAGTGCAGCCCTGCAGGCTCCCAGCCCTGCAGCCAGTACTCACTGCACTCCTGAGCGGCCCGGATGCACAGCTCCTCTGCAGTGTACTGTCCATTGCCCAGGCGGAGTGGCTCCCTATCCAACAGATAGAAGGTCACTTCCACTCCTGGCTCAGGGACCACCTGCTTCACCTCAGTCTTCTTGAAGCTCCTCATTTTAGCACAGAACGCCATGGCATTGCAGTCCTCTTTTATATTTAGATACTGTAGGGAGGAAAAGAAGATGATGCTGTCATTCCATGTGCTGTTTGCTATGAAGGAAAGAAGGCAGGCATCTGTGGTGTTGGATGAGAACTGCTACCCTTTTCCATCCTGAATACCAACGAGGTCAGGGATTACAAGTGAGATGAAACCATAGAAATGATTAATTATGCATGGTAACTAAGCAATCAGACTATATTCCCAACAATCAGAATAATCTTAGGCATGATTTGAATTGTTTTCTCTATTTGCACACTAGTTGTAGTTGAAAAGTAAGCTCTCATCTGGAGCCAATAGTGTTAAAGGACTGATGCATCATTAGAATATTGCTGCCTCTTCTGGGATCACACAACTTCTAAACTATCTACAGAAAGAATCGGTCTTTCCATCTCATGTTTATCCTCTACAGAACAGGAAGCTTGGTGAAGAGATAGGCCATGCTGTCTCTGTGCTCCTGTCCTCATCTGAGGCAGTGTACACAAAGTGACTACTACTTATGCACGCGTATAAATCACACGAAGGGCCATGAAAAGTGATGACTCGGGACAGGCCCCCATCACCTGAGGGAAGCAGGACAGGCATCTTGTGCAGGGCAAAACACACAGGTAATTCTTTGCAAGAAAAATCACTCACAAGGCCTTCAAAACAAGTGGTCCAGGACCAAAGCAGTCCCAGGACTGAGCCCAGGGCAAGGTCACTGGAGGAAAGAGCAAGGGGAACCCCACATATCCTTCAGCCCTTGCCCAACACCGATGACCTCCCAACCATTTTCCTGCCTCAAACTATTTCCTGCCTGCCTGCCTGCCAATCTAGGCTTCACTTGAGTTTCCAAGTCTTATCTCTGTAACACAGATCAGATCCTCCACTAGTTGCCCATTTTCTAGACTAGTCTCAAACTGAAACAGCTCTTTATCTCCTGGTTAGCTGGTCCCATCACCTCATCTCCTCTCACTTCTAGCTGCTTAAAATCCAGGCCACCAGGTAGCCCTGTCTCCTCACCCTACCCATTCTGCTCCCTATGCGGTCTTCAAATGTGCTGACTCCACCACTAATATACTCACCTCTTAGCTTCCATGGCAAAGCTGAATCTTCTTCAGAAACCAGTCCAAACTGGCACTTCCTCCAAGAAGCCTGAGTCCAGCTGTACCGGTATGCTGGATGCCGTCTCTCCTGTGTTACTAAACTTACCACACTAGCCACAAGGTATCATGGTCACCGTATGCATGCACCTGTCCACTGTGAACTCCCTGAGCATAAGAGCTATATTCGTCTTTGTATACCCAGTAACAAGCACAGAGACTTGCATACAGTGAGTACTTGGAAAGGATACAAGAATGTCCCCAAATAGTCCTATACAACCCTCAGCACCAAATCCATTTCCTTGGTCTATTAGCTGTCATGATGACAGGAAGTGAGATAATTTAAATGGGTCTCAACTGTTACAAATCAAAAGCATTCAATTTTAGTTTATAATATCCAAAACAAATCTAAAAACCAGAATCTACTTGAAATCAGGCTGAAAAACTAAGTTAATTGACTCACCTTGCAGTTCAGATAACCAACATGAACATTCAACAGTATTTTAAGCCTGCTTCACAATGTGAGACAAAACAAACCTCTGTCTTAGAGATTCTTTGTAGACACAACAGAGGAAGAATTCAAAAGAACTCTAAAGAAACAATTAGGTATCCATACATACTGTACATGTACAAGGCATGGCACTATTAGAAACAGAAAGAAAATGCCCACTGACAACTTTTGACAGGAGAGGACCCATCGTACAAGTTGTCTCTACAGCTGTTGAAACATAACAGGTGTGTTGGGGTCCTCTGGGTAATGCAATATGCACTGATACCCGAGAGAACAGACAATAAACTGTTAGCAGTGTGGCAAGCCAGAAGAGGTTACAGAAACTTTAACTTTACTTCCTGGAGCTTTTGGTATGCACAGACTGTTTAAGCCAGCATATACAAAACTGGGAATGAATAATATACAGATTTTTTTAATAATTAGAGGACAGAGTATAGACAGTCCTATAGGCTGGAAATCTCAGTTTAGTACAATAGTGCAGATATAATCCCAACACTGGGTAGGCTGAGGCAGGAAGATCTCAAGTTCACAACCACTCTGGGCCACAAAGTAAGGTCCTGCCTCAAAAAAAAATACCCAGAAGGTAAATGTGCATACCTGCATTTATTCGGTTGTCCAGTGTTCCCGAAAAGCAGACTGGATTTTCTTCTTTACTTCCCAAAGCCCATTCAGAGCTGATCTAGGGACAAAAAAATCAACCAGTCAACTTGGAGGTGGTTAGATTTGAAAATAAGAGGGTATTTTCACTAAGGAAAAAGCAAAACCTACGTAGGAAGGAAAATGCACTGGGGGAACGGGATAGAAGGTGACTGGGAGACATTAGGATGGCAGAGATAAAAATCAAAGATGTTGCCGGGCGGTGGTGGCGCACGCCTTTAATCCCAGCCCTTGGGAGGCAGAGGCAGGCGGATCTCTGTGAGTTCGAGGCCAGCCTAGGCTACCAAGTGAGTTCCAGGAAAGGCGCAAAGCTACATAGAGAAACCCTGTCTCGAAAAACCAAAAAAAAAAAAAAAAAAAAAAAAAAAAAAAAGATGTTTCATTTTTCCAAGGAAAGAAGCCAGAGCTTTTGTTCGTGGTGTAGAGTATCCTGTCCTAAGAACAGCTCTGGACACCTCTCCCCTGACCTGTGACTGGCAGTTCAGATGCCCAAAGGTGCTCATTCCTACAAAGTGTTTTTGCCAATGAACAGCTGCCAACTAACGTATGGATTCGTATTTGGCTTCTCTTTATTACTGAGCACATTTGGTCAGAATCTACGTGAAGACAAGTACAGCCCTGGATAGTACCTGGCAGCAGAGATGGACTAGGAGCAAGAGATGAAAATGGGCTAGCAGCGGTCTCCATCATCTTACATCATCACTATGGGAGAGAGCAGGAATAAAAATCCAAAAGCGAGAGTACCACGGGACCTCTTATGCTCCTCTCACCCACTGGGTGACAGGCTAGAGAGAGTAAGAAAACCCTTTCTACAATGCCTGAGAGTTAGTAGAAGTACTGAGGGTGGGAGCTGGAGAGACAGCTCAGTGGTTAAGAGCATTTGTTCTTGCAGAGGACCCGGGTTCAGTTCCCAGCACCCACCTGTGTCATACAACCATCCATGACTCTAGTTTCTAGGGCCCCGAAAACTTTTTCTGAGATCCAAGGGAAACACACAATGCTCAAACATACACTCAAGCAAAAATTATTCAATCCACAGAAAATGTTTTTAAAGCACTTATAAAAGTAGTAACAATAGGCCAGGCAGGAAATATGAGTGTGAATTTTGATGTGACAACTTTGGTTTGGCAATTAGGATATAAGTACCTTCAAAAACACTCAAATAACAAATCATTTTGCCTTCAGCTTTTAAAATAAATAAGAATACATGACAACTGCTTGAAGACTATGAGTAGACACACTGTCCTGTAACAAGTCACTAGAAAATAACTAAATAATAATGCTGTGCTTTGTGCAGAAGTGGGACTTCAAACGCTACATTTAGATGTCTTCCATTCACTTTGCATGGCTCTCCATCTTAGAACAGGAACTGGCTGAGGAAAAGAGCAAGGTGGTCCCTGCCCACATGGAGCTTATAACCTGCAGGAACAGCAGAACCAGCCAGAGAGACAGAGACAGGCAGTACAGACTGGAACTGTGATGGACAGAGCCTGGGGCTCAGGGAGGCAGTAACACAGAACGGAGACGGACGTGCAGGGAGTGGGAGAGGGAAGGTAAAAACGCCAAATGTCGGAAGCAATCTGAGCAAAAGCACCAGCACGTGCAAAGGCCCTGGAGTGAAAGCACCAGGCTGGGGAAACCTAGACTAGTCCTTCTCACACTGGGCATGGGCAAACTTGCTAAGAACACAGCTGCATGCCTTTACCACGGACAAACAAAACCTGACCAGGAACTCAACTTCAGCAAAGGGTCACAGACTCAGAGCCCTCTAGAAGAGCAGAAGAAATTGTACTAGTCCCACCAAGCCTAGGTTCTGTCCATGGGGGCTACTGCATAATCCTTTTTGTGCTTATACACTAGAGATAGAGATAGAGAGATAGAGAGATGGAGAGATGGAGAGATGGAGAGAGAGAGAGAGATAAGAGAATAGAGAGATAGAGAGATGAGAGAGAGAGAGAGAGAGAGAGAGAGAGAGAGAGAGAGAGAGAGAGAGATAAGGTAGGTAGGTAGGTAGGTAGGTAGGTAGGTAGGTAGGTAGGTAGGTAGATTTTATATCCGGGCCCCAGTTTCCCTTCCCTCCTCCCCCTGTTCTAACCCTCAAATCCACTCCTCCTCCGCTTCTGTTTAGGAAAGGGCAGGTCTCCCATGGATATCAATAAACATGACATATCAAGTTGCATTAAGACTAAGCACCTCCCTGTGCATTAAGGCTGGGCAAGGTGACCCAGTATACGGAGTAGAGTTCGAAAAGCCAGTAAAAGAGTCAGAGAAAGCCCCTGTTCCCACTGTTAGGAGTCCCCCAAGAAGACCAAGCTACACAACTGTAACATACATGCAGAGGGCCTAGGTCAGTCCCATGCAGGTTCCTGGTTGTTGGTTCAGTTTCTGTGAGCCCCTAATGAGTCCAGGTTAGTTGGTTCTGTGTTTTGTTTTGTTTTGTTTTGTTTTGTTTTGTGGTGTCCTTGACCCCTCTGACTCTCACAATCCTTCCTCCCCTCTTCTGCAGGACTCCCCAAAGTTCTTTAAATATATAACATTAGGTCATGCAGTACTTAATCTGAAGAGTCAGAGTTTCCTGGGCCTCACACAGTTTTAAAGTCATTAACCTGCTCCTACAACAGGATATCACTGCGACCTCTAAGCATGGGAAGTTTGGTTTCCCGTTCTTCATTATCTGCTGGAAACAGCACTATCCTGAATCACAGTGTATCTCATCTTCAGATGAACCTCCAGCATTGCTGGCAAACAGTAATGCAGTTCGGATTTGTGAGGCCTAGCCTGAACTCTGAGAAACAAGGTTAGGCTATGGGATTCGTAGACAATTTACTCTGATGTTTTGCATGCTGAATTAATACAATGAACTCTCAGAAAACTGACATTCTAATAATAAAAATAACATACACAACATTTAAAACCCATGCTACGACCTGTACTAAGCTCTTCAAGGATAGCACCCTGGATCTACTTTCAAGAAAGGATGACTGCCCTTGTTCATGATGACAAGTAATTTTGGTGTTACATTTGTACAATGGCTTCATTCAAGACACATTTCTGTCAAAATAAACCCAACTATGATTTACCTGATCACTTGTAGGGGAAGTAGAAAAGGAGCAAAATCATTCTTTGGTTTTGGAAACCAAGTTAAGTTTCTTATTAAAAAACAAAGTTTTCAGTCCCAGAGGCACAGACCAGCAGGAACCATGAAACAGCCTTTAAAAGACACATTTCACTGGGGATTTCAAGTGGATGTTAAGCAGCTTAGAAAACAGGAACAATAAAGATAAACAACCCAAAGTGTCTGGGTGAAAGCAGTAAACTCTTCCCCCTTATTATACCAGCGACTTAAAAAATAGCCTTCATTCAGTGGCAGAGGATTACTTTGTGGCCCAAGTCTGTTGGTACTGGTTTATGCAAGGGAAAATCAGAGATGTTCTGTAGATTTCTTAAATTCTTTATCAGTCTTACATAAGTGGCAAGCACCTCTGATAGTTTCTGACTGATGGACAAGTAAAACAAACAAAACAGTTTGTGAGTCTGAATGCAACCAACTCAGAACTATTTCCAAATAGGCAAAGTTCCAGCAATTTCTATATGACAATCCAGACAGCTCCTGAAGTATTAGTGTTTGTGTAAGGGATAAACAGATGACTACATTTTAGATAGAGGGCAAAAGAGAAACTTTACCTCACAGTTCTCATGTTCCAGAATACCATCATCAGAAGTGAGTGTCTGCGACAAAGACACTGCCAGATTGTGCAGCAAAAAGACCGAGTGACGGTGTAATAAAATTAAGAATCTAAATAAAACAATGCATGAACCTGATTATTTTCACTAAAAACACCACCTTGCCAGGAGCCATGGTACATGTCTTGGGAGGCAGAAGCAGAAGTCTCTCTCTGAGTTAGTCCGGCCTGTTCTATACACTGAGTTTCAGGTCAAAAGACACTGTCTTACCTACAATGAATCATTTTAAGAAATCAAAGACCTTTCTAAAGCAGAAAGTACTGATAAAATGTTGAAAAACTCAGAGAAAAGGAAAAGAGAACTTTATAATATTGAATACTCTGGGCTGGGAACCTGCTGGGAAAAGGCATAGGACAAACAGAAGCCTGGTACCATGCAGCAGTCCAGTATGCTGAGGGTCAAGTACAAAGGCTAGAATCCTACTGACCTGGACTTGAATCTGGCTTCCCAGGCAAATGACTTAGCATCCCTGAACCTTGTTATTCCCACTGCAAGTAGGGAGATAAAAGAGCATTTATCTCACAGACTGGCAAAAGCTAAGAATTACACATAGAGCATCCAACAGACTTCCACTCTCGGGAAGCCCTATATGTGGATCGTAATTTCTGTTCATCTGATTATAGCTATGGCATACAGTGCCAGACAAGGAGGAGCCCCAGCATGCACAAAGCATCTTCAGTTTATGACAGAGCAAACCACTAGCACTTCAATGTGTGGGAAACCTGAGCTGTGTGGGGCTAATCAGTGTGAGTGACAAGAGTCCAAATGTGTGGCTCCTGATTGGAGGACCTTGCTCTTTCCGCAAAGATTGTCCTACAGTCACCATTATCCTGTCTTCTCTGGCTTTTCAGTAGTTTTCCATCTAACATCATCCAGGACACTGATCTCATGACACACCTTCTAAAACTGTCAGAGAGAAAGCCATTAAGCTAGGTGTGGTGCTGAGGGCCTACACAATCCAGCACCCAGGAGGCTCGAAGGATTACAAATTCCAGACCAGCCTAGGCTACAAAGTAAGTTTGAGGTCAACCTGGTCTGCACAGCAAGACCCTATCTCAAAACAAGCGAGAGCATCAAAGTCATTAAACTGCCCACCCTGACTGTGCTCCAGCCCACAGCTCGAGGCCCCTGCCACCCTGGGGTGGGAGAAGCAGTGTTGCAGTGATTCGGCACAAGCCTACCTTGCCTGGACATGGAACTTTCTTAGGTCCTCACAGTTCAGGAAAACCATCTGCTGTCTTCTCGTCACACCACAATGCCACCAACCACCAGCACCACGGATTGTTTCCCAAGACCCCAGCACTTGGCTAAGACCTGGGTAATGTTCTGCTGAGAGCTCAGCAAGACACTGTAAAGCTGCTGGACTCCAGCCAAAAGAATGACATAATACAATTACAAAACTTGCATTTTTTCCCTGTCAGTGAGTCAGAATTATGGCTTTTCTATATGCCATCCCTGTCACACAGAATCACTCACTTCTAACTATAGTAGCGATTCCAGGAATATGCCACAATAGTAAAAGCTGCTTCATTTACAATAAACTTCTAGGAATGAGCAAATGATCAATGCCAAGTCAATGGGTCAGACTCTGCCTTGTTCCCAAAGAGCCTGCTTTAGCCAAGAGGAGGTCTCTGACCAGAGCAAACAGTACTCTGTTTAATTAGTCAGTCAGTGTCTTCCTAAAAGCCACACTGTACCAAGATGCTAGGCAGCTCGATTCTGCTTTACTTTTCTTTCTTTTAAACTAATTACCATTAATGTATCTATAATGTTATTAAAGAGGCCATGGTAAGATTTAGTGAAGCCATCTCCACTGACTTCCTTGGGGTCAAAAACATGGTGGCTGAAGTGGATTCTCAGAAGGGGGAAGTTGGGCCAGGCCTGGCAGCACAGCCTATCATCCCAGCACTTAGGAAGAAGACGCAGAAGGGTCATGAGGTTGAAGCCAGCCAGAGCTACAGAGCAAATCCCCAGCTAGCCTGGATGACATACTGAGGCCTTGTCTCTAGAACGGGTAGAGGAGAGATGATGGGCAGGACATAGACACCCGTCTTTCAGTCAGCACTTCTTAAACAGCCATCTAAGGGACTTGAGAGCACCATGACAACGAAACCTAGCATTTATTTACACATTTTTGTCCCTAAAAGGGCTTTCAAATATTTGACCAAATTCAGGATTCATAGTCCCTTCCACAGATGAAAAGACCTGGCTTAGGACATTCCCACGATCAACTGCCAGTGGGTGGCACAACCCCCTGTCCAGTGCCCCTGCTGCCATCCTGTTCCTTTCTGGAAAAGATGCAGGCTGCAAGGAATCCCCACACACAACATGGGAACAGAGACTAAGCATGCATGCATACCAAAACCTTAAGGTCCATTTCCAGCTGGTAAGACAAACAGGAGCCTCGGCATCTGGAGGAGGATGCACTAGGATACCAAAAACTGGCAGTGGGGACCGCAGTCACGAAGGTACAGTGTGAGGCTTGGGCTGGGAAGCCATCTGGGAAAGGAGCAGCTGTCCGATTGGAGAAATCAAGATTGAGAGGGCGGGAGGGCTGTGCAACTGTTCTAGAAGAGGGTCAGAAGAATGGAAAAGCCCCAGCCCCAGCAGATGCTTTGACCAGGAGGACCGGGAACGAGCACACAGGAAAAGGCCGGAAGGAGTAGACGTTACAGAGAAGTGGGGAGGGGTGCGGAAAGAGTCTGTGCCAGTCTGTCTCAGTCAGACAAGTGACCAGGACGTGCCTGGTCTTGAGCAAGCCTCCTAACTCTCCGGGCTCAAGTTCTGCATAATGAAAAAGCATTAGATGATCTCTAGGGCTCTCTACAGATGAAAGCAGAAGTCTGGGCCTCCGAGAGTCACCCCAACCTGGGTTGAGTGATCAGATCTGCTTCTTTCCATGTGACCTTGGGTACTTCCTTAACCTCTGTGACTTTCTGTTTACAATATAAAAACTACTAACTATAAAAACTAAATCTTAAGTTTAACCTACTTATGCACAGAAGACTCGTGATTATGGTCTATAGAGTTAGACAGCTTCAGAGCCTGTTAGATTCTTAGTGTCAAGTCCGCTCAAAATGATAAACAGCTTGTCATCATGCAGCACGTCATGTAGATCAAGTCTATGCTCTATAAATTTTGCTAAACATATAACATAAGGCCTTACATGTAAAATTTTTTTTTTTCACTTAAGATTTAGCAAGCAGGCGGCAAGGACCTTGCATCTGGCAAGTCTGAAGGAAACATGACTGGGACTAAGAAGTGACCTGAGCTCCCACTCACACTTGCTACTTGTGCTAATTTATTTGTGTTCTAATTTGTACAAATTTTTTGAGAAAAAACTCATTTACATGGATCTGCATCTTTAATTGCATTCTCAGGTAAAACGACAGTCACTTACTGAGTATAGGGTGAAGTGAGTTGAGAGCGTGAGAGACAGTGCAGAGGCAGGCGGATCTGTCTGAGAGTGTTGGAAGCTCAGCCTGGGCTACCAAGTGAGTTCCAGGAAAGGCTCAAAGCTATACAGAGAAACCCTGTCTCAAAAAACAAAAACAAACAAACTATATATATACATATTTGGATTAAAAAAAGAGAAAATGGACTTAAAAAAAAAAGTTTTCCCTACAAAGTTCCCAGTACTTCTCAGCCAAGAAATCATGATCAGTATGTATGACTAACAAGGAACTCCCCTTTTTTTTTTTCCTTCAAGGCTGGAGATAAGCCCAGGGTACCAGCCCGATCAAAGCAAACACAACCACTGAGCCATACATGCAGCCCAAGGTGCTACCCTTTGAAACTGCAGGCAGAGCTCTGAGCAGATGGCAATGGTGTGCTATGGAACACACTCAAGGCTCCAGCAGACCCCAGCAGCAGACAGAGCTGAAACCACCCTTCTACCCACCCCACCCCATTTCCTGCAGCACAGCCAGGCACCCACTCACTAGGGACTATGACTGCAGTGACCAATCCATCTTACAACACCCACATGCTTCACAAAAAAAAACTTCTGCCAGGTGACACCCCTGCAATCCCACACTCAGGAGGCAGAGGCAGTTGGATCTCCATGAATTTGAGGCCTCCCATTCTTACATGGTGAGCTTTGAGGCCAACCTGGGCTACACAGTGAGACCCTGCTTCAAAAATCCAAAAAGGAAACAAACAACAAACAAACAAACAAGGGCTTACCCTCACTAGGTGCCATTCACTATTTTCTATTCTACCCTATTTTCTTCCATCTAATACACATTTAAAATGCTAGAACCTGAAAATAAATTCCACAATTCACTAATGAAAATGGGTAGAGACTGGCCACAAGAGAACTCAGTCTTCACTAGTGTCCCTCCTAGACAGTTGCCTCCTAGGGTCATACCATAGTTCCACAAAAAGCTAGGGACGATGCTCAAAGGCCCATTTTAAGTTCTGTCAATTACCCTACCCTCACCCATGGTGCATTTCCACAGTCCCAGGTTCTACGTCTATGGTCACACTTCCCAGTGAGCCTCCACAAAACTTAATGAGCTCAAACTCCAAAGTGTTTACTTCGCATCTGGTAAAAAATTTGACCATATTTCAACCAAATTTCCATTGTAAAGGGAGAAAAAAATCTAGTATGTGGTTGTCAACAGGAATTATGGGAAGGGCCATTGAGTTTTGCATTCTGGATGGCAAGTGTTATCATAATTAAAAGTCTTTGTTTCTTACCAACTAACTAGAAAAGGTGTCCAGAGGCAGCTGTCCTTTATCAAGAAAAGCACTTTCCTCTCTGCATGTATAAAAAGGTAAAACCATATCAATGAGACTTTGAGGCCTCGAGATGAGGTTCCACACAGGTCTACAGCATGCCTATCTCCATCACCCTTGTCAAAGCCATAGTCTAACAGACAACCCTTCAACTGACTGGACACTCCATTTACATTTTCTGCTTTTGGCTGGGGGCGAGGGACAGGGCAGGAAGAGGACACAACCCCAGCCATAGTGTGTGTTGTGTAAAGGTGTAAAAAGAGGAAGACGAAGATCTGCTAAAAACACTCAGTAATTAGTGGACGGAAACATCATGGTAGGTGTAATGATTAACTGGGCTAAATAGAGCCGAAGAAATAACTTGCAGACTCCTAGACATCCTTAAGTAACACCAACACAAAGTCTTCATGGAAAGCCTGCACGCAGTTTAGTGGAAGAACAGGAAATAAGACAGTGAGCAAAGCAGCACGTCGGAATGCGGCAAGGTGCCTGCAGATGTGGAACACACCTGACTAAGGCAAAGAGCACACTGTCGGCGAGCACAGACAGCGCTGACAGTCAGCCCCAGGAGACTAAGGGAACCGGCATGGCGGATTTGGTCAGGTCAAAGAACCTTAGCAGCTGGGTTCAAGGAGCTTCCAACTTTCTGCAACTGGACAGTTTTCCAGCAAATAAGGATAATACTAAGTATTTTATGCATTTTTTAATTCTGTAAAAGATAAATAGATGATAGGTAGGTAAGTGATAGACAGGTATGTCTATATATGACAGACAGATGTGTCTAGCAAACACCTGGCCCGCAGAAGGCATGCAATACTCTGACCACGACAAAAGAGGTGGAATGTGAGTGGGACCTCCAGGGCACTGTGAGATTAGGAGCTGACTACAGGAAATACTGTAAACCAGAGAAACAGGAAAAGAGCAGGAGGCAGAATGGAGGCTGAATGGAGGTGTACAGAGAGCAGGCTAAAGGAGAAGGTTGGCCTGGGCGCCAGGGGGACACAGGTACCTACTAAAGAACCTGGCTTTTCCTCTGCAGATACACCTCCTAAGAACAAGCAACCCCTTCAGCACGGGCCAATCTCATGTGTGCACATGTGCTGTGTGAAGGCAGAGACTCAGAAGATAACAGAGAAGGTACACGCACAGGGTGCTTGAAAGTCAACTGTATGAAAATGACATGTTTCTTTCCAGATATTACATCACCAACAGATACATGGGTGGCTACCATGGCTGAGAACCCCTCCTACCCCCTACCCTATCCCTACTCTAGGCTCCAGGCCCAGAGTGAATATCCCAAGACAATAAAAGCAAACTCAGCAAATAATCTAACCTCAAATATCTGAATAATCATTTGGGCACACATCTAAACTTTATGATCTAACTTTGCACGCACATACGCACGCACGCATACACGCACGCGCGCGCACACACAACTTTTGGATAAAATGAGAAGCTAGAGGTTTTCTGTGAATTACAGTATAAGTGTAAACGAGTCAGAATTTTCCCACATCTTTTGTCCTGACTGAAGAGCAGGGCCAGGACCTGGACAGACAGACAGTGCAGGGAATCAGCAATCCATGGCAGGTGATTCAACCTCCACTGCTACTGTGGCCCAGACATGTTCAGGGGGCCGCTCCTGGAGTCAATGGAATTACTCTTACAACATGTTATGCTAACACAGAGTCAGAAGTCAGACAACAGGAGGACGTCTATTATGAAGCAGTGTTGCCCACACGGACCTGATCCTTCTTACCTAGAATTCAGTGTTCTAGATAACAGATAGACATGAGGTAACTAACTGTTTTTCCAGATCTCTGGAAATGGCTGTGTGCACCAAAATGATGTTGAGTGAAATTTTATCTACTTTTGATGACTCAGAATCCCCCTGAGACCTTCTCAGGTCTTAACCTTGGAATCTGACCAATGGCATTTGAGCAGAACTGGAGGGGGCGGGGCTGCAATGAACAGCGCTTTCACAGCCATGCCTACCCTATCTATCATTCAGTCTCCAGAAGCCTGGAAGAAGTTTGCATCAACTGAGCAGGCTCGCTGAGGAGTGCCCAGGGTGTGAAGAGTTCTGGTCCTCACTGAGGCTGTACCCCACATAAGCCAGCTGTGGACAGAGTTGGCAAATATGTACCACAAACTCAGGTCCCTAAATGACATTTCAGAACTTCCACAATGCCACCAAAATAAATACTAATGAAGGCACTTCTGAGCATTTCTCCAAGAGAATATCAAAGAGCAAAGTCAGCTTAACTGTTTATATCCACAGACAAATGCAAAAATCAATTAATGCAATCCTATGCATTATACATAGCAGTACTGAGTATTGAACCTAGGACCTCACACTCGCTAGACACCAAGTGCTCTACCACTGAGCTACATCCTAGGCCTCCTTCCTTTAAAAAACAAACGAGCTTTTCTAACTATCTTGAGACAGGATTTCACTAAGGTGCCAAGCTAGCCTTGAAGAGGTAGAGATACTCAGTGTCTGGCAACAGATAACCAGGAGATGAGTGTATAAACAGTATGATGTGTATATAGTGGAATATTAATCCATGCAAAATAATGAAATTCAAATAATATGCTACAAAATTATGTGGACTAAGTGAAGTAAGTCCAATATTATATAACTCTACTTAAATTAATTACATAGAGTAGTCAAATTCAGAGCCAAGTTTTGAGGAAGCCACAGGATTTGGGCAGGAGAGAATGAAGGAAGACTGTTTAATGATAAAGTCACTCTGGAAGGGAAAGGTCGCTATGGTTATATGGTACTGTGAAGATGCTTAATGCCAATAAATTATACACCTAAATGTACAACCTACATTGTTTGAATTGATAATTTTATGATCATTTTGGTACACACAAAAACACTGGAGAAGTATGGTCCCCCACTTTTCATGTGAATGGGATGACGAAAAACATCAGGCACCATGAGAGCCAGGAAGCCTCCTGGTTTAGAATCACACACACATGGCCTAATTGTGGCTTCTCACTCAGAAGTTATGTCAACTTGGACATGTCCCTAAATCTCTAAGCCTACACTCCTCCTTTGTCTATAAAACAAAAACAACATGAACTTGTTTCTTTCTGTTGTTGCATCACAAAGTCATTGGTAGGGAAGAGAGGATTGTATGGTGACCCTAACTCAGTGACGCCCCTTGTGAAGATTATGTCACACAGCCTACTTTGGTTCTAATCCCTACACCTGACTTGGAGCAAAGATCTTGCCCCACAGCTATCCCACAGATGATCACAATTCAGAACGCCACCTGAGTTCTCTCCATGGCACATGCCAGTATCCTGGAAAATTTCCTTGAGGTAACAGGCACAGACAAGATCCTTTTTACTTTACCACCTGCAAGTACAGCGGTCCCAGGTCCTAAACCCCTGAGGTACGTATTTATTCAATGTTTACTAAAATGGATCACATGGCAGGCACTAAACTAAGTACAAAAGGAGTAAGAAAGAGGAAACCTTTCATATGGAAACACTTTTTAAAAGTTGGTTTAATTAGTGAATCAGAGTCGGAAAATGTCACAGCTATTGGTAACATTAATGACTAATTCATTCTACATATTTGTATTACAAATGAGGACAGGGACCATAAGAAATAAAATATCAAGCTTAATTTACATGCAATGGTTTAACTAAAGAAGCACCCCAAACCATGTTTTCTGGAACTCTTTGCGCCTCGGTGGAGTGGTGCCTGTCTATAGCACAGTGCTCAATAAAAGAAAAAAGGACAATAGGAATCCACAGTGAAATAAATCAGCAAAATGTGAGTTAAATAATTCTTTTTTGTTTTTGTTTTTTGTTTTTCGAGACAGGATTTCTCTGTGTAACAGTCCTGTCTGTCCTGGAACTTGCTCTGTAGACCACCGCCCAGGGAGTCAAATAATTCTTAACAGTCAAGGACTCACAAGCATTTGGTATCACACAGAGTGAGTGTTCAACTTCTGCCAAATTATTTGACCAAGAGACCTACTTCTGGAGAAGAGATTGAGACAGGAGTTTCATTCTTAAACCTAGACTGGCTTCAAACTTACAACCCTCCTGCCTCAGCCTCCTGAGTACTAGGACCATAGGTGTGCTTCACCATGCTAGGGACTGCTTTTTTTGATGGAATATGTATTTGAGAGAATCGCCATCAAATGATCTCTGTGCCCTCTTGAATTTACCAAATTTCTATGTTTACCAGAGATACCACCTCGGAAGGCCTTCTTTCCTAGGTAGACAACAAAATGTAGATTTCCAGAAATGACATTCATCCATCTCCTTCCTCTCCCCCAGCCTGCTCTTGTCCACATAACATATCCTAAAATTACACAGACAGAAGCAGGAGGTCAGATCTAAGATTGCAATACTATCAGATCAGACTTCAAAAGTAAGCAGAATTGAAGTTTTTATATTGTTACTTCAAGTAAATGTCCTAGAAACACATGTCCAGGGAAGGCCACACTTTTCTGTTACTCAGTAATCCAACTCCTCAAGACAAATCCTTGCAATTTTGACAACAGCAGGTGGGCACAAGGGAAGAAGCTCAAGGAAATCGAGGCGAAGTGCCTAGAGACTGGGGCCCTTCCAAAAGCCCCTCCCAAATGCTCTCAGCTCCCATTAGCCTAGACCTTAGTTTTCTCCTTCGACCTACTTGATTTTCCTGTTTCTCCCCTATCTTTCTGCACGTCTCCTCTTTTCACCGCACGGTTGGCTGAGTTAGACGGCACACTGGCAGGGAGCCACAGGTCTTCCCAGAACAGAGCCCACTCCGCAGGAAACCCCGCCTGCTTGCCAGCCGGAGGATGGCAGACAGGGGAAGAGCAGGGTGGGGAAATGGCAAGTTCTAACAGCTTACAGGGATTTGGGGAACCCAAGCACATATCTATCTGTTCACAAAAACAGATGCTACCAACTACATGCAATTCGTAATTAGTACACACGTATTTACAAATGTATTTATCTCCCTATACAAAATTTACATTGCCTTGAGTACAACAATCTTTCTCACAGTAAGAGTTCACAGATCCTCTGTACATTCTTAGACTAAAGTGCAGACAGTCATATTGAAAGCATACATTACTGTCTAGTATGACACTGTTACATTTCCCAAACCTTCCTGTCCCCACCTACTTTCCTCGGTGCTGAACAAAGTACATACAGAAAAGCTCTGATACTTACCAAAATCACAATATCCCACAACAGATTCGGAAGAAATCTCAAGTGGAAAAATCACTTCTGTACACAGCCTTCCCAGTCCTGTCTTTAGGACACAATTAAGAAACGAGTCATGTGAGTGCTTAGGTGTGGTCTCCCCTTTGACTCCTGCACAAGCTGAGGGGAGGAGAGTCAGGTTCTGGTGTCTCGTGTTCAGTCAAGTGTTCAGGCTAGAGCCTCCCGAGCACTTCCCACACTCAGACACTAATGTCCTAAAAGGTCAACCCTCACTTTGTCTCTGTCTACATTGACAACCAGATCCAGGTGGGTGATGTAAAGACCACTATCTCAAAGCTCTGGTCTCAAACATCCAACTGCCTACCTTTTCAACATCTCTGCTTAGAGCTCGCACCAACATCTCCTCCTCCCTCCTTACCAGTAGCCACCATCTCAAATGCCAGTGTTCACCACACTGTTTGATCAAACCTCCAAAGGTCAGTCTTGACACATCTATGTCCTCACGTCCCACATCTTCTATCAGCATTAGCTTCAAAATGTGTCCCGTGGCCAACACTTCTCACCACTGCACTGTGGTGAGTAGTCTCAGTCACCATCTCACCATCATTGTCTCAGCACAAGCACCAAAGGGCGGGAGCTGTGATGACTGTGCTGCTGGATCTGCTGTGTCTGGCCCACAGCTTGATAAACCGAATGAATGCTTGATAAATGGCAAATGGGGATGACTGTGTGAATACTGCCTCAGAACAGACAGCAGAAAGGCAGATCCTGAACCCAGACCTTCATCTGTTAAGAACAAAACTGCTTCCAGAACAAGGCTGCCTCTTGAAACTTGGAAGAGAGGGTTTAGACTGCTCCTTCTTTATTTTTGTGCTTGTGTTTTCCTTTACCACCTTGACAAGTTCACAGATCCAGATGTTTTCTTCTGTTAAGTCTTCTGCTCTGGCCATGAAGAAACACTGTGAAGAGTGGGACATCCACGGAACATAGCACACTAGCCTTCCCAGTAACAACACCTCTACAACTAGGTTTGTTTGGGGAAAAAGTTCTTCTCAAAAGCAATCTAACTCTTAGATTTATTTATTTTGATTTTATGTGCATGAGTGTTTGCCTGCATGTGAGTCTGTGCATCACATGTCTGCCTGGTGCCTGAGGAAGTCAGCAGAGGGTGCTGGATCTTCTGGAACTAGAGCTACAGATGGCTGTAAGTCTCCATGTGGGTGCCGAGGACTGACTTGGGTTCTTTGCAAGACCTGCAAGTGCTCCTAACTTTTGAGCCACATCTCCAGCTCCAGGGAAAATCTTATTTTTTTAAAAAAGAGAGACTGGAAGGCTGAAGAGTAGTTCAATAGTTAGCGCACTTACCTTGCAACCATGGGGGACCAGAGTTCAAGTTCCAGCACCCACATAACAAGCTGGCCACCATACACATACCTATAACCCCGGTTCCACAGAAGACAGAGACAGAAAGATCTCTGGGGCTTATTTGCTTCCAGCCTATCCCAGAAAATGTGAACCCCAGGTTCAGGAAGAGACCTTGCTTCAATAAAATAGGGAGAGAGTGATAGATGAGGCCATCTGACTCACTCTTCTGGTCTCCACACATGTACACATATACTTAAGACACACAGATAAATAAAGCCTGGGGCAGGGGGTGAGGAGTTACAGTTGTAGCCCATGCCTATAACTGCAGCCACTAGTGAGGCAAAGACAGGAGGATTTCCATTCCAGCTTGGGTGATAGGTTAAGTTCCAGGGCAGCCTGTTTCCCAAAACCAAAGACACAAAGCTGAGATGGGACCAGCAGTGCCTGGAGCATAGGAGCCAGTTCATATTGTCCAATTCTGAACTGAAAAATCATGACATAGGAATGGGAGCAGGTGTTTTAGAGAAGCAGAAACACATGTACCCATTGTATATAGACGTCCTCATGCATTCCCGCTGGTGTCCTCAAAAAAGGAACAGCTACTAGAAAGTGAAAAGGGTATATCTTGTGGGGAAGAATTAGACTGCTATAGCCTTATAAATCTCTCAGCTTTCCTCAGATCTGGAGCAAAAGGGGATTTAAGAAAAGTCCAGGGTTCCAAAATGGTCTTCTCTCTGAATTTCACACTTTTCAAATGCAATAAGAACATACATGTAAGATTGTGTTAGGACAAACTCCCAGCCCTGTCACGTTGAGACCTTCTTGACTTTAGAGAACTGACCTCCTGAAAAGACAGGGTTACCTCTAAGTAAAATCAGATATAAAAGTGACATGCGGGAGGTGGTGGCGCACGCCTTTAATCCCAGCACTCGGGAGGCAGAGGCTGGCGGATCTCTGTGAGTTTGAGGCCAGCCTGGTCTCCAATGTGAGTTCCAGGAAAGGTGCAAAGCTACAGAGAAACCCTGTCTTGAAAAACCAAAACAAACAAACAAACAAACAAAAGTGACATGCAAACATGATCCTTTATTGAAAGATGCTTTTAATAAAGAACCACACCAAAGAGTAAGGACTACAAAAAAAAAGAAAAAGAAAACTCTGCTCACACCAACATTACATTTGCAATTAGTATAGAACTCTGAAGCTTACTGTGCTCTTCTCATTAGCCTAAATCCTTCTAGGTCAGATTGTTTTTCTCAGCTGGAACCTGAAACCTGCTCAGAAGGAATCTGGCGTTTATCTAAGCTATCCAAAGATGAGACAGGTAAAGAGAGGGTAGTGATAATGGAGTCTCTTGATCCCTTAACTGGAAGAGCAGTGCAGACACTTCAAACATGCTCATCTTCTCTAGGGAGTTCTGGGATGTGGAGGAGTCAAGCAAGTACTGTCCAGGTCAAGCGTTAATGTACCAATCCACAATTCTTACCAATTCTTCACTAGGCCGAAGAGAGCGCTTGTGTTTCCTGTGCTCTATCTCAGGGCACTGATCCTCTCAAGATGGCACTTGCATATGGCTATAACCCTATTAATCTAA
Organism: Peromyscus leucopus; assembly: GCF_004664715.2. NCBI lineage: Eukaryota > Metazoa > Chordata > Mammalia > Rodentia > Cricetidae > Peromyscus > Peromyscus leucopus. Next base: position 104,208,179 of record NC_051064.1, read on the forward strand.
ACATGACAAAGGCTATTCTCCTAAATTACCATTTTCAGATACACTGTTCCAGTCTATATATTGTACTGCTCAGGCTTCCAAGACAGTCAAGTTTCTACTCCATTAGTCCAAGTTTCACTCTGCAGATGGGGAAAAATGGATCCTCAACTATGTTTTGCTTGAATTCCCACATTTAGGGAAAATAGTGAAGAGTCCTATCTTGCCTAGTCTCCATACTAGCAAAATGCTATTTAAATAATTTTAATTGGGCAAATCGCAAGTCTGTTAAAAATGGAAGGATATACTCGAGTCTTTAGAAAACAGTCTTGTGCGTATGTTCATAGCAAACACACACACACACACACACACACACACACACACACACACACACACACGCTTTGCTCAAGTGAGCATTAAGTGCACACTGTATCTGCAAACATGACCTCTATCCAGAGAAGCTGCGTGATTAGATGTGGCTATTCTCTAGCCCAAAGGCAAACACGTACTGAATTCCCAGACAAGGTCAATGGGGTCATGAAGCCCTACCATCAAAAGCCTCATCACAGCCTGGAAGTTACTGTGTATATTCTTTATTAATTCTGAGGCCCCCAAAGTTTCTACTTTTTATACTTCGAATAATTATATCAAAATAATGTTGAAACTACAGTGCTCTCTTTACATCATATTTATAGTTTAATATCTGATTTAACCCAAAAGATTCTTTTTTTAAAGTCTATTACATTTATTTATGTTTGTTTGTTGGTTTGTTTATGGAAGAGTTCATGCCACAGCATGCACGTGGAGGTCATCAGATCAACTGCAGGACTCAGTTCTCACCTTTTACCATGTATATTCTGGGGGGAAAACTCAAGCTTGGTGCCAAGATCCCTTATCTGCTGAGCCATCTTTGGGGCCTATTAACTTATAAGATTATAGATTAGTTTATTAAGTGTCTTTAATAAAACAAGAATATACTTTTTGTTTGTTTTTGCTTTTTGAGGCAAGGTTTCTCTGTGTAGCCCTGGCTGTCCTGGAATTTGTTCTGTAGACCAGGCTGGCCTAGAACTCAGAGATCTGCCTACCTCTGTCTCCTTAGTGCTGGGATCAAAGGCATTCACTACCACCCGAGAATATATTTTTATAAAAAGCATCTAAGACCAAGAAAATGTGTAAGACCAAAAGTCAAGACTGGTGGAAAGTTACTTGCAGACACAGCTTTCCCGAGACAGGAAAGATGGGCCATTAGTGTGGCTGGATTTCTTAAGGGTTAAAAAGGCAGGGAACCGGGCTCAAGTGCAATGCACTGTTCTTTTTTTTTTTTTTTTTTTCTTAAGTGTGGGGTGCTGCTCCTTGAAGAATGTAGAATTTTTCTGGCCTCTGTTTGGAGGAATATTTGTAAGGAGAGAATATCTGAAATCTGATCTCTTCTGCAGCCTCCTAACTACTTGGAGATTTATAGTGCACTTAGAAATATCAATACTGGCCATTTAGCAGTCAGGGCATCAGCCTAAGATGAAAACTGTATATCCCCCCCTTATTCTTAGTTTTCCTTCACAAAGCCATCCCCCTGCACTTGCTCATGTCAGCATGCAGCTCACTCATACTCACACTCCCTCTCCCTCCCTGTTCCCCTCACTCTCTTCCTCTGTGCCTCTGTCTCTGTCCCTCTCTCCCTGCACTTGGCATTTACTTTCTCTGACACACTAGCCAAAATGGGCAATTAAAAGGTTGATGGAGCTGAGTCACATTCAATCAAGAAAATTATTCAGGAGCACAGAAACAATTTTCATCCACTTATCAATTTAGTTTAAATAAAATTGAAGAAAATTGCCAGAAAGCATCTAAGTAATACTACTATATTTGGTGAGTGATTTGAGACTAAAATAATGAGAGCAGAAAATCTTCCTTTTGTGGCATTAATTATGAGAACAAGGTGAAGATAAAATTTATCATCCAACCTGGGATAGGAGAGTTAAAGGGATGCTATTAGTAACACCCAATCACAAGCAAACAGGGAGATATGGCCACACAGCTACTCATCACCATTTCATACCTTTACATTATATATTTCCTCACTATACCTCTACATCATCATATAGGATAGAGGTCCGTAGTACCATCTCCATTACAAATAAAGTATGTGCCAGAGACTGAGAGTGTACTGTGATGCCCAAGTACATGCTGGTATGTACAAGGCCCTTACATTCAACTCTCAATATAGCAAAAAGGAAAAAATGCATGCCAAAGAGATGATTCAAGGAACTCACCCAAGTTTACAAAGAGTAATTAGTATAGCAGCTGAGACTCCAGCCAGGTCTGCGGCTCCCTAGCCAAATGCCCTATTATTAACTAATCTAATGACCTGGATCAGCTCAACAGCAATGATAGCAGACAGAATTTCTTTCTCTTTTACAAGAACAGCAATGAGCTTTTAAATTTCTGGAGAAAATACTATCCTGTAGGCTTCAAATGGAAACATATCTAAGTGTACATATTGACCTTTTTTGTTTGTTTGTTTGGGGGGGGGTTCTTTTTTCTTTTTTTAAAGAATCTCCCCATGTAGCCCTGGCTAACATGGAACTATGTAGCTCAGGCTAGTCTTGAAGTCATGGGTGATCTTCCAGCCTCAGTCTTCCATTTTATGGCAGGTTTACAGTCATCTACCACCGCAGCAGCTATGGGTTTACATTTTGAACATCTCCACTTCTAAATACACTTTTTTCTTGCTATTTCATAATTTTCTTTATTTTTCCTTCCAAATAATCTAAACATAGGAAAGTTTTAGAAAACAGCACAAATGCAGGGGCAGCTTAAAATTATAACTAATAAAATTTAACTTAGATCATTTAAGCTCTCCATTGTAATGTATTTACAATAATGCACCTCTGTCTTCTGACTTATAAAATAAGGATTACAACATTGTCAACTTCCCTTATATTATATAGCAAATGATCTGCAATGTTTTATATATTCAATGTTCATCAAATCTAATAAGGCCAGCTATACATGAGACTTTTTAAGGAACTTTTTAAAAACATGTATCCCAATCTTTACCCTGCACCCACTAAATCAGGGGCTCCAAGGATAGAAACCCTGAAAAATACTTTATTAACTTTCTAAGAGAATCTAAGGTTCAGCCCTTAATCCTGAAAGAAATCTAACCAGCTCAAAACTCCCAAGGCAGATGCACAGGTAACCGCTCCCTAGTAACCAGTTACATCATCTCCTCCCCCCTCCCACCCCGTCTCTCTCTCCTGTGGCCCCCATGGGTTCTTCCCATTGATTTCCTTTTCCATCTACCCAAAGGCAGAAGCATCTAGCATTGACAAGAAGCTATTACAAAGCAACAGGGGGCAGAGCCTACTCCTGTGCCCTGAATCTTCTGAGCTGTCTATGTCTAAAGCTAAACACAAAACTTTAGAGAATGGGGGCTGGAAAAATGGCTCAGAGCTTTCTAAGAGCACTTGTTGCTCTTTGCAGAGGACCTGAGTTCAACTCTCAGAGCCCATGATCACCCATAACAGTTCCAGGGGATCTGACACCCTTTTCTGACCTCCATGGGCACCAAACACTAGCACTTGGTACATAAACATACATGCAGGGAACAAAACCAAACCAAAAAAAAATCTTTATAGTGAGCACCCCATCCATGTTTTACGTTTTAAGATAGACTGAAGTAGTTTCCCAAGGTCATACTGCTAGGAAGTGGCAGACAAAGAACCTGAGCCCTCAATCTCAAGCTCAACTCCAAATATTCACCAAGTAACCTCCTAGTCCTCCTGCCTTCAGAAGGCTGGCTTCCACTCCAGCTTCACACACAGCCGGACTCTACTGCAGACTCAATTGAAGAAGAACCAAGACACTCTTGGAGTTTCCCTGGACTGGTGCTGAGCATAAGCATCAGGAAAAGGCAGCAGAGGTCGGTTCCTAGAATGGAAACAGCTCTTCATGAAAGCAATGGACAGTCCTGAAAAGTGAAGTCTTCAGCCTTTGAAGATGTATCAAAAGTGACTGTTCCGGCATGTAGTTTGGGACTTTCCTAATTGACTGGCTGCAGAGAAACTGTTTCAAAAACAACCCTGCATCACAACTGTTTCCCACTGGAGCAAATCCACCGCATAAGGTAAAAACAGGCTTCCCCTCAGATACCCTGGACAGTGGGGTGAACAGACAGATGATGGAATGTCCAAATTGGAATACCAAAGTGAAGTTGAATCCTAATTATGCTGGGAAATTAGACTTAAAGGGGAATGCCCTGCCCATGGCAGATTTCAAAAACAACAAAGAGGAAGTCAATTGCCACAGGCTCACTTAGCATTAGGACTCAGTTGTTGTAGAGTATTATCTTAACTAGGCACCAAAATGTACCAGGCTTTCTTTTGGGCCACCATGCAGCTCCCAAATCATGACACAAGAGACTTATTAGTTTTGAATGCTCAGCCTAGCTTAGGCTCGTTTCTAGCTAGCTCTTTTAACTTAACCTGTTTCTCTTTATCTACTTTTTGCTTCGGGGCTTATTCCCTTTCCTCTGTGTCGATTATATTCACTGATTCTCTATTCTGGCTGGCTGGTGTCTGCCTGGCTTCTGGCTCCAGGAGTGACCCTCATTCTCTCCTGCTCCTCTCTCAAGTCTAGATTTCTCCTATTTATTCTCTCTGCCCGCCAGCCCCACCTATCCTTTCTCTGGCTAATGGCCATTCATCTTTTTATTAAACCTAACAGGTGCCTTAGGCAGGCAAGGTGAAACAAATGCAACACATCTTTTCATAATTAAACAAATGCAGCATAAACAAAAGTAACACACCTTTATACAGTTAAAGTAGTATCCCTCAGCATAAACAAATGTAACACATCTTTATACAGTTAAAATAATATTCCACAACACTCAGTTTCATTCCAATAATTTTTACATGCCTACTGTGTGTGGACTGATGATATTTTGTATTGAACTGAAGTGCTATGGAAGCAGAACCAATCCTGTAATTCTAGGTAAGTGTGGATAAGGCAAGGTTCCACGAGGAAAATATCATGGGGCTGATATGAACAGAAACATAATAGATATTAAACAGAAAAAATAGATCAGACTGGAGATAATGTATTTCAGGCAAAAGTTAAGAGGATGTGTGCAGAATCACACACTCAAGAGCACAAAAGTCCCTCTAGGAAGTGCAGAGCAATGGGTCCATATGGGAGCACTAGGGTCCATAAGGGAGTGGTGTCCAGAAACAGAGCTATAGCAGTGAGAAAGCGGCGGCCAGAGTGGACTCTCAATCATGCTGAGAAAACAATGTTATAAATAAAGGCTGGAGATGGTCACTGAATAGTGACTTTAAGAAACGTTCATATTTACACATCATTTAGGAAGATGGAAAACAAACACAACGGTCCAAGTAAATGCTACTGAGCTGGTGCCCACTAGACTAAATGGTTGCTGCTGTCTTCTGTTCCTGTCAGAATCGTTGCACACAGAACTCACAGCAGTTTGGGTTACCTGCAGAAAACCAAACCCGTCAACACTCCAGCATGAATGGAGGAGGGGTTCATAAGGCCCCACCCCAGCTGAGGAGCTATTGGCATTGATGGCTGCTGGTGAAGAAAACAGCAATTTTCTTTGGGGCTGTAGCTCTTGGTCGATTACCCACGGTCCAGTAGATGGAGATGGTCCTGAACCCTTGCACGTACAGACAGCACTAAGTGGACTCAGGGAGTTATAGACAAATTTTAAATGATAGGAAGATGGGAGGAGGAGGAGGAGATGTGATGAGGGGGGATCCAGGGGGAGAGGAGAGGAGAGGATGGATATGATCAAGATACATTGTATATATACATGTATGAAATGGTCAAAGAATAAACAAAAATTTTTTAAAGAAAGCAATTGGGTGGGGTTGGAGAGAAGGCTCAGCAGTTAACAGCACTTGCTGTTCCAGAGGACCCAAGTTCAGTCCCCAGCTCTCACATGGTGGCTCACGACCATCCATAACTCCAGTTCTAGGGGATTCAACACCCTCATCTGACTTCTGCAGGCTTATATACACATGCTGGCAAAACACTCATATACATAAAATAGATAAATCCTCTTAAGATTTTGAAGAAATTAAGCTGAACCGAACGTTTATGAATCCTCAGACAATGAGCCAGGCACTCGAGAGTCAAAGATAAACAGAATTAACTCAGTGTCTTACACAAAGTGAAGTCTAAAGAGACGGGAACGGCAACCATTCTAACAGGGTAACCAGAGGTGGGAGGGAGGAAAAGGCTTAAGTTAAACAATGAAATGCTTTTGCTGTTAGACACTCCAACAACTAACAAAGTTAGTCCTAAAGTCCTGGACTAATGTAGAAATAAACAGTTGGGAGACAATACTCATCCCAAGAAAACAAGGAAAAAATGTCTGCACAGATATATTTAAAATATAGTTGTAATAATTAAGTGGTCTTTTCTGAACACACCATACAGCACAAGACTATAATCACTTCTAAGTTGAATTCTATTAAAGGCTAGCCTAGGCTACAAAAAAAAAAAAAAAATTCTCACCTAAGTTTGTATCCCACTTAGTAGCAATGTGATTTTTGAGCCAATTCTTTCCCCCTGCCTCTTTTCATTGGGAAGTGAAAACGAGCACATCTCAATCTATTTGTAGGACTGAGAGTAAATGAGTCAAGACCTCTGGTTAGAACGACAGGAAACACCAGTCTCCACTAGTCCCTGAAACCCCGCTAAAACAGAAGTTATTTATTTGAAGTAGTTATGTAAACTAGCAGAGTAAGGCTTTTTTATTTAAGGAGCAAATCCACAAGTTGGTGATGGGAAGAGGACAGGTGAGACTGCACTAGCATTTGGAAGCAAGAAAATGGATGTGTGGGGAAAGGACTTAACGAGCCCAGGAGACCAGAAGTCCAGGCTGACAAGGGCAAAAACAGACAAGCAAGCCAATGTCAGCAGCGAGGCCGCAGGGTGCACACCGGGAGTGCCCTCTCCAGAACTCCGGTGACAAGTGGAGAAGAGGAGAAGCCTCTAAGAAAACACTATTTCCCAGTCTGTCTGTCCTGACAAGTTTAGACCAGCACTTTCCCACCTACTCCTCCACAGTAATGGAAATGTTCTGTGGCTAACCTATCTGACATGGGAGCCACTGAGCACTGAAAATGTGGCTACTGGCCCAAAGACCTGACTTATAAATACTAGGAAATTCAAAATGAAATGAGGGTTGATGGTGTCCCTGAAGCATGTGTTTAACATGAACAATGCCCGGAGTTCAACCATTAACACCAAAACAAACAAAGTTAAAGGATGACCATGTGGCCAGTAGCTGTGGCTTGATCATAATGGGTCTGGAGGCTTCTTTTCTGAGAAAGATACAGAGATAAGAGATGCCAGGAGAGCCAGAGGAACCCTCAAGCACATCAAATGTCTGTGCATACACTCTGGGTGCTGCCCTCACCAAGGTAACCCTCAGTATGGTCTCAAAGATGTGGCAGCCATCACCCAACTCTAGAAACTGGAGGAAAGTGACCATCTCACCAGAAGAGACAGACCTCGGCATATAACAGCTAACTGTTCAATCCAGTCACCCAGGAAAGTTCAAAGTTCAGAAGCCACAGCCACAAGCTCACCACCCAGCCCTAACAAACATTTAAAGTGAACAGCTGTCTACAGAAAGTCTCCAATGCAGACAGAGAGAAAGGCGACTCCTCACTGTAAGCAAGGGCTCCACAGAAGTGTGTGAAACTCTTCCAAAAGAGAAAAGAAAAATTACCAAGAAGGAAAAAGCAGTTTCTTAAGTTACATTTCAGAGAACAAAGCAACCACTAAAAGGGGTGGTGGTGGTGAAAAGGCAAGCTGGAAAGGGCCTTCTGGAACTTTCTAAATTGATGTTCTGCTTTGTACACAACTGTCAAAATGGAGCACAACCACTTGGGTTTGTACACTCTAGTGCACACAGGTTATACCTTAATTTTTATAAGCTTAACTGAAAAGTTTAAATCAAGGTTTGGCCTTGAACAGTTTGAAAAGAGACAAGGAAATCCTTTCAAGAAGACCAGTCCAGACAGTGACAAATCTGAGTTCCCAAAGGAGAGACACAAGATGACAGAAGGCAGAAAATCCTCAGCAAAACCAAGCAAGAACAAGCTCCCGGAACAGAAGGCCACAGCGGCGGGAAGGGAAGGCTGGCACAGAGAGGCAGACAGCCCCCGGTCTGGGCTTTCCTGAGAATCCCAGAACCCTGGGAACGGAAAGACTGTGATCTTCCTATGGAGAATAAAGCACATCACAAGCCGAAATCAAGATGTTAAAACACTTATAGGCCTTAAAACAGCCGCACTGAAGAGAAGACAAGGACACCATCATCCAGTGCTCTCCAAATTCTCAAGGTAAAATTTCCAACCTAAAAGTTTATAATCAACCGAATCACCAATAGTGAATAGAAAAGGGGAATCAAGGGATATTTATTGAGTATCTCAAAATAATTTACCAAGAAGCTAATAAGTGCCGGGCGGTGGTGGCCCATGCCTTTAATCCCAGCACTCGGGAGGCAGAGCCAGATGGATCTCTGTGAGTTCAAGGCCAGCCTGGTCTACCAAGTGAGTTCCAGGAAAGGCGCAAAGCTACACAGAGAAACCCTGTCTCAAAAAACAAAAAAAAAAAAAAAAAAAAAAAAAAAAAAAAGAAAAAAAAAAAAAAAAAAAAAAAAGAAAGAAACTAATAAGCAACCAGAGTCAATACAAGAAATGACCAAGCAAGAGGGAATATAGCAATTGCTCACTGGGGCCATAACCAGTCCACACTTAGGACACTGGTGAGAGAGAGAGAGAGAGAGAGAGAGAGAGAGAGAGAGAGAGAGAGAGAGAGAGAGAGAGAGAGAGAGAGAGAGAGAGAAAGCAAGCCAAGCATGGTGATACACATGTATTCCCAGCACTTAGGAGGCTGAAGCAGGGGACCAAGAATTCATGACCAGCCTGGGCTACATAAGACTCTGAAAGAATGGGGTAGGGAGAGTGTTACGTTGAAGGCGGTCATCAACAAGATCCTTACAGACTGTATCATGGGCCCAAAGGTCTAGGTAGCTAGCTCTAGGCCACATTCCTAACTAAATAAGCCCGTTCTTTATTATATTTGAGAGTATCAGGCTCTAGTTCTCCTCTCCATGCCTATTCTCTGACTCTGCAAAGAACATTTTAAGAAGCATTGGCTCTGGCCTATGATGGAGAGTTGGACAAAAGCCAAGACTCTCCTTGACTAGACACCTTCCCCAACTCCAAACAGCTGAACTGCTACAGCCTTCCAGGCACTCTAACTCTGAAGAGCCCTGTCTCCATAACTACCTCATTAAAAGGCCCCTTTGTCAAGTCTGATCACATACTGGGTACTGACTTTCATCAGGGGCATGATGGTCTAGGAGCCTCTATCCAGCAAGGGCACACAGTCCTTTCCTTACACCCTGGCTTGCCCTTGCTTAAGAAAGGAAATGACTAACGCAAAAGAGGTGTGGCTGCTCCCTGAGGGAATGGGAAAGAGAGGGTACCTGGTGACTTCCTAAGATACTGGCAACATCCTTTTGCTTACTCAGACTGGTGGACATGTGGGTATTTCTCTTTAATTGTACATTGTAAATTACTTCAAGTAATTTTCTGTGGGTTGATAAATTTTTCAAATTTTAAAAACTCCCTTCCAACTGGACATAGTGGCATAACTTATAATTCCAGCACTAGGAAGGCTGAGACAGGAGGATTATGAATCCAAGGCTAGTTTGGGCTACAAAGTGAGGCCCTGTCTCAAACAAGAAAGCATAAAATAGATTCCTATAACAAAGCCCTCTCCCAAAGAGATTAACGAGGTGATATAGTTAAAGCCCTGACTAAATGGAATCCATAAACAGACACACCTCAACATCAATCACCTCATCCTCTCCAGTTACAAAACACTGTGTTCACTTAAAGGTGGTCTCAAACCTTCTAAAGCTCTGATGAGGCAGTTTGTCCTTCGTCAGTGACAGTGTGTGCTTCCTAGGACAAGTTGAGAACAGAAATACAAAAATACCATTACTTTTCCTAATGATGTTTCCCTCTTCCAGTCTTTAATTGCCTCCTAAGCAAATGGGGATAGGGTCTGCCTAATACACTGTCTCGGGAGAGTTCTCACTGGGGTCCTGTTCCATTGAGAGGGGGGAAGAAGGGGGAGGGGAGAGCACAGGAGAAAAAGGTGAATAAAAAGGACCTCCATGATTAGCAGAAAAGTAGCCCTATGAGACCAGACCAGGAAGTCCCCCTCTCTATGGAACCTGAGGTCTTCCCTACCTGGCCACCATGGAATACTTCACCAGCACCCAGGGCTCTAACTATGTCCTCTTCCCCTCCAACAGGGTAGCCACCAGCAATACCATCCAGATGAAGGACAATGACAAGATCTTTAGATAAGTGAAAAAAATCTTAATCTTATGGTATTGGAGAGGCTGGAAACATTGTACAGTTTGCAGATTATGTCCTGGAAAATGTACAGCTTATGAAGATACAGAATGGATATGAATTGTCCACCACAGCAGCAGATGATTCACACGTTGAAACCTGGCTGGCTGCCTGTGGAGTCGGACCTTGTATCATCTGAGCCTTCTCCCAGCTGGCTCTGATGAGCACAAAGGGCCAGCGCTTTACTACCTGGACTACGTGACAGCCTCCCTGACTTTCAGTATCCCTGACTACACACCAGCCAACTCACTTGAGGACAGTGGGACCTCTAAGGGACTGTCTACAGGAGCTGAAGAAGAGCTTCATCTTTGTCACTAACAAAAGTGGCATCCGTAGCCTGGAGGACATTTCCTTCTCTAGCATGGTCCCCCCTCCCACTTGCCAGGGAACATTTTTTTTGAAGGGCTCTTTTCATTTTTTTTCTACTCCTTTGGTGAGCACTCTTGCTACGCAGTTAATTCAAAATAAAGCTGAATATAGATAAACTGAAAGAAAAGTAGCTAGTTCCATATGCAAAATTCATTGTGATATTTCCTGATTAACTGAGCCAAGCAAAACTCTTGGGCAAAAGAGGAGGTGTGCTACCAAGGATAATCGTTGAAAAATATTTACAAGTCTGAAAATGACTAAACCAGACTTTAAATAAAGTATAACTTAGGTGGAACAGTGACCATGGGGGGCCTTCTTGTCCAGCACTGTGGGCCTGCCTCCTGGGCAGGGAGCAGATGCCCAAGGAGTTCTAACCTTGTCCACACCTGTCTGCTCTGGCTCTGGGTAGGTCATGCAAGCGCAGTGACCTCCAGTTTGCCCCCCTGGTGGCAACTGTGAAAGCGGTGGACAGAATAAACAACTGTGACACTCCCTACAGGTCAGCAGGAGTGCATTAGCACGCTGCATTCTGATCCGTGAGGAACTGCTGGAGCAGAACACAGACCTATCCAATGCAAAACTGTCTCTAATCTCCTGCTGGGAAGGAAATTAAGGTACTTTTACACAGTTTTAGTTCTGAATGCTTTTTATTAATACTATGCTTTAAAATGGTTAAACATATCCAGTGACTTCTTTTAACCTGAGAACTTCTAAAGGCAAGGAAAATAATTTAAGTTGAACCTATGCCCACTTCTATTATGATTCCAATGTTTAAAAGTAACTCATAAATGTATATGACTCACACATCTGAACACAATGAGACAGTCCTTTATCAGTTCATCTTCTGCTGCCAGTAATCCCACCTTATGAAGTGCCAAAGCTCTTAATAAGTATGGCTCTTTTCTGGCTACACTCCAGAAACCAGCACAGGGCTGCTGCAGGAAGGAAAGCAGCCTAAAAGAAGATTCCTGGGCTTTGGACTATAAGGCCCCAAGTCAAAAATGCGCCTTCTTCACATCTCCAGAAGCAGTGGCTCAGACTTCAACACCTGAACCGCATTAGCTACCCTCCAGCTCGTGTGGCCCTTTGATAGCTCTGAAGCGCCTTTACATCTGTTAACTAAATTGATTCCCAGCAACCTGTTACAGTGGTCAGGAGTGCTCCTGTACTGAGGTTCAGAGAAGAAACAGGGGTTCCAACTTCAATGACGTGTCCAGGGTCAAGCAGCAGGCAAATGCTGAGAAGTGTCCATTTCTGACCAAACTGGTTTGTGGTCTGAAATAGAGTTAGGGTAGGGGTACAGTGCAGGGCAGAGTACTTAAAACCTAACCTTCTGGCATTTTTTGGTTTTTTACTAAGAGAAGGAGTTCAACCTTTCAAAAGCACAGTGGCTTCCCTGTCCCTTTCACATCTCCTCAGTGCCCTGGGCTGGTGGACGGAGGACTCCTTTCGAAGAAAGCATCAGCTCTAACAAGCGGGTACCGTGGAGGAGGGTGGCTCAGCACTCTAACCCAGCACTTGGCAGACCGAGGTGGGAGAATTACAAGGTTCAAGCCAGCATGGCTACCTTGTAAATTCAAAGCTAGGCTAGCCTTCACAGTGAGACCCTGCCTGAAAAAAATTTTAAAAAAAGTCACGGGCTGAGCAGACAGCTTAACCGGTAAGGTGGTTACTCTTCGAGTCTGGGGACCTGAGCTGAGTTCTCCAGCACCCAGTCAGGCTTGGCTACAGCTCAGAAATAGGACACGGGGCCACGCAGACCCCAGGGCTCACAGGCAAGGCAGTCAAGCCAAAGTGGTGAGATGCAGGCTCAGTGAGAGACTGTTTCTCACAAACTAAGGTGGAGAGTGGAGAGTGGTTCAAGAACACAGCCTGGTATTAGCTTCTGACTTCCACATGTGCATGCCCTCTTCCCAGACACACACCCCAAAGACAAGGGAGGGAGGGAGGGAAGGAGAGGAAGATGAGGAGCAAAGCGAACAGAAAACTGGGGGCAGGGAAGAATCAAGCCAGCACATAAGAAAAATACCACCACTCTCTTGCTCCAATCTCACACAAATCTAGGGAGTAAACCCTGTCTGTTTCCAAAAGGAAGAATGAGAGTCACACCTGGAACAAGACGCGATGACAGCTCTATGGCCAAATCCAATGCAGCCACCTCCTGTCACCTTTCTCCAGCTCAGCAGTCAGAACAGAAGCCTAGAGAGAGAGATGAGCAAGACAGAAAGACCAGGTTGCAGAGGTGCCAGACAGGGGAGACAGCCTACCCATGAGTATTGACACCAACTGCACCCTCTCCTGTTGGGGAATATTATTATTATTTTTTTTTGGGGGGGGGGTTTTCGAGACAGGGTTTCTCTGTGTAGCTTTGCGCCTTTCCTGGGACTCACTTGGTAGCCCAGGCTGGCCTCGAACTCAGAGATCCGCCTGCCTCTGCCTCCCAAGTGCTGGGATTAAAGGCGTGCGCCGCCGCCACCGCCCGGCGGGGAATATTATTTTAAGGTGTGTTATTTTTGTTTATGTTGTATTTGTTAAACTCTGTGATGCTGTGCCTATCTAAAACACCTGATGGTCTAATAAAGAACTGAACGGCCAATAGCAAAGCAGAAGAAAGGATAGGCGGGGCTGGCAGGCAGAGAGAACATATGTAAGGGGAAATCTGGAAAAAGAAAGGAAATACCCAGAGAAAGAGAAGGACTCCAGGGACCAGATACCCAGCTATATAGCAAGCCACAGAGTAAGGGTAAGATTTACAGAAGTAAGGGAATGGGAAAAGCTCAGAGGCAAAAGAAAGACTCGATAATTTAAAGTTAAATAAAGCTGGCAAGCAACAAGCCACGCTAAGGTCAGACATTTATAATTAAGAATAAGCCTCTGTGTATGATTTATTTGAGAGCTGGGTAGAAGGGCCCCCAAAAGAGCAAAAAACAAACAACAACATCCTCCCATGCCTAAGAAGATAATTCTTGACATGTGCCCTCAAACAGAAATCACTGGCTCCAGCCAAAGGAGTCAGTGCAGCCAGGAAGATCACATAATTAGATTGCACAGGCAGCAAAGAGCAGAACAGCTCCAGCCTTTTCTCCAGAGGTAAACCCTGAGACAGTCCACAGGCCTTCCAAGAGACACAGCTGGCCGCAGCCCCTTCAGACACAACAATGCTCTAAAGCATTGAAAGGTGATATTAGGTTCCTCATTTGGTCGGTTCTAAGAAAAAAAATATAAAAACAAACCTTACCATAAAATATTCTCCCCACTTAGCTACTTGAGAACCAGGAACAAGACTGTTCTCTCTACTGCAGTGGTCCTCAGCCTTCCTAACACTGCGACACTTTAATACAGTCCCTTGTGTGGTGGTGACCCTAACCATAAAATTATTTCATTGCTACTTCATAACTGTAATTTTGCTACTGTTATGAATCATAATGTAAATATCTGATATGCAGATGGTCTTGACCCAAAGGGGTCATGACCCAAAGACTGAGAACCGCTGGCATACAGGATCAAGGTATTTCTCATTGAGTTAACCATTTCATTAGCAGCTACAACTGATAGTAGCTAAGATATGGAAATTTACTGTCTCTTTACCTTTAATTATACATAAAGAGCTGGAATCCCCTGTCAGTTTATCCAGCCAAGTTTACAAGAAGTCACAATGGGGGAATTTCCAAAGCCTCAGACAGAGCATAAAGGTCACTTATCTGTTCATCTCAGTTGACAAACAATTTCACAGCTGACTAGTAACAAAGCTGAGAGAGAGGAAGATCTTCCCTCCCTCCGCTCTTTAAGCACTCAGGATGAGTTAGGCTTTTGGGGGCCATGCTTGTCAAACGCTACTTTTAATAACTAAATTCCTAGAGAGCTGGAACTTTCTAGCCAGTCACTGAAACATGATCGGAAATCACTTGTCAAGTTTTAAAAACAGATCTCCCAGTCTTAGCTCAAATGAGGTCTACCTTGTGATCCGGGTAGAAAACGGTGGGCGAACAAGGCAATCAAGAATACCATCTCCAGGGAAAGGGGACCAAGGCTTCAAGAGTGGCAGTTGGCATCAATCAAGCTTGCTTTAAAGCCTATTCTGCCTACTCTGCTCTTCCGGGCTGTGTGGCCCAGGGCACTTGAGTTCTGAGGACTCATTTCCACATCTCTAGTACCAATTCCCCCTCATCCAACTATTGTCAAAGACCAAGTAGGGAGGAAACCATCCATTAGGTACTAAATAAAAGGTAGCTATTAACTATTATAAGTGTAAATTTGGAAGGCAAAACATTGCTTGGGTAATGACAGCATGGACATTCACGGTAGGCAAGAACTTTTTTACACTCCAGGCTCACCCTTCTCGCCTATTTCTCCACATACTCCTAACAACTCCAGCCTGCAATGGAACACAACATAATCAGCATTTCAACCAACTCTTTCCCATGTCAAGATCACCTGCAGCCTAAGTGTAAAGCCTTGTGGAGAAACTTTCTCTGATTCTCTAAATTCCAATCTCACCACCTCTTGTTATTTTAGCTCATTAACAACGACATCAAGGAGCAAGGGATATGGCTCTGCACAGAGAGCTTGCCTACTGTGTGCAAGGCACAGGGTTGCACACCGACGTCACCAAAAAGGAAAGTGTGTAATTACACCAGGACTACAGGTGATTCCAGAATATCACTTCAGCAGAACTGCAGAGACTTGAAAAGGTAAAAACGGTGACTGGAGAAAGAATAGAAAACTGGAACTTGTTATACAGTACACCAGCATCCCCATCTTCTCCGAAGCAGCTCAGTTCAGCTCACAGGATGACCTAAGCCACAAAGGAGAGCCCCTGGCTTGAAGATATTCTGGCTTGGAGTTCGGTGACTAAGCACCGGAACCAATTCACATCCATGCAGGCCATCCTCTAAAACCATAAAAACCATCAGCTAAAAACAACTCTTCAATCAAATAAGTTTAGAGCCAAGGTCACAAATGTCATGACTTAAATTCTGCCCACAACTTCTTAGCACTTGGCCACATCTAACTAATACAATCAATACATTAGACCAACGATCCCACTGGTCCCTCAACTCCTGTCTCCATTCCTGTAACACCCTCCCCTTTACTTCCCTGAAATGAAAATTAAATTTGTGCAATGTATGCAAGGCATATAATTTCAAAGAAACCAATAAAATTAACTATACAGGAGAGTTTAACAAAAAGTATTAAGAATATGTATTTCAATCTATCTGCTCTGCCATGAGTACACTAGAAGACATAATGAAGTCTCTCACTTTCAGCAACAGTAGAATAACTATGAATGTAATCATAATACAGCAGACAGATCCTGGCATGTTCTTTTTGATAACAAAAATACAATTATTTACAAAAATATCCAATAGCTTTTAGCAGAGTTACAAGCAAAATAACATGAAATTTATAGAGTATATTCACTCATACATAGTCACATTCCCGGAATTTTTTAAGTACATCAAAATGGCACAAAATTGCTTTATATAAAATGGAATTAGGCTCAAAAATTGTAAACAGGAATTTTTCCTTGCAAGAATGTTTGGAGAGATATCGGATAGTGATGGAAGCTGATGGAAGGCTTCCTTTCACAGGGCTGTCCCGTGTACATTACAGGATCCCTGGCATGCTCTCTCCGATTCCTGTGTCTGAATCCCACCAAGGGACAAGGCTCTGCACAACAGTCACTGTGCCAGCTCTGCCCGCTAGGACACCAAGTAGTCTTGTTGCCTTGAAGTTCTTGCAGTAACCTGAGGACTACGCTTGACCCCTAAGCAGGTGTTCAGTAGGTCTGAGAAACTGAGTAATAGTTCTTGCAAAGTCAGTGCTCTCAAGCAAAAGGGAGATGGCTTTTCTCAGATTAGAAAGTGGAAGTGTTGACATCTCACACTCAGAGACACTTTACAGGCTGCTACTGTTCCCATCCAATAATGAACACACAAGACCAGCTCAGCAAATACACAGGAGAGGTGGAAGACGATTGGGAGAACACAAAAGTCATGAAAACAATGTAAATTCTCTGTGCAAAACTATGATGGTAGATACGATAAGGATATAGTACGTGCTATGATATAGTCAGCCAAACACATGAACGTACGCCAAGAACAAACTAGTATCAGCAATGGACTTTGGATGATAGTTTCACAATAAAACAAACAAAAGTACACACTGTGGCATGGTTTCTCTAAGCTTGGAAATGGCTTTAAAATCCACCCCAGAGTGACTCTAGTGAATCCTTCCGACTGACTAGGCTTCCTAACCTCAGTAATATGGGAGAAGACAATGAGTAAATTCAGAGACTTCCAGTGGGGATGCAAGCTCTCTACCCTTGCATCCAGGAGTCCCCACTACCACCATCTGGGCACCTGCTCTGCCTTGAGGCACACAGTGCTACTCACTTGACTCTCGAACAATGATAGGGCAAGATACTAATTCCTAGTTTTCAGGGGACTAAATGGGACCTTAATCCAAGGCTCATAGTCAAATGCTAGGAAGAGAGCACAGATCTAGCTCCAAGCCTGTACCACACGTCTACAGACACCTATAAAAATTCCTGTCTGAAGGAGTAGTCACAAAGGTTTCTTCTACTCTAGTATACTTTGCCTGTATGTAAATCCCAGAAGTGGCAGACACACAGAGAGTACATCAAATTTTAAAAATTAATTCATATTTTTAAAAAAAAAAAATCCTGTCTTCTGCTCAGTCAGAAGCACAGGGGACTTGAGAAAGCTCAGATTGGTCTTTATATCAAGCTGTGTATACCAGGCTCATAAGTAGCCTAATGCATGAAGACAGAGGCTGCAGAAAGGCGCCCAAGCACATTGGGTGTTGGCCTCAGCCTGTCATCCTGGAGGTACTTTCTTAGCTCCTGCCTCCTAGACATGGCCAGTGGCTTGGTCCTCCATCCCTGTGTTCCAGCTTCTAAGCACACTGATATCTGCCCACGTATGGCCTGGCTCGGGACAGTGCCCTCCTACCAATATTCAGCTCCTCCCTCCAGTCTCCCTTGCCCACTCAGGCTGCTCCTAACTGCTCAAGAGGAAGAAGACCTACTGTGGAGCCCTCACAGCACTCTTTGTTCACACCTACCTTGTTTCTTAAGATTAGGCTTTGACACTGTGGGATATTAACATAAAAGACTCCCTATTAAGAAGCCAAAGCTCCCAATACCCCTGAAACAGCCACTTGAGGGCAGAGCATTCTCTACCAGGGAGGCTAATGACATACAAAACCAGGGAGGAGTACCCAGTCGGTTCACTGCATCAATCCAGCTTGTTTATCAGATGAGGTGCTATTACTCATCAAAGCAGAGGAACCTGAAAGTTTAGACCTGGATGATAAGTTTTCAGGCAGTAAAGAGTAATGAGAAAAATTCCAGATCATGGAATACCACCAAAGTAGGCTCAAGCCATTTACCATAAAGCCAGTATCCCAATATCTACAGAGTAGAGCAAACTGCGACCCCCCAAGAGCACACATAAAAACCAAGAGCAGGTTGGCCGTCAAGTGTCTTGCTTCTAGCAAGGAAGTCCTAACTGCTCAGCAGAAGAAAAAAATGTTAGAGAAGCATAGGTGTGTGTAATATGTAATGTGCAACATGAGGATATTCAACCTATATTCTGAGGAACTAAAGGGTTCTAGGTGCTATAGCTGTCTACATATGTATTCAAATTTCATTCTCAAGTATATATACTTCAATTTTTCAGATTAAATAAGCCTCTACTGAATTAATTTTTATAGAGAAAAAATGTCCTCTGAAAATCACCTATATACCTACACACACACACACACACCTTTCTGCAGACCCAAAACAAAGCGATTCTCAGCAGTCCTAAGCCTGTATCTGCATACTGTATTAATACGTCACTGGATCTAAAGGAGGCTGTGTCTCTGTTCTTTCCCGTCCAGCCTGCACTGCTCCTTTAAAATCGCTCCAGCGATATACTAGATGCTTGTAGCATGTTCAACCCACATGTCAGGCAAAGCTGACACATCTGCTAGTCTGTGCTCTTCTCACAGGGTACAGACAGTTATGCAACAACAGATGAATTTTCAACAAGTTGCACTGTAGTAAAGGGACGGATCCATGCATAATCATCCATTTTGCATTCTGTGACAGAAAATGGAAGCATTTTCTAAATAATGTGATTCTCCTTTGAGAGCAAAGATTCCCCTATCCATCTTTCAGGCTTCTAGATCAATTTAAATTAAAGAGCATCCTTGAAAATTGCAAAGTAACTTATTAAACTGTTCTTATAAGCAATTAGTTATACATGCAAATCAGCCTCTTATATACTGCAACCAAAACTAAACTCCTAAGGTATTCTCAGAACTCATGCCAAAGTTCAATGTTAATTAACACAACTTGACTGTCTGCACGCCACCCCAATTTCTCCCCTGCACTGTCTCTTGACTATTTTCAGTAGGTATGGTTCTTAAGTCTGAGCACATAAACTTAATCTCACTGAGACTCTCATGAGGTGGTTCTATGGGAATGAGAATAAGACAAGACCATTCCCAGGTGTGGTTAAGGAGGAGGTTTTTGACTGTAGATTAAGACAGACAACAGCCAGAGGCATCTGGAAGAGTCCAGAGCAGGGAGGAGGGTATAGATTGAACATGGCCAGCAGGATAGACCAGGCCTTGAGAAGAGGGGTAGAAGCAAGAGAGGGGACCAGGAGTCAAGAGCGGAGGCAAGAGCCAAGAGAGCATGTGGCCAAAATGACTGGGTTCTATAGGGAGAAAAAGCTGGGGAAAGGGAGGTGAAACTCAGGGCCTGAGAGGTTTAGGGTAGGGGGCTGGAGGTGAGAAGAACTGAGAGGAGCCAGAACTCTCTAACAGGTACTTAGGATGCTGAGAGCCTGGCAGCCGGTGTCTACTTTGATTCCATTCACTTCAACTCCTCAAAGACTACACTTCCTGGTGAAAGAGGGCCTAAACCCCACCCCACCCCCCAAAAAAATACACGTTCCTGGCTGGTGAGATGGCTCAGCACGCAAAGGTACTTGTGCAAGCTGAGTTCACTACCCAGAAGCCATGGTGGAAGGGAGAACCAACACCAGAAAGCTATTCTCTTCTCTCCATGTGTATGCTGTACATGCACACACCCACACTCACATGCACATCAAGCACACACAGTTAGAACAAGCACAAAAGGTCTTTAAACTTTAAGTTCCCTTTCTGCCTGTCAACAGTGAGGTTTCATATACCTAGAACAGGCACCTATACAGTGTGACTCAGTCAAGTCCCTACCTCCTATACCTACCAGGCAAAAACAAGAATCCACCTCACCCAGCCAGTATGGCACAAGACTAAGTCCTACACCATCACCCCCAGGGGAGCTCAGTCCAATGCTTAGGAAGCCCCTGTTCTTTAGCTTTACCAAGTGGCAGGAATTCCACACTCTCCCCACCCTCCCGCTGCTGTCTATTTCCACGGCTGTAGGGAGAGGTAAAGTTACCTGAAGACAAGCTGAACGAATCTGATAATGGGATAAAGTGCTAAAATTAGGCACAAGCGTTCCTCCCAGAAATGTTCCCTAAGAACACATAATATAGTCACATAGAGATCCAGCTGTCTGAGTATTAATCATGTGTTGTTTATAATGGGGCTAAAATCCCCTGTAAACAGGGCTTGGAGAGATGACTCAGTAAGTAGTTAGGAGCACTTGCTACTCTTGCAGAGGACCTGAGATCATTGCCCAGCTCCCCTATCAGGTGACTCACAGCTAACTGTAACTCCAGCTCCAGGGATCCAACTCCTCTGAGCTCCAGAGGGGACATCTCTCTCTCTCCCTCTCCCTCTCCGTCTCTCTCTCCCCCTCCCTCCCTCTTAACTTCCGCCTTAAAAAAAAAAAAAAAAAAAAAAAGACTAAAAGCAGCTAAATTTTTTTAATAGACACTGGCTTTGAAGGTGGATATCCAGACAATCCACTCTAGAATAGTGTTAGCTGTACTATGTAATATTACCACACTGTGGATCCACTAATATTATCCACTACTTTGAGGCAGACATCGTCACATCACTTTATAAACAATAAAGTCAAGATTCATGAACAATTTAATACAAGGCTATTTACACAGCTAGTAAGTGCAAACTTCACTCACTTTGCACCAACAGGAGCTAATTAAGCCGGCATGACGCTACTACAGGCAGTCTGGGTGCTAAGTTTTTCCCAGCACTTATTTGGAAGGTTTGCAGAAGATGCAAAGACAGTGCAGAGCTGCTTAGCTATTTCCAATACTAATTAATGCTACTTTGGTTTTTAAATCTACACAATGGTGAACTCATCGGTCCACTATCAAACAATCCCCAAGGCATCTTTGATGACCCCTGACTACTCTGCCCTCCTACTACAACATTCCAAGGGCAAAGGAGAGAAAATCACCGCGTTAGTCAGGGCTACTATCGCGTGATGAAACACCATCATCAAAAGCCAACGTGGGGAGGAAAGGGTTTATTTCACTCACAGTTCCAAATAACAAAAGCAGTGAGAGCAGGAACTCAAGCAGGGCAGGAATCTGGAGGCAGGAGCTGATGCAGAGATGAGAAAGGAGTGTTGCTTACTAGCTTGCTCCCCATTTCTTGCTCTGCCTGCTTTCTTACAGAATTCAGACCACCAGCCCAAGGATGGCACCACGCACAATGAGCTGGGCCTTCCCCCACTGATCACTAATTAAAAAATACCCGGTAGCTGAATATTATGGGAATATTTTCTCCATTGAGGTCCCCTCCTTTTAGATGACTCCAGCACTATCACCATGAACCAAAAGTTCTTTATCCAGGTAAAAGCCTTTTGGTTTTTTTGTTTTTGTTTTTGTTTTGGGGGACAGGGTTTCTCTATGTACCCTGGCTAACCTAGAATTCACTTTGTAGACCAAGTTGACCTTGAACTCACTGAGATATGCCTGCTTCTGCCTCCCAAGTATCACTGCCTGGCCAGTTAGAAGTCTTAAGCCATTGCTGATATAGCCTGCAGCCATGGAAAAACATATAAATTTGTAAGTGTGTGTGCGTATGGTGTGTGTGGGGGGGTGCCCTCTTGGGGGGAGGGGTGGTGTTTTCTACTTTTTACAGTGCTAGTATTGAACCCCAGGTTTCACTCATGCTAATCAAGAATTCTATTTCTGGGCTATATCCCAAAATTTAAAATTTCTAAATAAGTACAGAACTCCA
The DNA here is from genome assembly GCF_004664715.2 of Peromyscus leucopus. Taxonomy (NCBI): domain Eukaryota; kingdom Metazoa; phylum Chordata; class Mammalia; order Rodentia; family Cricetidae; genus Peromyscus; species Peromyscus leucopus. Next base: position 104,230,162 of record NC_051064.1, read on the forward strand.
GGAAAACAAAAAATAAGGAAAGACAATAATAACAAGATAAATATAACTAAAACTACATTAATGTTAGCTTTTATCTAATTTATGAAATATTATTTTGATTTATTTAATAAAAAGTCTCACATTAGATAGCAATTGCTGGTGCACAAATATAAATCTGTGTCAGATACAGTCAGCATTGGAAATATACTTTATACTGTACATTCAACTGACGAGCATTGTTTTTACAACAATGAGAAGCAGACAACAAAAAAATAACGACAGAAGTAGTCTCGCGGCTACCTAGTCTGATCTGATCTCACATTTATCTTACATAAATAAGCAAAACCTAGATAAGCAAAATGCAAAGAAGCCAAGCTTCCTGAAATTCCCACAGCTAAGAAAACGCCCTCTTTTCCTGACATAGCAGAGCACAGAGTTCCCTTCCCCTCAGTGTGGCTTTGAACTTCTAGATTCTTAGATTCCAGGAAGCTATTTTTAGCAACAATAGTCACCATCCAGGTATCAGATGTGAACAATCTACAGCTCAGCAAAACCATTCCTGAGCACAGCAGTTTTCCAGCCAGTCCCTGAGAAGTCTTTGCTTCAACAAGATGATGCATTGTTCTCTGGGCAGGACTCCAGGGAAGTGAGTCCTGAGGATCTGCATACTGCCTACCAGCAGGCTCCCAGACCCATTCACCTGACTTTTTCACAGAGCAGAAAACACCTGGGGCTGTCCTCTACCCTCCTCCTTCCTCAGTGATGGCAGTATGCTGATGCTGGCCCCTCCACAGGAACTTAATGAACAAGACCTGCAGAAGGAACACTAGCCCAGGGGACCTTCATGCCACAACGGGATGGAGTTAGCACAAAACATCAGTGTATTTCGGGCATTGCAAAATATAATCTTGTCCTTTATCGAGCATGTTGAAGGAAGCTGAGCAAGGTAGTTAGCATATGCCTATAATCAGGAGGCTGAAACAAGAAGGTCATGAGTTCAAGGCCAGCCTGGACCACATACCAAGTTCCAATCTACTGATGAAATTTCTCATATTAAACGCTATGAGTCAAAATTGATTTTGAAGTCTTAGAACACAGATTTAGATTGCCTCAAATTAAGTTTTTATACTAACAAAGTCATAAATAAAGACACCTTCAAATACGTTGGTAGGTATACCAAAAATGCAGGTTGTGTCCAAGGGAGAAATCTCTGCTCTAGGCCTTAGAAGCTATCAAGTGACAATCTTAGCTTCTGGGTTGGTGGAAGCTTGTGGTTTGTTAATATGTCCCAAAAGGTTTCACATGACAGTCACAAGGACGTTGGGTCAGACATAACACAGTGGTGGGCAACGAATACTGATTAAGGAGTCTAAAGATTGCCCAAGATAAACTGTATGTAGGCTATGGACCTGCAACATTCCAATCTCCCCACAATCATTAATGTTCTAATCAGTTCTAATAAGTGTAAGGTGTATCTTCTCTTCGGAATGTTAACTCCAAGACTACATGAAGACACTGTCTAAAAAAAAAAAAAAAAGATGCACATACCACACTGCTCTAGAGACGGTCTGAATATAATATAAATACACATCCCCTCAAGACTGTAAACACAGGGGCCCTCCGGAATTGGGACACTTGTAGAATGGGACCTAAACACCATGAAGAAAGGTAAATGCTGACCAGAGCCCAGTAATGGATACAAGGAATGGAGGAGGTAGGAGGTACCCTACAAGGCAGAGAACACATGGAGGAGAATGGGGACCAAAAGCAGGCCTGTTCTTGATCACCAGCAGGGCTCTGAAGAGGTTACTGGGTCCTCAGAAACAGTGAATAAATGGCACAGTGTGGGAAGCTGCTTACGGTGCCCCTGCTTTTCCAGGAGGGAAGCGAGGGCCAGGGAGCCAGCCACAGGGCAGCCGAGCAGCAAAGCACTGAGTGGTGTTCAGTGGCAATACCTGGCATCCTGCAAACGGTGGCTGTGGTGACTCAGCAAGGCCGCACAACGGCAAGGGAAAGCCACCGCTAACAGCGGAGTTGGCATTTTCATTTCAAAATAAGATGGGCCTGATCTCAGTCAAGGATCTATCCATATATCCTCATCCTGACTGACACCCAGGCTCTGTTCTTTTGAGTTTTCTCAGAAAATATTTCCACCAATGGAACTAAGAATTCGGGTTCATCCTCCAACAGTCTATGTCAGAAATCTCACCTTTCCCCGTGAAGTCTCCTGACTTACCCAGGAAAACTCAGACACTCTCTCCTCTGTGTCTCCACAGAATGTGGCAAACACGCATCCTGGTCACCAACAGACTCCTTAATGCTGTGGCTGTGTCCTCTTTGTCTCCCTTCCTCAAAATGAGTAACCAGAATATAGTGCATAAGGACAGATGAGTGAAGATTCACCAGTACGAACTCCAGAGTCCCCAGGGCTACAGAAGCTAGCACGAGTCTCATGATCCATTTATAACAGCGATTTAATCCTTGGCGTGGATTACACTGCTCACCCCATCCTCCATCCGACAGGAGTGAACTCTGTCCCCTCTGGCAATGGGAATGAGAACAAAGATGCACCTGACACTCTTCATCCTGGACCATAAACAAAATGAACTGGTTTCCAGTCTCCAACTCCTGTGACCAAGCCTAAACACCAGACTGGGAACCTGCTGAAAGCAGTTATGGAACTCATTTCTGACCTATTCCTCTTCTGTGGAGGAAACCAGGAAGACGGGCGGTAACTCATTTTAAGTCAAGTCCCAAACAGCCTGTCTTTCCCTCCGACTTGGCTGACTATCCAGCATTCCCTGATCTGACAATACCCGAGGTATCTGTAAGGTTGAGGGTGGGAGGGTGGGGGTACAGTAAAAGTGACATAGAGGGACCACCTTAGGACAGTCCCTTGTGTGTCTGGATAGCAGAACACTGCTCCAGAGACAGGTGGCCCAAGGACACCTCTCACTCTGTCTGTTTCACCAAGCCTGTATGGGGCTTGGTCTTCAACAAGAAGACTCAGCAAGCAAGGGGCTGAGAAGTGCCGTCTAAGAAGACTACCTCATGAGGTGACTCAGTTCCCTTCTTTCCATCCTGGACATCACAGGGTTCAATCACATCGAGGGTAGACTGAAAAAGAGAACTCACATCGATCTGCCTGGCTCTGCCTCCCGAGTGCTGGGATTAAAGGTGTGCGCCACCACCACCACCACTGCCGGACACCTTTTAAGAATTCTTGATGTGACAACCCTGAATTGTATGAAATTGCCAATATTTGACATTTTATGAAGGAAAATGCAAGTTTCACTGGGATAAATCTAGTAGATATGAAGAACCATGTAAAGCAGCACATTCTAAATCTTGAATTCTATAGAGGCTCAAGCCATCCACACTGCAGAAAGAAAAGGGCAGGTGTCAGTCTGAGGCTAACTCTCCCACCCACACTGGCCTCAAGGCCTTATGAAGCCTGAGTGACCTTGGGTGTCTGGGGAGCTAATCAAACACCATGCTGGTTCCCAGTCACCACCTGTTACTTTGTCTACCGCCAAAGTCTACATCCCACAAGAGGCTCACAGGCATTCAAGGGGCAAACCACACCATCGGGAAATGCCACAGGATCCTCCCAGTGGCATCTCTGGTTTCTAGGGAAATCTCTCGGTGAATGCCACATCATAGTCTATCATCTGAATTTCAGTCATTATTCCAGTCTTTCAGAAATTAGTTCCAAACGACGCATCAGACACTATCTTGAGTATCTTATATCTTGAGTCTAAACCTTTAAAACTTAGGATTTTTGCTTATGTTCGAGTTAATTCTAGAACACAGACTTTCCCTATACTACTCCAGCAACTTTCTGCCAACCTAAACTTCTTGCAAAGGTGTTTTTAATCTTGTATTTGCATACATGTATGACATGCTCCTGCAGTGTGAATGTGGGCACGTGTGGAAGGAAGGCAGAGGCAACCTTGGATGCCAACCCTCACTTTCTACCTTGTTTGAGACAGGCTTGTTTTAGGGTTGACGTCATCCCCTCCCCCACTGCATATGCCAGGCTCCCAGGGACTCTGGTCTCTGCATCCCACCTCCCTCCAGGGGCTGAGATTACAGACACACATGCCCACCTGAGGTGGACTCAGGCCTGACGCCTGTGCAGCGAGCACTTTATCCTCGGAACCATCTCCCCAGCCGCAAACAACGTTTCTTTTGAGAGTCTTTCCCGGGAAGCCTGTACTCATCCTTGCACACACTGTTATCCTTCTTGTACATGTCACCCTTGTCTCAGTCTTCCTGCTGTGGCTATGCCATGTCCCCAGAAGCACAGAGCTGAGCATCACTTATATTCATAACTGAACTTGATGGATAAAACATGAGCTGCAAAGACAAAGCAAATACAGTTTCTAACTTTCTCAAAGTTTAAAAAATATGGTTATTATAAGAATAAATTCTCAACATCCAGAAAACTTAAGTTTTCCAAAAATAATTCATCCCTAAGAGCTTACAGGAGCCAAGAATTTGCTATAACTTGTATCTACATCTGAAAAAATTCATCTCTTACATCCAGGAAAGCACTTCAGACACACAATGCAACTGCGTCCCTAGAAACTCTTTCCTCTCGCTCACATTAAACAATCAGAAATGAAAAGTCAAAATGAGGATGTTTCATCTTGACCAACCAAATATGTGACCATGGTGAATATTTTCAAGGCTTTTCTTACTTCATTTTTTGTTTGTTTGTTTGTTTTGTTTTGTTTTGTTTTTTTAAGTGAGATGAGAAAGGGAATAAGTATACAGAGGTACAGTTCTTGGCTGGTCTGGAGCTCCCTATATAGACTAGGCTGTCCTCAAACTCACAGAGTTCCAACCTGCCTCTGCCTCCAAAATGCTGGCATTAAAGGCGTGTGCCACCACCCAGGCTGACCTTTGACTTCCTATACAGCCAAAGACAGCTAGAACTTTTGGTCTTCCTGCCTCTACTGTGGGAGCGTTTTCAGGTTCCTCGTGGCCTTACTCAGTAGATCTGCATAGAGAGGATGATTGGACCACAGGCCTGAGTGCAGGTGTCTGAGATGGTCTGCACTTGGTGTGCTGGGGGGAGGTCTTTTGCTCCACCCCTTGGTGTCTCTATAAATACCCTGGGACAGAGACAGTCAGGGCTCCTTGGAATAGGTTCCAGGCCATCTCGAGGCTATCCTGTATTTTCTGTTTATCTCCACAATCTAAATCCTTCTATCTAATATTTCCTGCTGCTCCCACTCAAGAAAACTCTGGGGAGCTGTGGGGTTGGTGGGTAAACGCCCCCGCACTCTACCTCCTAAATTCTGGGATTCAGACATGGGCCACTCTGCTCACCCTCTTAGGGATTAAACCCTGGTCTTCATGTATGCTAGCAAGCGTTCTACTAAACTCCATCCCCAGTCCTGGAAGAACAATTACTTATTTCTTAGTGGTAAAATTTAAGAACTCTTAAGGAAACTGGCACAGCTCTTACTCCTCTTGTACAAGGAAGTACTTCCAGGAACTGGGCAAGGAAGAAAGCAATGATTCTGAACATTTCTGAACTCCAACAAGAGCCCAGTTCAGCGGTTAGGAAAACAATCACGGGAACTCTCCTGAAGCACCTCAGGAAGGCCATGGGCTGGCTGAAGAACCCTTTTGTGAAGCTCAGGATATGAAGTTGAACCTCAAGAAGGCATATGTTGCCAAAGACGGAATTTCAACAGGCTGTCTTCTTGGAGTCACAATTCAGATTTTCCCATTAGTGGCAGTGTGTTACATGAGGAAAGAATTATAGTCATACAAAAACGAAACAAAACAGCTTGAGAGATGATGGTTCAGTGGTTGAGAACACTGGCTGCTCTTGCAGAAGACCTGGGTTCAGCTCTCAGCACCCACACTGTGGCTCATAACCATTCTTAACTTAATTCCAGGGGATCCAACATGCTTTCTGAACTTCCCGGACACCAGGTGCAGGCAAAACATTCATACACATAAATAAATCTAAAATTAAAGGAAACACACACACACACACAAAAGAGAACCATGGGAAGAGGCCTTAAAGGAAGATGCACTGAGGCTGACAGGAGACCACACAGGGATCTCCCTGGAAGGCTTTTCTGAATGCTATTTCATTTAGCTTTCCAATTAGACCCAGCATGTGTAACCAGCCCCTTTTCTGCAAGTAAGCAAGTCCTGGAGCTATGACTGAAACTCACTCTCAACTGTGGGACTTTCTGAAGTAAATATTGAAGACTCAATAAAAATTAAAATCTTCTAAGTCAGCCAGGCACTTGTAACCACACTTCCTTCTAGTGTTTCCTCTAGTATTCTTGGTTTTCTAGGCTTTGACAATTCACACTTAATAAATAAAGCAAATGTTCTGCTTTCTGTGTTTTTCTCTTCCAGAACACCAAAAACAATTAGAGGAGGGGGAAAGAAGGGAAACAGCTGGGGGGGGGGACAACACACACACACACACACACACACACACACACACACACACACACACACCAGACACTGTCTGTGGACTCAGTTCTCACAACAGACCTAGAAGGTAGATACTACTGTTCTCCCCATTTTACAGTAGAGTAAACTGAGACAAGTCAAAGAAGGTGCTCCCCACAGTGTTGTTACGAAAGGCCCAAGCTAGTGCCACCTTACAATACTGTCTCTGCACTTGACATTTTTAGTCAACTACCAGAATGAAGTTGAATCAGAAGACCAAACCTCTTGCAGAGCAATGGGTGATTCATCATAGCACAGGTTTAACTTTGTGTTCCAAAATGTTATTCATCATAGCACAGGTTTAACTTTGTGTTCCAAAATGTAATTACCCAACTGACTGGCAAAGAGAGTAGCAAATGAAGAAAGACTGAAAATCCTGAGTAGTTCAGGTTTGTACAACGGTCTATACAAGAGAAAAAGCATAAGAAAGAAAGGGAGAATAGATAGATGGATGACTGGGCTGTGGGTCAGGGGTAGAATGCTCACAGGAGGCTGCAGGTTCCACCCCAACACAACCAATCAATATAAAGAAATAAATCAAATGAATGAATGGATGAAGTGAGGGTAGAAAGGAGCACCTCAAGCTGCCTTTTAACCCCAACTTCATATTAGTGTGTGTTAATTAAAAAGATGGTTCCATAACCAGACAAACTGGAAAATGGCTGAGTAAATAAGCTTCTTTGCAATCGTCTCAAGCTGTGAGCACATCAGCACACATTCTGGATTGTAAGAGGGTAAACAGCAACCTCACAGCAATTCCCACTCATCTGACCGTGAATACTTTACTCACAGAACATCTTGAGTGGAAACATACTCATGAACTAGCAGGAGGATTAGGAATTACAAATCAAAATCTGGTGACCAGTGGCTATGGCATGATGAGGCAAAACACCCAAGGGAGCATCAATGTGCTCAAAGACATGAAAGGGACTTGTTTGTGTTAGAATTGCGAAACAATTGTCAATTCACACAACAGGTGAAACAGATCTTATAGATTTGTACCCTTGTTCGCAGAAACGTCATTCACAACAGCTGTAAGATGGAAGCAAACCAAATGTCTGTCAACAGACAAGCAGATGAACAAAATATGGCAGAAATACACAATAGAATATTATTCATTATTAAACATGAAGGACATTCTTATATAAAAATATGTATGCACCTGGAGAAGATACTTTGTTTTGTTTTTCGAGACAAATTCTCTCTGGGTAGCCCTGGCTGTCCTGGATCTCACCCCGTAGACCAGGCTGGCTTTGAACTCAGAGATCCGCCTGCCTCTGCCTCCTGAATGCTTGGCTCAAAGGCGTGCACCACCACTACAGAGCAACATATTTCACATTTAAGTGAAACACATCATTTATAAAATGACTAATATGTATATCTGTTTCCATTTATATGAAGTACAGATCAATTGGAATACTGAGGTGAGGGAGAGAAATGTGCAGTTACTGTTTAGTTACTGGTTGCAGAGTTTCCATAAGAATTCTGGAGATCTTGTGTCAATTGACACAACAGTGACAATATACTTTAGCACTACTGACCTAACACTTTGAAAAGGTTAGCATGTTAAATTTTACATTATGTTTTACCAAGGTTTCTTTTTAAAAAAAAATTTGAACTACTAGGTCAAGATATAGTACACACTTTTGAGTTTACCTGTCTAGAATCCTCTCCTGCCACGTTATTCTAATAACAAAATGATCAGAGTCCTGCCTGACTCCTATATATGACTCAGGTCCAACCAACCACTGTCTACCTATTGACACCCTGGGAGAACAAAGCAAGAGTCCTCAGGGACATCTGACCACTGAGGGCCAGAAACTCATCATTCTGGGACAGCTCTTTATTAGGGGATCTGGGGAAAATCTCACTGTGGCAAGAAATGAGAACAAGAAAAGGGAAGACAATGTCCCCAGGACCCCAAACCAGAAGGTCACGGGTCCTCCCGTCCCTTTAAGAGGCTCTGGCTACACAAAATAAACAGGAAAGCAAGCTGGGCATCACACTTCTAGAAAGGCAGTTTCATTAAGCAACAGGCCCCTTGCCAAGAATTTTCTTATCATAGCACCTTTTGGTATCTTATCTGGTAAACAGTAGCATACAATTCCATAATTTGGGGAGTACAATTTCAAATTTAAGGCAATCTTTCTTTCCATTAGGCAAAAATATGAGTATATCAGCTCAGAATGCTACTTTGTTGCTAAAGGGAAAAAATTTCATCAGCATCAATCTGAATGAGTTCTTTATAGTTAAGGAGAAATGTTGTCACGCATAAAACATTCAAACAGAAACAACTAGAAATATCACTGTTTGCAAGTTACAGGGAACGTTCTAACAATGAAGTCACAGAACAGCAGCAAAGTACACGGATAAGACCCTGTTATCCTCTTTTACTGAGGTGCTTTGCAATTTCCCAGCTCTTCAGCACATGGCTCCAGTTATGGTACATTCTCTTGGTCTGACTTTCAATATACACAAGGTTTAATCTTACAAAACCCCAATGCAAGCAATAAATGTTGACCGACTGTTTAAGTGTACTGATTTCGTGTGAATTAAGAGGCACACAGAAAGGGGCCAATGAAAGAAAAAGGGGTCCAATATTGAATGTGAGGCCAGGCTCAGTTGACTGTGACTTAATGCAGATGAGATATCTAAAAGCTCTCCTGCTTATATTAATGTCAAACCACTTTCATATCTAGAATCTGAAAGGCTCAAAGCATCAAGCTATGAAGAGGTGCCTGAGGCAAAACACTAAAAGTGAACTGCACACCCCAGGGAGCGTGGCTATAAACTTGTTATCACAAGTCTTATAAGTTAGCCTCCATTTCACTGAAACAGACCTGAGCAATCAGGTAATATCCAAACTAGGAATGTGCCTGGCACAGTACCCATAGCTAGTGAGGCCACAGATCTTAAAGGAGGACCTGCTAAGCCACTTTCCTAAAGCAGCATAAATAAATTCCTAACTGCAATCTAAGTTCTCATCCTTTGACCCACAGGAAGCGCTCGCCCCACCCCCCATCAAAGAAGTGTCTCCTTACAGCAGACAGAGACCATTAGAGAAAGCCACAACTGGTCACAATACAGAGAACCACTGACCATGGAGTACTGAGACCCAGTTGAAACATCCACAACACAAGCGGTACATCTAAGGCTCAGGATACATTGGGGGGTGGGGTGGCGTGAGTCTAAGCCAGAGGACCTGAAAGTATGAAAGTATGCTGCAAGATTGCATCTTCTAGATGTAACAGAAGGCTATATCCATAAAGACTCAACAAGATGGCTGCCTAAACAAGACCAGAACAATGGCATGACCAGGGGACATGCCAACATAGATGAGGGAAATCTCACGGAGCCCCACCCCTAAATGAAGAGAGCTACAGGCAATCAAGGACAGCTGACAGAGGGAGAGTTAGTCTTCCCCTGGAAGGAACACCCTAATTGGTTATCCGATACCACATGGTCAGCCCTAAAAACATATACATACAGGCAACTAACTCTAAACGGAGTGAGCAGGTTATATTAATATATTTATTCACATACATATAAGTAATAATTAAAGAGATGCCATGAGTTCAGGGGAAGGGCTAGAGGAAGGAGGGGTGAATGGTGTAATTATATTTTAATCTAAAATAAAATAAATTATGGGCTGGAAAGATGGCTTAATGGTCAAGAACACTAGCTCCTCTTCCAGAGAATCCAAGTCAGTTCTTAGAACCCATATGGTAGCTCACAAATAGCTACAACTTCAGTTCCAGAGGAGCCAACATCCTCTTCTGGCCTCCAAGGGCAGCAGGCACAAAAGTGGTGCACAGACATACATGTAAGCAAATAACCCACACACACAAAATAAAATTTAAATAATAATAATTTTTAAAAACTACAACTGAGAAGTCATCATAAGTACTCATAACTTAAGACACATCTGGAAGTACTAAAATTGTGTTCATTATAAAGGATATGAGCAATCAATATTTCTATCCTAAGAGGAAAAATCTACCCCTATTTACTTGTCGAGGCTCACTACATCACACCTGGTAAACACAAAGATGGTTTCTTTACAAGAGAACTGTCTTCCAGTCAACCATTTAATGTGGCTTTGAGCTCAAACCTCCAGAGCAAACCTTAGAATCCAAAAGCTCAGACTCTCAAGAATGGCTAAGAGAAAATCAAACCACTGGAAACACTGCTCTGATACCGAGTCCACAGGATCAAATACATACCAAGGAATGAAAAGAATGTAAAAAACTAACTGGGGGGGCTAAAAGGAGGCTCAGTGGTTAAGAGCACTAGCTGCCCTTCCAGAGCATCAATTCCCAGAACCACAAGGTGGCTTGCAACTGTTTGTAACTCCAGCTGGAGGGGATCTGATGACCTCTTCTGACCCCAAGGACAACAAACATGCACGGGGCACAAGCTGTGAAGACATACATATAGGCAAAGCGCTCATACATGTCAAGTAATTTTTACAAAAAAAAAATCAGTTACTTAAAACTGGGTAGATTTGCTGGGCGGCAGTGGCACACACCTTTAATACCAGCACTCGGGAGGCAGAGCCAGGTGGATCTCTGTGAGTTCAAGGCCAGCCTGGTCTACAGCACGAGATCCAGGACAAACACCAAAACTATACAGAGAAACCCTGTCTTGAAAAAATAAAAAATTTAAAAAAAAACTGGGTAGATTCATGATGTTTCTACTACAGTTCCCCCCTCTGTGTGTGTGTGTCTCTCTGTGTGTGTGTGTGTGTGTGTGTGTGTGTGTGTGTGTGTGTGTAGTCTCTACCCAAACTGGCTTTGAACTCATTATGTCCTGGAGGATGACCTTGAACTTATTCTCCTACCTCTGCCCCACCAGTTCCAATCTAGTGCTTCATGCATGCTAGACAAGCACTCTACCAACTGATCTACACCACTAGCCCAAGATCAATGTATGGTTTTTTAAATCATGCATGTATCTAAATCTGGAAAAACGCTTTGGGACAATACCTCTTATATATCCTAAGGAAGTATTTAGAAATATACATACATGTATGTACAAATGTTTATATGTACAGTATAGGTCAGACAAGCAATACACGGACCCCACAGTACACAACTAGATTAACCTCTGATTCATCCATGCAATAAAAACTATGATCATAAAAAAGTTGTGGCATACAACTAAAAGTTATGACTATGGGGTGGGAGGTAAGGAATCACTTGGTGAAAAAGATACCTGCATATCATTTTGGTGAATAAAACAACTGCATGCTGCAATCTCCTTGAAAACTCTTTTTTTACTTGAGGGGTGTGATAGTGAATCCCTTTAATCCCAGCACTTCAGAGGCAGGCAGATCTCTGTGAGTTTGAGGCCAATCTGGCCTACAATAGTGAGTTCCAGGGCAGCCAGGATTATGTATCCAGATCTTATCTCAAAAATAAAACAAGACAAAAAAATGCAAAAAACAAAACTTTTTTAAATGTATAGGTTCATAAACACACAAAAAACAAAGACTAATTAATAAACACTAAGCTCCTAACAAAATTGTTTACCTAAATGGCAGGTCTTTGGGTTTTTTTTTTTTAACTTGGGCCTTAAGTTTTCTTATAATTGTATTAATTTCTTATGACTACTATGTGTGTGTGTACATGTGTATACGCGCATGCCATGCACATGTGGAAGTTAGCTCTCTCCTTCCTCCCTGGGTCCCAGAAGTAACTCATATCGCCAGACTTTGGAAACAAGTGCTTTCCCATGCTAAGCCATTTCACTGGCCCACTGTTTAAGTTTTCTAAAAGGCAAATTTGCTATTATTTACAGCTTAGCAGTACGGCAAACCCCAGTGACTGCTAGAAAAGATCAATCATTAGATTTTTCTCCTGACATCTCTGAAAGGGTATTCACAATGAGTGCACAGTATTCTAATTAAACCCTAACTATGTGTTGAACATACAGTTACTACATGAATGACCTAACATTAATTCAAAATAACATTTTTAGAGAACACAGTGTCATGTCAGTCGAGATCAAACATACCTGTCAGTGAAGAGTTCCTAAATATGCATCTTTCTTTTACAATATAGGAAGGTTACAACTATTTTTAAATGCATAGCCTACAGCTTTTAAAGATTAAGCAAAAGGAAAGACTATTAGAAGGAAAAAGAAAACAAAAACCCTGTCCAGGTCCAAGTCTTAGTCAACAATTCTGCCTCAGGGTTTCAGTCAAAAATAACTTCACTGAACTGTCCGCTCAGGCTGCACCCCACCTTGAGAATTTGCTAACAGAATTCTCTGCAAGGACAAGGTATGAGTTGGTAAATTTTGACTCAAACTTGGCCAGAACTGACAGTGACCAGAGGCAGAGTTGAAGACAAGCAAGCCACTGGCGGCTCTGCAGACTGCAACAGCTTCAGCATTACAGGCTTGACACCAGAGTGGTGTGCTGTCTCTATACCAGCACACAATGGGAGCACATGGAACTTGGGATCCGAAGTGGAAAACTGTTTCACCTCCTAAACCCAAATTTCCTTAAGTCTCAAGTGAAATGAAACCAAAGTACATATCAGTCATGGGCCTTCAAAACTCTGGAGAAGTGGACGTCTATGCGTGCACACGGAGCCCAAGGTCGTCTGAGTGTCATCAGGTTTAGTGGTGGTAGTGGTGGTGAAGTGATGCGTGTTCTGAGACTGGATCTCTCAGTGGGACCTGAGGCTCGCCAATTAGTTGAGGCTGACTAGCCAGTGCGCCCCAGGGATCCTCCCGTCTACTTCTCCAGCACTGGAAAACAGGGCGCACATGACACACCAAGTTTTGCCATGGATGCTGGGGACTGATTCCCATGCTTTCCGAGCAAACACTTTAGCAACGGAGCCATTTCCCCAGCCCATCGCCCGTCTCGCCATTACTGTTCTTCATATACCAGGATCCTGAGCTGGGTAACTGCTGCATGAACATGCTAAGGAAGACAGCAGCGAAAAGAGAAGTCTTCTTGGGAGCAGGACTGCTGCTGCTGCTTTTTTCAAGACTTGATTTCATGTTATGAGTGCTTGCCTGCACATATGTAGGTGCACCTGTGTGCATGGTGCCCACGAGGCCACAAGTATCAGATCCCTGGGAACTGGAGTCACACACACACAGTTACAAGCTTCCATGTGGATGCTGGGAACTGACCCTGGTGCTCTGTGCAAGAACAGCCAGTGAATGCTTAAAGCACGCAGCCATCTCTCTAGCTGATACAGCAAGGCTTCTTAAAAGTTTTTCCACGTATGACTCCTTTCACATAGAAATTTACACAATCCAGGACATACATCAGGGATATAAATCAGATACATAAATCAAACACTGACTAGTAATAAAACATAAAGAAATCTTTTTTCCTTTTTGAGACAGAGTCTCATTATATAGTCCTGGTTATCCTGGAAGGCACTATGTAGACCAGGCTGGCCTTGAACTCACAAAGATATACTTGCTTCTGCCTCCCAAGTGCTGGAACTAAAGGTGTTCCCCACCATGCCCAGAAAGAAACTTTAAAAATAACTTCTTAATATACATTTACCATTTGCTAAAGACCAAAGCAATTTTTTGCTTGGTTACTTTTATATCAAGAATTAAATCTTGGCTGAACATTTGATACTGTAGGACACAGTACTTTCAATGTTTTTCAAAGTTGATCAACATTTTTATTTTATAATCACCAGTACTGATACTACCACTTCACATAAACACATAGTACAAAAATGCAGAAACAGCTTAAATATTATGTAATAGGTGATTTACCTAAGCAAAATAAAATAGCTAGCCCAAATAAACAGATATTTAAAATGACTTCTATGAAGGTTATATTGCAACAGAACTTTTAAAATGTTTAAGTAAGAAAAAGCAGATTATATATGGCCTGCAACAAAAATTACATAATATAGACTCATATGTGCATTAGTGGTAAAGACTGGAATAGAATTTTATTTATTGTAAAATTACTTATATAAAAATATATTTTTCATCTATTCTAATAATAGCTTTAGTGTACAAGTAAATGTCAACGTTAAAGAGAACACTTTTCTTTTCTTTTCTTTTTTTTTCCTTTGGTTTTCCGAGACAGGGTTTCTCTGTGTAGACCCTGGCTGTCCTGGAACTCATGCAGGCCTCAAACTCACAGAGATCCACCCGCCTCTGCCTCCCTAGTGCTGGAATTAAAGGCATGAGCCACCACCGCCCAGCTAAAGAGAACATTTTTATTAAAGACTTTGTCATCATTGAAATTTTTTAAAGTTTTTTTGTTTGTTTTTTGTTTGTTTTTTAAGTTTAATCATTCCTAGGTGCAATTTGGGATCGGTCTGGGCTCAACACCGCCCACCCGGCCTATCCTTCAGACCGTGCCCCCAGGACACTGCCCCCAAACAAACAGTTCTATCACTCCTCTTTTACAGGATACCACTGTTATTAATATCCAGGTTAACAGACAAAGCCTAAAGAGTCCTAGTGTCTCTGAGAGCACCTCACAGTCTTCTGTCCATAAAATATCTCAGCCTCAGAGCTAAAGTGGGACAGCAGTTAAAAGCACTTCTGCTTTTCCAGAGAACCACGTTCAGTTCCCGGCACTCACAGCCATCTGTAACCCCAGCTCCAAGGATCTAACACCCTCTTCTGAGTGCATAGCACCCATACGCATATATATAATTTTAAATTTTTTTAAAAAATGTCTCAGCCTCTTTGGAATTATTTTAACAAACAGGTATTTAATTTAATAAACACTACGTGTGGCTACTTTACGAACAATCAGTGACAAATCAAGCATGATATAACACAGCTATAATCTCAGCCCTTGGGGCACTGAGGAGGGAGGATCACAAGTTCAAGGCCAACCTGGGTCAAACAACAGCAACAACCTACTAAAGTACTGGTCCACAGAGGTCCTGGTCAGTCACTCCCTTGCCCCTCTCTCCTTCCCCTCCACTGGCACAATAGGAAACAGCCATTTCCGGAGGCACTTTGGTGTCCTCCAGTTCTTATGGTCACGTGCGCTAATAACTTTAAATGGACTTCTTAGACCATTCCAGTGAACTCAGAACTAATGTGCTCAGCTTGGCCATCTTCGTGATCTCTTAAAGCCATGAGAGTTGTAGTTCTAAGCTGAGAAAAGTAAGCAGGATTCCCAGCCAACAAGGAAGTAGTTCAACAGCCTTCCCTGACTCTCATGAGTGCCTGGCAGAGAGAGGCCCTTAAAATGTCCCCTTTCACCTAGCAGAAGCAGTATTTTCATGTGAGTGCAATTTGTAGAAATAGTCCTCGTTTGGTGTTGCCTGATTCCTATCCCACTGATTTTTGGGTTTCGTTTGGCTCTCCGATTGAAAAATACCTGAGCTGGTAAAGTTACTTGCCATAAAAGAAAGAGGACCTGAGCTCCATCTCCAGGAGGCATGGTGGCGCATGTGTAGAATGCCAGGACGAGGGAGGTGAAGCCTGCCAGCCCCGCCAGTCAGTGAGACCCTGTCTCAATATAGAGAGGTGACCAGCCCTTGAAGACACCTGAACATTAATTTCTGGGACACACACACACACACACACACACACACACACACACACACACACCATGAAAAAGAAAACTGGGATGGTCTCTAAGTTGGTCTTAAACTCCCGAGTTCACATCACCCTCTACCTCAGCCTCCTTTGGTTTTTAGAGGACTCAATGGTCTCTTCACAGGATTTCCACTGTATGTCAAGCACCATGGCCATGGTTCAGGCAGCAACAGGTGGCAGGGAAGCAGTGCTGTTATCAAGTCCACAACATGGCTGGGTTGTCTGACAGCCAAGTCTTTGAAGTGTGCCAAGGCAAGCAGAGCATACAGAAACACTTGCAGTCTTTTTTTTTTTTTTTTAATAATTTATTTATTTTGTGTGCACTGGTGTCTGCCTGCATGCATGTCTGTGTGAGGGTGTCTGATCCCCTAGAACTGGAGTTACAGACAGTTGTGAGCTGCCATGTGGGTGCTGGGAATTGAACCTGGGTTCTCTGGAAGAGCAGCCAGTGCTCTTAACTACTGAGCCACCTCTACACACACACACACACACACACACACACACACACACACTTTAGCTTAACGACACCGCTGCTCTTTAGAAACTTCATTAGTTAGAAAACATTTTGCCCTAATACACACTGCTATATTCATTGTGAAGTTTCCAAGTCAACACACAGAAGACCAAGTTAACACAGTAAATACTGAAACACTAGACCTCTGCCCTGCCAAAACAGAAAGCTGTGTTGCAGCCAGAAAACCAGGAGTGATTTTGTCATCTCAAAGGCCAGTAGAGAATAAGCTAGAAGGGTATGCAGATGGAATCTCAAGGGAGATACCTCAGGACTTGAAGGCACGATTCAGGGACTGAGACTAATGGTCAGTCAGGTCAGCCTGTTTGATTCAATACACTGCAAAGCGCAATGCTTCTACCTAGCTACACATCCATCCTAAAGATGACTGCTCTTCAGGTATATGTAACAGAGAAAGAAGCATTCAACAAACAAGACATTTCCTGTCTTTTCTTTCTTTCTTTCTTCCTTTCTTTCTTCCTTCCTTCCTTCCTTTCCTTCCTTCTTTCTTTTTTTTTTTTTTTTTTTTTTTTTTTTAAAGAGAAGATCTTTCTCTATGTAGCTCTGGTTGTCTTCAAGCTATGTAGAACAGGCTGTCTTGAACTCACAGACATCCTCTGCCTTCAAAGTCCTGGAATTAAACTCAAACTTACCAAAACACAAAACTCATTTTGGGATAGTTAAGTGAACCCAAATATCCTGCTAAAAGAAGAGAGAAAGTGGGGGGGAGAGAAAAAGAGGAAGGAGGAATAGGAAGATGAAGAAGGAAGAAGGGGAGGGGAAATGGAAGAAGGAGGAGGAGAGGAAAGAAGGAATTGAAGGGGTCCTACAAGGAATGGTAGGAACCTTTAGCCCCAGCTACTCAGAAAACAAACAGAGGCCAGGAATTCAGGACAACATAGATCCATTGTCCAAAAGGTAGGGGATTGGGAATCTTAACACTTCCTTGTTACAGTCTCTAACAAAATGCACACTACACACACATAGCAGGTACTTTTCCAAGCACCTAAAACTACTTCAGAAACTTCAGAACACATTTCACAGGTTCCATTTTAAATGCCAATGCCTGTAAGTGACAAGCTAGTGGTCTGATTGCACCTCTAAAAAATTCCATCAGGACTCTACTCTCTGGCTCTTACAAATACTAAATTAAATGACAAAAGCACAAATCCCACAGAGGCAGGCTAAGAACTAACTAATTATACCCCTGCTTCCTCAGCAGCTGGAAAGACAGGACAAGTCTCAGTGCTGGGAGACAGGCCCTGCCCTAGGCACTCACTGGCCTACCTATTGCCTGTTTCACCCAAGATATTTATCTGTAACACCATGTTGGTAGCAGGTGGCAGAAACCAAGGCGCAAAAACTACCCGATCCCCCGCCTCCTTTCTGTCTTTGAAGAGGCATCAGTTACACTGTTACACAAGTTAGTTCATTCAAACAGGAATCTCCTGTGATCCACTCCCAGCCCATCCTCCCTGTAAGGATAACCTCTGATATACACAGCCTACACTCAGGAGACTCTGACATGGCAAAGCTGTAGCCTCCTTCCCACCTGAGAGAAGAGCTCCATCAGCATATATATGGAAAGAAGCAGGACTCTGCAATCAGACACGGAGAAGACTCCCCAGGAAGACGAGCTGGTCTGTTCTTACCTGTTTGTTACTGAGACACAGATAGCAGACAGTAAAAGAAAAGATAGGAAGACAACAGTCCAACATTAACTGCCCTCTGACCTCTCACAGTCCTAACATAGAGCACTGATTTCATCATCAAAGGTCGTTAGCTACTCCATGGCCCACAAGGGCAGCCGTGTGCTGACCTGGAAAGTCAGCACCATCTGCCCAGCTCTGTAGTGCCCAATTATAGTCACCGACACCCAAACCCATGCCCCCAACACGCATGCTGCCCTACTTATAATTCCACCACCAAGAAAGGGAAGCAGAGTAGCAAATACCCCTGTAAATATAAGACATATACAGAACAACCACTAACTAAAACAAGGATCTACGGGCCTGGGGAGGTAGCTCACTGGTTAAAGCACTTGCTGTGCAGGCTTAAGGACTGGAGTCCAGGTCCCCAGAGACTCACGGAAATGCCAGGTGAGCAAGATGACCTGTCTGTAATTCCAACCTGGGAAGACAGAGACGGCATACCCAGAACAAGTCAGCCATCAAGACTTATCGGATGGACTGAGAAACCTTGCTTCAATGGATCTCAATGAATAAGGTAGAAGAGTTATGGAGAATGATTACCAGCATTGACTTTGGGCTTCCACACATGTAAATGACATCCCACACACAAATGTACACCCACAAACAGGCAAAAAATATGTATACACACACATGCATATCACACACACACACACACACACACACACACACACACACACACACGCATGCACACACACACACACACACACACACACACACACACACACACACACACTTATAGATGAAAACTGAAAAAAAAATAAAAGGAGGACCTAACATTTGACAATCTAGTAGAAAGACTGATGCAAAATTATTGTAAAAAAAAAAAAAATTGTAGCAACTAAAAACAAGCCAATTTTAACTTTGAGCTTGCTGGCAAGGAAACATAATTACACAATACATTTTTTTTTCTTTCTGGTTTAAAACCAAAGCATATCAACTCCACAGAAGAAATACAAATGATTTACCTGAAATTTATTTATTTAAGCCATCAGAAGGGCCAAGGATATAAAATACTTTGTGAACTTTCACAAAACTGAACCACTGAACTGGCCCAGATTCCTTGCAGTAAAATGCCTGTGTTATAGAATATTATTTTAAGATATGTTACATTTGTTTATGCTCTGGAATGTTTGTTTAGTGATGCAAAGCTATGTTACATTCTTTTATGTTGCATTTGGTTAGCTCTGTGAAGCTGTGTTACTCTGCCTGTCTAAAACACCTGATTGGTGTAATAAAGAGCTGAATGACCAATAGCAAGGCAGGAGAAAGGATAGGCAGTGCTGGCAGGTAGAAAATGAATAGAAGAAGAAATCTAGAAGCAAGAGAACAAAGAGAAGAAGATGCTAGGAGCCAGCCACCCAGCCTCGGAGTGAGAGTGAAAGTAAGATATAGAGAAGTAAGAGGAAGGGAAAAGTCCAGAAGCAAAAGGTAGACGGTCTATTGAGTTAAGAAAAGCTGGCAAGAAACAAGTCTCTGTGTGATTTATTTGGGAGCTGGGTGGCGGGTGCCCCCCAAAAGAGCAAAAACAAACAACTGCATGCCTGTACTTGGAATTCCTCATACAGTGTGTACAATATTTATGATCCTACACAGAGTTTAGCATTTATTCAATGAAGTCCTGGGAGCTTGTGAAGGAAGGGGGTATTTCCATGAGGCAGTTCCCTTCCTCAGGAACCTGTGACCATACAATAGAGATAAGTCTGCAAAAGACCCAAACCTGAGTGCAGTGGGACAGGTGGAAGGTAATAGAGAGGGAGACAGGAATTCAAGGCCACTCTGGGCAATGAGACCCTATCTCAAAAAGGAGAAAGGAGAGAGAGAAGGGAGGTAAGTTGAAGTCCTGTCCAAACATGCTTAGATGGAAAAGTTGGGACTGTTTCCCATAGGCAACAGGGCTTCAAAAGCCTGGAGCCCCAGAAATCCTGTGACCTCATCAAGCATGGAATCTGCATGGAAGACAGACTGAGAAAGAAGGCTGGCTGTGGGCGGGAGAGGCGGAGAAGAGGTGAGCAACCCAGGAAAGGAAAGCCAGTTGGAAGGCTGCTGCGGTCAGTCAGTGGGAAGTCACAGCTGGGGAAAAGGCTAATCTTGAGGAAGGAATATCACCAGGGTAGGGTGGGAAAAGAGAAGGGAGAGATCAGCTGGAGCAAAGGCCACATCTGCCCTGCCACCTGTTTGTACAGTCAACACTGACAGGCTTTTACATCTGAGACAAGTAGAAATGCCGACTTCAGTGTCCACACATGATGTGAAACACGGGTCCTTCGCACAGGCTAGTTTACACGCTGTCTGCTGGAATGCCACAAACGCAGAGGCCAGCGGTTATAACACATACTGTGTGGCCCCAGGAGCTGAGCCACTTAGGAAGAAAGGCAGGGAACCTGTCCATCAATATGACAATGTGTCAGAAAGAGCTGGCATCAAAACTGGAGCACTTAAATGTGAGACGTCAACAAGTCATGGGGTCAGGAGCTCCTGTGTGATGCCATGCAGGACAATTATCCTGAACTGGAACGCAGGTGCTGCTTCTGCCCTTTCCTCCCCCTCCTATCAGCTTCCTCCAGATCTCTGCAAAGCCTGGCTTCCCATATCACCTTCCAGGCCTTAGCTCCAAAGCCATCGCTTCCTCTGAGATGTGGCCCATGTCCCACCCTACCCACTCTGCTTCCTCATTAACATGTTCTACTCTCCTCTCCACCATCTGAAGCCACACTGAAATTCTTCAGTGACATGTTCAACATCTAAGCATGCGTGCTCCTTCAGGGCAGGCGCCACTCCGCCTTTACACAGGTCTTTGTCACACGTGCCTATGCTGCATGTCCCCAGTGCTTTGAACAGCGGAGAGACGGCTCAACCAGTGTTTGGGAAGGGAAGGGAAGAGAGAAGAAATCAAAAGTGGGGCATCTCCTCGGTTTACACAGCACACGGACCTTGAGGAGAACCTCACTGGGGGAGAGGAGCACACATCTACCCACAAGGAGAACAGACACAGAGAGGGTCCTTACTGTGCCGCAGGGGGCTGGGGGCCTCCGCCAACAAGGAGATGTTTTACATAACAAAGGCAGAAAAAAGGTTTCACCCCGTGATTGCAAGGTGACCCCAAGGGAGCCATCTGGAATATGAAGACAGCAGTCTGTGAAGGGTTAAAGAATGAGTGGGTGGAAGGAAATGAAAGACGCTGGTGAAGGGGAGAGAGGAGGCCCACAGAGCAGCATTGACAAGTGGGGTCCTGTGTTCTTTTTCTTTGTTCAAGAGACCTTACCAGTCCCATCATGTTACTGCCCAGTGTAGACGCTTCGACTTCCTGTTCACCACACCAGAGAGCCCAAAGTAATATGGACCATAGTGTTCTGCCTGATCAAGGGCCGCCTAGCTCACAACCCAGTTCCTTTTTAATTTCTGCATATAGTACAGAGCGTCTGTCCTACCTCAAAGACTTTGCATATGCTGTTTCTTCTAACCAGAAATCTTTATTCTGTGTGTGTGCCTACATGCATGTGTTCATGTCATGTGTGTGTGCCTGTATGTGTGTGTACATGTCATGTGTGTGTGCCTGCATGTGTGTGTTCATGTCATGTGTGTGTGCCTGTATGTGTGTGTACATGACATGTGTGTGCCTGCATGCCTGTGTACATGTCATGTGTGTGTGCCTGCATGCCTGTGTACATGTCATGTGTGTGTGCCTGCATGCGTGTGTACATGTCATGTGTGTGTGCCTGCATGTGTGTGTTCATGTCATGTATGTGTGCCTGCATGTGTGTGTTCATGTCCGTGTGTGTGTGTGTGTGTGTGTGTGTGTGTGTGTGTGTGTGTGTGCGCATTATGGCCAGAAGCTGACATCAGATGTCTTCCTCAGTCATTCTCACCTTGGTGGAGAATTACAAAAAGAATTTTAAAAAATTCTTTTTTTAAACACAGACAGACAGACAGGATGCATGCAATGGAAGTCAGTGGACAACTTGCAGGAGTGAGTTCTCTTTCCACCATGTGGATTCTGGGAATGGAACCCAGGTCCTCAGGAAGCAAGCGCTTTAAACACTGAACCATCTGCAGAGATAGAAAAGTTTCTTAACCTCTTCACCCAGCCTCTTCCACCTTTCAGATCTTAGTATACAAAAACGACTGTCCAGAGCCGGCTCACTCGCTTCTTACCACTCCATCTGTCTTAGTGCCAACTAGACATCTCTTCAACACTTGGCATACACATCACAAGTACGTGTTTAATTGTTGAATTGCTCTTTTCTAGTAGCAAGAAACCTAAGGACAGAGTCAGGCCAACCTTGTTTTCACATATCATGGTCTACATAGAGCTGCTAAACAATGAAGTAAGGATAAAAACCTGTAAACATTTTTACACTGGCCAGCTTGTTTATCAGATGTGGCCTACTTCCTAAAGCCACATCAAGAAAGCTTACAATCTATGTTCAGGCCAATTCAACGAGGACCCCCTCCCTTCTATGTCCAAGCAACCTGAGTGGAAGATTTCCGTAAACAAGTGGCTAAGGAAGCTGTGCGTAAGCACCATCAGACATCAGTTGAGTCTCCCAATGAGGTAACAGATGCATTTGGTCAGCAAACAGTCAGCATCTTAGAGTAGCTCCAGCTGAACAAAAGCAAGCAGTATGCAAAAGTCAGGCAATGCATATGCTACTTTCTTTAGTCTAAATTATGCAAATTAATCCTAAAATGTATTTGGAGGTGTGCACGGCCAAAAAAAAAAAAAAATCTTTATAATGCAATTTGTATCTGCCTGCCTTCCTGTGTGGGGCCAAAAATCAACTTAACAAACAAGATTTTCCACAGGAAGATACCGTTTAGCAGGTTACCCCCCCTTCCCCACCCCTGCATTCATGCATGTGTGTGTGTCTCAGACACACCACTAGCACAAACTCTAAAGACATCATTTTACAAACAGGTCTGCCTGTGCCTCTCTGCCAGCAACCCACCAGCATGAAAGAGTATTTTAAATTCTACTAATTGAAAAAATTGCTATAAATTATAGCCTCATCATGGTCAGAGAAAATTAACTGTATTAACTATGTAAACAAGCCCACAGATATAATCATGGTTAATTGGTGAGTCCCATCAGTTATAATACCCTTAGGCCCCTTAAGATGTTATTAAAAATGAATTATAGTTGCATTCATTACAAATTGTTGTTATTGCTACTTTGTGCAGTCAGACCTGCCTCATCACCCAACATACCTGAAAATGTTACATCTAAGTTTACTCTTTCAATCTCTCCAGGCAGTGTGCCCACAGATTCAGGTGGACACCCCTTTGCACCACTGCCCTCCACAGAGCAGAATGGGGTCTTCTGTCTTTCTCAATCGTAAATGGGAAGACAAGAAAGGATTCAGCTACATGGACTTTGCTGTCAAAGCACATGGTAAGAATAGGACAGGAGAGGTGGATTAGCAGTTAAGAGCGTTGGCTGCTCTTCAGAGGATCTGGGTTCAATTCTTAGTGCCTATAGGATGGCTCACAGTAGCCTGTAACTGGATCTGGCCTCTGTAGGCTCCTGAATACACATGGGGCACATAAACTCACACAAGCAAAACACATATAATATAAATAATAATAAATAAATTTTAAAAAAAAAAAGAATGGTATCAAGACTGCTGTTCCAACTACCTATTACCTTGTTCTTTCTTTCGACAAGGGAAGAAGAGGGGTTGTTGTTTGCTTGCCTGTTTGTTTTTGAGACAGAGTCTCAGGCAACCTGGGCTGGGCTCAAACTCTCCACAGCTGAGAATGTCCCTGAGCTCTTCTTCCTGCTTCCACTTGCCAAGCGCTAAGATTATAGGTGTACACCACACTACTGTTCCTGGCTTGTTTCTTACTGATACCTAAATTCAATAAACTTGTCCAACAAGAACATTACTAAGAATGAAATAGACTTAAATACACATATCTCCATGTGCATACACATATAACTAGGAAATTTGGCTGACTCCCTATGATTTTCTGTTTTGGGTAGCTCTTGCTTCAGGGAAGCATGATGCATACATGGTGCAGAAACTGTAGAAGAGGAAACAACACGTTTGAAAGTTCCTTTGAATTCCTATCATTCTTAGGAAGCCATGCTCCCTGGAGTATCATCTCCTTTATAAAATGTTTAATTCTGACACAGCTCTAAAGACATTTCACAGTCTGCCTGCATCTGTGCCAGCGGTCTATCATGGCTGCACACGTGGGTCGTGAGAGCTGAAGAGCACCTCTTCCACACTGGTCCTTCAGGACGTGCAAGGCCTTCCTCCCGAACACTATCTTGGACAGTTCTACAGAACTTACAGAAAAGCACCTGTTTCTCATTCTTCATTAAAAACTAAAGGAAAACTTAATTTATGTAGTATCTTGCACATTATCTACCTAACAAATTCTTCATTAATGTTAACTGCCTTCATTAAGCAACAACAGTTTTTGTTTGTTTAGCCACTGTTAACAGAAATCGTTCAAAAATACAATACTTCTTTGTTTAGCATATTCTGTGGACATGCCATACTATCTTTAAACATTCTGAATATAGCTTGAGCTTTTTAAAAATTAACCCAAAGCATACATACCAACCTTTTGTTGTTGTTGTTGTTGTTGATGATGATGATGTTGTTTCGAACCGCCTCTGCCTCCCAAGTGCTGGGATTAAAGGTGTAAACCACCACCACCTGGCTAATACCAATTATTTTTAAAGTTAAAAAATAAAACAGCTAGACAGTTTTACCTCAAAGTACGTGACAGACACTATTCCAAAATTTTTAGTAGTCAATCCTCAAATAATCTTAGAAGTAGATACACTCTCTACCCTACTCTGTGGATAACTTGTTCTCAAGGCTAAATCCAGAGTCTGGGTTCAGAGTGTCCAGAACAGATTATCAAAACCAAGAAAAGCAGGTTGGAGAGATGGCTCACTAGTTAAGAGCACTTCCAGAGAACCAAAGTTCACTTCCCAGAACCCACATCAGATAGTTCAAACCCCTGTAACTCCAGTTTCAGGAGATCCTCTTCCGGTCTCTGTGGGCACCTGTTCTGTGCCATACATTTACACAGATACGCACATCCGCAAAAATGAAAACAAAACTTAAAGAAACAAACAGGAAGAAAAAAAGAGGAAGGAGGGCAAGACTACCATGCAATAAAAGCCCCCCTTTCTTAGAGGTGTGACGAACTGCCTGAGTCCATCGCCGTCAGCTGGGGTTCAGGCACCAGGGTCCTCCCTAGCAGTCATTCTCAACCCTTATTCCTCCGTTTATAAAGCAAAGACTCCGTGCCCGACTTTCACTCTAAGGAAACACCTTTGAATTTGTCCTGGAGAAATTCTGAGAGCAGGGTCTTACCCTGTCTCTGCCCGCTACTTGCACACCAGCCAACCCCTGAGCAAGGTGGATGAAGTGTCCTCTTCAGCTCCAGACCTGAACTCTCCCCCATCTCACTCCCGCTCTACAACACAAAACTTCTGGATACCTTACTCACCTTCACCAGTGCCAGCCACGCTGGTCACAGTGACAATTCAAACGGAATCACTGTTTACCACGGGTCCCTCTCCAGTAAGTGCCCTAGGCTGCTTCACTCTGGCTGTGGTCTCGCTTACCTTCTACTCCTCAGTCACTAAGACACGAATTAGCCCTGTGCCTCCAAGGATGGACCTCCTACCCACATTCTCTAACTATGCCTACCTCTTGGGTTTCTTCTCTTTAACCTTTGATTGCCTTGAAAACCAGTTAAATTGTCAGAGCACTTGGTAACCTGAAAAAACGACTCAAAGTGGGTTTTGCTGCACTTCAGGGAGAGCATACAAGGACTTCCTGCCACCTAGTTGGAGTCTAGGCTTTCCTGTTTCCTGGGAGACTCCAGAAGAACTGAAAAATGGTGAATAAATAAAGCATTTTTGGTACTGGGAAGAAGGAAAGGGTGGTGTGGCACAGGTAGAAGCTGATCCTGCATAGAACTCAAAGTGCTTCACAGTTCTTCCATTTGCTCGCTTTATTCTTCAGCCCCAAGACCTCGAATGCTCTCATCTTCCCTCCTTATGCACTGGACCGAGGCCACAGTCCCTGACCTCTTCCTGCTCACAGACTCAAGTCTCTCTGCCTACAAGCTGACCCCAAACTGCCTCACCTCCTCCTGCTCTCTCCTGAGAAAGCTAGGCTCTAATCAACGCATGCACACAAGTCTGCCACCCATCTTCTGCACATGCCCAGCTCTGCTTCAAGCCTTTGCTCATACTGTATGTCTTCCTAGCATCTCATCCTACCTCAGAACAAGGGAACTCACACTCGTTAAGGACCTACTCAAATGAAGCCTCTTCAAAACCACTGGCTGCCATGTGCAGAAGTGTGTGTCCTAAGTAGCAGCTATTTGGAGGCTGAGGCAGGAGTATTTCTTGAGCCCAAGAGAAGACCCTGGCCCCATCTTTCTGTGTAGAGTGTACACACTTTCAAGAATGTAGGAGTATGTGTCCATATGCATCATGGGTCAATCTCATGTGTTCCTTTGGGACCCATCCACCTTGTAGTTTAAGACAGCATCTCGAAGAAAAAAAAAAAAAAAAAAAAAAAAAAAAAAACAATCTAAGGGCCAGGAGTAGTGGCAGACAGATTAATCCCAGGAGGCAGAGGCAGACAGATTTCTTTGAGTTCAAGGCCAGTCTGGTCTATGGCAAGTTACCAGGACAGCCAGGGCTATACAGAGACCACACACACACACACACACACACACACACACACACACACACACACATATGGGGGGCGGGGGGAGAAGACCTCTTAACTTGTACCTGGAGCTCACATATTTGGCTAGTTTGGCTGGTCAACAAGCTCCAGGGATCACCAATCTGGCGTTGCGATTACAAGCACACGCCACTGCGGCCTGTCTTTTACATGAGTGCCAGGGATGACATTCAGATGCTTGTGTTTGCACTACAAGCACGTAATCTACTCAGCCACCTCCCAACTCCACCCAGGTCTTTTTAAAAAGCATTTCTACGCAGGGTCTGGCTCTCTTGAGACCCTGATAGTCTTCATCTTCACCTCGGCTGTAAAAGCCATGTACAGCAAGTCTATTCCCATCTGAGCTGTGCCGTAATCATCTGCCAGGAACTTAGCAGGTACCAAGAGATGTTTGTGTATAAAAAAGAATGAATTAATTTGCAATATATATTTAAAAAAAACATAAGCTACTCCTTAATCTTCAAATTGAAAAGGAGTACTCTGAAGGTTTGTAGGGACATTCTGAACCACACCATGGGACTTACTTACTCGGTCTACAAGCATAATCCATGCCACCAAAATTGGGTACACTCTCAAAGTTTTTCCTGCCAGACTGCACACGCTATGAGGGCAGGGATTCCTGTGTATTTTATTCCATGTATTCACTCTCTGTGACCATTACTAGTGTGAGGTCAATACACAGTTACTGAATTAATAAATGGATAGACCAGGTGTCAGTGTGAATTCAGATATTAAATAAACCAGTTACCTAGATTAAAAACATTTTAACAAATGTCAGCTGTCTTCTGGCCAGAGTACAGTTAAAAGAACTTTCCTGTTGGCTCCTATCTGTAATCCCAACACTTGGGAGGCTTGAAGCAGGAGGATCACACACATCTGCCTAGGCCAGAGGAAGACCCAGTCTCAAAACAACAACAATGACTCTTTCTTCCTTTTGCTACTAATGCACATCTTGCCTTGGGACTAAGGGATGGACTCAGAGTACTGGGGAATGATGTAAAGAACCAGACAGCAGAAAACCTCAAGTGGAGGTATCACCGGAAGGAACTTCATGTTTTATTCTTTCTGGTTGCCACAACTGCCAAAAGTGTAGGTGTACTTCAAAGGGAAGAGCATTCGCAGGAATTTGTTTCCTACCCCTGAAACCGAGCATTTCAACATGGCAGCTGTTGAACACCATGTTTAACATGTTCTGAACACCAGAAAGCTTTTGAGACCGGAAGCTACAGTGGCATTACCTCACTGAGGATGAGAGCAAGAAGCAGCGGGAGCGACCAAAGGACCAAGGACAAGACTTGGTACTTAGCACAAAACACATTAGCAGCAATTAGCCAATATCTCTGTCCCTCTGTGTCACAATATGTTTTAGGAAAAGACCTCCTACTACCTACCCCAGGCTGATCCCCACCTCCTGAATTCAAGAGTTCCTCCTGCCCCAGCCTCCCCAGTACTTGGGATTGCAGACATGCACCACTGCACCTCACCTGGTCAGAATCATTTAGAAAGGGAAAATGGAGGGCACAGAAACAAGCAGCATGCACTCCCCTCATCCACTAGGCCACCAACAGCTCTGGTCCCTTCTGTGGTAGGTCTGCTTCCAATTTTAGCCATGCTCAAAGGAAATGTAGCAAGAATGTGACTGTCCTTAAGTGGAAAAAGCAATAGAGCATGGAGGATTTTTCTCCTCTGCTTACGACTTTCTTACACTTCCTAATTTTTCTATAATGCATTTCTTCCTTGTCATGAGAAAATAAGCTTTGTGGAAAAAAAAATCAAAAAAACTAAATAAATAAATAACTAAATAAATAAATAACACATTCTACCCCAAAAACTAAGCACACTAAATGAGCCCCTTACTCCACATACAAAACTACTAATTCACTAACACTAGCCCCTGCCCTGCTCTACTCAGCACAGGAACTTGGTGTCCTGCCCCAGTGTCCACTGATTCTAACAATTCCTTTCTGCAGTTTCCTCAGAGCAGCTCCAGTGTGTGTGTCCTCGGGGTCCCGTGCATTATGTTTGTATTAACTACCTGGCTTCCCCACAAAGACTGCAAAACAACTAGCCTGGGCACTTTCATTTGCTTCTAGAACAGGGAAGCCAGTGCCAGGAATGAAATAACTTGCCACGACATGAGCCCCAATATCTCTTTTCTCACCTGGCATCCCCAAAGCATGATCCCGCCACTTGAGCATTAATGATATTTTGAGCCAGGTCATACTCTGATATAGGAATGCACTGTCCTGTGCATCCCTGGGTGTTTAATACACCCCGACTCTACCCACTAGATGCCACCTTTCCCCAGGGTGTGCCTTCCAAAGCTCCCCCAGAGAATGGCACTGTCTCTCTGAGCATGGAATTTTACCAAGCTGTTAACCACTCGTCTGAAATATTCATCAAGGCTCCGACGAGCCCTCTATGGCAAGGCTCCATGTACCATTAAGCCACAGTTCATCAGAGAACATCAGAAGTTGCTTACTCAGCTAGATTCTGCTTCAATAGCCAATTCCCTGTCCACCTGAAATTTCTTATGTGAAAATTAGGGTTTTTTTATTTTTTAAATGATTTATTTTTATTTTATGTACACTGGTGTTTTACCTGCATGTGTATGTGTTTGGGGGTGTTGGATCCCCTGGAAGTAGCGTTAAAGACAGTAATGAGCTGCAATGTGGGTGTTGGGAATTGAACCCAGGTCCTCAGGATGGGAGGATGGCTATTAATCACTGAGCCATCTCTCTAGCCCCATGAAAATTACTTTTTAAAAATTCATGGCACACAAGCCAGGCATGGCGGTATACACCTTTATTCCCAGCACTTGGGAGGCAAAAGGCAGGTGGACCTCTGAGTTTGAGGCCAGCCTGGTCTACAGAGCTAGTTCCAGGACAGCCAGAGCTACACAAAGAAACCCTGTCTCAAGAAAACAAAACCAAAAGATAAAATTCTTTGCACAAATATGCATATCTCAGACAATAAATCTAGCAGTTTATCATCACCCCACTAGAGTAAACTAAGGATATGTGTGCGTAAAGCGGAAAACACAGAAAATCTGACAGAAAACATATGTCCTGCCTGGTCTTCACTAGGCTGTAAAATGTTTCCTATTAATACAATTATGTATACTTAGTGTTCTCTGTATAAAAATGGATCTAAATCTACATATATTCTAAGAAGTTGCTTCATTTGTGTTTCTCTCCAAATATATGTGTTTCTTCAAGTTATTCAGAAGAACAGAATGATGTCTTTCAGACATTATTAAAATCCATAGCTAGTAATGTGCTGTTGAAATCAGTCTTCCTTAGTACCACTACTGTTTGTAAAGGTAAGCCTGTTTAAACTGGCAGACTTCTCAGTCTCTTTAGAAGCCCCAAGGTTAAGTTCCCTCATGCAATTTGAGGCAAGCATATTCCTGTAAAAGCAACCCTATCCTCAAAACTCCATGTTTTTCACCGGCTTTTTATAGCGGTTGCCTGACTGAAAAGATTCCACAGCCTAACTCCCCACTAGCACCTTAAATTTGTAAAGAGAGGAAACCAAGTAGCCAGAAAGATAGCGAGCCATCTTCCTGGTAAGCCAAACTGTTACTAACACTTGCTTAAATTACAACAAAATGGAACACAGTCACATTTGGGGAAATATCTGAATACTGTACCAATATTCATTCACTTTCTAGCATATTTTCCCAACGCCAGTAAATGGTGTACTGCGACATGGGATTAAAATATTTTAGATAGCTGTTTTCAACGTGAAGCATAACAGTGAAATCTGAGAAAGAAAAAAGTACAGCTGTGTAGAGAAACTGAAATACAGTCTAAGTGCCTAGTTAGTGTGATACATCAAATGAAGTTATGATCACTATTCAATGTCCACACTCCCTCTAGTATGCTGTATGTTTCTTTCAATATGATCTAGATCCATACAGAAGAGACATTTACTCCACATTAACAAAGCATGTTATACCAGGACTGTCTACAATGCTGGCTGGCAGTCTCCATTAACCTTCACCACAAAGCACAAAAGAACACATTGATCCTTCAATAAAAAGTATCCCCTGGATCTTGGGAAACTGAAGCCAGGAATGAAATTGACTTGTCACACAGTGCCCCAAATCTTATTTCTCCCCTGGCACCCCCACACATGATCTCTCAACCCGGCCATTACTGATTGAGCCAGATCATACTTGGGGGGGAGATCATGGGGGGGGGGAGAGGGGTGTGTGTGCCGTTGCTTCACACCGCCCCAAATCCTAGTTCTTGGGAAACATCAGAGTCTCCAAAATCAAAAGCAATAAACAACACAAAATGTGGTTTTGGAAAGGAAGTAACAAAGATTTAATCAATATAAAATGTTCATCTTTTTTTTTAAAAAAAAAAAAAGTTTTTTACACTGTATATATGCCCACACATAATTCAAATATTTTCTTTTAAGGGGAGGGCAACACCCAACGACTAGATAATTGTATCTAATTGTCTCCGTGTTCTACTTACTTAACGACCCAAGGTTTTTTGCCTTCTTCCCTGAAAGAAATAATGGCAATTTCATACTACCCTAAGTACCTGCGACTGAGCTCTATGACTGGGGAGGAATTTTAATAGCATGGATACCGATGTATCCAAGCAGGGGCAGAAGACAGGTCACAGCCGTGAATTAAGACTATCAATTAGGGCACAGTCCTTGTCCCCCGGGAAATCACAGAGAGGACACCTCCAAAGGGGGCACACAGGCACCTGGTGATAACCACACCTCTGGTAGTCTCCCTAAAGAACTTCCTTCGTAAACACGCATCCCAGGAGCCTGGGAGTGTCTCCAGGGGTGCCTACTGCATCTGAGACAACGCCGGCCGCCGCGCGGAAGCAGTGCAAGGAGTTGGAGAGCCACACAGACACTAACAGTCCCAGTTTCGACAATCGGGTCCCTTTGGGTAGGGCCGGTCGTCCCTCTCCCCTGCCCCTTTCACCCATGGCCCTCCATCACGCTGCTTTCCGGCAAGCTGCAGTCCGGAGTTCCCGGGCGCGCCCCCACGCAGTCCCCAAACCCAGAAAGTCCCCCAGCAAGAGCCGATCTGGCAGGACGCAGGGCACGACCCTTGGCGAGTCCTGCGGTCGGCCTGTCCCGGCGCAAGGGGCCCTCGGAGCGCAGGCCGCGGGGCCATAAACAGGATGTCGGCGGCGCGGGCCGCTGTTAGCAAAGCGGCCCTCCTCTCCCTCCCTTCCCCTGCCCTCCCCTCCCGGCCGCCGCCTGGAAATCCCCGCCCCGGCCGCCTCGGCCGCCCGGTCGCCCCGCTTCGCGCCCCTCGCCCGCTCCCCGAGCTGACCGCGGCCGTCTCCACCTCCCCACCGGGACACTCACCACTTCCGTGTGCGCCGGGCCGCGCGGCTCCTCGGCGCGGCGTCCGTGCGGGTCCGGCGTCTGGCTGGCAACTCGGCCAGCTGGTGCGGGGCCCGGCGTGGACACCCGCGGCCGAGAAGAGGCACCGAGAGGGCGAGCAGGGATGGGCGCGGGCCCGCGGCGCGTCAGCAGCTGCCGGCTACTCCGCGGCTGCGGCGGCCTGCGCTCCAGGACGCGCCGGCGCCCCGCCCCTCCACCGCAGGCCCCGCCCCCTGACGGTGCCGCCCCGCGGAGTACGCCCCTTGTCTGGCCCGCCTCCCGTGACGTCAGAAGCGGCCCCCATAGCGGGGCGGGGCCGAGACCCAAGCCGGAGGACCCTTGCTTGAGTCTCCGCCTGCCCGCCACGCCCCCATCCGGTCTCGCACACGCGCAAAAAAAAAAAAAAAAAAAGGGGGGGACGACGACCTGAACTCATGCAAGGAAAAAGATTATCAGAATTCGCCCACTGAAGTGACCTGTGTCCTTGGAGGCTTACCTCCGCCCACATCCCAGCCACGCCAGAGGGCTCACGAGAGACTTGTTTAGCAAGAACTTAGTCGGGCACTTTGCCTGTTGCCGCGATAAAATATGTCACAAAAGCAATTTATAAGGAAAGATTTTTATTTTCCTTGAAGAGGATACAGTTGAAGGGATACAGACCATCATGATGAGGAAATCGAGATGACAGAAGCTTGAGGTGGAAGACAACGTACACACATGGTCAGGCAGAAGAGAGGATGAATGCTTGTGTTAGCGGTCTCCTTTGTAGACCGTGTAGGACCCCCAGCAGATGGACTAGTACTGCCCACAGATAGATAAGGTGGCTCTTATCGCCATTATCCTAATCTATATAATCCCCGAGAGCACAGCCAACTGGTTAACCTAATCTACATAATCCCTCACAGGCATGCGCAAGGCTTGTCTTCTAGACGATGCTAATATAGATAATCCCCCAGGGCCTGGCCAGGAGATAACCTAATCTATATACTCCCTCACTGGCAAGGATGGTCTCCTAGGTGATTCTAATTGTCAAACTGACAATACTAACCATCATAAGGATTTAATCAGATATTAAACCTCATGCTTTGACAAGTTTCTTCAGGCCCAGCCTATGTACTATGTAAAAGCTCTCCGTAAAGGAGCAGGTGAGACAAACTATGGAACAGTAATAAGAATTAACATCCATTGATACCTAATGTGTGTCCAGGGCTTTTGATTTTTCATTAACCATCATAGTTGGCTTAGTCTTATTACACACACACACACACACACACACACACGCATGAAGTGTGGCTCAAGTGTCTTACATTTTGGCTTCTTAAGATGTGGGTCTTCTGGTAATTTAGTGTGAGGTGCTCACAAAATTGTCATCAAGTAAAAGAGTTCTAAAATGTGCAACAACAATTGGATTAAATAATCCAATATAATGACTCTGAGGTATTTCCAGCAGTACCTGCCCATTCTGTGTCCAAATATGTCACTGTTAGCTGTGGTTCTGAACACACAAGTGCATTTTGACTTGTGTGTGCTGTCATAACACACAACACATATTCACAGCCAAGATTAAACTCTTTATGTAGAAACAGAAAAGCACATCTATTGTGCTTGGTTTCTTGTCAACTTGGTACAAACCACAGTCATCTAGGAAGAAGGAACCTCGGTGAAAGGCCCTTCCCACTGTAGGGGGTACCCGCCCTGGGCAGGTGGTCCGGGTGGCTTGAGAAAGCAGGCAGAGGAAGCCGTGAAAAGCAGACCAATAGAAACTGTTCTTCAATGCTCTCTGCTTCAGTTCCTGCCTCTAGGTTGACTTTCCTCAATGATGGAGTCGAATCTGTAAACTAAAATAGCCCTTTCCTACCTCAAGTTGTTTTTCTTCAATTTTTTTATCATAGCAAGGAAAACATCAGTCTAATTTTTGTGAAATTTTTTCTCTAATAAATGATAAAATTATATATGTATATATACATATATATATCAAAGAATTATTTTTAAATAAAATTCTTTATGATCTATTCTCTCTGTAAATGTTTGATTTCTATATCTTTATATCCAAGGTTGCATGAAAATTTCTCAGGCAAAAAGAGTTACCGTGGAAAAAAGTTTAAAACGCCCTGCCTAAAGCAAGATCATACTGGAGCCAAGAGTCATACTCATAACCTACAAGCAAATCTTGACCTTCAGGTTGACCTCCCACAGTGCCCTCGAGTTCCCCAAATTCAGAGAAACTCAAATGCATAATTTGTGGTTATGGGAGACTGCACTCTCTCCCCTGAATAAAAGGAAAACAAATGAGCTTGGTCTATTGTTTTCCCCTGTCTTGTTTTTCCGTTTGTTTGTTTGAGATGGGGTTTCACTATGTAGCCCTGGCTGGCCTGGAACTCACTTTGTAGACCAGGCTAGCCTTGAACTCACACAGATCTGCCTTCCTCTGCTTCCTAAAGTACCAGGATTAAAAGTATGCTACCACGCTCGCTCGGCTCACTCTCCTACTGTTATGTCTTATTTCTATTTTGTTTTTTCGTTGTGACCCACTGAGCCTAATTAGTGTTGCTTGTATGAGCCTGGGTGGGGAGTCATTTACTGGACCAGGGGCACCTTTACTAGTGGGTACAGCCTCAAAGAAAAAGACTCACCCTCCTCAACAAACCTGTTCTTAGGAATTATCTAGGAAAAAAATAAAGAAAGAGAGAGAGAGAAAGGGAGGGAGGGAGGAGGGAGGGAGGGAGGGAGGGAGGGAGGGAAGGAAGGAAGGAAGGAAGGAAGGAAGGAAGGAAGGAAGGAAGGAAGGAAGGAAGGAAGGATAGAAGTTAGTTATCTGGCTGCTCATGAGGCGGAATCAGAAGAAATCTTCCCTAAAGTGATACCCATTTTGAATCCGAGACAGGATTCAAAAAAACAAAAAAAAAAAAAAAAACAGGCTTTCTGACCTCTGAGTGCTTTTGGAGGGTTCAGAGAAAAGGCTGAAGTACTTCTTCTGTTTCTCTTTGCTACGGCAAAAGCCCAGGACACCGATGCTCAGCTCACTTTCTCCTTTTTGTTTAACAGGACACTGGGCTGATGCAGCTAACCTTTAGGGTGGGTCTTCTGACCAGTTAAATCAAATCAGTGGTTCTCAGCTTGTGGGTTGTGATACCTTCAAAGGACCCTTTCACAGGGGTCGCCTAAGACCATCAGAAAACACAGATATTTGCATTATGATTCATAACAGTAGCAAAATTACAGTTATGATGTAGCGATGAAATAATTTAATGGTTGAGGGTCTTCACACCATGAAGAACTGTACTAAAGGGGCGCAGCCCTAGAAAGGTGGAGGACCACTGAGTTAAACACTGTCCCAGAGGTCTATCTCCTAGGTGGCTTTAGAGCCTGTCCAGTTGACCATCAAGCAGCAATTCAGTGTACATGGAGAAGTCAGAGACCACATCTCCCACAAGCCATAGGAGCCAAGGAAAACATAGTATAGTCATGCTGTGTGGCTAAAGATTGTAAAAACATGAGACTTATGAAAAAACTTTTACCAAAAAAAAATTATTTAAAGGGATATAAACAAGTTTTTTAATCCAGGGCAGGGTTCTCAACCTCAGCAAGTTCTGGGCCTGAAAATGCCTCAAGAGAAGACTATTTTATGCATCCATGGTACTTGGCAGCATTTCTGGTCTCTGCTTGCTAGTTACCGGAAGTGAAGCCCTCCCCTCTCTCTTTACCCCCTAGCTCCCACCCTCTTCTGAGCTGTGTGGTAACTTAGCACATCTTCAGAAACTGCTTAATGTCCTATGTGGGGCAAGATTGCCTCCCCCTCCATTTGAGAAGCACTACACTGGAAATATAATGTGGGTGATGGATTAGAGGATAAGATCAATTTTACTAGGAAATCGTATAAAACAGTAAGACTAATCATCCACACGCACACACATAATTTCACTCCAAAGACCATTTGCTCATTCATCTGTTGCCCTGCCAAAATCATTACCAGGCTAACAATGGGAAAGCAATAGTCCAATGATGATGCTTTCTATTAAAAGGTTGTACTGAACAACACTCAACAACCGAGACTCCGTTGTGCACATCATAAAATTTAATTACAAAGGGCTGGAGAGATGGCTCAACAAACAAAAGCCCTGGTTCCTCTTCCACAGGACCCAAGTTCGATTCCTAGCCATGTGGTGGTTCACAACCATCTGTACTACAGTTCCAGGAGATCTGATGACCTCTTCTGACCTCCTCCAGCACCAGGCACACACATGACACACAGGCATATATGTAGGCAAAACACTCATACATATGAAAATAGATTTAAAATTGATCTTTTCTGTTTAATTACAAAAAGTTAGAAACTGAAGAAAAATAAAGCTACCTACACACTTACAACTCTAGCATAAACATGGCCTCTCTTCAGTATTACTCCACTGAGCATATTTCAAATTTATGTATATTTATGGTTACAGACAATTATATAGTTTCTTAAACTTCAATTTACAAGCATATGCTCATGCTTCCATATATCTTCATAATTAGATGCACAGCTGTATGCAAGTAGCATTTAAACACCAATTATGAAATGTAATATTTATGTAGTCACTTTCAGAGAGATTTACAGGAAAAAAAAAAGTTACTGAGTTAAACAGGATACACATTTTTAGATTCATACCGACAAGTTATTTTTCACACACTTTTCACAACTGTGCCGATGCCCTCGAAGATACGTGCAGTGTCAAGTTCAGCAACAGGGAACACAACTTTTAAAATGGTTTGCATCTTTACCATTTTAAAAGGTACTTTGTTGTTTGACTTTGGAGTTTCCCTGATTACTAAGAAGATCAACAATTGTTTGTGCGCTTTCTCACTAATTTTCACTTCCTAAAAAGTTTATCAAAGACTATGTGAGGGAACTGGGAGAATACTCTCTGCCTTTGTTCTTGGCCCACCATCTTCTGGGATGTAGCATGCCATGTCAACTTATAATGATGAAATATTTAATAAAGAGACTGGGACATTTTGGCACTCAGCTTTCTCGGCATCCTGTTTGCCTAAAACATTCTTTTTTGTGGTTGGTTCTCCTTTTCTTATTGTCAAGTATGTTGGGTTGTCAGCTGTTGCGCTCTCTTTGGGGTTTGTCGTTCCTGTGTGAGCTCTGTGGTTTTTGCTGGGATTCTTTAGAAAGGCATCCGCTCATCTTAGATTAGATAAACTGATACAACAGAAACTAAGTATCAGCTGTATGCCACACATTGTTCTGGGCTATAAACTGGGAAGACTGAGTAGGACAAAAAGCATTCATTGGAGTTGGAGAGATGGCTCAGGGTAAAGAGCACTTGATACTCTTAAGAAGGATCAAAGTTCAGTTCCTAGCACCCACCTGGCAATTCACAACCCTCTGTAACTCAGTTCCAGGGAATCTGACACCCTCTTCTGGCCTCCAGGAGCACCAAGCATACCTACAGTACACATATGTAGATGCAGGCAAACACTCATCAACATAGAAATAAGTCTTTCAAAAATCTATTTTTACAAAGTGTGCCGGATGTTTTATGTTAACTTGACACAAGCTAAAGTGGTCTGAAAGGCAGGAACTTCAATTAAGAAAAGGTGTCCTGCACTTGAGAGGCAGAGGAAGGCGAATCTCTGTGAGTTCGAGGTCAGCCTGGTCTACAGAGCGCGTTCTAGGACAGGCTCCAAAGCTAAACAGAGAAACCCTGTCTTGAAAAATCAAAAGAGAGAGAGAGAGGGAGGGAGGGAGGGAGGGAGGAGAGGGAGGAAGGAAGGGAGGGAGGAAGGAAAGAAGGAAGGAAGGAAGAAAGGAAGGAATTGCATCCCCAAGATTGGGCTGTAGGAAAGCCTATAGGACATTTTCTTGATTGGTGATTGATGTGATTGATGACGAAGGGCTCAGCCCATTGTGGATGAAGCTATCCCTGGGCTGGTGGTCCTGGGTTCAGAAAGAAATTAGGCTGAGCAAGCCAAGAGGAGCAAGTCAGTAAGTCCATGGCTTCTGCACCAGCCCCTGCCTCCAGGTTCCTGCCCTGTTTGAGTTCCTGTCCTGACTTCCTTCAGGGATGGACTACCATGTGGAAGTGTCAGCAAAATAAACCCTTTCCTCCCCAACTTGCTTTGGTCATGATGTTTCAACACAGCAACAGAAACCCTAACTAGGACAGAACGTGTTCCTTGTCCAGGAAAATCACTGCAAACAAATAA
Source organism: Peromyscus leucopus (assembly GCF_004664715.2). Lineage (NCBI taxonomy): Eukaryota > Metazoa > Chordata > Mammalia > Rodentia > Cricetidae > Peromyscus > Peromyscus leucopus. The sequence continues at coordinate 104,268,696 of NC_051064.1, forward strand.
GTGGCCTGACAAGCTGCAATATTCTGTCTCCCACCATGGCACAGGACCACTGGGACTGAAGATGTCCACAACTGTGCTCAGCTATACATGGGTTCCAGGGATTTGAACTCAGTTCCTCAGACTTTCAGGGCAAGTACTCCATCCACTCACTGAGGCATCTCCCCAGCCCTCACCTTTTTTTTTTTTTTTTCAAACAGCCTCTTTCCCTCACCTCACCCTTAAAACACTAAAGAAAGTAAAATCTAATGCTATTTTTTTAAACCCCCAAAATAACCTGAGATGGTCACTAGTTGCGCCTTCTCCGTGTGCTTACTGACTTATTACGTCACCTTCACCTTCGATACGGAAATGATCGGACTGAGAATTTTTCCATTGCTTAGAATGATGCAAACAGTAGACATCTAAATGTTTAATGGCAGGTTCAAAGCCAAAGTCAAGGGGCTGCAGGGAAGACCCTGTCAGTAAAGTGCTTGCTGGGTAAGCACAAGGACCTGAATTCAGATCCCCGTAACTCATTAGTAACCCCAGCTTTGGAGTGTGTGTGTGTGTGTGTGTGTGTGTGTGTGTGTGTGTGTGTGTGTGTGTGTCTTAGAGACAGATTCCCAGAGCGCTCTTCCCACCCAGTATAGTCAATTGGAGAGTTTCAGGTTCAGCGAAGAGACCCTGTCTCAAAAAAAAATAAGGTGGAGAGTATAGAGAAAGACACAATCTGATGTTAATCTCTGACCTCCACACACATGTACATACATGCATACCACACACACACATATACATTAAAGAATTAAAGAGCCAGGCATGGTGGCACATGCCTCTAATCCCAATATTTGGGAGGCAGAAGCAAGCAGATCTCTGGGTTCCAAGCCACCCAGGTGTGTGTGTGTGTGTGTGTGTAAATCCTGTCTAAATAAATAAATAAATAAATCTAATAACTGTTTTGTAAGATCTTACCTTAAAGGCATCATGCATAACATGTAATAAAGGTTCTAATGGTATTTGCTGACTAAATCATTGAAAAAGGAAAGATGAAAAGCCAGTAAGTCATAGACATGCATGACTGTGAATACTCATGGTAAACCTTTCTGGGCCAAAATATTTTAGGGCATGCCACCACTTCTGTGAATTTGACATGAGGGTAAACCATCAAGTTATTGCTTAAGAAAACCTTAAATATGAAATTTGGAGAACTTTCTCAGGCCATCTCTGTAAGACACGTAGTTCACTCTTCACTGCTTCAACTCTCTTAAACAGACATTCATTGGCTATGCCCTCAGCCTGACATGCCACAGCTGAGTAACTGTGGTGACTTCATAGCAATCTGACTAAAACTTGACCTTCAGCTCCGCCGTGACACAGCCTTGTACCTCTGCAGTTTCCTCCACTCTCCTTCAGCGTCAGAAGTCAGACTCTATCAGCCCATTTGTCCCGTGAAATGATCACAAAACTGGGTTTAAGAATATATACCAGCTAGAGAGTGAGTAAAGTGACCGTCACGAAAACCAAAGGACCTGAGTTCAGGTCCCCAGAACCCATAGAGTCATATATGCCTGTAATCCCAGAGCTCCTGTAACAAGACAGGAAGCAGAGACAAAAATTCTGGGTGCTTGGGGGACAGCTAGCCTGGTATAGCTAACAGAAAACAAGAGACCCTGTCTCACAGAAAATGAAAGGTGAGAACCAGTTGGTGGGGGCGGGGAGAAATTATAGAGGAGCACACCTGACATCCTCCTCTGCCTCTACTCATGCACCCATACCCCCACACACGTATACATATACACATGTACATACCAGAGAGAGAGAAAAAAAAAAAAAAAACAACCACTCCAGCTTTCTACAGAGCCAAACGTTCTGTATAGTGTTATATGTGAAATGCATAAGCCACTGGCTCTATGTTCTTATGCTGACCTACTCCCCACCCCACCCCAAATGCTAGTGATGGAGCCTCCAAGTTTCCAGGAATTCTTGCCTCCACCTCCTATCTTGCTAGAGATGGGCTGGGATTACAGACGCATACTACTGTACCGGTTCTGGGGAAATGAACTCGGGTCTTCTGACTTGTGTGACAATCTCTTTATCCACGGAGCCAGATGCTAAGTAAGTGCTCTATCTCTGAGTCACGCCTGCAGCCCTTTAGGTAACACCCTTGTTGGCTGCACATTTTCCCCTAAGGACACGGTGCTCTGTTAGCTCTCCCAGGACTTCCTGCCAGCCACGCCCCCTTGGTTTCTTCTTTCATCTTTCCGATGATCATTAACTACTTGTAAGCTCTGAACGTCTGGATGTTCACCACTGCCGCTGGTCCTTACGACGAGCACCTTCCTCCTTTAGAGTCCAGCCCTGGGGTCATGCTCCTGCAGAGGAGGCTGCCACCTAACTTCTTGGGGATGCCAGTGCCCTCCTTGCCATATATTCTTAATGGCTTTTGTTAAGTAGTGTGATGTTTGGGCCTCCCACAGGACACAGACTTCAGGTCTTGTGTGACATTGCCAGCTAGCATACCCCCTTCCCTAACCTCATTTCTTCCTTTATTTACCACGTTATTTAGGTCTTCCCATCACTTTTTCCACACTTCTAAGAACCCCCACAGTAAGGCTGCCTCATCCTCTGGGGTCTTTGTGTCGAAGAACTGCCCCTACACCTGAGCTCTAAAAGCAGATGCACTGCCCTTGGACGACTTTATCTACTTATCATGTATATAGCTGACTGAAGTTCTCCCCGTGATCAGACTGCTGGGCAGCCCGGCAACAGATTTTAATCAAACGTCTATCACATATATGACAATGCATGACCTGCAGTCTGTGTGCTGTTTACACACCTTCTCCATCTCATTAAACTTATTTTCACTTCACTCGAAGTCACTTGCATTAACTCAACACACTGTCTGCCTAGCACTGTGCTAAGTACTGCACACCCATTAGCTCCTGCAAGCCTGGGTTCTCCATGGTCTTGAGCAAGACACCAAATTTCTTCTGTAAGTGGGGATGATGATAATGTCTACTTTACAGGCTTGTCGTAAGGATTGGTAATAGTTAACATCCACAGTTATTAAAGTCTATTTGACCTTTTGGCCCCAAACAATAAGTCAAGCCAGTTGTTTTACATGATACCAATATACTAAAGTCTAGAAAGAGGAACATCAGTTTATTCTAAAAATATTCAACATAGAGAGTAAAGTATTACTAATCATATGTATTATGTCCTTAATCAAATTGAAAGCTTTTGCGGTTCCTGTAATTAACAGCAGTGTAACAGAATCAATCAAGCTGGGATATAATGAATCTTCACACACACACACAAAAATTCATTTGTTGTTTTTACAGATGGCTCTTTCTGAGGGCAGGATGCCCGAGAAAGCTTAACTTTAAAATCTATTGTTTTACAGGAATGTCAGGATTACTTCGCACTGACTATTAACAAGGAGTCTTATTCTGCCCTTGGGACTTAGCCTAGTGCATTAATAATTCAGACGCTATGCTGCTCTGACAACTAAGTTTGGCGCCTTCAACGCTGGTGAGCTTGCCAGTAGGCAGAAACTTAGGGCAATCCCTTGAGCCTTTCTCCTTACATTGGATTTCATTGTGTGATGCCTGTCAGCATGAAAATGGTTATGTCTTTACTTTTTTAGTTTTTGTGGCCTCCATCCCTAAAAAAAGATTGGAAAAAAAAAAAAAAAAGGTCCAGTTTGTGTTGTCCACATAGTCACTGGAGCCTGGTCAAACTGCCAGTGGCCAGCCCATTAAAGAAAAGTGAGTCCTTCCTCACCCCCACCCCCCTGCCAGTGGCCATCTACTGTGGAAAACTGTATTTCAGTATCCTTATCACAATTTTGTTTTCGTTCTTGTTTTTCAAGACAGGGTTTCTCTGTATTATTAACAGCTCTAGCTGTCCTGGTACTCACTGTAGACCAGGCTGGCCTCGAACTCACAGAGATCCTCCTGCCTCTGCCTCCCAAGTGCTGGGATGAAAGCTGTGCCCCAGCACACCCAGGCTTGTCCCAATTTTCATTTAAGAGTTCTCTTCCATGGCTTCCTGTCTAGGCTGTTCCTTTTTCGGGGAGTTGGAGCAGGGGTGGTCACAGAAGCCTTCCATGTCCCTCTTTCTCAACTGTGATTCTGCAGTCACCGATACCACTGCAGAAGGAGCTTCCTTGTCCTTTACAGTCATTGCCATGGACTTTCCACAGGGTATCTGGTGACAGCATAGACCACCTACATCCACCTGGCCTTTGGCATCAGCATGTGCCACAGACCTCAGCAGGGCTTTCAGTGGTAACATGGGCCATGGATGTCAACACGGCCCCCAACTGCAGCAGGACCATCATCCCAGACATGTCCCCCACCCCACCACAGCATAGATCATGGACATCACCATGGCCTCAGGTGGCAACACAAACCACTCACATCTACGCCTTCCCCATCGGCAGCACAGCCCATGGACATCAACATGGCTTCAGGCAGTACAGGCCACAGGCCGCTTGGACATCAACACAGCCCCAGGCTGCAGCAGGACCATGAACTCAGACATGTCCCACCCTCAGTGGCAGCATGGACCTCAAACATCAACATGGCCTCAGGTGGCAGTACAGGCCATGAACATCAACATGGTTCCCGGGGGGTGGCTCAGGTCCCCTCCATTGAAAATTCATCTGTTGAAGTGGCACTGGGAACCACAGAGCATCACGATATATAGATATAAAATTTGCCCCCACACAACTCTAAATGCAAATATTCACTGCCAGGAGTCATTGGTCGGGCTCAAGGCCTCCAGTCTCTAAAACACCAGAAACACCAGACCATCAGTGAGACTTCTTGGATCACGACCGTGCTTCAGGTTTTCATTTTTGGTGGTGACAATAAGCTCCCGGATCTGGTTCTGCGGCACCGGTTCCTCCTCAAGGTCCAGTGGCTCATAAGTGGAGTAGGGTCAGGATGGCTGCCAAGTTGGCCACGACCACCCCGAGCACTCTCTCCCCTTCCCCATGTGCAGTGGGCTCTTCTGGTGCTGTGTTTTTTCTTTTTTTAACCAGACAGCATCTATGTGTACTTCTTGGCCTAGAAATCATGACTGCATCTGACAGAGGGGGAGAGCTGAAATGGATACCTAAATTCCATGCCCTTAAACAATTGAAAACTAAAACAGAGGGATAACCATATGTGACTTCTTCTTCCTTTTTTTTTTTTTTTTTTTTTTTTTTTTCTTGTTGGTTTTTGGTTTTTCAAGACAGGGTTTCTCTGTGTAACCACCTTAGCTGTCCTGAAACTAGCTCCGTAAACCAGGCAGACCTTGAGCTCACAGAGATCCACCTGCTTCTGCCTCCCGAGTGTTGGGTTTAAAGGCATGCACCACCACTGTCCAGCTGTGACTTCTTTATTAAATACTCTAAAATTTTGTTATTTATCACTAGAAAAGAGATAAATAAAGAAGTAATATATGGCCGGGCGGTGGTGGCACACGCCTTTAATCCCAGCACTTGGGAGGCAGAGCCAGGCGGATCTCTATGAGTTCGAGGCCAGCCTGGGCTACCAAGTGAGTTCCAGGAAAGGTGCAAAGCTACACAGAGGAACCCTGTCTTGGAAAACCAAAAAATAATAATAATAATAATAATAATAATAATAATAATATATGTTCTAAGGTCTGCAGTGCTCAACAATGTAACTCATGCCAGTCAGTGAATCTTTGTTCTATACTAGTATGTGTGTGGACTCTACTCATTTCTGAAATGATGATACACGATATGTGATTGGTATCATCCGGACAGCTGCCTGTACAGGGGGTAATGTGGGTCCCTGGCAAAGTGGTCTCTCTTCCTGCCCTCAAAGGTTGTGCGGTTCCTGGAGAAGGATGATGATGATGTCGACCAGGAACATAAATGATCGCGTGTCACCTTGCTGAAACAGGTGAAAAGTGTCATAAGATTGCAGAGGCAGGAAACATCACTGAAAATTCAGGGAGACTTCCTGGAAGATACATGTGCTGATGAAACTTGGGAGGCGCTGGGAAATGAAAGAAAAGATTGTAGGCCTGGTGCGGTCACTTTGAAGCGCTGTGACCAGAGACCCGACAGAAACAGGTTAAGGGAGGGAACGGTCGGTTTCAGGGAGATTTCGGTCCACTGAGGCATCACATATGCAGTGGCACTAGGATTACAGTGAGCCAGGAAGTGGGCTTGGAACCGCCGTGTGGTGTCACCTTGAAGGGCCTGTCCCCAGTGACCTATTTGCACCAGCTGGACTTCATCTCCCAAAGGTTCTACAGCCTCTCAAAACAGCCCCCAGCTGAGGACCGAGTGTTTACTGCATGAGCCTGGGGGTATGTTTCCAGCTGGCGTGATAACAGGGCTGTTTAGATAACTGGCACTTAGTCCTTCTGAGAACTGTTAAGATTAGGTTTTCTTTTGCGTGGGAGTTATGTATTGTCTTCACTCAACTGAAAAGATTTATTTATTCATGTTATTTATTTGTGTTTTGCCTGCATGTATGTCTGTGTCCCACATGCATGCTCGGCGATGCCTGTGGAGGTCAGAAGAAGGCATCAGAGCCCCTGGAACAGGCTGTTTGTGAACCACCATGTGGGTGCTGGGAACTGAACTCAGGTCCACTGAAAGAACAAGTACTCTTAACTAGTGAGCCATCTCTCCAGCCCCCTTCACTTAATTTTAAATACCACGATGGCAGAGACAATCATTTCTCAGCATTCTGGGGGGAAAGTGTTCCTACTCCCCTGTAGCTAGAGTTTTCCTGCCTTGCCCACAGTCAGGACAAATCTGTCACCCGCCAGTCCCACAGCCACTCAGACCCAACCAAGTAAACACAGAGACTTATATTGCTTATAAACTGTATGGCCGTGGCAGGCTTCTTGCTAACTGTTCTTATAGGCAGCGGCTGGCAGTGACTCCCTTTCCCTTCCTGTTCCCTTAATTCTCCTCTCTGTTAGTCCCACCTATACTTCCTGCCTGGCCATCAGTGTATTATTTATTGACCAATCAGAGCAACAGCACTATACAGACCATCCCACAGCACTCCCCTCCTCTGTGGACACCAAATTCACAATGCTTGTTTCCCTGTACATAATGGCATAGTATTTATATGTAACCTAGGCACATTCTCCATATACTTCAAATAACCTCTAGATGACTTACAATACCTAGAAAAATATAAATGCTATGTTGTTGTTATATAATATATGTATGGTTGTTATAGAATACATTATACACACACACACACACACACACAGAGTACTACTTCAGCTCAGTTAGGGAATAATGATGAAAATAAGTCTATATAGGTTTAGTATAGACTTCATCGTGTGTGTGTGTGTGTGTGTGTGTGTGTGTGTGTGGTGCATGCACATGAGTTCACATCCCCAGCACCCATGCTAAAAGCTGAGCATGACTGCATGTACGTACACCTTCGAATGCGCACGTGGTGGCCAAAGCAGGATGCCAAGTGTCTTCCTCTATCCCTCTCTGCCATATTGCCTGGTGACCAGGTCTCTCACTGAACAAGAATCTAGCTAGCCATTTGGGCTAGGCTGGCTAACCATTGAGCTTTCAGACCTGCCTTTCTCCCCTTACCCCACCTCTGCCCCCCAGGAGTTACAGGCACTTGCAGTCATACCCAGCTTTCTACATGGGTGCTGGGGATTTGAACTCAGTCCTCACACTTACAAAACAAGGGGTCGTACCCACTAAGCCATATCTCCAGCCCCCAAATACCACATAAAAATAATTTTTATTCATGGTTGATTGACTCTATAGGTTAGAACTTGCAGATAAGGAAGGGCAACTGTGTAATATTTATTTTGCTTGTTTTATTTTGAGACAGTCATGTAGCAGGAATCTTAAAAAGTTCTTATTAATAAAATCAAACCTAAGCCAGTTATTGGAGTGAACACTGGAAGATCAGAGAGACAGAACAAGCCACAGCTAACCTCACCTGGCCAACTTCTCAGTTCATCTTGTTTCCTCAGACTGGAAGGCTCTGTGTCCTCATATCTGAATGGCTCTCAGCTGAACTGTGCTGCTAGAAGCCTAAAAGCTTAACCAGCCAAATGCTTCTAGTTTCTGGCCCTCACACCTTCTATACCTTTCTGCTTTCTACCACTACTCCCTGGGATTAAAGGCTCACTTTCTGGGATTAAAGGCGTGTGTCACCATGCCTGGCCGTTTCCAATGTGGCCTTGAACTCACAGAGATCCAGAGGGATTTCTACCTCTGGAGTGCTAGGATTTCTAGCCTTTGTATCTAGTGGCTGTTCTGTCTCTGACCCCAGATAAGTTTATTAGGGTGCACAATACTTTTGGGAACACAATACCACCACACAGTCTTGTGTCTTCATATTTATGCCAGTAAAAATACTTATAGAGTGCCTACTGTATATCAAGTACTGTAGTGCATAAGCTTTTTAAAGCAGTGGTCATGATCAACCTGTGCGTCATGAGCCCTTTTGGGATCAAATACCAGATATCCTGAATATCAGATATTTACATTATGATTCACAGCAGTAGCAAAATTACAGTTATGAAGTAGCAATGAAATAATTTTATGGTTGGGGTCACCACACCATGAGGAACTGTATTAGAGGGTCACATGATCAGGAAGGTTGAGAACCACTGATTTAAAGTAAAGAAGGGAAAAAAGGAATCACAGAATAACAAGCAGTTACCTGAGCCCATCAAAGGTATGAGTAAACTTGGTTTAAACCCCCAACCCAGCAGAAGAAGAAAGCTAGGTCACCTCCCCAGGTCATTTCCAACACCTCACACCTTCTCCACTTTGCACAGTGTTGAAGGGAAAATAAATACAGTGTGTGCTTTCTGAGTTTCCCCATGAGCCACACTCACACAGGATGCCCGTGTTGGCAGCAAACCCCAAGCTGAGGGAGGTAGCTGTAGGGTGGCATCACCATGCTGCCATTTGGCCAGCTGCTCTCTGTTCTCTGTCCTCTCTCACTGTCACTCAGATTCCTCTGCAGAGGGTTCCCAAGAATCCAAGTCCCCCTGTAGGGTCAAGGCAAGTTGTCCCTCACATGGTCCCAGCAACATTCCCCACCTCACCTTTCTACCCCGAGTGCTTGCCAACCTGATCAATGACACCAAAACTTTCCAACCAGCTTTTCAGTCGGGTGGTGCTGGAGCATGCCTTTAATTCCAGGACTCGGGAGGTGGGCAGATATGGTCTACAGACTGAGTTCCATCCAGGACAGCCAGGACTACACAGAGAAACTCTGACTTGAAACAAACAAACCAACCAAAACCAAACCAACCAACCAACCAACCAAAAACAAACAAAACCCTTTCCAAACAGTCTTTCAAAATCTAGAAGCTTCTGGCCTTACTGGGAATTCTAAGAGATGTTGGCCCCCATCTTGTTCCAGAGAAAACAAGCATGACGTGGTCATGGAGAGCTCTCTTTTCTGAATTCACACATTCCCTGCCCAGGTCACTCTTGAGCACACACACCTCCTTCACTGTCTTCCATTATTCTCTCTTTCTGCATGTGTGTTTTATCTCCAGGTTTTTCACAGCTCCTATTTGGCAGACTTTTCTCATTTCCCTCCATCACTCTTACTGTGCCTCATGGGTAATGGACTTCAGTGACCGATCTTTTGTGTAGGTATTTGTCTGCCTTCATAATACTTAAACCTCTATAAAAGTTTCATATGATGGGTATTTATTCCAATGAAAATAAATGACAATATCTCTAACAACGTACAGAGTCTTTAACCAATTCACTTAAGACAGCTAGAAATTCCCCTTCACATTCTACCAGGAAAGACTGGAAAGGATAAACCTCTCTTTAAAGTTCCTCAAGGTCCTGACCATCTGCTCTAATTCCCATCACCAACTTCTGAGGAGAGATTAGGTGTTTGTCAAAGGTCACAGCATGGCAGGGCAGGGAGCCAAACTTCAAAGCTCTGGTTGTTCGGCTGTGCCACACACATCCACCAGTAAGACCCTTTCAGGGATGTTTAAATTGTCGTCAGGACTCAGGTGGGCAGCTATTCACTAAAACACAAATGAAGTAGGTTTGCTGAATGCCGTAGCAGAAAGGAAATCGACCCTCGAAACTGAATCAAGCCCTCATCTCTCTGAACCTCGAGGTCTCATTTGTTGACGTCAGCACTGAAGTAACCCCTGCAATACCTAGCCACTGGCTGAAAAGACAATTGCACTCTTTGGAGCGTCCGTGGATTGAGGGGTAATCCTTCTTCCTTTTACACCGTGTCAAAGGGAAGTCAGTACTCAGGTCTGACGTTCAGATTAGTGGAGCAGGTGTTTCTGATTCAGCAAACATATTACATCGAGGAGCGGTATTTGCTGACTCACACAAGAGCAGATTAACCATTGACCCGACATCACCCAGCAGCAACCACCATTCTGGGAGGTAAACTGGTACCACTGTCAACAGCCTTGGATGTTTTTTCCATAGCAATTACTATCATCTGGGAAGCGTTTAAGGTGGCAAAAGTCCTCTCTTCCAGTCCCTCAACTATACCAAGTCCTGCTGCTGCCTTGTCCTCCCTCCCTTCCTTCCTTCCTTCCTTCCTTCCTTCCTTCCTTCCTTCCTTCCTTCCTCTTCCTCCCTCCCTCCCCCCCTCCGTCCCTCCCTCCCTTCCTTCCTTCTCTCTTACTTCTGGCCCTGTAACTCAGGTTGCCTTCAAACTTCCAATCCTCCTGCTTTCTTATCTTGAGTGCCAGGATTACAGATGCACACCACTCCTGACGTCACCTTGTGTTGCTAAGACCACAGGTCACTTGGTGGTGAATCAAAGTGGGATTTTACCTCTTATTCCTATTCCCAGGTGTGTGTTTGAGTACACTGCTACTTTAAGAATCCGTTTTCTATGCCGTGCAGTGGTGGCGCACACCTTTAATTCCAGCACTCGGGAGGCAGAGGCAGGTGGATCTCTGTGAGTTCAAGGCCAGCCTGGGCTAAGAGTGAGTTCTAGGACAGGCTCCAAAGCTACACAGAGAAACCCTGTCTCGAAAAAAAGAAAAAAAAAAAAAATCCATTTTCTCATTTATAAAATGACTGCCATAATGTTTGCTAAAGTTATCGTGAAAGTTAAGCTGAATCATGGATATAAAACACTTGGTGTATCTGCCATATTTGCCACATTGTCAGTCATAAAAAGTTGATTGTTAGAAGAGACCAGGACTTGAAGCCCTAAGATACAGAAAAAGAAGGGGGGACCCCATGGAGCTGGGGGAACCACTGACACATCTGGAATATAAAGATTTCCCCCTAATCTTACCTCTCCAGGTATTTTCTGCTGGAGTAAACAAAACCTTCCTAGACCCCATAAGGAGGAAGAGTGCTTTCCCTTGGTCTCTCAGATTTTTTTTAATCTTTTCTTGAGACAGTGGTTTTATTTTTTAATTTATTATTATTATTTTATTGTTGTTTTGCCTGTACCTATCTCTGTGTGAGGGTGTTGGATCCTCTGGAACTGGAGTTATAGACAGCTGTGGGCTGCCGTGTGGGTACTGGGAATTGAACCCAGGTCCTCTGGAAGAGCAGCCAGTGCTCTTAACTGCTGAGCGATCTCTCCAGCCCCCTCTCAGATTGTTTCATACATCTTAGAACTGTCTTTTATACATAGATCCTGGCCAGTTTATACAACCTCATCCCAAGCTGTGAGCAAGTACACCACAAGGCCCATGCTTTGGTCTCTCTGTTTGCAGCCATTGGGTGGATGAAAGGATAAATACTAAACATGCGGCAACACATCCACTTTAGAGATGAGTCCGAGTACCTCTATCACTAGGTAAAGCAGCCTTCGTTCTACAGACTGGCCTAATCCTGAATCTAAATAGACAGGTAAAGGACACGATGCTCACAGAATTGTTAGCCAGTCAAGCGTGGTTAGGAAATCTTTGCAAATTTTCCAGGGAAATGCATGATTAGTGGTGATATCAGGCATGACCAACACTGGGTAAAGCACCTCGTTCATCAGGGAGCCAAGGCAAGATGATACATCCCTGTACCTCACAAGGTTAACAGATCCATCAGGTAGGAACAAGTCTTTCCAGGCCTGATCTGCTGCCAGCAGGGTAGTAGAGAGTGGGCAGGGAGCAGGCTTCCTGTGATTGTGTTCACTGCAGCCAGTGATGTAAGATCTAAAGATAGATGTAGCCGTGGAGATAGATCATCTGGAGGCAGGCAGCTCTTCGGAGTACTGATAGAGCATTCTAGAATACAAAGGAGTAGTAATGAAGGTGAATATCTTGACTTGTCAAGAAACATCAATCCCCATCTTATTCCTTTTACTAAAGACAACTGAAGATGATGATAACATTTATTAATTGATCACCTATGTCTTCCACTCGTTTTGAAGTGAGGTACTAGAATTGCTTGCCACAAGCCCATGGGCTCCCCCAAAAGTGGAAGATGTCTTCTTAACTCCACATTAGATGCTCTCACACAAGTATCCAAAACCAGCCATGTCAGGAGGACTGCCACCATGGAAACTGCCAACCACATAATCAAGGTTTCCCACACCATCCCTTCCAAAGCAGGCTATTGAACATTTGCTAGCATGCTGCTGAGTTTTACAATGGAAGACCCTAATTATAACAGTTGCCCCAAGTGAATGATGCAGCAAGGAAAAGTCATGGTATAGACGTGAGGCAAGGTTTAGAGCACTTTTCGATTGCCTTTGTCCCACAGCTCCAGACTTGACAAAAGTCATACTGCCAGTGTGGTACCCGCCTGGAGTGGTACCCGCCTGAGTGTGTACCCGCCTGGAGTGTGGTACCCGCCTGGAGTGTGGTACCCGCCTGGTTCCAGGGATTTTATTTGCAAACGGCTGAAAAGTCTCTTATGACGTGCCTAGGGCTGCTGAAAGGACTGGCATGAAGTGCTCACTTTAGTCTGCCTCACTCTAAAGTAACCAATGTCTATAGATATTGTTAGACGCTTACAGAAAAAAAAAAATAGGAAAATGTGGAATGCAAAAGGCACATTTAAGCTATGCAATAAACCTCCAGAGGCCTGGGAGGAGAGAGTTTCTTTGGGAAGTTGTGACAATCCAAAAAGTGTGTGCTCCATAAGTGAAGCCACTCTGAGCCACCACATACATGTTCCTGCCGCACCTAGGCCCACAGCAATCCAACCAGCCAACCATGACCTAAGACTTCCGAAACCATCAGCCCAAATAAACCTTTCTTCAAAGAGGAAAAGCCTCATGGGAAACCAACTCTGCCAAGACTTTGTTTGTCCAGAAGAGGAAGAAAATAAACTTCTGTTGTTTAAGCCACCCCAGTTTAAACAACAAAACAAAGGCTTAAATAAACAAACCCAAACCCACAAACTTCTCACCTCTCCATCTCTGCAGACTGAGTATGTGTTGGGGCTCTCTTTAACATTTAGCCAGACTTACACTGAACTTAATAATCAGCCTATGAGAAAAACTTAGGGTTTTAATTTCTCCAGGACTTTTCTCACCTCGTACCTCCTCCTGGCCATCTGCATGACTTTCTAGATTTCCCCATAGACAAAGGTGCTTAAAAAGTAGTAATAAATAAATGGTAAATCTTTGAACACTTAGGTTCAGAGGCAGTACTTTGTTATAGCTGCCCTAGTACAGTAACACAAAACTAGTAATAAAAACAGTAATATAGCTGCTCGAGTACAGTAATACAAAATCGAGTGAGATTTTTATTTCAGGCATTGCATTTACAGTCGAAGAAATTCTGAACAGTTCCTTTTCATATCTTTGTCTCTTAGTAAGATATTCTAGTACTTTTCATAATTTCCTTGAATCCTTTAGGCTTTGTCTAGGTTTTCTTTTAGCTCTTCGATCTCTCTCTCTCACTAGAATTTTCCTATGTACCTCTGGCTGGCTTGGACTCAGTCTCCTACTCCACCTGACCAGTGCTGGAATCATGAGTGCATGTCAGGGTGCCAGCTCCAGAACATTCTGCAGAAGTTATTGTTTAAGGGGTTGGAGAGCCAGTGCAGTGGTTAGGAGCATATATCACTCCTGCACAGACCCCAGTTTGGTTTTGATTCCAGTGTCCTGTAACTTCAGCTCTAGGGGATCCAATCTCTTCTTCTGGCCTCTACAGGTTCCTGCTCCCACATACATATACCATCCCCACATACACATAACTTAAAAAATAAATAAAATCTTTTTTTTAAGTTATTGCTTGTGCACTAAAAGTGGTGGTGGCACTCACCTTTAATCCCAGCACTCGGGAGGCAGAGGCAGGTGGATCTCTGAGTTCGAGGCCAGCCTGGTCTACAGAGTGAGTTCCAGTGTAGCCAGGGCTACACAGAGAAACCTTGCTTCAAAAAACAAAACAAAACAAAAAAATCTTAAATTCAAGTCGCTGTCAAGTAGATTGACTGTCTGTAACTCTTCAAGGACAATCTTTGCCCATTTATTTTGTCCCTTTGAGTCAGACCTTCCTGATTCTTCTTGGCTTGAACTCCATGTTTTCTTCATGTGTTTATATGTCTCTGCACACACACTCTCAGGATTGTTCTTATGAGGACAATAGTCACACAGGATTAGGTTCCTTCCTAAGCTTCTTAATGTATCATTTATATTAAATTAATTTAATCGCCAAGGACAATAAAGCTTACTTTTAGCACTACTATCAACACCATATAGAAAGTTCTAGTCAGAGCAACCGTTAAAACAGAAGTAAAAGGCACCAAAATTGGGAAGAAAAAAATAGCACTATTTTTATTTATTGATTATGTATTTTAGCACTATTTAATTTTATGTTATTTAAGTCAAATTACCTACATGATAGCTGTTAATGCTAATAGATAATTCAGGAAAATTGCAGGTTTCAAGATCACAAATATAAACCAGTTGTTTCTATACCTTAGGACCCAAGAAATGAATATTTAAAAGAGAAATAAAGAAAAGAAAATCCACTTATATTACAGTAGCATAAAAAAATCAAGAAATGTATTTCATCAAGGAGGTGAACTTTCACACAGCAAAAACTGTGCATTCTTGCTAATGAGGATTAGGGACAAAAAGATGCATATATATACTCATGGACTAGAAGACACACAATCCCAATCAAACTTCCAATAATGGGAGAAGTCTATCCTCCAGTTCAGATGGGATTGAAAGAGGCCTGGAACAGTCAAAACAATTTTTAAAAAAAAAGTTAAGGAGCTTACTAGCCCTGATTTCAAAACTAATAGCATAGCTACACCTATCAAACAGTAAGATACTGGCACAGGATGGACAGATGTACCGATCAGTGAAAAATAGAATTGAGAGTTTAAAAAAAATCATTTTATTTTGGTGAGAGTCCATGGTAGAAAGTACAGTCTCTTCCACAGATTGCATTGGCACAACTAAATTTCACATGCCAAGAACCAGTTTGGGACCCAGGAGATGGTTCAGGAGGTTGAGATACTTGCCTCCAAGCCCGGTGACTCGAATTCAGTCCTCGGCACCCACATGGTGGAAGGAGAGAACTGACTCCAGCAAACTGTCCTTCCACTTATACACCATGGTACGTCCCTCATCTCCAATAAGCAAATAGGTGCAATTTAAAAAAAAATGTATTACTTTAAAAAAAATGACTTTGGACCTTTTCCATTTACCATATGTAAAAAACGAATTCACAATGGACCTACACACTAAATACAACAATTAAAATTTTAAATCTCTAAGGAAAAACAATCAGGCAAGCAAACCAATGAACCCAAGACATCACAAAGTTCCTACCTTTCCATCTCTGCAGACTGAGTCTGTGTTGGGGCTCTCTTTAACACTTAGACAGACTTACATTGACCTTAATAATCAGCCTATGAGAAAAGCTTAGGGTTTTAATTTCTCCAGGACTTTTGTCAGCTAGTGCCTTGCCCTGGCCATCTGCATGACTTTCTAGATTTCCCCATAGACAATAGTGCCTTAAAATAGTAAATAAATAGATAAATAACTAAATAAATAGATAAATCTTGGAAAGCTTAGTTTGGTCATTGTGGTAGTTTGGAAGCAATTGGCCCCCATATGCTCATAGGAAGTGGCACTATTAGGAGGTGTGGCTTTGTTGGAGTAGGTATGGCCTTGTCGGAGAGAGTGTGTCACGTGGGGGCGGGCTTTGAGGTTTCCTATGCTCAGGACACCGCCCCATGTCTGAGACCGTAAACTGTTGCCTTCTGATCAAGATGTAGCCAGCACCACGTCTGCCTGCACACTGCCATGCTCCTTGCAATATTGATAATGGACAGAACCTCTGAAACTGTAAGCCACCACGTCAATTGAATGTTTTCCTTTACAAGAGTTGCCATGGTCATGGTGTCTCTTCACAGCAATAGAATCCCTAACTAAGACAGCCATGGAGTCTTGTTTGTTTGTTTGTTTGTTTGTTTGTTTGTTATAGCTCATGTATCTTCTGACTTCTGTGTTTGCATGTGTGGTATTTGCACACATGTGAGTGTAGATGCACGTCTGTGTGCAGAGATCAGAACAGGCTATTGGGTGCCCTGCTCTACTACTCTCTACCTCTTTCCTTTGAGGCAGGGTCTCTCACTGTGCCTGGAGTGATTTTTCAGCTAGGCTGGTGGCTAGCAAGCCCCAGTGAGCCTCCCATCTCCCCCAGCTATGGGGCTGGGGTTACACGAGCATTCAACCATGCCAGGCTTTTTCTGTGGGCTCTGTGGGTTTGGAACCAGGTCCTCACACTTGGTCTGCAATCACTTTATCTCATGAACCCCTTTCCAGACTTTTGACAACACATTCATACATATGACACCAAAACACAAGCAACAAAATAAAATAAATTGAGCCTCAAGAAAGTAAAAACTTTTGTGCTTCAAACAACATTATTAATAAAGTTTCAAACACAGAGAATAGGAGAAAATACTGGTAAATCACACATTTGTTAAGAATTGAATCTCTAAAATATATAAGGAGTGTCACCATGAAAATATCCCCAACAAAAAGCCCACACTCTCCTCTTTCTGTTCCTGAAATACTTGAAAATACAGGTCACACTGTAGCCATGTGTAGCCATCAACACACTACCTCTCGTCAAATAAAGTTCAGGTCCTTCAAGAACAGTGACAACATGGGACACTCTTGCCACACTCTGAGCCTGACAGATTACACATAAGGAGTCCTAGAAGCACACTGGTTAAGCTGAAGCTTCAAAAGCAGTTTGAAGTGGAGGCTGCAGCATTGCCCTTGTGATAAGATTTCCATTCCAGTGCTGTGTTCATGTGTGACATGGGTGGGAAACGTGAATGGAGCTCTGACAATAAGTCTCCATATCGGGATAATAAGCCTGCCCTACCTATTCTCAGGAACAATTGTAGTGCGACTGAAGTGTGACAATGTACACACTGGAAGTGCTTGCTAATTCCAAAGCCCTAACCAAACATTGCTTGTATTCACGCCTCAGCCTTGAATCTCCAAAAGCAACCACCGCTTTCCTGGCATCCTCTTTATTCTAGGCTGTTGATGAATGCTTCATCCTTCTGGTGCAGTAGGGTTAGAATAGAAGGACATCAAACCTGCTGGTGATAACCATTTCTGAACAGATCATCATCCAAACCAGCTAAGCAATTACAGCTACAGCTAAATACCATTTGCAACCCACTGCAGAGATTGAGGGTAATGGATTGGTAAACTGAGAAGAACCCAGAAGTCTGTGCTCAAAACCCCCATTTGCAATAATGGGAGCTATGTCTGCTAGGCCCACTGAGAGGTGAATGTGATCTGCAATCTATCTTACTTAATGTCGTCTACTTCCCTGTAGCCCCTTCAAGCAAGCAGACACCAGTAAAGTGCTGTAAATGGAACTAATAGAGTGAGTTAGGAGAATATTGACAGTCTACATCAATGAAGCTTTCCCCAGTGAGAGACCTACAGATATTTCAAAACCTGATGTTCTCTGTACTTATATCTTTGCTATTTAAAAAGGAAGGTAATCTGTTAATGATGAGAAGACACTTGGAAAGAGCAACATACATGACTTTATCAGCCTCCCTTTGGGTTTGAGGGGCTGTTATAGAAAAATCGATTGCCTTACACATTAGATAGTGTATCACATTGCCTTTTATTTCTAAGAAATGAATGTACCAGTGACCAACAAGATGATTTATTCATTGTGTAAAAGTGCTTGCCACCAAGCCTGATGATCTGAATTCCATCCCCAGAACCCACATAGTGGAAGGAGAGAGCTAACGCCCTTAAGTTGGCCTATGACTTTCCCATGCATACTGTGGCATGGCCATACACCCATACAAACACACACACACACACACACACACACAACACACACTCACACACACACACACACACACACTCACACACACACACACTAAATGAATGAATGAATAAATAAATAAATTTGATTTTTAAAACTTTTTTTTTTCTTCGAGACAGGGTTTCTCTGTGTAGCTTTGCGCCTTTCCTAGAACTCACTCTGTAGCCCAGGCTGGCCTCGAACTCACAGAAATCTGCCTGGCTCTGCCTCCCGAGTGCTGGGATTAAAGGCATCCGCCGCCGCCGCCGCCGCCGCCGCCGCCGCCGCCGCCGCCGCCACCACCACCACCACCCAGCAATTTTTAAAACTTTTCAAAGAAGTGAATAGAAGCTGGAGAAAAGAAAGCTCAGCAGTTAATAGTATGCATTGCTCTTTCAGAGGACCCAAATGGGGTTCCCAGTACACACATTGGGTGATTCACAATCATCTGTAACTCCAGTTCCAGAGGGAATTTGATGTTTCTAGCCTTAGAGCACCTGCACTCACTAGTATACACACACACACACACACACACACACACACACACACACACACACAAACACACACACAAAATGAATCATTGAAAAATAAATGGATATACCAAAAGAAGAGCAGTATGTTGTGGGATATTTGTACACTGTGTGAAGACATATTGCTGTGATTGGTTTAATAAAGAGCTGAACAGTCAATAGCTAGGCAGGCAGTATAGGCGGGACCTCTGGGCAGAGAGAGAAAGTACGAGGAGATAATTGAGGCCCAGAGGAGATGCTAATAAGACATGGAGGGAGTCAGACATACAGAATGGAAGAAAAGTAAAAAAGCCACATGGTAAAATGTAGATTAATAAAAGCAGGTTAGTTTAGGTTACTAGAGCTAGTGAGACAAATCTAAGGTAAGGCTGAGCTTTCATAATTAATAACAAGTCTCTGTGTCATTATTTGGGAGCTGGCGGTGGGACAGAAAGAGATTTGATACAGCAGTATTGTTTCGTTTTGTTTTTCTTTTCTAAGTGTCACCACTGTTCCTCTTCCGATAGTTATGACACGTAATGCTTGGTTAGAACCTCTCCAGTCATGTAAGCAGGAAATGTTATTTCTCCTTGTTTTATTTATTTATTTTGAAACAGGGTTTTTCTGTGTAGCTCTGGATGTCCTGGAATTCGCTCTGTAGACCAGGCTGGCCTCAAACTCACAGACATCTGCCTGCCTTTGCCTCCCGAGTGTTAGGATTAAAGGCATGTGCCACCACCACCTGGCATCTCCCTTATTCTTATTCTATACTTCTTTTTCTTAAAAATTTTAATACATATGAAGATCTGTTGAATATACAGTAATAACCCCAGATCTCATTACAGATGGTTGTGAGCCACCATGTGGTTGCTGGGAATTGAACTCAGGACCTTTGGAAGAGCAGCCAGTGCTCTTAACCTCTAAGCCATCACTCCAGCCCCTTATTCTACACTTCTTGTTACTCCCTGGCACATCATCTTTTAAATATTTGCTGTCTGCTGCTTATCTTTTAGTGCCATCAAATCCACCGTATTTAAGGCTTTTTTAAAAATTCTACTTCAAAGCAATCCAAGGCAGAGACAGTGATTTCCTAAGTTGTTCTTCAAATCTCTATTTCTATTTTTGTTTTGTTTTTTTTTTATTTTTCAAGACAGGGTTTCTCTGTGTAACAGCCCTGGCTGTCCTGGATCTCGCTCTGTAGACCAGGCTGGCCTTGAACCCACAGAGATCCACCTGCCTCTGCCTCCCGAGTGCTGGGATTAAAGGTGTGAGCCACCACCATTTGGCATCTATATCTATTTTTTGAAGATGTATTATTATGTTTTATTTATGTGTATACACAGGCCTTTTTTAATTTTATAATTAATTTAATTTTACATATCAGCCACGGATTCCCCTGTCCTCCCTCCTACCATCACCACCACCACCCCGCCCTCCCAGTATACACAGTCTCTGTGCAAGTTCTCTCTCTCTCTCTCTTCTCTCTCTCTCTCTCTCTCTCTCTCTGTGTGTGTGTGTGTGGGGGGGTGTCATTGGCCCTTGGAGCTGGATCTTAACAAGTTGTTGTGAGTTGCTTAATGAAGTTCTAGAAACCAAACTTGGCTCCCCTGGAAGAACAGCAAGTGTTCTTAATTGCTGAGCCATCTCTCCAGCCCTGTTTTTTAAGTTTTAGTTTAAGTTTCCTTGCTTCATAGTTTAGACTGAGGCACACGATCCTCCTGCCTTAGCCTTTTAAGTACAAAGATTACAGGTGTGCACCACCATACCCTGATTCTCCTCATCCTGTGATGCTTTCATCCATCTTCTACTGTTGCATGGAATGTGAAATTGTTAAGGGAAAGGTATTTATATATTTTATATAGTTACAGGTATATTTCCCTATGAAGCAGATGCAATGACCATATTTTCTGAATAAGAAACCCAGGCACATGATCTGACAATTACATGTATAGAGATATAGATACATGTATACATATATATGTGGAAGCAAAAACTGGAGTTTTCCCTCCACACCTACGATTACTGCATCCAATAAATGCATTCAAACAGAGTATCCTGTGCACGGTATAAAGATACTACTTGCGGGTTGGTTGTTGAACTATAACTCATACACTAGTAGCTTAAAGATAAAGTATAGTCTATGGTGATCTTTTTAGTCAAAAGCCAGTAAGGCACTTGCTGTGTAAGCCTGGAGACCTGAATTTGATCCCTGGAACCTGTGTGTTCTAGTTTGTTTTCTATTGCTGTGATAAAACATCCTGACCAAAAGCAACGCAGAGAGGAAAGGGTTAATTTGGCTGACACCTCCTAATCACACACCATCACTGAAAGAAGCCACAGAAGGAGCCCAAGACAGAAACCAAGACGAGGAACAGACACAGAGGCCATGGAACTGCTCACAGCTTGTTCAGCTTGCCTTTTAATACAACTCAGGTATGCCTACCCAGGGGCAGCTCTGCCCACAGTAGGCTGGGCCCTCCCCCACCAATTAATCAGGAAAATGTCGTGCAGACTTGTCTCCAGGCCAATCTTAGGGAGGCATTTTCTCAGTGGAGGTTTCCTCTTCCCAGATGACCCCAGTTTTCTGGGGGCTTTCACATAGATCTGCACAATGGCAAACATTCTACCATTGGACTACATCCCCAGCCCCTGTACTGGGTAAAAATGCTTACTATGCAAGCCTAAAGACTCATCCAATCCCTGGAACCTACAGAGGAAGGTTAGAGCTAACTTCTGAAAGTGACCATTGACCTCTACACGTGTACATGTGGGCTGTTGCACATGTGCACACACCCCCTCACTCTCAGACGCACAATCATAACAATTAAATAATTAAAAACTATTTATCTTTATTTTATGTGCACTGGTGTTTTGCTTGCTTATATGTCTGTGTGAGGGTGCTGGATCCCCTGGAACTGGAGTCACAGACAGTTGTGAGCTGCCATGTGGGTGCTGGGAAATGAATCCCGATCCTCTGGAAGAGCAGCTGGTGTTCTTAACCACTGAGCCATCTCTCCAGCCCCCTCAATATTTTTTTTTTTTTTGAGTAGGAAAAAGACATTTACTAATGTGACACACACTGTACACTGTCTAAGTGTCACGGGCACAATAGCTGGTACCAGTGAATTTGGTTGTCTCTGTACTTCTCAAAAAACTCCTCTAGGATGTTTCCTTTTTGAATTTCCCTCTCCTGTGTTTCTTCTCTGAAGGAACAACATATGGGTCCTCTGAAATCAGAGATCTTTGGTGGATTAAGTGATGGAATCCAGTTTCATTATCATTTCTAAATCACCCTTTCTAGTTGCTGGATGAACAAAATGTAAATTTAATTTTGGTGCTGGGATTGGACCAGGGTCTCATACTTAAGCTCTGACATTTGACTACACCTGTAGTCCAAACTTTCTTCCTCCTCTTTGTCCTCCTCCTCCTCCTCCGTTTCTGCTTCCTCCTCTCCTCTCTCTCTCTCTCTCTCTCTCTCTAACAGGCTATTTCTTTGTCTTAAGTCCCTGTCCTCTTTTCTAGTCTATTCTCAGTTCAAGAAGCTACGTAAGACAACAAGCCATTTCCCAAGTCAATGAAGACATTCCAGGCTCTCAGGGCACTATGCTTCTGCACCGGATTTTCCACTGCGACCTCCCCATCCTTCTGTCATGTTACCAATGATCCTCTGCTCACAGGAAACCTGCCACCAATCTGAAAGCATCTACCACTCCTTCAAGATTTCTCAAACCCGGGACCTGGCTGCTCAAGGCTTTAACATTAACGAGCCCATCAACAACACTGTTTATTGGTTTCTGTGTTGTGGTATACTTTGTCTCCCTGAATGTTTGTTCTGCCATAGGAGCTCAAGAAATTCTCAGGGAATAAGTGGCCTAGAAAGTCTTGGCAAACTGGTGGACACAGTGGAAATAGAGAAGGCTGGACAGGTGTGGGCGGGACAATGCTCCCCAGCAGTCGATGAATATACGTCTTGTATAATTTACCTATGTAAATAGTTGAGACTACCTTCAAAGATTGAGCTTCAAGGCTGTGCACTAAAATAGCAACATTCAATAAGCTACCTTAAGTCCTTCAATAGGGCATCGGTTAAGTAAACGGAAAAAGACATACTAGTCATTAAAATCATGTATGGAACCCATTTACATATAGTAATATTTGATCTCAAGAAAATGTTAGGAACGTTGTGAGTTCATGTAATACTGTTATTAAATCAGACAGTTAACACTGGGGTCTGGGTGATGCCATTTCAATTTCTTTTAATTCTGGTTTTGAAAAAAATAATCTGACTTTTCTACGACTAGTCATCTTTTTATGATTTTTTTTTTTAAAGGACGGCTTTATTTCTAAAGGAGAGAGACCTTTCCTTCTTCCTCCTATTTCCCTGTGTGGCTCTATCCTTGTGAACAGGATGTTCAGATCCGCGGCATTCCAGATGTCTGAGGGGCCTGGACTGCACAGGTACTTTTTAGCCTAAATTCCCTAACAAAAACATGAGAGGGGAAAATAGCTGTTCTAGTGAGCAAGCAGCATTATCCGAACAGACTGGATGATTTTCAAGGTTTCATGATTGGAAGATAGAAATCCCACGAGCCTATTTTGCTTTCCAGATAAAATGCCTCTCCAAACTTCGTGCAGGCCCGGAAACTGCTCCAGGAGGGCGCCTGGGAGGGAGCGTGCTGAAGCTAGGCTCACATTTACTGGACTTTGCACAGCTGGAAGCAGCGCCCTGGGCTGCATCTCTTCCCGGAGTCTGCAAGGGGCCCAGACAGGCCAGCTCCGAGCTGCGCAGCCCCACGCAGCGTCCCCGAGGCTCGCGCTGGCAGGCCGCCTGCTCGCTGACTCCACTTCCTCCGCTTGCTTTCCCGGAGGTGCCCGCCCACGCCACCGCCACCGCCACCCTGCCACTGAGAAGTCACGCTCCAGCCTCCCAGCTTCTCGGAAGCTGCCGCGAGGGGAGGCAGTGGCGCGTGGACGTGCGAATTGACAGGGGCCCTGGAGTGGGACCGACAGACAGACAGCCCTTAGCTGTGGCTGTCTTTAGTTTAGGTGAGATAGGGCTACGTGATTTTCCTGTGGACTGAATTCGAGCTTCAGCCTGCAACCAACGTAGTCAGGTCTCCTCCCTGTGTCGCTTTTCGGAAACCCCGGGGCCCAGATATTTCTGAGATCGCTGCTTTTAAAAAGGAGGCGAATTAAGGCCCCTCCCCCAGGAAGGCAAAATCGCTGTAAATCTCAGCCCCCACTTCTCTCATCCTTTCTCCTCTGTCTTTCAGTTTCACTGTGTATCCCAGGCTGTCTGGCGTCTGTCTATCTCGCGGCAATCCTCCTGCCTCAGCCGGGAAGTTAGATGGGAAGAGTTGGCTCAGCGGCAGCCTCCCCCGCTTCCTGCGGGGTCCCCAGCCTCAGCCCCATTGCACAATCCTTGCCGTGCAATTACCACGTGACTCGCACCCAGCCCGAAATGGTTCCCAGGTTTCCCAGCCTAGCCGAGAGCCGCGGCGTCCCCGCCCTAACCTCAGGCGCCCTCCTCCAAGCCTGCCTTCTTCGGGTGATTGGACCGCACTTTAAGATGTAGAATGAATTTGTCAAAGAGAGGCAAGCTCACGCCCCTCCAGCTCCAGGCTGGCGCCGGGTGGCTGCTGCTGACTCGGAGCGTCTATGTGGTCCACTTTCAGGCAGCACGTGCTTGGGGGTTGGGGGGAGAAGCAGGCGCCTGTCACCAAGGAAGGAGCGGGAAGCTGTGCTGGAGACCCAGCCCGGAGTTCTCCAGGAATCAGCCGGAACTCCGACTGTAGGTGCCCAATCAACAAGGGATGCGTGCCTGCGTGGAGACAACATTCAGAAGGCTGTCATAAGACTATGCCATCACCTTGCAGACAGGAAACCTAGAGGTTAAATGTGTGCCTGAAGTCACCGAGCTAATGTGGACCGCAGGCACACAAGTCTCTGATATTCATAAGGACGAAGTCGGGGAATGGCTTCCCTTTTATGAAAACGGCATGCCTTCCGCAGTAATCGCTGCAAGTCCTGACGTCACATATACCTCGAAGTGCAAAAGGAAGCAGTAAGTAAGTCTAGCCCCTGAAAAGCTCAGTAACATCCATCAATAACTTCAGTTATTTCCATGCATAGAGAGCTCTCACTAGGCACATGAAATATCTAAAGAAAAAGAGAGGGGCCGCGAACGAATATTTCTCGAAGATCGTTATCTAAAATGTCAGGCTCCCACGGATCTTACTTTGATGGTTAAGATGGTTCGGTGCTCGGCTAGTGTGCTAGCCGGTTCAGGAGTGAATTGTCAAGAGTTGCTCTAGGCTGGTCTGTATCACTCGGGCTTGGAATGGATTTGCTGCACATCTTTTAGAGTACACAATCTGTGAAAATATAGGGAACTTCAATGACAGGCTTGCAGGACTAGCTTGTTGTCTTTGGCATTTCGAGGCTGACCAACTATACCAAATGTTAGGCACCAGATGCCTAACAAACAAAGGATCAAAAGAACCCAAATTAAATATCACAAATACAAGGATTCTTTTGTGGGTTGTAAAAACTTTTCTGCAATGATGGTTATAATTCAAGTATAATAATGTAACTCCAATATAAGTGTCCCCCCCCTTTTTTTTTTGAGACAGAGTTTTTCTGTGTAACAGCCCTGGCTGTCTTGGAACTCACTATGTGGTCAAGACTGGCCTCGAACTCACAGAGAACCACCAGCCTCTGTCCTCTGAGTGCTGGGATTAAAGACCTGTGCCACCACTGCCACCACCACCCAGCTCCAAATACAAACTCTTACTCATGAAGAAGTTCCTATTATGGGATGGCAGCTTACAACCATCGTAAGTCCATCTCCCAGGAATCTGACACTCTCTTCTGGGCTTGCTGGCATCTGAACACACAAAGGCATACTCCCTATATACATAAATAAATAATAAAATAAATCTGAGAAGAATTTGTAAAGTTGATCTAAGCACAGTGGGGAAGCAGAGGCAGAAGGATTTTGAGTTCATCAGCCTGGACCACGTAGCAAGTTCCAGGGGTATAGATAGCAAGACCCCACACCAAAAATAAATAATAAATAAACAAAACTTATACAAATCACAACTTTAGATAATTTTTATTGGTACAGGAAAAAATTGAATCAGTGAATCTGAAGAGACTAGACTTATATCCACACATATGTAAATGGGCTTGAAGAATGAAGGAAGGGGGATCCTTTACAAAGTGTGCTGGAGTAGCACAACTTTTTATTTATTTATTTATTCTTAAAAGCATTTATTTATTCTTAAGTAAGTACATACAATAAAGAAGTAGTAACTGGAATACATTAAAGCTTGGGCATTTATTCATCAGATTTCACAAAATGCCTGTCATCAGAGGAGATATATGTATGGATATGGAACACATAATAGGAAAAATGACTAGAAACTTAAAGTTTCTTTGCAAGAGAGGAAATTCAAATTATCATGAAACCTTGTAAGAGACGAAGAAATATTCAACCTTGTAAGTAAGGCAGGAAATGCAAAGTTCAACCTCACAGGGACATCTTTGCATACCTAACAGACAATTCCAAATGAAGAGGAATGCTGTGTAACAATGGAAACTCTTGCACACTGCTAGTGAGCACGCGACTTTGTGCAAGCACTCTGAAATACAGTTGGTATGGCTTACTACAAGCAGCATGTAAACAGCCTGCTCCCAGTCACTCACAGTCACCTACCCTAGTGCAACTCTCTCACTAAGAACATGTCCAGGAGGCTGAGGCTTGCTTCATAGAGCTCTTGCCTAGCATGCACAAGTCCTTGGGTTAAATTTCCAACACCAACAAAAGCAAGAAGAGAGAGGAGAAAGTGGAGGAGGAGGTGGGGAGGAAAAACATGCACATTAATTTTTGTAGCACCATTGTCCCTAATAGTAAGAGAATTGGAAGCTATCCAAGCATCTGCCAAGAGTGGATTATATAATAGTCTCTTCTGAAGAGGGAATGTTACAGAGTATGAAAGTAATGGACTAGCATTAATATCTGTGGCAGAAACAGTGCTGGGAGATGCAAGTCAAAAGGAAATCTATGCTATTTCCTCTCTTGCAAAGTTCGTTTATCCAGTGGTTCTCAACCTCCTAATGCTGTGACCCTTGAATACAGTCCCTTATGTTGTGGTGACCCCCAACCATAAAAGTATTTTTGTTGCTACTTCATCACTGTAATTTTGTACTGTTATAAATCATAATGTAAATATCTGATATGCAGGATATTTGATATGTGACACCCCCCCCCAACAGGTCAAGACCCACAGGTTGAGAACCACTGGTTTACACCAAAGTTCAAAACCAGCAAAACCAAACATTGTTTGGCAAAGGGATATGCACTGATGGATGATGTCATTCTGTATGCTGTGAATGTGTGTTGCTCTGATTGGTTGATAAATAAAATGCTGATTGGCCAGTAGCCAGGCAGGAAGTATTGGGGGGTGAGTAGATGAAGAGAATGCTGGGAAGAGGAAGAACAGAGTCAGGAGACGCCAGCCTGCCATGCAGGGAGCAGTATGTAATGACACACAGGTAAAGCCATGGAACACGTGTCAACATATAGAGGAACAGAAATGGGCTGAGTTAAGTGTAAGAGCTAGTCAGTAGCTAGCCTCAGCTAATGGCCAAGTAGTTATAAATAATATTAAGCCTCTGTGTGATTATTTTATAAGCAGGCCACGGGACTGCAGGGCCCAGACAGGACTGGAGAAACTTCTAGCTACAATGCACAAGTGATGGTTATCCTAGAAGGGAGTGATTAGCCTAAGCTTCAGGACATTGATTACCTTGGTGAGGGTGCGGATGGGGGGGAATGAGCAGTTGAGGTCTCTGAAGGGATTTGCTGTGACATGGATGATGTTCTAGGAAGAGGCTAGACATAGTGCTCACTTTAATTTTAATTCTTTAAAATATGTGTTTTTGCCTTATCTAGTCTTCTATGAAAAACACCATTATATTTATTTATTGTGTGTGTGTGTGTATGTGTGGGGGACGCAGTGTCAGAGCACAACTTGTTACAGTTGTTTCTTTCCTTCTGCCAGGTGGGGCCTGGAGGTCAAACTTGGCAGCAAATCTCCTTTATCCACTGAGCCATCTCACCAGCCCCGGTGTGATTTATTTTTTAAAAGCCACCGTTGTCTAAAAGTAAACAAACAATGACTTCCTCTTGCAGTTTTGCTCTTAGAAGTTGGAGGTTTCCTTCTTAGCCAGACCAAACCAATTACAATCACTGTGTAAGTTTAGCAATAAATACAATCGGTGAGTTCTCTCGAACCAACAGCAGCTACACCCATGTTAGAATATTTAAAATTAAGTCTATTTCACTAACCTTTATGACCATACCATCATAAAGTGAACAATAAATACTGTCTTTCTAGAGAGATCTTCACACATGTTTTATACAACAACGAAACTATCCAGTTCCGCATGATGGAAACTGAATGGTATTTGGTAAAATGAACCCCTATTTGGTAACTGATTGTCAGGCCCCTAAGCTCTTGGCACTGAATCATGAACTTGGCTTTCCCGTCTGTGCAGTCTAAAATGTTTTGCATAACAATATTCTAATTTGAAAATAGGTTTGTGTCTGGATGGTTTGCTTCATAGCTTTTTGGACATTGAAAGCGTCCCTTCTTTGTGGGGGCTGGGACAATGGCTTAATCCATACCATGGCTACACAGACTACAGAGGTGTGGGGGCCTGACCTTGATCCCCAGAACCCAAGTTAAGGAAGTGAGATGTGGTGTTGTGAGCTTGGAAAACAGAGCTGAGGAGGGAGAAACAGATAGATCTTGAGGCTTGCTGGTTAATCCACCTAGTTTACTCAGTGAGATCCAGATGAGAGACCCAGTCTCAAAAAGCAGTGGATAGCACACACACACACACACCCCAGGCAAGATAATCTCCACAGAAATGTCCATACATCTGTACCCACACAAACATGTGCACTTGCTTGCTTGTACTTTACACACACACACACACACACACACAAACTTTCCATCTTCTCCACGTTTGGTGTTGGGAATCAAACCTAGAGCTACTCAAAAGAGTGTATGAGACATAATATAAATAAATAAATACATAAATAAATACATAAATAGCCGAGTGTGGTGGTGCACACCTTTAATCCCAGCACTTGAGAGGCAGAGGCAGGTGGATCTCTGTGATTTGGAAGACAGCCTGGTCTACAGAGTGAGTTCCAGGACAGCCAGGGCTGTTACACAAAGAAACCTTGTTTTAAAAACCAATAAATAAACAAACAAGTAAACAGACAAAAACAGATAAACAAAAGTCAGAATTTTACTGAGTAGCTCAGGCTAGCCTCACATTCACAGAGATCCTCCTGACTTTGCCTCCCAGGGTCTGGGACCAAAGGTGTGTGCCTAGATGCCCTGCAGAACACACATTTTAAGTAACTAACAATTTTGTTCTTACAGGGAAAGTCATACACCTGATTTCAGATTTCCCCCCTTTAAAAAGTAGCTTATTGTATTCTGATTCAGTGGCAGATATGGTGATATTTTATTTGTGCTAAAATGTGATTTTATTTGTATGTTAATAAAGTTGCCTGGGGATCAGAGCTAAGAGCAAGCCATTAAGCAGAAGTCTGGTAGTAGTAGCACACGCCCTTAATCCAATCACATGGCAGGCAGAATCTCTGTGTGTTCAAGGACACAGCCTGGAACCACAGGGAACTTATTACATATAGTCCAGGGGCAGGCGTCTGGTATCTGGCAGGATCCAAGATAAGACTGAAATGGCCCCTGGAAGAAGGCAGGTTGGCACTGTACTGGAGACTGCCTCACATCTCTCATCTGTATTTCCGCCAGTTCCACAAGTCTCTGCTAACCAGGTTTGGTTATATTTCTGGCCCCCGTGGATCGGTCTCCAAGTCAGCCCAGGGATGGCTCCCTGGTGAGAGACCCTTGTTCTAGTCCCACTTCTAAGTTCTCAGAGGAGAGAGTGTGCTTCTGACTGTCACAGCCTCAGTTTAGTGACAACTCTTGGTAGGGGAGAAGGTTCAGGAGAGCAGGAAAGTCCCTCTCAGTGAGAAGAGAAGCTGGGTGAATCCTAGAACGGCCTCTGCCTCTTCTGGTGATGCTGAGTGGAAGCATCTGGCTAGACGCGGATTCATACAAGAGCACTATGAGAGTCAACGGGAGCGTAGGGGCAGGGTGATGAGCTCAGTTACTAAACAAAGTGCTGGCTGTGCAAGCATGTGGACCTGGTTGCGATCCATGTACAAAGCTGGGTGTCCTGTCATTCTGGCAGCAGAGACAGAAAGACCTGGGGCTTACTGATGAGTCTAGCCAGTGGATGAGCTCCAGGTTCAGTAGGAGATCCTGTCTCAAGACAGACAGACAGACAGACAGACAGACAGCCGGACAGACAGTTGGATGGATGAATGGATGATAGATAGATGATAGATAGGATGGAGAATAAGCTCAACAAAGACACACAACGTTAACCTCTGCCCTGTCTATACATATGAATGTGCGTGCATTTACCACGTACAGATAGACAAAATAACATTGGTGGGTCACAATCACATTAGAGAAATTCCTGGATGTCAAGATAAATGACCTAACTGTTGTGTAGATTTCCCCATGATAAATGTAAGGTTCAGTGAGTGTCGTGAGTCTTTGTCAGGATCATTACAGTCTCGATGTTCATGAAGCCTGTGCAGGTTAGAGTCTATTTAGAGCTGTGTATGGTGGCCCCTGCCTGTAACCTCAGCATTCCAAAGCGGAGGTAGAAAGACTGCCGTGACTGAAGGCTACTCCAAGTTGTAGTGAGTTCCAGCTCAGCCTGGGCTGGAGAGACAGACCATGTCTCAGTAACGAAACAACCCACAAAAGAAGAAATGAGCAGAGGTGCCACTAAAGCTGATGACCTGCATTTGACTCCCCAAAGCCCTCCGTGGAAGGAGACAACTATCAGAATTGTCCTCTGACCTCCACAGTCACACGTGTACACATACATGTATGTGTGCATGCATGCACAATTATATATATATATGTGTGTGTGTGTGTGTGTGTGTGTGTATATATATATATTTATGTTGGAAACAACCTGAGTGTCCATCAATAAAATGGTTATGATAACTATGAAATATCTATCCCACACAGTTCAATGCAGTCATTAAAAAGAATGCTGCTGCTGCTGGGCCTAGTGACACAAGCCTGTAATCTTAGCTGCTTGGAAACTGAGGCAGGAGGAGTACAAGTTCAAAGCCAGCCTGGGAAACCTAGATCTTGTTTCAAAATTGAAAAAAAAAAAAAATAGCTGGGCGGCAGTGGCGCACATCTTTATTCCCAGCACTCGGGAGGCAGAGGCAGGTGGATCTCTGTGAGTTTGAGGTCAGCCTGGGCTACAGAGTGAGATCCAGGACAGGCGCAGAGCTACACAGAGAAACCCTGTCTCCAAAAACATAAACAAACAAACAAATAAATAAATAAATAAATGGAGCTGGAGGTAAAGCATTTACCTAGTGTAAGAACTCAGGTTCAAATTGAAGCATTCATTTTTTCTTAAAAAGAGATGTAAAGCTATAATCACAGACATGTGACAAATCAAAGAGTAAGCAAGGTAATAAAATGATGTAAACAAACATCATGATTCTATGTGAACATGTTTTAAGTGCATAGCTTTAAAATAGTGGAAATGTGGGGCTGGAGAGATGGCTCAGTGGTCAGTGGCTTGGTGGTTCCAGAGGACCCAGCACCCACCCAGCAGCTCACAATTGTCTGTAACTGTAGCTCCCAGAGAATCCTCTTCTGACTTCTATGGGCACTGTACACACAATGTACATATATACATGCATGCAGGCAAAAACATCCATACATATAGAATAAAATAAATAAAAGTAGAAACATGTCCGAAAGAACATTCGAGAAACTGTCAAAGTGGGTTTCCTCTGGGGAAGGAAGTGGCATTAATGGTGAGAAGGGAGATAAAGAAAGATACTCACTTTTTACATGTTTATGTACTTTAAAAGAAAAATGAAAGTGCAGTGCACCATTAAAAAATAAATTACAAAGCAATCCGATTCTGTGTCCAGTTAGATTGGAAAGGGACACAGAGTCCCGGGTTAGAATAATAACCCGGCCCCTCTGCTGCTGAAGGTCCCATTCAACAGCTAGTACTGTCCATACTGCAGGCACAGATACGAGTCACTTATCGACCCCTTCTACACTTAGAGGGCCCCGTGGTCGGGGTCCCTGGGCTCTCACATCTCACTGACCAGGGAACTGAGGCTCTGAGAAGATGCTACCGTCCGTCATCACCCTGCTGCTAAGTGGCAGGGTTCAGATTCTAGTCCTGAATCTTTGCTTTTTGCTGTTTGGTATTTTGTTTTGTTTGGTTTCTCAAGAAAGGGTCTGTGTAGCCCTGGCTGTCCTGGAACTCACTCTGTAGCCCAGGCTGACCTCGGACTCACAGAGATCCACCTGACTCTGCCTCCCAAGTGCTGGGATTAAAGGCGTATGCCACCACATGCCTTTCAAGTCACATGACTTTTTAAAGTCAGGGTCTCTTGTAGCCCAGGTTGGCCTTAAACTCACTCACTATGTCAGTAAAGATGACCTTGAAATCCTGATCTTCCTGCCTCTATCTCCCAAGTGCTGGAATTACAGATGTGTGCATAATGCCCAGTTCCTCCAGTCTGTGCTTTGATCACGTGTACTAAACCACTCTCATACAAAAACACTCTTCACCCCCAAGTAGCTCATGTCATGTATGAGAAAGCTGGTACTCATTCTCAGTACTTGGAGACACCTGTTTTCAAGTTCAAGCATCCGCCACACTTTTGAGCTCTATCATGCAAGGAATCTCTATTTTATTCTCGATATACCTCTGATAATAAGTGGTGATTTAAAGTGTCTACACCTTCTTGGACATTCAGTTTGAGAGGTAGTTTAAGTGTCTTCTCTTGGAGTAGTGACTGGATTAGTGGCTCACTTCTAAGGAAGAGGATGAAATGAAGAAGGTAGCATGTGAGTTTAGGAAGCAGGATGTGAAAGTCACATTGGCATAGACCAGTGGGTCTCAACCTTCCTAATGCTGTGACCCTTTAATACAGTTCCTCTTGTTTAGTGACCCCAACCATAAAATTATTTTGTTGTTACTTCATAACTGTAATTTTGCTACTGTTATGAATTGTAAATATCTGATATGCAGAATATCTGATGTGACCCCTATGAAAGGGTCATTTGACCCCCTCCCCAAAGGGGTTTCCACCCACAGGTTGAGAACCACTGTTCTATAAGGAAGCAGGCTGAGCAAGCCATGTGGAGCAAGCCAGGAGGCAGCACTCCTTCATGGCCTCTGCATCAGTTCCTGCCTCCAGGTTCCTGCCCTGTTCAAGTTCCTGTCCTGACTTCCTTTGATGATGAACAGTGCCATGGAAGTGTGAGCCAAATAAAGCCTTTCCTCCCTAAGTTTCTTTAGTCATGGTGTTTCATCACAGTAGTAGTAACCCAAACTAAAACAGCATGCAATAGCAATTGATGAAGGAAGAGGCCACGAATTTGAATGAGAGCAGAGTGGGAGAGTTTGGAGGGAGGAAGGATAAGGAGAAATGTAATTGAAATATAATCTCAAATCGGGCGGTGGTGGCACACACCTTTAATCCCAGCACTGGGAAGGCAGAGGCAGGCAGAGCTCTGTGAGTTCAAGGCCAGCCTGGTCTACAGAGCAAGTTCCAGGACAACCTGGGCTACACAGAGAAATCCCATCTCAAAAAACAATATATATTTATCTCAAACAAACAACAGAAATAGCCCTCAGAAGCCAGGAATGGCTGTAGATGCCCACAGTCCTAGATGCTCAAGAGGCTGAGGCGGAGGGTCCTTCATGTTCACAATTTCAGTGCCAACTTGTAAATAGTAAGACCATGTCATTAAAAAACAAAAACAAAAACCCAAATCAATAAAACACTAGCACTTAGTAAAAGAAAAGATCTGGGCTGGAGAGATGGCTCACTGACTAAAGTAGTACTCTCACAGAGGAGCAGAGTTCACTTCCCAGTATCCACATCAAGAACTTAAAACCACCTGTAACTCCACCTCCAGGAGACCTGATGCCTTCTTCTTCTGGACTCTGCATGCAATTGAACACAGACACACAGATACAGACACACAGACACACAGATACACACACACACTTGCAGAATATTACTTTATGTAACTATGTGTTACATTTGTTTATGGAGTAGAATAGTACTTTAACCATGTAAAGATGTGTCACATTTGTTTATGAAGTAGAATATCACTTTAACCATGTAAAGATGTGTTACATTTGTTTATGCTGCCTTTATGTAATTATCTAAAGATGTGTTGCTGTTTCACCTTACCTGCCTAACTTACCTGATTGGTCTAATAAAAAGCTGAACAGCCAATAGCTAGGCAGAGGAGGAATAGGCAAGGCCAATGGGCAGAGAGAATAAGTAGGAGGAGGAATCTCGGAGAGAAGAGAGAAAAAGGGAGAAAGAGAGGGAGCCACCCAGGGCCAGCCAGACTTGAGTAAGCAGGGGGAAGTAGGACATACAGAATGAAAGGAAGGTAGAAAGCCCCAAGGCAAAATGTAGATGAAGAGAAACAGGTTAATTTAAGTTAAAAAAAAAAAAAAGCTAGCCAGAAACAAGCCTAAACTAGGGCCAAGCATTCATAACTAATAATAAGTCTCCATGTCATGATTTGGGGGCTGGTGATCTGAGAAAGTTTAACACACACACACACACACACACACACACACACAGAGAGAGAGAGAGAGAGAGAGAGAGAGAGAGAGAGAGAGAGGACTTTAAGAGAGAGAGAGAGAGAGAGAGAGAGAGAGAGAGAGAGGACTTTAAAAGAGAGAGAGAACTTTAAAGGAGAGAGCTAAAAAATCAGCCTCTCTTATTGAAAATGGGATCTTTTTTGGGGGGGGGGGCGGGATTGGAATTCACTTTAATGAGAACCATTTCCTCAGTAACTGTGATTTGTTGTAATCTCAGCTGTGTGGCATCAGGACTTTGTTTCCTGTTCCACAGGCTTCAGATGCCATTGCACTACCAGCTCCCCAGTGCTCTTGAGGCATGTGCTGGATGTGGTCCCTTCTGTGGGAAGTCCTTGTGGCAGCTTCAGGGGCTGGATGCGTATCAAGTGTTTAACCATTTTCAACTTTGCCTTCACCGAGGGGATGTTCTTGTGAATTTGAGGGGTATGTGCCTTCTGAAGTCCAAGCATCTTGATTGTATCTTTTTCCCAGCATGGACACCTTTTTGTACTTTTTATTCTTGTAACAATGTGCAGTTTATGAGGGTGCTGGGGGTTCCCACTGTATTTTTCATGATCTTCAGGTCTAGGCTGAAACACTTTACCTGGAATCCTTGATCTGGTAAATTTGTGACGAATCCAATCTGTACCAATGAGAGATTCCACACCTTTTTTCACAGTCTGCAGTCTGCCTGGAGGCCTCAGAAATACTGAGCACAAAATGCCAGCCATAAGTATAGTAATTCTCTTTAGAAGCCACGACCGCTCTGTCCAGGCTGAACGTCGAAAATGGGATCTTTAATGGAGTCCCAACATTTCTTTTACAGTGTAAGAGGACAATTCTTCCTTCCTTTAATGACTGAATCATTGAGCCTGATGCCCCAGGCTGGAACAGGAGGTGATGCTGAGGAAGCCAAGTGCCTGGACCTCGTCTCTGTTCTGGCAAAGGAGTTAGGAAAGTGAGGCAAAGAGGATTCTTGATTCCAGGACTAACTTCCCAGAGAGGGAAGGTTGTGCTGTCCAGTTAAGAGGAAGGCTCAGGCGCGGGGGGTGGGGGTGGGTGGGGGGTGTTCCCACATGGAATTACACAAGAAACTGTTCAAAATTAGTCCTCAACACTTGGGGTGGACCCACAAGAGGAAAGAAAAGGGAACAGCGCACTCAAGAAAAGGGGCCCAGCTTGAGCCTTCAGAAGCCCTGGGTACTACGGAGGGGCTCGGGTGGCCTGCATCTTCTGTAGCAGACACAGAACATGGCTCAGCTGAGAGAAGACAGGCTAGAGGGACCCACGGCAAAGAGGAGGTGGAATGCAGGATGTAAGGATGATTCAGAGTGGTCCACAGTGCTGGCAAGAGGTGGTAGGCCTGAGTTAACAGAGGCAGACCACCATATCCTGATCAAATGGGAAAAAAATGAAATCCCATAAAATACCTTAGAGGCAGAGCTGAGCAACAGAGGCCCCATCAAACCACAAACAGCACCTAGGGGACTTCGAGGGACTCTGGCTACAGAGTTTTAGGAGCAGATAGCTCACCCCAGGCACCTGAATGCTCATGGGAGAGAAAAAAATTCTAATATTATTCAAATAAATTTACATTAAAAATTTCAAAGTACAGGGAGCTGTGGAGACAGCTCGGTGGCTAAGAGTACTTGCTCTGCAAGCAAGAGGGTCCTGAGTTCAAATCCCAGCACTCAGGTAAAAAGCTGGGCATGGCTTCAGAAGCCTATAACCCCAGTATGTGGGGATAGGGACAGGGCAGTTCCCAAGAGCTCACAGCTTAAATTGTGAGCTTTTGGTTTATCGAGAGACCTATTCTCAAGGTGATAAGATGAAAATTGATGGAGGAAGACACTGATCATCTTGCTCTGACCTCTACCCGTGTGTGCATGGCAACACATACCCACATACTTATGGACACACACACACACACACACACACACACACACACACACACACACACACAGAATTTCAAAGTACAAACAAAACAGTAAAGATTTATCTGGACACACTGAAAGATTTATCTGGCACACCAAAAACCAAAGGCTTTTGCCGGTCAGAACCCACCAAGAGAGCGGAACTGAAAATCCCGATTTTCCACTCCTGTGCACTGCTGAAGAGTACCGTGCGCCACCAGCCCCATCCTTGACCATCTGTAGCTGCTTGTTGACATTACTGCAGGATAACCACTCTGGTCCAAAAATATTCAAGCCATAAACTCCGACTGGTGCCATACCGGGGACGGCCCTAGGGACTGAAAGTAGCAAATCCATTTGAAGAAGTCAAGTTTATCTTGGACAGCCATGTGTTTACACAAATATGGTTTCAAGGTCAGTGACAGAGCAGAGTGCACAACTGGGCACATAGTGACAGGCGCTGGAGAGGGAAGTACGAGCGAAGCAAAAGCAGGATGACAGGAAGAACAGAGGCAGGAAGAGTTCGGATGCCAGGGCTGCTGGGTGGATTTTAAAATTATCGCAATCATTGTGGTTAAAGAACTAAGAGACAAGCATCAAGTGGCAGAGACATTTTTAGAAGAATCAAACATCGAGAAGTGAAGTTTACTGTAACAGAAAATGAAGGCAAAACAAACATGAGTGGAGGCTGGCCACAGGCAGACAACCAGAGAACGAGGGTCAGGTCACCAGACTTGGCGGGACACGACGCATGCATGCAGAGAGTCAGCGTATACAGGAGAGACACGACAGTCCGTGAGAGTGAGCTGGCGGATGGCTCAGCTGGTGACGGCCTGAGTTCCGTCCCCAGATTCCGTTGTGGAAGGAGAGAATGGACTCCTGAAGTTGTCCTCTGCCTTCCATGAGTGGACCAACCCCTTCCACAAACACACACACACACACACACACACACACACATCACATCACATCACATACACACAAACACACCACACACACACATCACATCTCACACACACATCACACACACATCACATCACACACACATCACATCACACACACATGCACACAAGTATATAAATAATTCTTCAAAAAGATTCATGGGAGTGGGAAACATAGGTATTAGTAGGGATCTAGAAGAGAAAGATCAGATGGTAGAAGTCTTTGTTTTTATTTTGCTTGCATATGTATGTGCTGTGCATGCATTTGAATGGGCCCACATGTGTGCAGGTGCCAATGAGTGTGTGTGAGGGAGGTTGTTGGATGTCTTCTTTGAATGAGCCTAATTTGATGAGGCAGGGTCTCTCACTGAACCTGGCACTTACCGATCAGGTTGGTCTGACTAGCCAGCTTGTCTCAGGATCCACTGTCTCTATCTCCCAAGCACTGAGATTACAGGCTGGCACCAGCATACAAGACTTTTATGTGAATTCTTGGGACCTGAATTCTGTTCTTTGATGCTTGTATGAGAGTTCTGTCCATGGAGCACCTGGCAGAGACTTTTAAAACAGAAATACTAGCCAACAGTATGACTTATAGGAGTCCGTATGCCCAAGAAACCAAATAGATTTCAAGTAGGGAAGAAAAGAATTTACATCCTCGTCCCCATCATAAAACAAATGAGCAGCACAGATGTTGCTGCTGAGGAAGAGGATACAGGCAGCGAGGAGACAGCATCATCAGAGGAAGAGTGCTTTGCTCAAACACTGACTTCTCAATAATGGCAATGAGGCTATGGTTGAGGCTCAGGTAATAGGATGCTTGCCTACCGAGCAGAAGGCCCTGAGTTTAATCCCCAATACCACATAAACTGATCACAGCTGCACATACCTGTAAACCTAGCACTTAGGGGACTGAGGCAGGAGGATCAGGAGTTCAAAGTCAGCCTCAGCCACATCATCAGTTTTAGGCTGGCTGGGACCACAAGAGACCTTGTCTCAAATAAAACAAAATAGAAATGGAAAGACAAGGAACCATGAGAGCACAATGGAAAAATCTGCTGTCTTGCAGATCCTGGTAGAAGAAATTCCAAATGACGTCATTCTGAAGGACAAGAAAGGGGGGAACACTCAAGAACAATCAGGAAGGTTGGGAAGGACGTGCCTTGCTAGCTCAAGGACTCAAGCGGCAGAACTCACATAAAAAGAGGAGGAGGAGCAGGAGGAGCAGGAGGAGCAGGAGGCGAGGTTAATCCAAGCATAACAGGGAGGATCTGTAGTCTACTGCTGGCAAGGTGGACCGGTGAATCCCTAGGACCTGCCGGACAGCCAGCCTAGCCTACCTGATGAGCTTCAGACTAGTGAGGGACCTTGTCTCAAAAATGAAAGGTGGGTGGTGTCTGAGGAGTATCACCTAAGGCTGTCCCTCTGGCCTCTGCATGCGCGCGCGCGCGCGCGCGCGCACACACACACACACACGCACACGCGCACACACACGCACACACACACAAAGAAAAAGTAAGACTGAAAGTAGGTACATTATTCCATATATTGCCAGACTGAAAAGATAATAAAATAAAATGAATGGCATAATGCCAATGTCTTGGAAAACATGGACTGTATAAACTCAGCACAAGGTTTGCAAATCTTATAATGATACCAAAAAAAAAAAAAGTCAAGTCATTCATGGTGGGAAATACAAGGACTATCATGTAATGCTATCATTCTTTTAAGGAGCAAAGTGTTTGAATAGCACATAAGAGAAGGGATGCCAGGCAGTGGTGGTGCACGCCTTTAATCCCAGCACTCAGGAGGCAGAGGCAGGCAGATCTCTGTGAGTTCAAGGCCAGCCTGGGCTACCAAGTGAGTTCCAGGAAAGGCGCAAAGCTACACAGAGAAACCCTGTCTCAAAAAACCAAAAAAAAAAAAAAAAGAGAGAGAGAGAAGGGACAACTCTTCAAGATCACATTAAGATACTAAATACATCATGGACAGTAGTAGGTAACATGATTACAGAGGAAATTAATCTATGGACATAGTGACAAAAATCTAAAACAAAAAGTAGGCAAACTAAACCCAGCAATACATAAAGATATGACCAAGCCAGACTACCCTAGGGATACAAAACCAGGTTAATAATAGAAACTGAGGGCTGGAGAGATGGTTCAGCAGTCGAGAGCACTGGCTGTTCTTCCAGAGGACCCGGGTTCAATTCCCAGCACCCACATGGCAGCTCACAACTGTCTGTAACTCTAGTTCCAAGGGGATCCGACACCTTCACCCCAGTACACATAAAATAAATTTAGAAAAATAGAAACTGACTGGAGGTTTTTTTCTTCCATCATATATGTGTACATACATGTAGGAGATTTGACCAAGCTCCCAACATGTCACCTGCCAGTGTGTTTGCTCAGATACAGACACAATGGAAATAACAAGTAGCATATTTTTATTTAAAAATGGGTTCAAAAGGGTCGTAACAATGAAACACAAGCTAACAAAAAAAAAAGCTCTACATGCAATCCATGAACTGCTTTTTTTTTTTTTTTTTTTTTTTTTTTTTTTTTTTTTTTTTTTTTTTTTTTTTTTTTTGTTACAGATCATATGGATCATATTGCATATTTTTTCAAGTCATTTGATTCATTTTGCTCATCCAGTGGCTGTCTAACTGCTGGGTACAGAAAAAAAAAAACAAAAAAAAAAAATACAAAAAGTGGAGTCAGTAACACCAACTGAATGACCCAATTAGCTTAATAATAAAACCCGATCAACATGAGGGAAACTGAAGACCAGAGATACAGAGCACAGTCCTGGAATTCTTACTATAATCAACAGGCGAGTCTGTTCACCACCACTCACTACAGAGAGATCAGAAGTTCAAGGACACCACTGGTGCTACACACAAGATTGATCCAGTCTAAAAGAGAAACAGAGCCATGGCACCAGGCACACACATGGTATACAGACATACATGCAAGCAAAACTTTTATGTATATATGTATATATATGTATATATATACATATATACACATACACACACACACACACACACACACACACACACACACACACACACACAGAGTCAGGCAGGGCAGCACATAAAGCCCCAGCCTTGGATCTGTGTGTATTGAGGGTAAGTATAGACAAGTGGATGCCTGAAGCGCACTGGCCACAGAGCTTTGCAGGATCAATGAACTTTAGGTTCAGCAAGAGATCATCTCTCAAAAGAAATAAAGAGAGGCCAGGGAGATGGCTCAGCTCTTAAAGGGCTTGCTGAGCAAATGTAGGTACTGGGAGTTCGGATCCCCAGAAATCCATTTAAACTCTCCTATAATTTCAGCCTCAGTATGCAGAGATAGGGTATCCCTAGAGCAAGCTGGCTAGCCAGACTTTCTTGGTGAGCTCTGGGTTTGACTGAAAAACCTGCCTCAAGGAATAAGGTAGAAGAGAGATCGAGGATAATTCCTGACATTGAGCTCAGGCTTCCATGTGTTCCTGCAGAATATGCATTCATAACCATGCAAGCATGCTTACATGCAAACATACACTCAAACACATATGAAGAATAGAAAAAAAGATAAAGGTAGAGAGAGCAATTGAGGAAAGACACCCAGCACCCACCTCAGGCTTCCACACACATGTACATATCACACACACACAGACACACAGACACACACACACTCCTTCCTACTCTAAGGGAGTCTTGGTACCAAAATGTTTGAGGACTCTGTCCTGGAGAACTTTGCATACTGTGTGCTCTGGAAGGACAAGACGCCTCAGCAGCATTTTCCCGAATAGCCTGAAACCATGAAGCAATCCAGACACACCCAACAGTAGAAGAGATAATGGAGAGTTAACTGTTGTCACATAGGAAGTGTGAACAGCAGGGACATTAGCAAAGCATACTACAACAGCCCATAGGACACACATGACCCTATCAGGAAATCAGCGAGAATTGAAGCACAAGACAATATATTACATGACTTGAAAGATGCTTGAGTCATGGGTAAAACACAGTCACTGTGGGCCATAGGAAAGCAGTAATCATTACCCTAAAAGTCAAGATAAGGGGGACTTTACAGGAGGGTGAAGGAGAGAAGGGAATAGAAGAGGATACTTCTGAGCAGTCAGAACATTCTGTGTCCAAATAACACATTTGGGGGAGCAGTTTATAATTACTCCTTAAACTGTACATACATTATATCGGTGCTTTTCTGTATGTGTTACACGTGACTCATTTGGCCTTCAAAAATGTATATTCTTCAGGGAAACATGACATTCATTTTTTTTAAAGTCCCATTGACTCTTTAAAGAGTCCCATTTGATCTTACTAATTTGACAATTTACACAAGGCTGGGTGTGGTGACTCACATCTGTGTTCTCAGAACTCACGAGTCTGAGGGTAGCCTGGTCCACATGAGACCTCTGAGATAGCCTCTACACAGCGAGACCCTGTCTCAAAACTATAGCAATGACCAAAAAAGGTAATTTGACAATTGTGGTTGTGGTTCCTCTCGGAAATGTGTGTATTAGTCAGGGCTCCAAGAGAAAAGAAATCACGTATACAACTTTCGAAATTTGGAAAGAGTATAATGCAGAACTATTTATGAAAGTGTGGTTATGATATAAGACAGCCAGAGGCAACAGTAAAATAGCCTAGCTTTGGTAAACTGGCTTACTATTCCCACCCAGAGGCCAGAATTGGCAAGGGGGAAAACGTGAGTGTTAGAAACAGGAGATGTGCCATAGTAGGAGGAGAGTCTAGTTAAGAGCTATGGTGATAGCGGCAGGGTGGAGCCAGCCCATGATGCAGAAGGACGAATTTGATGTATCCCCTCCTTTCCTCTCTCCCTTCTGATCAGCTGTCCGTGTTTTCTGTTGCTGAAGCCAGCCAAAGTTAGACAGCCAGAGATGCTACTCACATGGCTTCCTGGGGACCTACACAGAATGCAGCAGGGTTCAAGGGTACAGAACAGAGCTAGAGAGCTGAGGAGCTGGGAACATGCCTACCTGATCCCAGAACAGTAGCCACCTGCAGGGTTTCTCTTCTACCATAGGAGGGAGAGGGAGAGGAAAAGAGGTGGACGAACACAGGGCCAGGTTAGTCCCGCCCTGCTTCTGGAGCTCATCTCAAGGTCAAGCTGACACTCTTGTGCCTTCTTCCTCTCTCTCCTACTTTTGCCAACATTTCAGTTGGATGTGGCATCCCCCCATTTTGGGCCAGGGTAAAGATGTTTCTGCTTCACTTTTCTCAAGCAGGCATTGCATACGGGCGTGAGAGACAAATAGTCATATG
This sequence comes from Peromyscus leucopus, assembly GCF_004664715.2. Lineage (NCBI taxonomy): Eukaryota > Metazoa > Chordata > Mammalia > Rodentia > Cricetidae > Peromyscus > Peromyscus leucopus. The sequence goes on from NC_051064.1 coordinate 104,311,351, forward strand.
CTTTGCTGAACAGCTGCCCTTGTCCACTGACCAGGTCACAGGGCCAAGAGGCTGACACATACCCACCCACAGGCCCATCCTCCAGATGTAGCTGCAGGGTAATCAACTACTAGTAAGGATCTGGCAGCCCTTCTTGAAATTAGTCAGATGACCTGAGGAAGGGAGCAGAGGGAAGCGTAGCTTCCATGTCTTTGGAACTCTGTCAATCATACTTCATATTTTTAGATGAGGACACCAAAAGCAAACATGTTTTGGAGATGTCTGCCCAAGCTGGCATCATTGGTACATCAACTGGGACCAGACACTCAGCCTCTGATGACTAGACACACTGGAGGAGGATGTCTCTGCTATACATTTACTTATTTACTATGTGTGTATGAGTTTGTGTGTGCGTGAGTATATGTGTGCATGTGTGTGCACTCATGTGTGTGCCTTTGTGTGTGTACATGGGTGTTTCTCTTTCTGTGTGTGTGTGTGTGTGTGTGTGTGCGTGTGCGTGTGCGTGTGCGTGTGCGTGTGTGTGTGTGTGTGTGTGTGTGTGTGTGTTTGCTGAGAACACAGTACTCATGAAGAGGTCAGAGGATAACTTGTGGGAGTTAGTGCTCACCTTCCACCCTGTGGGTTCTGGGGTTTGAACTTGAGTCCTCGGGCTTGACAGCAGGCACCTTACCCATCCAGCCATGTCTCGATCTGACATCTGAGTCTTACCACCGTAACCAGCAGACCTGGAAAACTGCCGTAACACGATGTTACCTGGTGATAAAGATGACTCAGGGGAAGGCCAGGCACATAGTACCAGATGTCCTGTAAATACTAAGGCACTGTGGGGAATAATAAGACATTTGTCATCCCGCTGTCGAACTGGCAAGCTACAGAAGGGAGCTGCTTCTGTCCTGGGATTTTCCAAATCCAAGCCTTCTCCAAAACAATTCCTCAGCATGATGACTACTCCAGCGCACTGAAATGTGTTTGCTAATAAATTTCCTTAGAACTGAAAAATAATTCCATTTTCCTTTTGTAACATTTCCTGTCCATCTCCCCAAAAGAGCTTTCACTGTGGCTTTTATTTTTGGCCACAGTAAAGTCAACGTTAGGGGAGCAATTAAGGGCTCATTTCAATTTGCAACACACCATCAAAATGGACCTGCTGCACCAGAGGGATTTGGGGAGCTGTACTAGGGCATTTGGAAGTGACTCTGCATTTCAGGATCACCACAGCCCATTAGGCTGATCCCTAAGTGGCAAGTGATGAGGCAGAGGAGGAGGAGGGAGGAGGCAAAAATGAACCGAAGAGATGAGAATGAGTCAGCTAAAGGGAAACCGGTTTGTAAAGGTTAATCGCTCTCCTCCAATCTTCTTAACCGTCTGAATATATTAATCACATTTTAGCCTCTTTTATTATCCTTTACAGTTCTAAACTTTTAGACGTTACCAGTTCTCCTGAGCTAGGACCAATGAGATGAAGAACTTTGCCACAAAGCTTTAATGTTGAAAGTTTTTATCCCCTTAGTCGGTAGTTGGTTAAGGCACCTTGATAAGGAGAGAACTAACTTTACATATTAGTGCTTTGCTACAGTGGTCAATGAAGAAAATGAATAGAACATTTTCTTTAGGTTTTCAATGCTGTATATCAAAGAAGAAATGAATCTGGGGGCGGGTGTTCGGTTTAATTCTTAAGTTGGTAGGAAAAGGTATTTTGTGATGGGAGAGCATTGGACACCAAGATCATACAAATCGAGTGGGTGCTTTTAGCTTTCATCTCAGATGAAAACACAATAAACATTTTAAGTATCATGTTCGTTACTTTAAAAGTGGAATATGCTATTGTTAAGATCTAATAAGCTTTAATGACAGTATATAGCTGTGTGACTACGAATTACAGTTCTAGAAAGTTCCTTTATCCCTTTGTCTCGTTCTAGTCAAACTCTTAACCTTATGCCTCCATCAGTTAGCACTTACAGTCACTTTTTAATTTCTTCTCCATGCTAAGTTTGCCTGCTGCTGGACTTCATGGAAGTGAAGTCATGCCATCTGTATTACATCTGGTTTCTTTCACTCAGCACATGTCTAGATTCATCCATGGCTTTGCCTGTCAGTAGTTCTTCCTTTTTCTCACTGTGCATACTCCTTCTATAAATATACACAATGTGTTGGTCTGTGCTATTGATGGGCATATATATATATATATATACATATATATATATATATATGCTATTAAAAATGTAACTGCTAGGAGCATTCTATTTGTTTGTTTTTAGACATGCTCGCACCAGCCTGGACTAGCCTGAAACTTACTAAGTCACTAAGTAGCCTGTCCTCCTGCTTCAGCCTACTGAATGCTGGGATTACATGACTTCACCTCCACAGTAAGCTTACGAACCTTCTCATGCAAACCTTTCTCTGGACATGCACTTGCCTGTCCCCTGGGCATGTACCTAGAGTCACCTGGTAACTCTTCCATTGTCCAGAGAATTGCCAGGCTGTGTTCTTCATTTCCAACTCCACCAGCAATGGATGCTTCTGATGTCTCCACATTCTTGCCAATACTTTTTTTTTTAACCAATTTCTTAAATTAAACACGTGTTAAAGAATGTGAGGTTCTATTCATTGTGCTTTTGATTTGCATTCTCTTAGTGATCGATCAGGTTGAGCATCTTTTCAAGTGTATATTGGCAGTCTGTCCACCTTCTTTGGATGACTAGCTATTCAGATTCTTTGCCCATTTTTTATTGGGCAGTCTTTTGAGTTAAACGGGTCAGGGCTGCTACAAATCATCTTAGCCCCTTTCAGTCAAAAGAAGCAATGAAAATCCAACACACTGGCTTAAGCACACAGGGATTCGGCTGTATCATAGAACCAAAGGAGCCTGGGAGTAGTTCTCGGAGTGGGGAGTGTGTGCCACCAGAACCTGTTTTTTGCCTACTCATCACTTGGCTGTGTTCTTGCTGTGTGTGCGTTTTTCTTGGCCAGGCTGCAACAGCTCCAGCCACTCCAGCCTTGCCACCTTCTCAGGTTCGGCCCGAATAGGAGAGAGCAGTTGTGCCCGCCAGTAGTGCCCACCAGTTGTGCGCCAGTAGTGCTGGCCGATATTGATTCTGACTGTTTACCTAGAGATTCCAACCCAGGGCCCCAGAGGAGTGGGATTTATAGGTCAGGACTGAAACTAAAAAACCCAACGGGATAGAGGAATTTTTCTAGGGAGAAATTAGGTTTACCAAAAGGAAAACGCATGCTGGAGTGTCAAAAACAAGCAACTACCTACCGTGGGCTTCCCAGCTACCAAGATTGGTTTCTGATGGGGTGTGTCATCACGATGCAGTGAGTCAGACCTGGGGAATGTCCTTCAACTACAGCCTGAGCAGAAGACTGAAGTGGCCATATCAGTAAAGCTCCCAGAATGTCAGTGGAATCAGCAAATTCCTCTGATTGACTTCCAGGGGTGGGAGTGAGTACCAACCTTCCCCCCCACACACACACACACCACCACCGATACTCGATTCATATCTACATAGCAGGCCCTTTATTCTTAGAACATGGGAAGGGTGGGAAATGGGCCACCATAGCCCAGAATTTCATGGTGAGAAACTCTTAGGGCAGCGATCTGGCTAACGGGTTTCTAAAGGGTCTGTTTTTGACGCGGGTTACATCTTGACTAAATAGCTTTTGAGGCCGGTGCTGTCTGAGATGGCTTAGGTCTGGTGGTGTGGACTCGTCTGAAAGCTTTAGTTATCCCCTGAAAGGACCTAGATTGGCCTCTCTCCATCTTCATTGCCCTGGACCTGCTTTGCATAAGCAGGAGAAGCCAAGAAAAATTTCTTCATGCACATTTCTCCTCTGCCTCCTTGTTGGTCGGGTTACCTGGGAAGCAGACGGACACCAGGATAGAATTGGAGATCCACGAAATTAAGTGAATTAGTAATATCTGTGAAAGGAAGCAAGTACTAGAAAGGGCAGTTCAGTCTCAGAGGCATGATGGAGGTCTGTGATCGCGGCAGGAAAAGAGGAAGGAAGGCTCGTGGGGGGAGGGGCGTAAAACTTTGGGCTGCGAGAACAGCCATAGAAACATGGAGACAACCTAGCAAAGAGCCCTCACAAAGATTTTTCACTGTGAGAAATGCTTAGGGCAGCGATCTGGCTAATGGGTTTCCAGAGGGGCTGTTTTTGAGACAGGTTACATCTTCACTAAACAGCTTCATTAAGAAAGGAGTCTCAGGCCGGGCGGTGGTGGCGCACGCCTTTAATCCCAGCACTCGGGAGGCAGAGCCAGGTGAATCTCTGTGATTTCGAGGCCAGCCTGGGCTACACAGAGAAACCCTATCTCAAAAAACCAAAAAAAAAAAAAAAAAAAAAAGAAGAAAAGAAAGGAAGGAGTCTCATGCTATATGGCAGTGTTCATCGTGATAGACAGCAGTACCCCATCATCCTCAGCCACTGTTTGAGGCGGCTCCGGAAAAAGTATTACACCCCAGAGGCTAGGTAGATCCAAAAAGTGGGTTTGTCAAAAAGTTGTTTGCACCCCAAGTAACAGGTTCTTTTGTTTGTTTGTCTGTTTTATTTTGAGACAGTTCTATAGTCCAGGTTGGTCTTGAACCCTTTATGTAGCCCAAGCTGGCCTTGAACTCATGATCCGCCTGCTTCAGTCTTCCAAGTGCTACAAACTGTAGATGTGAACCACCTTGCCCAACAGCAGGTTTTCTTGAAACGAGGTGTTCACAGCTCTACAGTGGCCTAACTCCACAACTATCCAAAAGGTCTGCTCTTGCTTATAGTGAAGCTCTCAGAAGGAGACTGGAGGTGCTGTGCTCCACAGAGTTGTCTGGCCACTCCATCAGGCTTCCTTTGTGTGACCTCTCCGTTCTGTGCCTCAGGCCTCTTCGGAAATACTTCCTCAGCCTGCAATGTTTTTTTTGTTTGTTTTGTTTCATTTTTGTTTTTTCTTTTCTTTTTGTTTGTTTTGCTTTTTTTTTTTCCGACTCCTGACCTAGTTTCATTTACACTGCTGTAATTTTTTTTTTCTTTTAATTTTTGGCCAAAAGCAACTTAGAGGACAAAGGCTTTATTTTAGCTCGCAGTTCTTAGGCTCCAGTCTATCATAGCTGAGAGGTCAAGATGGCAAATAGCTAGCTAGTCCCATCACACCTACAGTCAAGACTGTAGAGAGAAATGGACGCATGCATGCTGGCTGCTCAGCTCCTTCTCTCCACTCTCACATAGTCCTGGGCCTGCACCCAGGGATTGGTGCCGCCCACAGTGGGCTGGGTCTTCCACACCAATTCACATAACAAAGACAATCTCTCACAGACATGCCCCCAGGCCCACCCAGCCTATACAGTCCCTCACTGAGACTCTCTTCCTGGGTGACTCCTGACTGTGGCAACTTGACAAAACTAAAATCCTACACCCCAATGGGCTCAGTCTCTCCTTTATGTCTCTGCTCACAATTCCACATCCCCTCCTGGTGTTATTTTTCTCTATTCTATCTGTTTTTAAAAGTGTGTTCTGTGTTTATTACGTGTCCCCTTTGATTACAACTGACTTCAAGTTTATTTGTCTGCTCCTCTACCTCTACAGGCCAGGAGAGTGACCGGCTCATTGCAGACGGCAATAAATATGTATCCAGTAGGAAAAAAGGAAGAACGAAGGGAGGGAGGAGGAGACGAAGGACAGGAGGAGGGAAGTGAGCAGGAAGGAGAAGGGAAAGAGGAGGAAGAACCTGGTGGGGTCACAAAAATCATGCAAAAGTCAGCAGATTCCACTAATCCTTTGTCTTTCTGATGCAAACGTTGCTTCCGAGGTCATCCGTCCCTGAAGGGAACAGTGGAGTTGTGTACTTCAAAATCAGAATTCTAACTTAGAGATAAAAATCGTATTTGTTGACTACTTTCACTTTCATAAGTTTTCACATACGTAACCCTCCCAATACCACTTCACAGTGGGTGATCATCCCTATTTTATGGCAAGGAAATAGGTCTGAAGGTACTTCATGTCCATGAAGGGTGGAATTCGCTGCCAAAACTGACCAATATCAACAAATGAAAATATGACGTCAGTGCTACGTGGGGGGTGGGAGGGTCAAATCCACTCGTCATTTGAGAATACGTGAGAGAGCAATTAAGAGTCACTTTACAGAACCAGGCATGACACACGCCTTTAATACCAATACTTGGGAGGCAGAGGCAGGCAGATCTCTGAGTTTGAGGCCACTCTACAGAGGGAGTTCCAGGACAGCCAGGGCTACACAGAAAAATCCTGTCTTGAGAAAACCAACACCTCCCCCAACAAAAAAGTCATTTTACAGAGGGTGAAATGAGAAATTACTTTTACAGTGCATAGATAGGACGTTCACCATCACAGCTATCCAATCCAAGGAAGATACCATCTTTTATGATGGAGAGTATGTATTTTTTCTTTTTCCAAAGTATGTTAAAGGGGCTAAGGAGATGGCCCCACCAGCTCCTGCACTTACATTAAAAAGCTTGGCACAGCGGCTTTTGTCTGTGGTGCCAGTGCTGAGGAAGCAGAGTCAGGTGACTCTCTGGAGCTCACTGTTCAGACAGCCTAGCTGAATCAGTTCCAGGTTCAGAGAGAGGCCTTGGCTCAAAATTAAGATGGAGAGCTATTGAAGAAGATATCTGACGTCAGTCTCTGGCACACACACACAACACACACACACACACACACACACACACACACACACACACACTATGAAATGAATGTCTGTATCCTGCTGAAATCCATACAGGGAAGATATAAGTTCCAAAGTGATCATGTTGGGTGGGGCTGTGGGAGGTGGTCAGGTTTAGACAAGGTCATGACCCATGATGGGAATCCATGTCCTTACATGAAGAAGAGGAGACACCAGTCCTCTCTCTCCAATGTAATGACACAGCAGAAAAGTGGCCAGGTAAGCGGAAGAACCGTCAAACACTGAACCTGCCAGCACTTGCGATTCTGAGCCTCACAACTGTGAGAAGTACATGTTCATTGTTGAACCTGGTGGTATTTTTGTTAAAGTGGCTAGTGCAGACTAAGACAGAGTCCACGGCATCAGAAACCCCTGTTAAAAGAGTCCCTGTGGGAGCACACCAATTGATAGACAAAAGGATGACAGAATTTTTTTAAGCTCATTGTGAATGTGGAAGTTGGTGGGTGAGTGCCAGCATTTACAAGACCTCAAAAAGCGGCCTAGCAATGTTTGCGTCTAGTTGGGAAGAGAAAGGGGATCAGTGTGAGTGAGAGGGGAGGAGGGGAAGGTCATGGGGTGAATATGATCAAAGTACATTATATACATGTAATGTTATAGTGAGGCATAATTCTACCGTTCTACTTAATTACTATATGCTAATTTAAAAAAAAATCTGTCCATCAATTCTTTTTTCAATTACAAAAGGAAACCCAGCAACTTCATAGTGGAGTCATCTCAGATACCTCCTACCTGGGACTCATAGTCACACCAACATCACATATTCTGCCAAGAAACACCAAGACACAACGGCATCTCTTGTATTTCTGCCAGAAATGAACAACCTGGCTGTCACAGTGGCCCACACTTGAAGTTCCAGTTAGCTGGATGGTTGAGGCAGGAGGACTGCTTGAGTCCAGGAGTTAGGGGACAGCCTGGGCAAGATAGCAAGTCCCTGTTTCTTTTTTGCTTGTTATTTGGTGTGTGTGTGTGTGTGTGTGTGTGTGTGTGTGTGTGTGTGTGTGTTGGATGCATGCTTATGCAGCTGTACTCACCCTTGCCTGTGTAGTGTGTGTAAAGACCAGATGTTGAAGTCCAGTGTCTTCCTCTATCGCTCTCCACCTCATTTTTTTAGACAGAGTTTCTCACCTCACCTGAAGCTCACCACCTAGCAAGGTTGGCCGGCACTTTACTCACTGAACCATCTCCGCCGCTCCCAGATTCCATTTTTTTTTTTTTTTTTTTTAAAAAAAGTACAACCCAAGTATAATTTAACTATCAGGCAAGCCATGAAAGTTAAGCCAGAGAACGTTCTCAAAAACGACTTTGCTGTCTTCTTAAAAGATGCTCCGTTTGGAGACAGTCTAGGAAGGACTGAGGGCTGTTCCAGATTAAAGAAGATGACAGAAATGTCAACATCGGGCAGTGCCCGCTCTGAACTTGGATTTCCCTCTGGTAAAATAAAATACTAAGAGGACATTACTGGAGAAATCAATGAACTGTATAGATGGACCATTTAGGTAGTGATATTGGATAACATGACTTATCTGTAATTTCTTGTTTTAGACCTTTTTTTTTTTTTTTCTGGTTCTATAAGAGAATGTCCTTTTCTCAGTAAATATTCTAAAATGTTGAAGGGATCCCTAACACATGTGGTTTCCAATATTCTCAAAAATTAAAAAAGAACACAAGAGAGAAAGTGAATAATAAAAATGAACCAAAATAAAAACAATTCCAGGCAAGGGGCACAGAGACATGTAAGATGTATCAAAATGAAAGTTGTAGGAATGTGCTTTTAATCTCAAAGGCCCTCTCTTGATGTCAACCTTGGGGCTGGGGACACATTTTTAGATAATTATCAAAGGTTTTTTTCCTTCAAGCTTTTGAATTATTTTTCAAATCAAAATAAAATCAGGAGAGTTCCAGCAAAGCAGTCATTTCTGTTGGGAATGTGACCCCTCTGCTCTTAAGAGCTGGGTCAGGCGGCCAGAAGGGGTTGTTTACGATGACTTCCCTTGCAAAACAGAACGTTTTATGATACCAATTTCGCAAATGGAGACAAAATGTATGCAAAGAACAAAAGAGAGAAGAAAACACAATAAATGGACTTAAAATACTTTCCAATGGCCTGGCCTCACTCCCCTAATGCGCACGTTAATGTTATGAGCAGCCGGTGATGAAGCCCTCGTGACAGGCGGGACAGAGACCTGTCAGCCAGGGTCTGGTTTTCTTCAGGGAAAGCGCTTATAAGTTAGAAAGCCACCACCTATTCAATGTCTTCATTATCAATGTTCAAGATCTCACCAGGATTACAGAGGACCCAGGGGTGTTGTGAAAATATGAAAGAAGTCTGAAGATGGGACTCGGTGGCCGTTCCTTCTTGAAAACAAGATACCTTAAGATGAATCAGCATACTCAGTGGTAAACTATCTCCTGATAAATGTGCTGGCCAATAAGAAATACATGGATGCTGTAGGATGAGGCTTCTGGAAATGGTCCTTCAAATTCAGTGGGAAGACCTACCTTTTCTCCTTATTCCTTTGCTCCATCTTGCCTAGAACACAAATATGGTGGCTGGCCTTCTAGCAGCCACCTGTAAAATGTGAAATTAAGACCATCACCCTGGGGATAGTAGAAGAAAGAGCTCTAAGAGGTAGGGTTGTAATGCTATCTTAAAATCAACATTGTCAGTCTGTCTTAGTTGTGTTTCTACTGCTATGGACAAACACCGTGACCAAAAGCAACTAGGGAGGGAAAGGTTTACTGGAGCGGAAGCCTTGGAGGAGTGCTGCTCACTGGCTTGCTCCCCATGGCTTGCTCAGCCTGCTTTCTTATACAATGATGACCACCTGCCCAGGACTGACAACACCCACAGTGGACTGGGCCCTCCCATATCAATCATTAATCAAGAAAATGCTCTAGCCAGCGGTGGTGGCACAAGCCTTTAATCCGAGCACTCGGGAGGCAGAGGCAGGAGGATCTCTATCCCTGCCGAGGTGCTGAGACTATCAAAGAAGGAGCAGAAAGGAGGTAAGAGCTGGAAGAGGGGTGGAATGCCAACTTGCACATGTTGGCTCATAGAGTGGGCCCAACAACATCCTGCCATAGAGCAAGGAGAAGCTCATGGGCCCACCCCCCTGAGGATTTATATCCGGCTAATGGTTGATGGGTGAGGAAGAGATATTTTCTTCAGTGGTATAGCCACAGGTAAGGAGCCTCTGGTCCTGGAAGCAACCCTGATGAAACTCATTGTGTAATTAAAAACAAAAACAAAGACCCGAGGGACTGGGTATTTGGCGCAGCTGGGAAGTGTGTTTGCGGTGCAGGAATAAAGAACTGGTTTTAAATCCCCGGCTCCCGTGTAACCAGCCAGGCATGACTGCACACACTTATAACTCAAGCACTGTGGGGAGCAGAGACAGCAGAATCGCCCAAGCTTGCTGGCTTCCAGCCTAGCTCCATATTCAGTAAGAAACCCCGTCTCAGTGGAATAAGGTAGACAGAGATAGAGCCAGATAGCGATGTCCGTCTCTGCGGAGGCACACGTGAATGCGCATGCGCACACACTCACTTATACGACACCTATACGAAGATGTGAAAGTGGGAGGAAGGCATGTTGGAAAGAGGAAGGGATTCAGCAAAATGAGGAGGAAATAAGAGAGAATAAGAGGGGAGGGCGGGGTTAGTGAGGAGCTGGCAAGATGGTTCAGCAGGTCGAGACACTTGCGGCCAAGCCCAAGGACCCGAGTCCACTCTCTGGAACCCATACAGTGGAGAGGGGCTCTCCTGCAAGCTCTCCTCTGACCCCTACATGTGTGCTGAAGCACATCCTCATCCACCCACCCATGCCCAGTGCTCCCCTGCACAAAATAAATAAATGGAAAGCAAAAGAAAAAGCGGAGGATTGAGGAAGCCTCCCCTCCTGCCATGAAAAAGAGAACTTATCAACCCTTTTAATTCAGCCGTTCCATGAACTTGAGCACCGTTTCATGTACGGAGCTGTCATTTTTCTCTGGCAGCATATCTCTTCAAATTATTTGTCCAACAACTCCTAAAGTCTCACCAACATGACCCCCCCAAGCCTGAGCTGAACCAAGATGGCACCAATGGCCATGCCATTCTGGACAGGGAAAAGGCCACCAGGCCTCAACCCTACACACAGAACTAGAGGTAACTGAGTACCTCTGAGAGCAGAGGAGGTGATCCTCCCCAGGGAGCACGCCACTTGGCTGTTCAGTGCCAAACAGTCAGCCCTGAAAAACATGCATACAAGCAACGTTATATGGACTCAGCAGGCGCTATTTGAGGATATATATGTATCTAGAAACACATATATGCATGCAGTAACAATTAAATATATATATTAAAAAAGGCCATGAATCTGAAGGAGAGTGGGGAGGGAAGGAAAGAAAGGGAGAAATGTTGTAATCAAATACAATCTCAAAAAAGAAAAAAAAATTGTTTAATTAAAAACGTGTGTTTCTATGGGCTGGAGAGATGGCTCAGTGCAGAGAACCGTGACCACGCCTAACAGTGACTTTGAAATCTTCAAAAGGATGACAGGATCCCACAATGATGATCCCACATGGACTATGGTAAAGCCATTAAGCTGATTAACACCATGAAAAGACTGCTCAGGACCATTTCGAGATGACTAGCTGAGATGATCCAACCTGACAGACTACTCAAACAAGGACTTGTGACAAGCTCTGAAATTTCCTATTATACAGAGACTGGACAAATGATACAGGACTTGACAATTAACCTAAATTTTTTCTTTTCAAGATTCCCTAAAGATATCTTCAGCCCTAGAAAGCACTGTGGCCTGTTCTGTATCTCTGATCTTCCAGCTTCACCCCAATACCTGGCTCACAGGTTTGATTTTATTAATAAGAACTTTTCAGATTCATGCTACAGCTCAGAGGTTAATAGCCCTGGCTGCTCTTCCAAAGGTCCTGAGTTCAATTCCCAGCAACCACATTGTGGCTCACAACCATCAGTCATGAGATCTGCTGCCCTCTTCTGGTGTGAAGGGATACATTCAGACAGAACACTGCTTACATAATAAAGATTAAAAAAAATATATTTTAAAAACTTGTGTTTCGAGCTGGACATGATAGCACACACCTTTAATCCCTGCACTTGGGAGGCAGAGGCAGGCAGATCTCTGAGTTCGAGGCCAGCCTGGTCTACAGAGTGAGTTCCAGGACAGCCAGGGCTACACAGAGAAATCCTGTCTCAAAAAAAAAAAAAAAAAAAAAAGAGTTTTCCAAAAGAGAGTAATAGAAAATAAATATAATCCAAAAATGTTATGTATATGAATAAAATGTCTTAATAAACCTATTATTATATATAATTAATATATGTAAATAGGAACATTGAAATAAATTATACTATCCTTGATTTCAAGAACAGATTGATGTTCTTGACAAAGAATGGTTAGAACACATAACAGATAGAGGTAGAGCCAAGGCTTCAGAATCAAGCAACTTTTCTAACCTCCCTGAACCCAGCTGCCCCTTTTGAAAAAGGCAGATAAGCCAGAAGAGGGGGTGCCCATCTTTTTTTTTTTTTAATTTAGCAGGTGGAGGCAGGAAGATTCGGAGTTCAAGGTCAGCCTAGGCTACATGAGACCTTGTCTCAAACAAAACAAGACAAAACAAATCCTAAAAAACTCAAAACATAAAAAGTAGAAACTTATATTAATTACCTTGCTTGGTTGTAGAGTAGAAATAATGGGTTTGGGAGCTGAAGAGATGGCTCAGTGGTTAAGAACAATGGCTGCTCTTCCAGAGGACCCAGGTTCAATTCCCAGCACCCACATGGGAGCTCACAACCTTCTGTAACTCCAGTTCCAGGGGATCAGACAACCCATTCTGGCCTCTGCAGGCATGAGGCCTGAACGTGGTGTACAGACAAGACACCCACACACATAAAATCATAATGATGATAATAAAATTTAAAAAATTATACTGGGCCTGGCGCTTAATATGTACTTAGTAAAACCATGGTGGTAATTTATAGTCCATATAAACTGAGAGGAGAAAGCAATTGATGTGGATTCTAAACTGCCAGGAGAGCCTCAGGAGAAATAAATTGGATAGTGTTTGTGACGAAGGTTAAAAATGTTCAGGATGGGTAAAGGGTCAAGGTATTCACACGGAGAAAAGGCCCGCCGTGCATCACGGGTGATGACGGATGTTGGTTGAACATAACAGACATGGGTGGTTCAGGGAAACTCTCGCTTAACTGGTGTAGCAGAGCTGAAGGAATGGCCTGGCCTGGGAGGACTGGGGCCAGGAAGTGGGCACAGTGGGCTCAGGGCAGCAGAGAGGGGGAGGGACCAGGGTGGCCCCTTTGGGGTGGGATCAGGTTGCAGGGCAAAGAGAAGACACATGGTTCCACAGGGGAGGACACAAATGGACTGTATGGATCTTATATAAAAAGAATGGCCAGGAAAGACAGGAAAGGCCATCACAGGAACTTCCTCACTCACCCTGAGTAGTTTGCTTTTCAAGTAAGGGACAGGAAACGGCTCTCACTGCCAAATGGAAGGTGAGTGTCTAATCCAAAAAAAAAAAAAAAAAAAAAAAGTAGCCATTAATTTAATGGAAAGATCGCCTGATAGCAAACACTATTCTAGTTGGTAGGAAAGTGGGGGGGGGGGATAGCTTGAGCCCACAAAAGCTTTCTTCCTGTGATTTTTGTTTAAAATGAAGCCTTCGGCAAAGGTGTTTTTCACAAAAAAAAAAAAAAAAAAAAAATGTAATCAAGGCAATTAGGTATGGTATGTTTCTCTGTACAAGCCATGAATCACCAGCAAAAATGCACACATTTCCTCCTAGTGGTTTCTCTATCATTTAAAAAAATTGCCTCAGTAATACCAGCAAATATTTTAGGATTTTTTACAGTAAAAGTGAAGGGGTCATTAACTCCTCCTCCACTCAGGTATTTCCAAAACCACCACCCTGTACAACATTAGGCTATTATTGTAAATCCTATCTGTTGAGGTGGGAGTTGGTAAACTGAAGCAGCCATCAGACTTCCTGTAGGCCTTTGCTTACGGAGCCCATCCACCACCTTCAAATGTGGAACCCTTCTCTCCCATTCTAACACCGGAACGTGCATGAACTGGGCTCTCTGAACCACTGAATGAAGTCTGATGGCATGGTACATCTCTGAGATGTCAGGGAAGAGGAACATCCTTGGAATGAGGCAACTCCACCCTGAGCGCTCTCTCTCAGTAAGACAGGAGAGGTTGAGCAGGTCAGATTCCCCATCCTGTTAGATGTGGATGTAGTTCAGCGGTAGAGCACCTACTGGCGTGCGTGAGAGCTTGACTCCAGTCAATGCTGAAAAACCAACCAAGCAAGCAAAAGCCTGTGGCAGACAGGACACGGACACGTAAAATAATTCGCACCGGTGTTCTGTGCCACTAAAGAATGTGACATGGGGTGGTGAGATGGCACGGTGGTTATGAGAGCGCTTGCTGCTCTTGCAGCGGTCCTGAGTTCAGATCCCATCACCCACATCTGGCGGCTCACAACCATCTCTATAACTCCAGCTCCCAGGGATCCAGTGCCCTCTTCTGGCCTCTGTGAGCACCTGCACACACATGGCATGGGCATGCCTGTAGACATATATATTTACAAAATAGGAAAATAGTGAGTTCTTTAAAAAAAGGGAGGGCATTTTCAGTAGACACTTGGAGTGCCCAATGATCATGTCCCCCCCCACCATGTCCCCCCCCTTTTCTGTTGGAACTACCTGCCCATTTCTCCAATCAGTGGACTTGGGCTATATCCAAAAGAATTGTGAGAATAATTAAAAGACAAGAACTGGGCTGGAAAGATGGCTCAGTGGTTGAGAGCACTGGTTGCTCTTACAGAGGACCAGTTCAATTCCAGCACCACAATGTCCACAATTGTCTTTAACTCTAGTTCCAGGAGATCTAATGCCTTCTTATAGCCTCTGAGGCAACATATACAAGCAATACACAGATATACAATCAGGCAAGTACTCATTATAAAAAAAAAAAAGACAAGAACTACAGTTTGTAAGGGTGAAAAAAAAATCTGCAGATGGGCAGAGTGATGTTTACACAACAGTAGGTATGTTCCAAACACTACTGAATTGTACACATAGAATGGTTAAGTTAGTAAATCATGTATGTCTATGCACATGCATGTGCAGGATGAGCATGTTTGTGTCCTCACTAAAAGAAAAACAAATCCCTAAGATCTAACACATGCAGGGAGCTTTGGTTTGTGCGTATTCAGTCGGTCTAGGGGTTAGTTAGTTCAGGGAGCTGTGTCTTATGCTGTGGCTGTGTGGAGTAGAATACAGCAGATCCCTGAGGACCCCCACCTCACCACTGAACAGAATGTTCCAGGTCACAAGGGCAGGGGATCTGCCCTTGTCAGAAATCTGATACCAAAAGATTAAAAAGCTCTATTTAGCCAGTGTTGCCTCCCAACTCTCTAGTGTAGTTCTGGATGTCCATCTCCAAAGCAGGTCGGAGCCTAAGAGCATGGGAGTGAGCAGAGACCAGTCAGACTAGGAAAGGGATCCAGGTGGCAGGCGCCTTTCTGGGCCCTCTAGGACTTGTCTGTCGTCGCTTATCGACAGAATCTCCCTCCCCCAGCAGCTCCAGGGAGCTTTGGAATTTGTGACCAAGTGAGCTCTAATTTTTTTTTTTTTTTTTTTTTTTTTTTGGCAAACAATATTTTTTTTAGAGCAAAATGGAGTTGTGGATTAAAAAAAAAATAATCCTAGGGCCCTGCTCTTTGTAATAAAGAAACACTGGAAAGAGCTGAGTCACTAAATTCCTAGGGAATGATAAATGGTACTATGTCCATCCAATGGAATGTTAGGTAGTCATGAAAACCCACAAACATTAAAAAGTGTTCTTAAAAAAAAAGTGTTCTTAAGAAATTACAATAGTTATAAAAACTAATACATATGCTTAAAGATTGAGAAAAGAATGAAGATGTACTGGGGCTGACGAGAAAGTTCAGGAAGTAAGGGTGCTTGTGGCCAACCGGACCAGCTGAGTTCAATTCCCAGGACCCACGTGGTGGGAGGAAAGGATCAACTCCTGTAAGTTGTCCTCTGACCTCTACATGTGTCCCGTGGTACATGTGCAAACACATACACACTGGATAAATAATTTAAAAAATTAAAACAATGTTATAATAAATCCATTATTTTGTGTGCTAACTTAAATAATTAGTAAAAGAAAGGAAGGAAGGAAAGGTGAGGGAGAGAGAGAGAGAGAAGCTACGAGGTCGGTGGATCTCTGTGAGTTCAAGGCCAGCCTGGTCTACATGGCAAATTCCAGACCAGACCAGGGTTACATACTGAGACCCCGCCTCTAAATAAATAAATGGAAAAGAAACCAACTATGCTGGGCAGGAGAGACGACCTGGAGGTTTAGAGCACTGGCTGCTCTTCCTGAGGAAGTGGGTTGAGTCTGTTCTTCCATGCGATGGCTCACAACACTAAGTTCAGTCCCAAGGGATCTGACGCCCTCTTCTGGCTTCCTCAGGCACTGCATGCATGTGATGCACAGACATACATGCAAGCAAAACACCTGTACCCATAAAAATAAATAAATGAAACATTTTTTAAAAAGAGAGACAAGCTACATAAATCTATCAAATTCTGGGTTGGTGAGTCGGCTCAGTGGGTGGCTCCTGCTACCAAGCCTAACAACTTGAATTTGGTCCTGGGGACCCACAGGGTGAGAGGACAGAATGGACCTTGCAAGTTGTCCTCTGACTTCCACATGTGTGCTATGGCACACACACACACACACACACACACACACACACACACACACACACACCCACACATGCACACAGAGAGGTACAAACAACTGACACATACAACAAAATAAAGAAATAAAATGCAATTAAAATGTAAAAAATTGGGGCTGGAGAGATGGCTCAGCGGTTAAGAGCACTGGCTGCTCTTCCACAGGCCCTGAGTTCAATTCCCAGCAACCACATGATGGCTCACAACCATCTGTAATGAGATCTGGTGCCCTCTTCAGGCATGTAGGTAGGATGCTGTATACGTAATAAATAAATGAATCTTTAAAAAGTAAAAAAAAAAAAAATCTTTATCTATCAAAAGCATGATTATCAGGAAAGAGGCAGATGCATGAATGTTTCTGTGTGTGAGCTCTATATTGCTCAAAAATTCCACTGATTTTGTTTTCAGAAAAGCTTGGGAACTCAAGATTCTTTCCTTAAAATACTTGATAGAATTCTTGCATCTCAGAGCTGGAAATATTTCTGGAAATACTTTAATATAACTTTTCACTTTCTCAGTCAGAGCTGAAAAACCTCTCCCCATGTATAAATCTGCCTTCCACCCTCAGGGGACACTGGGGACCCTAGTGACCATGGAGCTCTTTTTTCCTTCTCTCTTACATCATTTTCTCTTGAGTTCTAGTTCTTGCTGTTGAGTTCAAGTCTCCTATCTCTCTCATTCCACTCTCTCTTCCTCCCTCCTACCCTCCCTGTCTCTCTCCCACCCCCCCTCCGTCTCCCTCCCTCCCCTCTCTTCCTCTTCCTTCCTCTACTCCCCTCTCTCTTCCTCCCTCTCTTCCTCCCCCTCTCTCTTCCTCCCTCTCCCTCCCCCCTCTTCCTCTCTCTCTCCCTCCCCCTCTCTCTTCCTCCCTCCCCCCTCCCTCCCGCCTCAGCCCTCAGAATACAGGTATGTGCCACCATGCAGGGCAGAACTGTTACCTGACAGGCTGCATGCACACAGCCTATACAGCTGCGCTCAGAGGGACCAAGCTCGGGTAACATCTCTTTCATAGCTATTTTGAAATTCTCAGTACTTTAACAAAGGAACAAAACTTCTCAGTTCGTACTAGGCCCATGCTGAAAATGTGCAAATAGCTTCATGTCAAAACTCCCTATCTCTTGAGACAGTCATTTTTTTTTTAAATCTTTTAGCCATCTAGGGCTAGTTTTCTCAAATTTTGCCTCCATTCACCACAGTCTCTGTATTTTGGTAGAGGCAATGTGAAGAACAGGGGTCTCTCAACACTTTTGTTTTATTATTTTTTTTCAAGACAAGATCTCACTGCGTATCCCTGGCTGATCTGATACATGATATATAGAGCAGGCTGGCCTTGAACTCTCAGAGATCTCTCTGCCTTTGCCTTCTGAGTGCTGGGATGAAAGGTATGCTTATTTTATTATTTTGACTATAATATATTAATTATTTTTTGAGAATTTCATTATTTTGACTGTAATATTTTAATTATTTTTTTTTTGAGAATTTCACACATGCATACAATGCATTTTGATTATATTCACCTCACCCCCGACTGTTTCCCTAACTCTTCCTAGGTCCGTTCCCAGTCCATACCCCTCCCAACTTCCTGACCTCTTTTTATTTTTGTAGTCCACTGGTTCCAATCTGTGCTTCCCATATAGTTACATATACGGGGCCATCCATGCACTGGAGCATGGTGGACCTACCAGGGGCCATCCTTAAAGAAAGCTGTCACTCCTCAGAAACCATCAATTGCCAATAGCTCCTCAGAAGCCAACAGCTCCCACCCAGTGTGGGAAAGTTGCCTAGCTTGACCTCATGTAGACCTTCTGCAGGGAACTATAGCTGCTGTGGTGGATGGGATGGTCCTCCAATGTCCAGAAGAAACGGTTTCTCTCCAGGCCTCCCTGTCGGTTCTTAGAATTTTTCCACCCCTCTCCCATGGTGGTCTCTGAGCCTTGGATGAGGGGACATGCTACAGATGTCCCATTCGGAATGCCCTTGTTTTATTTTACCTTTAATTGTGTGTGTGTGTGTGTGTGTGTGTGTGTGTGTGATGTGTGTGTGTGATGTATGTGTGATGTGTGGATGTGTGATGTGTGATGTGTGTGTGTGTGATGTGTGTGTGTGTGATGTGTGTGTGTGTTATGTGTGTGTGTGTGTGTGTGTGTGATGTGTGATGTGTATGTGTGTGTGTGATGTGTATGTGTGTGATGTGTGATGTGTGTGTGTGTGATGTGTGTGTGTGATGTGTGTGTGTGTGATGTGTGTGTGTGATGTGTATGTGTGTGATGTGTGTGTGATGTGTGATGTGTGTGATGTGTGTGAGTGTATGTGTGTGTGTGTTATGTGCATGAGAGTGCAGGAGCCTGTGCAGGGCTCAGAGGCATCAGATTGCCCTGGAGCTGTAGTTATAGACTGCGAAGCACCCCCTATGGATGCTGAGAACTGAGCTGGGGTCCTCTGGAAGAGCAGTATGCATTCTCAGCTGCTGGGCTCAGCTTCTTAAGTGTGCATCACTCCAGTTCAACGTACTTGCCTGAAAGTGCTTCAGACTGGGTGGATGCCGTTTGCTCTTGGTGCTCATTTATGCCAGGTTGTACGTGAGGCGTGCACAGTGTGTACTTTTTAATCCTCACCATGATTCTGGATCAAGAGACTGACTGGCTTCATTTGTAGATTGCAACCTATGTTATGGAGAGGCCGTGAATCTTGAAGAGAGGATCTCCCAGCCAGGGTTATAGCATAGCCTGTAATTCCTCCAAGATGACTGGATCCATTTGACAGTTGGGAGG
Organism: Peromyscus leucopus; assembly: GCF_004664715.2. NCBI lineage: Eukaryota > Metazoa > Chordata > Mammalia > Rodentia > Cricetidae > Peromyscus > Peromyscus leucopus. Next base: position 104,330,620 of record NC_051064.1, read on the forward strand.
TTAGAGGCTTCTTTTGAGTTCTGATAACTCTCTTTTTTCTCTCTGTCTTTCTCTCTTCCTCCTTCATTTCATTTTTTTTTCATTTTTTGTAACTCAGGCTGACCTTCAATTTGCAATACTTCTTTAACCTCCCAGGTGCGGGGATTATGGCTGTCAACCTAATTTGTCAACTAGTTTTGCTCCAGGGTGACAGGGAACCATGATGGTCTCTCTGGACACTGATTCAGCTCCAACAGGGACATTTCCTTCTTGGAGTTTATGGTAGTGTCTCTCCTCCTCCTCTTCCTCCTCCTCCTCCTCCTCCTCTTCCTCTTCCCTACTCCTCCACCTCCTCCTCCCTCTTCCTCCTCTTCTTCCTCCTTCTCTCTTGGCTTAGCCTCTGTATTAAACTCCAGTTTCTGTTTCCAGTTCTCAAAACCTAACAGGGAGATTCTCCAGCGTTCACTATGTAGCTGGGCAGAGTCCTGCAATGGGAACACTTCTGTGCAGGAAGCTGTGTGATTGGTGGCCAGAGGACACTCCTGAAAGCAAAGGAGGATGAGCCGTCAACTGCTTTGACTCGGGTAGCTTTGACTACGAGCATCAGCGACCAGGGTGACACCAGTCCCCTTGGGTTTTAAGTTAGACAAGCATTTGCTGGGCAGATGTCCTTGCGGGATTATTTTCTGTGGTGGCCTTCGGGCAAGGCTGTGGCCCTGGCTGTCTGTTATCAGGTACTCATGTGAGCCAGGCTTCCCTTCATGTCTTCCTCTGGATCCTAGGACTGGGGCTGGAGACTCCATCTGAGTCTTACAGTTTAACACATCACCATCCACTTGGTGTCTTATATACTTTCACTGTTTATTATATTCTAATGCCTTATAAAATAAGTATATGTTTCTGCAGTTCTGGAGGTCAGAAGTTGGGAATGGGCTTCAAAGGGTGGAAATAAAGGTGTGGGCAGAGAGTTCCTCCCAGAGACACTGGGGAAGATCTGCTCCTGGCCTCCTCACACTTCTCAGCCACTAGATCTCTTGGGCTAACACTGGCAGGTCGGCTCACAACCATCTGTAACTCTATTCCCAGGGGATCCAACACCCTCTTCTGACCTCTGCAGGTATCAGGCATGCCTGTGGTGCACATACATACATGCAGGCACATAGATAAAATAAATAAATCTAAAACAACAACAAAACTCTCTGAGGAGGGAAAACTATAAGATCCAAAGACAAGGCCTAGTCCTTGTGTGTCTCAAATATGGAGTCTGAGGACCAAGCCGGTAACACGCAAGTTGTTCTTCCTTGGTGTTTGTTTCCGGCTGTTCACAGCCTAGAACCCTGGATGTGCCTGACAAAACGGAGGTCAAGGTCTAAGTCTGGGTTTCCAGCCACAGAAATGTCACAGGAACCAGGAAACCAGGGAACTCTACTGATACCTTTCAGAAACATAAGCAAGTGTGTGTACGCGCGCGCGCAACACACACACACAGACACAGACACACACATACATTCACTCATATACACACATTCACATACACACTCATATAAACACATTCACATTCATACACACATATTCATACACACACTCACACATTCATACATACACACTCACAAATTCATACACACACTCACACATACACACACACACACACACACACACACACACACACACACACACGCTCTGACATGTACTATTCATTTTTTTACATCTAGGCTCCCTAGTTATGTAGACCGACTTCTCATTTAAAATCTCATACATACCCACACCAGAAGTCCCCTTTCCTAATGGCACCTAGCCAAAGAGCTACTTAGTGAGGGCTGACTTCATGGTAAATCAGGTGACTTTTGTGAAATGCTAGTATTTTATATAGGGCTCATAGTTGGCCAAACATTTTCTTGGCTATTAATTTTGCTTCTTAGAACAACCTTGTCAAATAGTTGTCTCCGGTGGGGTCCATTAAGCCCCATATTCCTGTCAAATCAAGTCCCCTTCTGGGAACTTTGACTGAACAGAGATTTTTCATTTGGTACCATGTAGCATAGACTAATTCCTGCTCTTGGCCTATAAAGACAAAACTCTATTCCAAATACACACCTATCAGCTACCTTTGTCCTATGTGACATGGATTCTAGCCAGACACCTATAGGCGCCGCCTCCCCAGGCAGGCCTGTTTGGGGATGACTGTCATGGACAGGCCAAGAAAGACGGTCTAGGGATTCACAAGAGAAGACCCCACTGTGAAGTTTTTCTGTGTCTGTTACACAGTCTCCACATGGAAACAGTAAGCCAGTATCTGTGGGACAGTGTGAAGGGCGGCATTCCCATAAAAGGTGAATTATCGAATCTAATGTTTTAAGATTATTTCCCGTTTATTTATGTGTATGTGTATATGTGCATGTGTGTGTAACTACCTGCAGAGGCCAGAAGAGGGTGTCAGAGCCCCAGGAGCTGGAGTTACAGGTGAGCCACTGTGGGTGCAGGGAGTTGGGAGCTGAACTCACATCATAAAAGTGACAGGCACTTTTAACCGTGGATCCTTTTCTTCAGCCCTGGATCTGCTGTTTCTCCCAATCCCTCAAATGCTGGGGTTTGAAGTTTCTCTAAGGCTGCTGATGTTGTGTAGGGCTAGAGATGCAGTTTAGCCACAGAGATCTTGCCTGGTACCCGTGAGGTCCTGGATCCCACCCCCAGCCAGAGGGAGAGTAAGACAAGGAACACACCCACAGCCTAGCATCAGTGGTGATGAACAGTGGGGATTTAGTGACGTGCTGTAGAGGTCTGACTGTCCTCCCGAAAGAGGAGAAGACAGAGTTTCAGACATCTCCACGGCGTCCTGCCTCAGAAATGGCCCAGCTGCCCTTCCTAATCCTGGTTATAGATTTCAGTTATTAAAATATTCAACAGAAATGTTTAAAAAGTAAATATTTAATTACATAGATTTTTAGATTAAAAAACCAGACAGTAATAGAATAAAGATATATCACAATTTGGATAACTCTCAAGGGAATTTTCCTATGTGAAACCGGAGTTTCAGGCCAGCCAGGGTTACATGTTGAGACCCTATCTCAAGAAAACATACCGAACGAAAAGAGGCAGAGGTCTCTCCATGTTGCCAGTTTGGGGCTGAATTATGAAGCTTAGCAATCATTCTACGCCAGCCCCTGTGTGCCACTGCACCTGCCTGAAGTGAGAAAATGTTAAAGAGCTTGGTAGGTGGCAGAGTCTAGACTCTAAAGTAGTGGTCCTCAGCCTTCCTAATGCTGTGACCCTTTAATACAGCTCCTCCTGTTGTGGTGACCCCCAACTATAAAACTATTTCATTGCTACTTCGTAACTGTAATTTTGCTGCTATTATGAATCAAAATGTGACTATCTGATAGGCAACCCTAAAGGGTCGTGACCTACAGGTTGAGAACCACTGTTCTAGAGATACAGCACAGATGGGAGCTGGGACCTTTCTTCTCAAATGACTAGAGTGCAGGTAACTGCTTCTCCTTATTGGCAAAGAGCAGCAGGAGCTTTAGGCCAGCTGCCCTTCCATGAGCCTACCCATAGGAAGTTTTCAGGACCATTGCTCCATTTGTTGTCTACCTAGAGAAAGTGAATGAAGGTGTAGATCTTCTGATGGGACCTGAGGGGAGGCCCAGCCTCTTTCTTCCTCTGCGACATGCTTGTGAATCAGATGTAAGCTCTCTCAGCTACTGCTCCCACGCCATGCCTGCCTGCCTGCTGCTATGATGGCCATGGACTCTAACCCTCTGAGACTGTAAAGCCCCTAATTAAATGCTTTCTTTTGTAAGTTGCCTTGGTCATGGCATCTTTTCACAGCAATGGAAAAGTGACCAAGACAAGGATGAGAACTGATCCTGTGCCCAGAAGAAAAATGTGTGTGGCAGCCAGACACTGAGCCTCAGCTGGGCTCCCTGATGAAGGTAAGGACCAAGACCACCTGTAGAGCATCGCTCCTGCGCTGTGACAAGTCTGGGTGATCAGGTGACTTGGCAAGCAGAGCCTGAAAAAACAGACCAGCTCTGCTTTGTCTCAGTCCCTGCTTTCTGAACTGGTGGCTGCTTGTGGCCCAAAGGCTGATGGCAAGGGTGGAGATACACAAGCCAGGGGCCAGGAGGGAAAGGGAAGAGCAGCCGAGTGCCTGGGCAGAACTCAGCTCCAGCGGCCTGTCCAAGCTCTGACTCTCAGGCTTTCAGGTTCCCAGCCTGAGATGCAGATCTGCAGTGTCGAGAACAAACTCTTGCCCAGGCAACACCCCCAGATTGATTGGAAAAGCAGATGGAATGAAGGGAGTAAAAATGGTCTTGGAAGCATTCATTTGGTGCCATGTAATGCAAAGATTAGTAATAGGATTTGGTGGGCATCCTGCTAGTGATTATTTTTCCAACATAATATTTTTTATTAATTACTTGGGAAATTCACCCCAATCATACTCACTTTCCAGTCCTCCCATGTCTGTCCCCAACCCTGTGATCTTCCCCTCCCCGCCAAAAAAAAAAAAATGAAAGAAAAAAAGAGAAAAAAAAAAACAACCCAATTCTGTTTTCTATATACTTACAGTAGTAAACACTGGCCAAACTCCCAGTGGCCAGCCCCGTAAAGAAAACTCAGTCTTTCCCCACCTGCTCCCCTGCCAGAAGCCATCAATTTGTGGAGAGCTACACTTCAGCATCCTTATCACACTTTTTAAGAGTTCTTTTTGATGTTTGATGGCTTCCTTTTTAGGCTGTTACTTTGGGCGGGGGGGGGGGGGGGGGGAGGGCTGTCACAGACGCCTTCTATGTCTCTCCTTCTCAACTGTTTGACTGTGGTCATTGATACCATTGCAAAAGTAGTTTCCTTGTCCTTCATAGTCAGCGGGAGCACAGATCCTGGGCCCCTACATGGTTTCTGGCAACAACATGCACGGACCATGAATATTCACATGGTCTCCAGCATCAGCACTTGCCAAGAACCTCAGCCTGGCCTCTGGTGGCAGCATGGACCACAGACATCAACTAGTATGGCTACAGAAAGCACCAGAGCCCCCAGCAGCAGCCCAGGCCAGACCAAGGACATCAACATGCCCTCCAGGGCAACATGGGCCACAGACACCAATATGAACTCCAGCAGCCTGGCCCCTGGACACCAGCATGAACTCCAGTGGCAGCACAGACCCAAGGTGGTCTACAGACATGAACATGGCCCCAGGTGACTGCATAGGCCACCCACATCAATATGGCCCCACATGGCAGCATAGCCCACAGACAATAACATAGAAAAGACATGGCTTTAAGCAGCACAGACCAGTAACATCTACACTGTCTTAGGTGGTAACATGGGCCACAGGCATCAACACAGCCCCGAGCCACATCAGAACCACAGACCAGACATGGACTTTGCAGCAGTATGGACCATGGACATTCACATAAGCCTTGGGTTTCATCACAGCCTAGGGCAGCTGTAAGGGCCACTGATACCAATGACCTCTAGGGGAAGTACAGACCATGGGGGTCTTTCAAGGAGGTCCCTGATTCTTTTCTCTCTTCTCTTCTTTCTCCTATTTTCTTTCTTTCTTTTCCCTTCCTTCCTTCTTTCTGTTTTTCTGAGGCAGGGTTTCTTTGTGTAGCCCTGGCTGTCCTGAAACTCAATCTGTAGACAAGACTTGCCTCGAACTAACAGAGATCCGCCTGCCTCTGACTCCCAAGTGCTGGGATTAAAGGCGTGTGCTATCACCACTTGGTTCCTGCCATCGATTCTTAAATAATTTTCCCACTTTCAATGTGGAAGCTAAGTAAATGCAGTCTACAGCTGGTGGGTCACAGACACAGGCAGTGTGGTCAAATGGTCAAGTCTTGGCAATTGTGGTGCTGTTCCTTGGTCATTCCCACGTGGTCTTTATAACCAGGAAGCGAGAAGACCACATCGGCGCTGAGCTTGACTAACTTCTGCAGACTTTTTACTTCCATCCTGGTCCTTGACCCCAAACCAAATATACATGAAGCCTAATGAGGGAAAGTTCATGTAATCTAACGTCACAGTTAGCTTCAGTTGTCAACTTGACACAAATGGGGAAGAGGGAACCTCAATTGAGGAACTGCCACCATCCAACTGTGGGAATGTCTGTGGGTATTTTCTTGATCGCTGATTGAGGTAGGAATGCCAGCCCACTGTGTGTGCTACCATCCCTAGGTAGGTGGGCCTTGGCTGTGGAAGAAAGGTAACTGGGCATAATCCTGGAAGCAAGCCAGTAAATAGCACTCCTCCATGGCCTCTGCTTCAGTTCCTGCCTCCAGGTTCCTGCCCTGAGTTTACTAAATGGTGGACTGTGATCTGGAAACGAAAATAAATCATTTCCTTCTCCAGTTCCTTTTGGTCATGGGGTTTGTTGTGGAATAATCCATTTGTACATGTGAAGATGTGTCACTCAGATTGGTTTAAAAAGCTAAATGAAGCCGGGCGGTGGTGGCGCACGCCTTTAATCCCAGCACTCGGGAGGCAGAGCCAGGCGGATCTGTGAGTTCGAGGCAGCCTGGGCTACAAGTGAGTTCCAGGAAAGGCGCAAAGCTACACAGAGAAACCCTGTTTCGAAAAAAAAAAAAAAAAAACAAAAAAAAAAAAAAAAAAAAAAAAAAAAAAAAGCTAAATGGCCAGTAGTGAGGTAGGGTTTTCCGGGCAGAGATGATACTGAGAAGAAGGAGGGCAAGATGTCATGAGATACTGAGCAAGCAGGATGGGCATTACAGAGATGAGATAATTAAGCCATGTGGCAGCATGTAAATTAATAGAAATGGGTTAATTTCAGTTATAAAAACTAGTTAGAAATAAGCCTAAGCTATTGGCCGAGCTTTCATAATTAATAATAAATCACCGTGCCATTATTGGGGAGCTGACTGTCCTGATAAAAATACACCTACAGTCTATCACAACAAAAAAACAAAAAAAAAAACAGTTTGAAGGCTGCCTATGTGTGAGGTAGTAAAAGAAAGTCAAAAAAAGTAAATGCAAAAAAAAAAAAAAAAAAAAAAATGGGCTTTAGCCTGAAGAGAAAAACAGGTGAAAAGCTTCTCTGATCCCCAGAGGAATGATGTGACACTAAGCAGGAGCAGCACCCAGAAGCATCCCAGAGATGATGCTGTGGATGGGTTTTCATGAAGGTGAGCCAGACCCTAGCCAGCCAACCCCACCCAGAATAAACCCTCGGCCCTCCTAAGCCTCCAATCCAGCGGCAGGTTCTGGGGAGGCTGAGTCCTATGCAGAGAACTCAGCCGAGGACAGAAGCCCATCTGTCACTCTGTGTGGCTCAGGGCAGTGGCCAGGTGCTGGCTTTTCTGTGAATGTTGAGGATCAGAACTCAAGTCCTCATGCTTATTACCCACTGAGACATCTCCCTAGCCTGCCTTTTTACTTTTATTTTGAAGTAGGGTCTCACCAAGTTGCCCAGGCTGCCTTGAATCTGTGACCCTCTTGTTTTAGCCTTCTGAATAGCTGAGATGATGTCAACTATGACGATGATGTCGATGACGGACCTGAACTGCCAGTTCCAATCTCTCTCTCTCTCTCTCTCTCTCTCTCTCTCTCTCTCTCTCTCTCTCTCTCTCTCTCTCTCTCTCTCTCCTTTCTTTTCTTCATCCTTCTCTGCATTTTTGTTTTGTTTTTGTTTTGTTTTGAGGCAGTCTTTATGAAGCCCTAGCTGTCCTGAAACTCACTCTGTAGCCCAGTGCTGGCCTCAAACTCATAGAGATCCACCTGCCTCTGCCTCCTGAATGCTGGGTTTAAAGGCATGCGCCATGACGCCCTGTTTGTTGTGTGGTGTTTGTTTTTGGTTTTTTTTTTTTTTTTTTTAGACAAAGGCTCATAATATAACCCAGGTCAGCCTTAAAATCATGATTCTCCTGTCTCAGACTCTAGAGTACTGGAATTTCAAGTGTGTGCCACTACACCTGGCTCTATTTTTAATTTTTTGAGCATCTTCCATATTGATTTCAGCATGATGTACTAATTCATTTCTGCCAACTGTCTCTAAGGCTCCCTGTTCCTTCGCACCCCTCCTCATTAAGGTCATTCTGAGTAGGGTGAGCGCAATCTCAAGGTCTGGACCTGCCTTTTCCCGATGGCAAAGGATGCTGAGCATTTCTTTATGTACGTGCTGATTGCTGAGAAGTGTCTGCTCAGCTCTTTTGCCTTTTCTTTGCCTAAATCATTTGTCCCATGAGTACATACGCAGGTCCTGTCAGATGAATAGCTGACAGAGGATAGGTTACTTCTGAGTCACTAGCTTTGCCTCTGGCAGGTTTCTTGTTTGTTTTTTGAAGCATGGTGTAGTGTAGCCTAGGCTGGCCTCAAAACAAACAAACAAACAAACAACTCTCTATAGCCATGGAAGGCCTTCAATGCCTGATCTCCCTTCCTCCACCTGTTGTGTGCTGGGATACAGTCATGGCACTTGCTATTTTCTGTGCTGGTGATCAAATCTGGACTCTATATGCTGGCAGCATTCTGCATTGACAGCACTCTGACAGGTTCCTAGCTACAAAATGATAACAAAGACATGCTTTCTTCATAGAACTGTCATGCAGGAGCCAAGCATGCAATGCACTTAGGAGGCTAAAGCAGCAGACGTGAGGTCAGACAGCTAGACTGTAGCTAGAGTTCCTGCTTGCCACAGTCAGTACAAATCTCTATCACCTGCCAGTCCACAGCGTCAGACACAAGAATATGCTTACAAACTTATGGCCATGGCAGGCTTTTGTTAACTGTCTTATAGCTAAATAATCCATTTCCAAAATCTATACTTGCAGTGGCATGCTTACCGATCTCACATGCCTTGCATGGCGGCAGCTCAGTGTCTCCTTCGCCTTTGTTCTCTTCCCTCTCAGAATGGCCTTAATGAGGAAGAGGGGTGTGAAGGGAACAGGGAACTCTTAGAGACCATAGTGGCAAGAAATGGTGAATGTAGTAACATATCACTGGAGACTCAGAGAAGCCAAAGCCCAGCTGTTCGCTTTAAGACCTCTCAAAGTTGAGCCTCAGTCTTGCACAGCAGGTGTACTGAGTGCAGGGAACATTTGTAAAGCCTGAAACACGGCCCTTCCTCCCTTTTGTGAATAATCAGGAGGGTGCAATCTTACACATCGTCTAGGACCAGTCTTTCCTCGGTCCCTTATGTTTGTCTTTTTTTCTCAACAAAACCCTGCATGTGTTCATCTGTTTCACATCCTGTTTATTTTAAAGCCTATCAGACTCTGACCACGCTTGGCTGTGAGTAAACTTCTAATTTGGGTGGAGCAGGCAGGCAAGCTTAGCAGAGTTGGAGTTTAAGATTATTCTCAACTACATGTTGACTTTGAAGCTAGCCTGGGCACAGTGATCCTGTCTGAAAGAGGAAAGGAGGCGAGCCAGTGGAATGGCACTTGTCACACAGGTCTGGTGACCTGAATTTAATCTCCTGAACTCTCATAGAGGTGGAAGGAAAGAAATGACTCCACAAAGCCGCTGCGGCATGTGTCCCTTTCCCCTGTCCCCCCACATCTTACACACACACACACACACACACACACACACACAGAGACAGAGACCGAGAGACAGAAAGACAGAGAGAGAGAGGCATGAAATTTAATTTTTTTTTTTCCGAGACAGGGTTTCTCTGTGTAGCTTTGCGCCTTTCCTGGACTCACTTGTAGCCAGGCTGGCTCGAACCCACAGAGATCCACCTGCCTCTGCCTCCCGAGTGCTGGGATTAAAGGCGTGCGCCACCACGGCCCGGCAAAATTTAATTTTTTAAGCTGAAAAAATGAAAAGAGGAGGAGGCAAAGAAAGGAGGAGAAGGGGATGGGGAAGAGAGAGAAGAAGGAGGAAAAACATAGTGAGACCCAGGGAGAATGAAACTAGAAGTCTCAGACTGACCAGATGGTGGCGGCGATGCACACCTTTAATCCCAGCACTTGGAAGGCAGAAGCAGGTGGATCTCTGTGAGTTCGAGGCCAACCTGGTCTACAGAGCGAGCTCCAGGATAGCCTCCAAAGCTACACAGAGAACTCTGTCTCAAAAAAAAAAAAAAAAAAAGAAAGGAAGGAAGGAAGGAAGGAAGGAAGGAAGGAAGGAAGGAAGTCTCAGACTCATCAGACCTAGGATTTGGAATGAGACAAACATAGATGATGATCTACGCAATCTTAGGCACCTGTGACTTTAGCCCTCAAATACAAAATGGGACCAACATCTCTAAACATAGTCCAGAAGCTAAATAAATAATATATGTGAAATGCCTGGGCTAATAAATACTCTCTGTCATAATGGCCCTGTGTGGGACAGGAAGGGGGGATGGAATCCACAAGGAGCATCAGTAGTGTCCATAATCACCAGTGGTGCTCAGCTCCATCTGTGGGTTACTTGTTTCCTTTCTAGAGTTCAACAAAGTTCTCACTCAAACCATGGGACCATGAGCCAGTGAAGTAGTGTGACTGCCAGAAACAGTCCCAGCTTCACACCAAGAGCACAGGGAATGTGCCAGCAAGCCAAGGCATGCTGGTGGGCCAGCCAGGATGGGACAGCAGGTAGGATGCCTAGTGAGGTATGCATCTCCAGGGACAGGAGAAACGCTTGTTTCTCTTGTCCGTAAGAAATGACTATCTGAAGTAAAGGCTGTTTCAGTTTCTCCTGCTGAGCCTGGCAGTGAGAACTCACACCCATACTTATCTGGGCATAAATTCCAGGTCAATACAAAGAACTTCCCAATAATGTGGCAACTGAGAGACGATGCAGCTGTCTATTCATGGGATGGGCTATCAGTGGGACAGGCTGTCTGGTTGAAAGAGGATCGAGGCCCAGAATCTGGCATGGCTTTCCAAGCCTCTCACAACTTTGAAATTTTATTTCAAGAGAGACTATGGGCCAGGCTGGTGGCTCACACCATAATCACCAGTGGCGCTCAGCTCCATCTGTCCCAGCACTTGGGACACTGAGACAGAAGAACACATATTCAAGGCCATCCTGGTCTACATAGTAAGACTTTGTCAGAGACACAGAGAGATAGATATGAAATATAGATAGATAAAGATGAAATATAGATAGATAGGTAGGTAGATAGATGATAAATAGATAGATAGATAGATATAGTAGATAGATGATAGAGAAGATAGATAGGTGATACATAAATGATAGATATAGACAGATATAGTAGATAGTAGACAGGTAGAAGATAGATAGATAGATAGATAGATAGATAGATAGATAGATAGATAGATAGATAGCACATGGGCTTAGATGGAAGCAGTTTTGTGTTAGCAAGCCATTATGTGGATTTCCCTAGATGGGGTGAGCAGCATTGGGTACACACAGTGGCATCTTATTTAATATTGGTTCTGTCACTACTATAGATGAGATGATGAATATACTTATATTATACTTATTACGCTAAGGAGTCTGAAGATATATTAATCTCTCTTTTTTTTTTTTTTATCGTCAGAATATATTAATAACATTTAAATGATCTGAGTTAAGATAATACTTGATTTAGATTTTCTACTCCCATTTTTTTTTTTTTTTTTTTTTTTTTTTTTTTCACAACAGAACCTGAAATCGGTAGCTAAAGATGCTAGAAGTATATCTGTGACCTGACTCAGCATGTGTAGATGAACAACCGTCTAAAAAAAAAACAGAAAAAGAAAAAGAAAGAAGAGTCAGAGCAGAGTAATCTCACCTCCGCTGCAGCGAAAGAGCTTTTTTTTTTTTTTTTTTTTTTGGTTGTAAACCCAACGTGACTCTCTCACGCGAATGACACATCAAAGAAGAAAGAAAAAAGAAAGAAAAGCAAGCACACCGTACTAAAGGAAAAAAAAAAAAAAAAAAAAAAAAAAAAAAAAAAAAAAAAAAAAAAAAAAAAAAAAAAAAAAAAAAAAAAGAAAGAAAGAAAAAAAAGAAGAAGAAAGAAAGGAAGAAAAAAGAAAGGGAAATACACACATACTAGGCTACCAGGCTTGTCTCTATTTGCTTGGGACATGCATTATCAAAGGAAAAACACAAAACTCCCTTTCTAGGGAAAAGTGATGCAGCTAACATTGGAAGTAAGTTGAAGCACACGAACATACTACATGAAAGCGAGAGCCTAAGTTGGGGAAGCTTTCTATGGAAGGCCAATGCGGACAGTGCAGGTAAAAGCCCAGGCAGGTTCAGCAGACAGGCTTCAGCGGATACTAACATTGCCACAGTGCCTTCGGGGCTTGCAGGGCCCATGGGTAAATGACCACCCCATTTCCAAACTAAGTGGGTGATGCACATTCCAAGCCAAAACCCAGAAGGGAATGGATGTGATACTATTTTCAGGTGGCTGAGAATGCACTGGCTTTGGAGTTCTGGCATTCCCTCCCCCGCTGATAAAAATGGGCCGTAATTTGAAAATTCAAAAGTCCAAGGTTTGAACTGAGTTACATCAGGCTAGTGACATACTTATTTGAGTGTGGCTTTTGTGACATCTGGTCACAATCTATGTAGCCAGGCACTGCGGCACATGCCTGCAGTCCCCGCTTCTCAGGAGGCTGAGGCCACAGGATGGTTTGAGCCCAGCAGCTCAGGGCTAGCCTGGTAACACAGTGAGACTTTAGGGATGCGGCCCAGGGACGGAGCTGCATTCTTAAAGCTCTGGATACAATCCCTAGGCCTGAAAACACACACACACACACACACACACACACACACACACACACACACACACACAGATATACACAGATAAATACAGATAAAAAAAATACCAGACACAGAGCACATCATGCTAGCTTTCATTATTACTACAACCCAAACAAACACATCTGAAGTTGAATCTGAAAATAATTTTTGCATATTTTCAGCCTACTCAGGATGAAAAATAAGGCAGTATTTCGCAGTTGGGTACATTCCACAATCATGTGCTTGCTACTAGGAGTTGGACTAAGGTCACTTTTTATGAGAACGAACCAGGAAAACATAAGGAAGTATTTGGCTAACTAAACGCTCCAGCCAGTGCTCAGCCTTGCTAACTGGCTGAGGCCTTCAGAATTGGCGGAGCTGAGGATTTTGCCAGAAGGCATGGGGAAAGGATTTGCTCTGCGAACCTAGCCTGGCAAAGCTCTCCAGTCAAGTCACCGGCATCTGGGCCGCACCTCTCCTCAGCTCTTTACCATTCTGAGTCCTAGGACCTGGGTATTTTTAATGTGTTCTCTATTGGACTCTTTCCTGTGTGGGCAGCTTCACAGCCAGCTCAGCACACCACCGAGGCAGAGCAGATATTTACACTGCCCCTCCCTTTTGCAACTCCTAGGAAAACAGAAGCCTTGGGGTGGTTACTGGTGTTGGTGTCTTGTCTACTAGCCATCTCCAGAATAAGGGAGTCATGTTTAGAATTGGGGGCTCCCAACTGACACAGTGTCTCCTTTTCTGCCTTGGGGGGTGGGGGAAGGCTTGTTGTGTTGAATAATCAGCCACTTTTAGTAGCATCTGTGACCACCTTACATTTCAAAAGGACTATGGGGGAGTCAAGGAGAAAACTTCCCTTTGTGGGTCTAAAAGTGTCCATGCTGCTGTATTCCTTATACATGTGTGGAGAAGGAAAAGCATGAGGTGTTTGTTTGGTTTGCTTTTTCTAGACAAGGTTTCTCTGTGTAGCCCTAGGCTGTCCTGGAACTCACTCTGCAGACCAGGCTGTCCTGGAACTCACAGAGTTCCACCTGCCCTTGCCTCCCGAGTGCTGGGGTTAAAGACATGCACCACCACTGCCTGGCTCGTCTTCCTTTTAAGAGCCAGGATTTTACTAATGTAGCCCAGACTTGTTTCAGACTCCCAATTCTGCCTCAGCCTCTCCTTAGTGCTGTGTATAAGCATAAGCCATCAATGTTTCTATCATTAGATTTAACTTACATATAATTCTAACCCCCCCCCTCTTTTTATGAGACAGTCTGGCATTGAACTCACCAAGATCCACCTTCCTCTGCCTCCCCAGTGCTTGGGACTAATGCCATGTATCACCACATGTAGCTTCTACCAATGCTTAAAAGTGTTTCTTGATGATGGCTACCCTTCATCTAAGCTGCTAGATCCTGAAGCACTAGGCCCAGGGACCATTTCCTCAAAACAATACACAAAGCTAACTTGCCCCCTGCTAAATAAAATTGTACATGGGACCCACTAGTTGTCACATAGAAATCAATCACCAAATACCAGGTGCTATTAATTCTATTCTTTCAGGGGTGGTAAAAATAGGTTAAAAAATAGTTAACTGTGGAATATTCCTTTCCAATGTGTGAAGATATGTCACTGATTGGTTTAATAAAAAGCCAATACCTGGGCAAGACTTTGGGGTCAGAGAGAATACTGGAAGAAGAAAGGTGGAGTCGCCAGCCAAACAGAATTGAAGCAGCATGGGGAACAAGAGGTAAAGGTAACGGAACCACCTTTGAACGTAGATTGAAAGACACGGGTTACTTTAAGTTATAAGAACTAGTTAGTGCTGTGGAATAATCCTTCCGGACACTGTGAAGACATGTTGCTCTGTGAATAAAAAGCTAATTGGCCAATAGCTAGGCAGGATTTGGGGGGCAGAGAGAATGCAGGGAAGAAGGGCGGAGTCTGAGAGTCGAGAGTCAGACATGGAAGAAGCAACATGGGAAGTTCATAGATGAGGTAAACGAGCCTTGGGACAGCACATAGATGAATAGAAATGAGTTAAGTTACAAAAGCTAGCTAAAAACAAGCTTAAGCTTTCAGACAGGCATTTATGATTAATATTAAGTCTCTGAATGGTTATTTGGGAGCAACTGCTGGGACACAGAGAAACTCTGCCTGCAAGTTAGGAACAAGCCTAAGCTATCGGCCAAGCTTTCGTAATTAATAACTCTCCATGTCGTGATTTGAGAGCTGCTGGAGTGACAGAAAAATCCGTCTATAGAGCCTGAGGCCCAGGTTCTGACCCTACTGTGCTCCTGATGACCTGAACAACTGGCTTCAGTCCCTTGATGCACAGAATGAGATGATCTGCTGAAGCCTAGTATCTAGATCAGTACCAACAACTTGACTGGAAGCCAAACTGCAGAGGACACCTGTGTCCCACCATGCAAATCCCCAGCACACACACAAGCAGACTGGTGCATTTCCCAAAGCTGCCTTACTTCGTGCTGTGCATTCTGATGACCTTAAAAAAAAAAAAAAAAAAAAAAAAAAGACAGGGACTTATGTAGCCCAGGTTGACTTTGAACTCACTTTGTAGCAGAAACGACCCTGAATTTCTCATCTTCCTCCCTCTTTCTCTCAGGTGTTAGGATTACAGGCCTTGTTTTATATGGTTCTGGGGACTGAACTCATCCTTTGTACAGGATAAGCAAGCACTCTGCCAACTGAGCTACATTAAAAAAAAAAAAAGCAATATGTTGGCCAAGAGACATTTAAATGAGTCAAATCCACAATCTGAGAAACACTGTAGCGAATGATTTCTAAGGTTCACATCATTGGCAGAATATAGATAGGACTAAAAACCGGAGGTCTCTGCCAGCCATTTCTACGTTGACTTTGGGCAGAACTGATGTTAAAGCAGAAGCATCTGGATGCACAGCTGGGGGCTAGGCTGGGCGCTTAGTTGGTAAAGTACTTGTTTGGCAAACACACGGACCTGTGTTTTAGCCTTAGAATCCACATTCAAACCTAAAACCGGGTGCAGTAGTGTGTGCCAGCACTGGAGGGGGGGGAATGAGGCAAGAGGAGAGGTACACGGGCATCCCTGGGGTTCGCTGGCCCAGACAGCCTAGCCTACTTGATGAGCTCCAGGTTAAAAGAAAAAGAACAAAGAAAGGAAGGAAAGGAGGAAGGAAGAAAGAGAGAGAGAAAGGAGGCAAGCTGATGATATGACTCAGCAGGCAAAGGCACTTGCCAGGCCACCAGGCCTGATGACCAGAGTTTAATCTCTGGAACTCACATGGTGAAACGAGCAGGCTACCTGCAAATTGTCTTCTAACTCCCACATACAGCATGGATGTAACATTTATGACTACACAGTAGATAGACAGACAGACAGACAGACAGACAGACAGACAGATAGATAGATAGATAGATAGAGATGGATGGATGGATGGATGGATGGATGGATGGATGGATGGATGGATGGATGGATGCTTGGTGGTACCTGAGGAAAAAATATTCAAGACTGTCCTCTGGTCCCCACAACCAAATGCACCTGCAAACACACAAGCTCACGTAAATAAAGTGTTATTCTATTAAGGCAGATGGGTCTTTATTATGATATTCTTAGTGAGTCCATCTGTGGTGGTTTGAAGGAGAAATGTCCCTCATGGGCTCCGGCACTTGAACACTCAGTCTTCAGTATCAACTGAAGGGGAGGGAGGACTAGAAGGTGCAGCCTTGCTGGGGACAGGCTTTGAGGTTTCAAAACCTCAGGTCACTCTGGAAGTCTCTCTGCCTCTCTCTCGGTTCATGATTACAGTTGAGGCTGTGAGTTCTCAGCTTCTTTTCTCTGCCATCGTGCCTGCCGCTTACTGCCATGTCCCCATCTTTATGAACTGTAACCCTCTGGAACGGTGGGCCAAAATTAAATTTCTGTAAGTTGCCTTGGTCATGATGTTTTATCACAGCAACAGAAAAGTAACTAATACACCACGGCTCACAGAGAACAAGGGTGCAGGCGTGGGGTCCTTGCACTCTCCCTCCAGGATGACAGCCTGCCTGCTCAGTAGACCCCTGTGCACGCACACTCATTCAAGTCTCCTCTGGACCAGTGTGCCCACTGGATTCTACTGTCTTGCTAAGATGCTGTTTTATTTTCTAAGTTTATTTATTTATTTATTTATTTATTTATTTATTTATTTATTTATTTATTTTGTGCATGTTTGCACGTGCGTGCACACATGGGCCACATTACACACGTGGAAGGCAGAGCACAGTCTGTGGGAGTCGGTTTTCTCCTCCAACCATTTGGGTTCTGGGTACTGAACTCAGGTCATCAGGCTTAGCAGCGAGCACATTTCACCACCGAGGCACCTTGCTGTCCCACAGATTCGGCACTGTGCATGGGGAAGAGGAGGGTGGGTGATGGAATTCCACAGGGCCTAGAAATCCCAGGGCTGCACTACTGCTTGCCAGCGCAGAGCCGCGGGTGACCAGACTTCTTCCAGGAAGAAAGGCTGGCATGCAAGCCTCTGTCTGAAGAAATACTGCCTTTTCTCTGCCTCTCAATGAGTAAATCTGTCTAGAGTGTCACTCAGGGAATAAAACATCAGCCTATTTTCAATGGCTTCTACTCCTCCGCCCCACCAAAGGGAGCGTCTCTCTCATTGCCATGTCTTTCCCTCTCTCCTCCTCGCTTCCCACACCCTGGATGGCAAGCACCCTTTTTAGGACAGTGGCTCCCCAATTTTCAGATGGCAGTCTCCAAGCTGAATTCTCTCTGAAATGGGCAGCTGGGGAGCTGGGTCTGCTGGGATCACATCTTCTGACACACGTGCACGAAAATGCTGGCTTGGGGCCGGAGCCACTCCTGGGCCCCAGGAAGTGGGGATGGAAAACACCTTCTTAGCTCTTCTCACCCTTTCTCAGACAACAGGAAAGATGTCACTCAAGCCTCACAGGGCTTCGAGTTCTGCAAGCCGTATGCAGCTCTGTGCCCGCTGCTGTGACCTCTGGCAGGGGTCATGATTCCTGCCCTCACGGAACTCACGCTAGAGAGATGCCATGAGTATATCAAGATCAGGGTCACGAGATAGGACTGAGGTTTGCTTTTGTTCTCTCTCTCTCTCTCTCTCTCTCTCTCTCTGTGTGTGTGTGTGTGTGTGTGTAGGGTGGAGGGGGGCTAGTTGAGGGTTGGAGGAAGCTGGAGAAATGAAAAGGAGAGAGGGAAGGAGAAGATGAGTAAAGTGGGTGGTGTGGGTGTCCCGGGCAGAAGGAAATGTCCTTGTAGAGAAAGGGTCTTCTCTGGAGAAAAGACAGAGCAGTTGACTGGGTACAAGAGATGGGACATGCCTTCAGGTAACACCTGTAATTGAAGCCTGTCTCAAAATAAAGTTAAATGTAGCTCAGTGGGAGAGTGGTTGTCTAATAGGGAAGAGGACATGGACTCAATTGTTGGTACTCTAAGGGAAGGGAAGGGTATGGAATGTCAAGGCCAAATTATCATTAAAAAAAAAAAAAAGTAATGAGGGCCTGGTGTGGTAGTGCACAGCTTTAATCCCAGTACTTGGAGGCAGAGGCAGGTGGACCTCAATGAGTTCAAGGCCAACCTGGTCTACTTAGCAAGTTTCAGGCCAGCTAGGATTATATAGTAAATAAATAAATACATAACATTGATATGGCCCAGCTGGTAAAGGTGCTTGCTGCCAAAGCCTGACAACCTGGAACCCACGTAAACGTGAAAAAAAAAAAGAAAGAAGAAACTGCACCAAGCTGTTCTGTGACCTCCATGGGTGCCATGGCAAATGCAGCTAACCCCTGGCCCCGACAGGGTTTCTTTGTGTAGCCCTGGCTGTCCTGGAATTCACTCTGTAGACGAGGCTGGCCTTGAAATCACAAAGATCTGCCTGCCTCCTGCCTCCCGAGTGCTGGGATTAAAGATGTGTGCCACTGCTGCCCAATTACGGAAAAACTTTTAAAGCACCTGGGGCAGGGGACGTAGCTCTGTTGCATAATATTTGATGGCACTGTGCCCGACTGTTAATAAAATCAACCTTGGATTGGGGGGGGTGGGTAGAATCAGCAACTAGTTGACAGGAATTAGCCATAGAGGGTACAGAGAAACCAGGAAGATGGGTAGAGAGACTCACAGGAAGGAGTAGGGAGGGACTTGGGAGTTTGGGGGTCTTTTTGGTTTGGGATGGCTGGAGAGATGCTCTCTTGCTCGGTCTCCAGCCAAAAGGGAAGGTCAGCTGGTTGTCTCTTGGCCTCTGTCAGTCAGTCACCCCAACATCTGACTCCGGAGTCTTTATTGGTAAATAGAATGATAGAGACTTAGTTAAAACTACATTTGGCAGCAGCAGCGGAGCCAGTGGGACCGGAAGTCCAACCAGGCCATGGCCTGAGCAGTGAGGACACTGACTGTTGGGCCATGGGGCTGCAGATGGTAGTTAAAATACCGGTAGATTCAGGTGCGGTCTCTAAACTTGCCTAGCATGTTCAAAGGTACACTGTCTAGCATGCCGAGTTTAATCCCCAGCACAGCAGAAACTGGGGTGGTAGCAAACCCCTGTAAGCCTTGAACTGAAGAGAGGCGGCCTTGGCAAGAAGATCCTTTTTAGCCACAAAGTAAGTTCAAGGCCAGTCTGGGAGTCATTGGAAGGAGAGAGGATGTGTGGTGGAAAGTTTCACACTTATTTTACACATGCCCAATCTAGTTGTTTCAAAATTTCACCCATTATAATATCCTAAAGCCAAGGGGAGGCCAGCACCATTGCTGGCTGGGTAAAGGTGCATGTTTTGCAAGCTTGGCACACTGGGTTCTGTCCCTGCAACTCACGGAAAGGTGAAAGGTTGTCCTTTGACTTCGACCTCGTGGCTTTGCCGTGTAAACACACAGTGCAACAACTTTTAAAGCAATGCTACATTAACTTATATAACTTACGTTTGTAAGCCTGTGCATGTGCACGCATGCCTGCATGGTGGGCGTGCGTTTGTAGTTTCCGAATTCATACCTCTGTTCTTCCACTTCTTAGCACTATGACTTGGGGACTCTGAGTATCTTCAGGTGCTCCACTGTGAAAACTCTTCTGCTCTTCAAGGTTGAAATGGGGTGACTTACTGCACAGTTGCTAAACAAATATTAACTCACCTTGACCAAATAATACCGTCGATTAGAAAAAGGGCTAGGCAGTGGCTTCTGCCAGTATTTCCAGCACTTGGAAGTCTGAAGCAGGAGGATTTCCATGAGTGTGATGCCAGCCTGGACTACACTTTAACTCTTTTTAAAAACCAGTTAATAAATAAGTAAATAAATGAGGAAAGGCATTTCCTTTTTTAACTGCTTGCTTCACAGAAACACGTGCACACACACATTACATAAGGGACTGATGAAAATACATCAAAGTAGCAAATTTTATATTAGAAAAATGAGATTAGAGTAAGTTTGAGACTTGACAGGTGGCCTCCCCTCACCCCCCTCGTGCTGAGAATGAAACCCAGGGCCACAGGCATGCTGGGCAGGTGCTCGACCTGAGCCACCCCACTCAGTCTCGGCTCTAGAGTTTTCTTCACAGAAATGAGACAATGGTAAGTGGGGAAGCCTTGTGTCTAGACAAAATACAGTCCACTGTTAAATTTCGTTGTTAAAAATCCACTTGTGCCCTTCACAAAAATGGCTCGCTCTCTAGTCTACCTTTCTAGCAGTCAGCCCATATTAACAGTTAAATCTGGGACCTTCTGCCTTCCTGGAGGGCCTAAAGCTCTGTATTAAAGCTGTTGTCTTAAAACACATGGACAGCCATCAGGCACGAAGCCCTGCTCCTAGTCCAATGCCCCCAGCACTGCTAGAGGACCACAGAAGAGGTGGACGCCTGGCATCACCACTCATGGGCAATTCATGTACAGCTTCACAGACCTCAGTGCCACTGGACAGCGTCCACTAATGGCTCCCAGGCTGTCTCAGGCTCAGGACACACTCTTCAAAGTGAGAATACCAAGAAACTGTCTCCATCAATGGGAATCACAGAAATTCTGCCACTTCATTTCAAAGACAGTAGCAGAAAGCGGACATGGATTTTTCTAACGATGTTAGAATTCTCCTTCTTCCCTCTTCTGAACATTATTCCATCTCCCAAGCTCATGGAAAATAAAAATATAGAAACAGTCCAAACACATAAAGATAATCCCCTTCACTCCATTTCAGTCAGATGAACTCTATCAGGTCACATTTTTACATTACAGGCATGTATTTCAATCCAAACGAAGCGGCGAATGTTCCAGGCATGCCTTCTCATCTGTGGCTCTCTTCTAGCAAGAATGTGTGTGAGTCATGTGCCGGACAGGGCAATAAAAAGACAAAGTGGACTTCCAGTCCAGTGAGCAGGAACTATGTCTGAAGAAGGAAACATAAAAAGGACTTTTCTCCTGCAGTCTATGTGCTGTGCTCTAGTGACCTTTGAATTTTAGATCTGCAGAAACACGTGGAAGCTTCCATGGAGGTCTCATATGTTGCCTCCCAACTTTTTGGCTGGAGCACCCGTCAAGATACATTTGTTACAATTAATGGACCAGTCCTGACAGACCACCCTTGCTTCTGTCCTTCCTTTGCTCATATTTCCCATTTTTTTTCCTAATGATTTTGGCTTTATCTCATCTAGGAGCTCAGCTAGATACACTGAATTTAGTCTTCATTTCTTCATAGGCAGCTTTTGCTGGGACAGAAGTTTCCTTGGTTGTTGTTGGTGGTGGTGGTGATGGGGTGTGCATGCATGCGTGTGCATGTGCATGTGTTTTATGTTTGGAGACAGGGTGTCACTCTGTAGACCAGACTGGCCTGGGACTCAGAAACCTGCCTGCCTCTGCCTCCCCAGTGCTGAGATTAAGGCTGTGTGCCACCGTGCCCATGGAGTTCTGTTTTGATAACCACTGCAGCTCTTAGTAGTACTGGTCAGATGTTTGGTACAATGTTGTGTTTGTTGGGACGTTCTCCTGATTTTTTGCATTTTTAGAACAGATCATAGAAATGACGTGCCATTTCACCACACCCTAGTAAATGAATGCACATGTTCACTGTTGTCAACCTTGGGTACATGACTAAGGCCATACAAGTCATGTTTGTCCACTTGCTTGTCCCCTTGGCCATTCTTCACTTTTTGGAAAGAAGTCACTATCCATAGCCCCAAATTGACAATGTGGAGTATGGTCCACCTCAAGGGCAGGCTATCTACATAAATTATTTGGCATTTCTTCAGAAGGAAACAAATTTTTTTGGTTTTTCGAGACAGGGTTTCTCTGTGTAGCTTTGCGCCTTTCCTGGGACTCACTTGGTAGCCCAGGCTGGCCTCGAACTCACAGAGATCCGCCTGGCTCTGCCTCCCGAGTGCTGGGATTAAAGGCGTGTGCCATCACCGCCCGGCAGAAGGAAACAATTTTTAAAAAATCAGCCATGTGTATTGGCTCACACCAGTAACCCCAGCACTAAAATAGGGGACTGCCTTGAATTTAAAGCCAGCCCTAGCTACAGTGGGAAACTCATTTAAAAACAAAACAAAACAAAAAACAAACAAACATAAAAGCAAAACAATCCAAGGTGGGCTAACCAACCCTGCAACTACCCGGGCCCAGAACTAGGGTTATGAGTTGGCCTACCCCAACCCCCACCATCTATGATCTGCTGGAGCACATGAAGGGGCCAGTCCAAAGCTGCAGAATCTCCATGACACAGAGCAACAGGATATTCAAAAGAATCCCAGTGAGGGCCCAGTATTGACAGTGTAGCAGGAACCAGAGGCCTCGAGCCAGACCAATTACTCTTTGCAATGAACACTTGCAAGTAAAGATGTATGGATAAAAAGGGATTACTGTATGACTCAGTGTGGTTACACTACAGCTTCCATGATGAGGTTGATTTTTCTTTTTTTTCCTCTCTCTTAAATTTTATTTTATTTTGGGGGGGGGAGGTTGCAAGGGCAGAGGGCAGATATGAAGGGATGGGGAAATGAATGGACTCCAGACGCATGATATGAGTGGCACAAAGAATAAATAAAAAGAAAGTTAAAAAAAAAAAGCCAAGGGCTGGGCATGTGGCTCAGCTGGTAGAGCGCTTGCCTTACACACACAAAGCCCTGGGCTTTATCCCCGGCACTGTATAAAACGGCATGGTGTTCCAGGCCTATAATCCCAGGAGTTGGAAGGTATATGTAATAGTTTGAATGCAATTGGCCCCCATAATCTCCTAGGGAATGGCACTATTAGGTGTGGTTTTGTTTGCATCTATGGTCTTATTGGAAGAAGTATGTCACTGTGGGGCAGGCCTTGACATTTCCTATGCTCAGGATACCGCTCGGTGTTTTAGTTGACTTCCTGTTGCCTGCAGGATGTAGGACTCTCAGCTACGTCTGCCTGCACGCTGCCATGCTCCCAGTCATGATGATAATGGAATAAACCTCTGAAACTGTAAGTGAGCTACCCCAATTAAATGTTTCCTTTATAAGAGTTGCCATGTTCATGGGGTCTCTTCACAGCAATAGAAACCCTAACTAAGATAATATAAGGATCATTAGTTAAAGGTCATCATCATCGAGCCTGGGCTACATGAGACTCTGTCTCAAAACCAAAACAAAACCTAAACAAAAATAACAACAGAAATCTCCAAAACATAAGCAGCTTGTTGTCTCAACAAGCAACTGATCCCAGAAATACAATCGAAGAATAATGTGTGTCGCAATATAATGAGGTTGCTGTTACTCACAAGGGCTTACAATGTCCTAGGCACAGCAGAACGTTTGAAGTCTGTGTGGCATGAACAAGAAGTAGCTGCCTGCTCCAACTCCATGATGGCTGTGGTAGAAGGCCCAGGGTAGGGCAGGGGTGGCCCAGTATCCCAACTATGGATGATGTCTACAAATGAATACTCACTTGTGGCTTTTTGTTGTTGTTGTTGTTGTTGTATGAGACAGGGTTTCTCTGTGTAGCCCTGGTTGTCCTGGAACTCGCTCTGTAGATCAAGCTGGCCTTGAACAAATAGAGATTCACCTGCCTCTGCCTCCCAAGTGCTGAGATTTAAAGCTTTTTTGTTTTGTTTTGTTTTTCGAGACAGGGTTTCTCTGTGTAGCTTGGTGCCTTTCCTGAATCTCACTCTGTAGACCAGGCTGGCCTCGAACTCACAGAGATCCACCTGCCTCTGCCTCTGCCTCCCAAGTGCTGGGATTAAAGGCGTGTGCCACCACCGCCCGGCTTTTTTTTTTTTTTTTTTTTTTTTTTTTTTTTTAAAGTGATTTCTTTAGAGCCAACTAGGTTGACTAGCTTCCTCACTGAGTCTGGTATGCAAGGCTACAAGCAGCAGCTTCCTAGACAGTGTATGCAGCCTGCTGCTTCTATTGGTTTCCCTATGGGAAGCTGGAGATGGTTTTCTGGTGGATACAATGACCAGGATTTACACTGGCAGGTCACCCTGTCACTCTGCATCAAGCTGCAGATGAAGAAATTTGTAACGGATGCTTTGCAGCGCCAAATTCAACTTCGCTGGATGCCAGAGGATCCACATCTCAAAGAACTGGGCCTCCATCGAGTTTAATGCAGATGCATTTGAAGACACAGTACCTGAGAAGTGGCTCATCCTCTAAGGTAGTGGGGTCACACACATCCCTAACTGTGGTCTCCTGGACAAATGGCGGACCCTGTATTCCTGATCTTCTGCTGTGCTGAGCCACACACCCTACCGAAGACATTCACTAACACAGCTCACATTTAGTCTGTTAAAAAAAAAAAAAAGACAATTCAGCTTTTTTTGCTCTTTCCAGTCTTGTGTTTTATTCTCCTTTTCAAAATTAACATTTTTTAAAATAGGAAAGCCATTCTCGAATGATAGAGAGCAAGAAGCGAATGACCCTTCTTCAATGGACTGGTCATATCTGAGGTTTGTCAAAACTGAATTACCAAAACATTCAAATAAAACAATATGCTACCACCTCAGACATGGATGCTGAATGTTTATGTCCTAAGAAATAACAAGCTACACTTCATTACTTTGGAGAGGAATATAATTTAATTTCCCCATTAATTATTAAAGTAGATGATGTGGGTCTGGGGCAAACAAGCAAGGGTCAGAGGACAACTCTGTCGAGTTGGTTTTTCTTTGCACCTTTGCAAGGGTTTTGAGGACTGAACAAGGCTTGTCAAGCACCTTTACTCACTGAGCCATCTCGATGGCCCAAGGGATGGATGTAATTTTTATCCAAGCCAGAGACTGCCTGAAAACCAGTACTGCTCACTTTTACCAGCAGAAGAGGCCGCCATAAACAGACTTCTTGTACAGGACCTTTTCTCATTGTTTTAGTACTCCTGTTTTTCTGTTTCACTAAACTAATGCCACCTTATGTCTGGAAATGCACCCAAGGTGCTACAGATTTGAGAACTTTAAACACAAAAGGACATGGCAACTCATTTTAACTGCTTACTTGGAACAGTACTGCTGGTATCTTTGCAATGAAAATTGAGGCAGTATGCCATAGTCTTATTACTGGACATTCAACAGCATCATCGTCCTAAATGTTTTATTGATATACATAAAATTTATCATTTTAGGTAGCCAGTCCTGTGGGTTAAGTTCATGCACTTAGGCAACCATCACCATTCGCCTCCAGAACTGCATCCTCCTTCTCAAATGAAACTTTGTATGCCTAAAGTACAAATTCCTCACTTCCTCCCTGCTCTAGACTCTGGTAACAGTAACCTTTTCTAGGATCCTCAAATGAACCAATCATACAGTATCTGTTCCAACAGTTGTGCCTGCCTTCACTTAGCATTGTATCTTCAAATAATGCCGCGAATATGGATATGCAAGGATCTCCCTCAGCCACTTCTTTTCGCTTCCTCTGGACATGTACAGATATTTAACGAATACATCAACCAAATCTACGTAACAGGCTGTGCATCCCAGAAGCTTCTTAACATCACTTCTCATGGAACTGGATCAAACTCATCTGCCTTACACCTGAAAACTACTTAGGAGTGTCTTTCTTGTTGAGATAGGATCTTACTATGTAACTCTGGCTGGCCAGGCTCACATAGACCAATCTGGCTTTGAACTCCTGGGTAATCCTTATGCTTCTGCCTCCTAAGAGATTACAGGTATACATACACCTCACCCAGCTTTTTGGAGACCCTCAACTTTTCAAAGACCCTAGGCCTGGAAGGGCTTCTGGAGCCACTGCCTCAGTTCTGGCCCAGCTTGACTCCTGTCTAAACCACAGGCAATTTGTTGTGATAGTTTTGTAAATCTGACACAACCTAGAATCACCTGAGTGATGGCTTCTGGGCATGCCTGAGGATAGGGGTAGATTTTGACTGCATTCATTAAAGTGAAAGAGCCCACTGTGGCTGGCACCATTCCCTAGGCAGTGAATCCTGGATGGTGTAATGGGAGGAAGCAAGCTGAACTCTAGTGTGTATACACTCGTGGCTCTCTCCTTCTGACTATGTACAGAATGTGGCCAGCTGCTTCAAGCTCCTGAGGCCTTGGCTTCCCTGCTACGATGGGACTATAATCTAGAACTGCAGTTTAAAATAAACCCTTTCTGGGGGCTGAGGAGATGGCTCAGCGATGAAGACCATTGGCTGTTCTCCCAAAGGACTCGGGTTCAATTCCCTGCACCCAGATGGTAGCTCATAGCTGTCTGTAACTCCAGTTCTAGAGGATCTGGCACCATCTCACAGACATACACGCAAAACGCCAATGCACATAAAAATAAATGGCTTTTTATTAAATAAATCTTTAATAAAATGAAACAACCCCTTTCTCCCTGAATTTGCTTTTGCCAGGGTATTTTATTATATCAACGGCAAAGGAACGAGACAACTGCAACTTCCGAAGCATAGGAATGTGGCTTCTGAGGTCAAGCTCGGGCAAGTAAAAAACCTGATGAATTTCTGTAAAACGAGAGAAAACAGGAAGGCCAGGAAGGTGCTGAAACCACACGAGAGCCAAGGATTACAAAAGCAGTCCTTCCTCAAGCCTTTTTTCCAACTGCTACAACACTGACATTTACGACTGTTTCAAATTACTGGAAGACTCACCAATCCCGAAACTTTCTCGAGTTCATTCAGGGTTTCTGTCAAAAGTTCCTTTCAAAGGAATTTCAAGAGGGGCCCTCCCTCTCTATCACTGATCAAGAGCAGCTTAGCTCACGGTTTATGAGAAATGGTGAGTGTGAAAACACTTCAAGTACTGGCTGTGAACGCGGTCAGTGTGTTTCTGGCCAAGCAGGTGTGACCAAGGGGATCTCTCTGGCTTCTTTTTGGATGCAGAAGTGAAAGAAGAAAGAAACTAAGCCAGCAGAGAGATAGTGATGGCTCCCCACTCTGTCCTGGTAGAGGAACGGTCTAAGACACTCAGTGACAATGTCCAGTACCTGCTAAACAGTCAAATGTGGTTTTGCCCTCCCTGGCCCAACTTACCTTGTTGTAGGTAAGTTCAAATGGGACCTGACTCCATATAAGTCACTGCCTGAGTTCCTTCACTACTCAGACATCCACAGGGAGTACGGTTCCCAGTCAAACATGCTAGCCTCTGAAGAGGGAACAGGACCCTGATTAAGCTTCGAGCCTAAAAAACGCATTCCATGTGATTACCTGGGCCCTGCAGTGAACTGTGACCAAACAATGTCATCAACTGTGACTCACTGGCTTGTCATATTCAGTGTCCTTAGGAAGAGGGATGATTGACAGAGAGACTATGATAAATCCCTGGTTCTCTAAGAGCCCTACTCTATTCCAGTTATATTTCCTGCATATACATGCACGTCGACATGCACATGACCTTGTGTGTGTGCACGGAGAAGGCAGGGTAGACCTCAAGTGTTCCTCCTCAGGAGCTGCCCACCTTGTTTGCTGAGGTTTCTCGCTATGACTTGAGGATTCAGGGAGGCTGGTTGTCCAGGAAGCCCCAAGGATCTGTCTGCCTCTGCCATCCGGAACAGGGACTACAAATGCATGTTACCTTGCCTGGGTTTTCAGACGGGTGCTAGGACCCAAACTCAGGTCCTCATGCCTGCACCCGCACGTTAGTGACACAACCATCTTCACAGCCCCCACGCATGGTACTTTTTAAGATGAAGACTGAAAACGCACGCTCTTAAGGTGCTAGGTTTTCCTGCAACCATTGACACGGGCTGGCACCTCTAACTTCATATCCCTGAAGCGGATCTGTGCTGCTGTGCGGAACGCTGCTTATTTACTTAATAGAATCAAATAATTTATTTTCATGTAGAAGTGACATTCTATGATGAATTTTTTTCTTTTTTGAAAAGCCACATCACTCTCCATTCCTTAAGCATGGGTGTAATTTTATTCATGTGACATCAATACTGTTTGACACCTAACACTAACCTTCTCCCTATTTAACTTGGAACATCTAACAGTGTAGGGCTAAGTGTGAAGCTCTTAAAAAGCTACCCTTTTCATTTATAAAATGGCTCATTTCTCTCAATACCACTCTAGATATATTGATTTGTCCTTAGGACTTCCAAGGACTCAAAGGTTCACAGACCTTCTATCTACTCGGCACAATGGTATTCACATCCCATGCAAACTACTCCGTTTTTCTCCTTCCCGGTGCCAACTGGAGCCTGGAAGAGGTCAACCCAGCAGTGCTGTGAAGTGTCTGGTCCTGTCCCGGGTGCGCCTTCCCATTCCTCTTCCGTCTTCGGTGATGAGACTTCTTGACCGGAAGGCAAGATGGCTGCCATCCTTCAGTTATCACAGTACTGTACCTTTAGAATGGACAGCATCAGCACTGTGATAACTGAGCCAGGGCAGCCTGTCAGTCACCATGTCCGGCAGGGGCATCACTCCCTTCAAAGGTGCCCGTGGAGTGAAGGACTGAAAGACAGACAGAAGGACGCAGAAGAAAAGGGGTTAGATGATGAGGGTGAGACATGAAAAGACCAACTGAACTACACTGGAAGGAAAGGCGAGCACGGGACTCACACCCACCAACGGAGTAAACACAACTCAACTTTCCTCCTGGTTATCTGCTCACCACACACTTGCCAGGCATGTCTCCCATGTTCACAGGCCGCATCTCCGCAGCCTCATGTGTGCAGGAAGTATCTCTCCAAGGAAGATTACATTTCAAGACCTGTCCTAGAGCCAGGCTTGCTGGTACACGCCTTTATCCCAGCACTCAGGAGGCAGAGGCAGGCGGGTTACTCCGAGTTCGGTGAGACATGGTTCCATCACCAAACATGACTGTATAGTTCACAGCTGCCAAAGGAGCTGACAATTTTTCTGTGTTTTTCATGTAACTTTCACACACACACAGACAAAAAAAAAACCTATGGAGTTAACTATGAATTGTTCACAAACTCATCTGAAAAGGGATTATGGAACAAGGTTAGGTATTGTAAGACCACCTTACGGACAGAAAAACAAACCCAAAACACAAAGGGGGTGGGGATGGATATGATTCAGAGCCATGGTATACATGTATGAAACTGTCAAAGAATAAAAAGCACAGACAGACAGACAGACAGACACACACACACACACACAGGGCTCAGCAGATATGAGCACTAGCTGCTCTTCCAGAGGACCCGGGTTCAATTCTCAGCACCCACATGGTGGCTCACAACTGTCTGTGACTCGAGTCTTAGGGGAGCAAATGCCCTCTTCTGGTCTCCTTGGGCATCAGGCATACATGTGGTACACGGACATACATTCAGGAAAACACTCACACACATAAAAAATAGAAATAAAAATAAATCATTCCACTTTAGGAGAAAAACAAATAAACAAACAAACACAGAGCACAAACTACTCTTATAGAGAACCTTATCATGAATTCTCTTATAGAGAATCCATTCCCAGTCCCCACACAGTGGCTCACAAGCATTTCTAACCCCAGTTCCATAGGATCTGATGCTCTCTTCCAGGCCCTGCACACACATGGGGCACAAGCACCCATGCAGGCCAAAGACTCACACCCATTAAATACAAAGAAAGCTGGTGTGGTGGCGCACGTCTTTAATCCCAGCATTCAAGAGGCAGATGGCGGGCAAACGCTGTGAGCTCAAGGACAGCTTACTCTATATCGTGAGTACTTACTCAACAGCCAGGAATACATAAACCCCTGTCCAAATAAATACATAAATAAAAGTCTAATAAAAAAATTTAAAAATCCAGAAACTGAGATAGTATGTGTTTTACCTAAGATCTTATAACTAGGTTAATGTAAAATGCAGGCCTCAATCCATTTCCATAGACTGGATTAGGTCTTTTTCTTCCCTATTCATCCCTTCAATAGCCAGGATACTCAGTTTATACCATTTACAAACATTTCTTTCTTTCTTTCTTTCTTTCTTTTTTTTTTTTCAAGATAGGGTTTCACTATGTAGCCTTGGCTTTCCTGGAACTCACTCTGTAGACCAGGCTGATCTCAAACTCACAGAGATCCACCTGCCTCTGCCTCCCGAGTGCTGGGATTAAAGGCGTGTACCAGCTATTTTTTTTTTTTTAAATGTGCACTGGTGTTTTGCCTGATGTGTATCTGCATGAGGGTGTCAGACCTTGGAGTTATAGACAGTTATGAGATGCCACACAGGTGCTGGGCATTGAACCTGGGTCTTCTGGAAGAGCAAGCAGTCAGTGCTCTTAACTGCTGAGCCACCTTTCCAGCCCCTACAAACATTTCTGAATGTTTTGTTTTAGAAACCTAGCCCACTTAACAAAAATTTGTGGTGTGTGCTGTAGGAAGCAATTCCTTCCCAAATAATGAACTACTGCTCTGGCTGCTAAACAGTCATGTGCCGACACCGCTGGGCAGTGGTCAGTGTGCCCATGGCATGTTCCCACTAGTGTTTATGTCAATTCCACAGTAATAATAGAGCAAGGCTAAAGACCTTTGGAACACCTTATTGCTGCTGCTGATGATTATATTCTTTTGAGAAAGGGTTTCTCTGTGTGCCCCAGGCTGTCCTGGAACTCACTCTGTAGCTCAGAATGGTCTAGAACTCAGATCCATCTGCCTCTGCCTCCTGAATGCTGGGATTAAGACGTGAGCCACCACCACCCTGGTGGAATGCCTTTTTTTTTTAAAGAAGGCAACACACACACATCACTTCCATTACTATTAGCTGTCTCTTTGAGACACATACCCTGAAATTATTTCAGGGATGAGTCCTGCTTTTGATAAAAGGTACAAAAAAGGTGTGCATGGTAGCACATGCTTTTAGTCCCACTAGGGAGGCAGAGGCAGGTGGATCTGAGTTCTAGACCATTCTGAGCTACATAGTGAGACTTTATCTCAAAAAAAAAAAAAAGTACAAAAAGTCTCTAAAATTCGAATGCCAGCATCAGAATATCAACTTATTAAAACCATGATTCATCCCATCTTTCCACGTCAGTCATAATGTCTCAAACCATTTCAGCATCAGCAGAGCTTGACAGGTATTTAAAAAATAATTATGTTTTCAATTAGGAATTCGCTCAATTTCAAAGACTCATTATATGCAGATCAGACATTAACTCTGCCTCACATAAGTCGGATGGATGAACCAATTCTTTAGATCAGGAGTCAGAAACCAGAATAGCACAAAGAATCTAGCTTAACAATTAGCTCTATGTACTGTGAAACTGACCTTAATCTTTAGAAAAGTAATATCCAAATGAAATCATACACCTCCATGGAAATTAGAAGCAATCTCCCCAAAGTGCAAAAAATAGCTAAAATAAAAATAAAATAGCATGCAGGTCTTAGCAAACTGATGTAATGCAGAGTTAAGACACAAGGTGGCAGTAAAGATCAAAATAAAGAACGAGTTGGATCCCACAACCCATGTTTCCTGGAAATGGTTGCGTGTTTTCTCCCAAATCATAAACATGTTATGTGAACAGATCTATTTTTATTGTTATAAAATTTTGGAAAGCTGAACCACCAGAAAGTATAAAAATACTAACACCTAATTTCTCCTGACCACAGGATCTTCTCCACTTATGGAAACATACTTGAACTCCAGCATACACTTGGTTGTCAGCAGAAAGGTTGGATGGGTAACACTGTAACTGGATGTCTACAACTCCAAAGGGAATTTAATGTGTGTTATGTACGTCTTTGCTGAAGTTCACTATATTAGCCAAATTCACTCTACCAAAACTTACATGTTTATGAAACCTTTCTGATGAAATAAATACATGTTTCCTTTTTTAGCTTATTTTTTTCTTTCACTATTTTCATACTTAAATTAGAAAAAAAAAAAAAAAGCCAAGCACTTCACTATTGTGTGAGTATTAAACTTTGTCTCAAACCAATTGTAAAGAAGTCTCATAAAAACATGGGTTTGCAAAATGGCCCTTTGTGCTGGCATGTCTGCAGTCTCAACGTTCGGGAGGCAAAGGCAAGAGGCAAGCAGCAGAAGAGCACTTAGTAAGGCCCCATCTCCAAATATGAATCAAAAAGAGCTGGGGATGTCGCTCAGTGGCTTGCCTCACCTACGTGAGGCCCTAGGTCCAATTCTCAGTACCTCAAAATGGAATCTTACACTGTTTCTTCTTGGAAATTCCCTTTATAAATGTATATTCTTGTAAAGCTAAACCAGAAAGACTCCTTCAATATATTTCTCTTCTGCAAATGATTTTAATGGAAAAACAAGAGCACACAGATACTCAGGCCACAGCAGGAAAGTCTCGCAGACCGTAAGAGAGGAACAAACCCAGCGACATGGTGCGCTTTCCTTCGGATGGTTAACTCAGTTCTCACGTGAAAAATGACAAGACAGCCACGCATGTGCTTCCCGCCTATTTAACCCAGCACTCAGGAGGCAGGATGACTACTTTGAGATCCGGGTCAGCCTGAGCTACAGAGTGAATTCTAGGCCAACGTGAAGTAGAGAGGTCCTATCTCAAAAACAAACACACAAACAAACAAACAAACAAAAAAAACTAACCCCACCAAAGACAAAAACAGAGCAACGAAAAAGAAAAAGAAAAAGAACCAGTTTCTTAATAATACAGGTACAAAATTTCTTAAAACCCAAGTTGTTCACTGACTGCTGTGCCTTAGACTTTGCCCGAGTGACACAGAATACAAATGGTCAGACTGAAGACATGTTGTGCCCCTGCCCTCTGTAAGCTAAAAAATTAACACATGACCTAAAACCAATTAAATACTGACTGTATATTACATGACCACAGACACACGAAGTTGCCCGTAAGTTAGAATGTTTTAAAACTATTGCTGGCTACCTTAAATTCACAATCCCTTTAACTTGAAAACCGTAAGCCAGCTCACTGACAACGTCCAATATTACAGCAACGTATTAGCAGCAGGAGGCTAGATGTCAGCACCTGCCTGCTTGGAGCATGCAGTATGCACATGTGGGATGCACCTGCTGCAACCTCTGCGATACTGCACTAACTTGTGAGTTGGGTGTGCTGTCACCTTTAAACCCAGTACTCAGGAAGCAGAGGCAGATGGATCTTTGTGAGTTCAAGGCCAGCCTGGTCTACAAAGCGAGTTCCAAGACAGCCAGAGCTGTTATACAGAGAAACCCTGTCTCAAAAAACCAAATCAAAAGAAAAAAAGAAAGAAAAGAAAGAAACTAACTTGTGCCAAAGACTTGTGGGAAACCCTGGAGAGGGTTACAGGTTTTTGTTTTTGTTTTTCTCCCTTAAGGAGAAAGATTAGTTAAAAGTCAAGGCAAAAAGTCCAGTTCAAACCAGCCGTGACATTCAAGCACAACCCCCACCCGAAGGGCATCACTGTTCCATCCACTCCGAGGACTGGCCTCACAAAAAGGCTCATGCTGCATAGGAGCCGGTCCATGTGGATGAGAACAAGCAAACGTCTTTTCAGAGAAGACATGCACAAGGCCACACAGGCAGAGGACTGGCAGGATGGCTCCATGGGCAGAGCTGCTTGCTGCAAAGACTGATGCCCCAAGTTCCATCCCTGGGGACTTAACATGGTAACAGTTCCACAAACTGCCCTCTGACCTCTACACAAGTGCCATGGCTCACGAATAGCAGAAAACACACACACACACACACACACACACACACACACACACACACACACAATTTAATAAGAACAATTAAGACAGTAAAGTAAAACAAGCAGAGAAAAATAAGCTTTGTTCCTTGAGCTCATCATGATTTTGGTCCAAAAGGGCTCTAAGAGACTTTTTAAAAAATAAGTAAATTGACCTACACACTCCCTTTTAAAAGCCTTTCCTTTTAATACATGTACTCAGTGTAAACGTATTTAGTCTACTCAAATTACTTTACTTTCTGACTCTGCTTTGGATTGCATTTTATACCCAGAATTTAGATTTTATAGTTCACTCACAAGTTATTTCCACTCTGTGTTTACCTCTATAGAATATGCTTTTACAGTAATCAAAACCATACCATTTGAGGCAGTGTGTGCTGGTACACACCAGGAATCCCTGCCCTTGGGAGGCCAAGGAAAAGAACTCATTTGTTTGAAGCCAGCTTGGGCTACACAGTAAGTTAAGGCTAGCCTAGGCTACAGAACAAGACCCCATCTTATAACAACAACACCACCAACAACAATAACAACAATAATAATAATAACAGGGGCTAGAAAGATGGCTAAGTACTTAAGAGCACGGTTGCTCTTCCAGAGGACCTGGGTTCAATTCCCAGCACCCACAAGGCAGCTCACAATGGTCTGTAATTCCAGCCCCAGGGGATCTGGTGTCCTTTTCTGGCACGGTACACAGACATGCACGCTGGCAAAATATCCATACACATAAAATAAGAATAAAAGCTAAAAAATTTTTTAAAAGACTTACAAATAATAACAGTAAAAGCAACCAGTCAACCAATAGTTTCTCTTACAAAGTTACTCATTACAAACAGAAAAAAAGATTAGTGGTAGCTAGGCACAATCCCAGCACTAGAAGGTTCCTGCAGGATGATCTGGAGTTCATGGGCATCCTGGTCTACATAACCAAACCACGCCTATCAAAGAAGTTAGCTTCAGAACGCTCACCCACCACTAGGCATCCCTAAAAACATCCGATGGTTTTCCGTTGGCCCACGGTGTCCTCTTTACTGCAGCACTGCCATTTAAATGTTGGGTCTTAGGTTCTGAAATTCCCCTAATGCACAGATAAAGGGGATAATACCAAAGATTTAACACTGATCTCCAATTCCAGAGCCTTCTGACTAGACCATAAATATAATCACATGCCACTTCTCTGCGGGGTCCACCATTCTCACTTCTATCCCTCCACCTGTGAAATGAGTACATCTCTACTGGTAAGGCATGCCACAGTGACATCTCTCTCAAGAGAGGACACTGCACACCCTGACACTGTGTGTGGGTAATAACCAGTCGGCTCTTTCTGAAGTCACACAATGTTCTTTTCATGTCCCTTCACGGCACTTATCAGTCATGCCCCCAAGTTCAGCAAATATTGGCTCTTCGTTTCTCTGGTTATCAACAAAATTGCATATTTGATTCCTTCCTTTGCATCATATTGGACAGTTGTCATTCATAAAAGAAGAAGACAGCAGCTTGATTTCCAAGTTTGATGCCAGCCTGGTTTATGTAGTGAATTCCAGGCCAGCCAGGGCTGCATAATGAAACCCTGTCTTGACAAACAAGCAAACCAATGCCCTCCCAGGGCCATTACTGACTTTCTTGAGACAAAACAAAGCCTCCCAAAGCAAGTGCTCTTTACTCTTTGGTTTTAGGAGTTTTTAGGAGTAGGTGATCCTAGGAGCCTCAAAGCAGGGGCAGAGATTAAATTAAAAAGAAAGACAATGAAGGTAAGAGAGGACTGACAAGATGATCCACATGTGTCCTAACTGCGACCATGTCCCCTGGGACTTCCTGATACATTCTGTTACTCCTTCTTAAACAAGCAGCTGCTGGGAGGTAGGCCACTTCTCACAAACTTCCTACAATCCACTGCTAGCCCCTGTAAAACCTTTCCGTTTTGTTTGTTGTTTGTTTTAAACCTCCTGAAAAGCGGACACTAGGAGCTCCGAGATAAAGTACTATTTCCATGTGCTTGGGTCCTCAGTCTTGACATGCACCACAGCAGTAGAAAGTAGACAGTGGATGAAGCTCTTAGCAATCAACCCATGACCATAAAGATGGAATGCCTAAACCAAAGTAGCCCCCAAAAGCATGCCGCTGAAATGTCACTGTGTCCCCAATACAGTTAAGGTGTTAAACAAAGGAAGACTTACAGAAGTTACAAAGTTTCATATGTGCCTTTCAATTCTCTGGAGCCACATTTTTTACCAGTAACCAACAAGTCTTGCTACGGTATATACCAAGTGTTCTAGTGTATTCATTTCCTATAATACTTGGTTACTACACAGCTGTTTCTGGAAAGCCTGCTTGGTAAGGAGAAAGGGGAACTGCAATTCAGGGGCATAAAGGAAACATTAGTTTAGAGACACCAGCCAAGTCTAGTGGTACATGCCTTTAATCCCAGCACTTGGGAGGCAGAAACTGGCACATCTATGAGTTCGAGGCCAGCCTGGTCTACAGAGTGAGTTCCAGGACAGCCAGGGCTACACAGAGAAACCCTATCTTGAAAAAAAAAGCAACTAGAGATACCGGGGTTAATTTCCAAGGAAAAGGAAAGAAACTTTGACACTAGGCTTCTTTGTCTGGGACGTTAGTCACCCCATGAAAGTTACAATCATTGTTTACACTAAGCCTCTCAACTTACACAGAACAGCTGTCACTGTGGACTGGCATCCTGGCTTCCTCAAGCACCCCTCCCTAGCTTCTCTACCAGGGCTGATCTATCGGATGGTAGAGCATTAGCCACAGAAATGACCTTCTGTTTACACACCACAACATGTGAATAACAACAAACAAACACCACACCAAATTCTCATTCATTAGCCTCGGCATCCCAGCCTCCCTTGAGAAAAGCATTTAGTAACACTCCAACAACTTTCTCCCCTCCTCCACCTCAGTGTCAAAGTTCACTTTGTCCGGTCCCCCCCCCCCCCCCGCAGCTGGTTTAAAAGTTGATCTCATGAAGGAGCTGGATTCCTAAGGTAGTTCTATTTTGAGCCTTCTTCCTGTTCTGAAGCTCAAGTTGGAAGGGTTTAGGTGGTGATGTCATGGAAGGGAGAGGTGGCTTTTTCAGAAGGGTCTTCTCTGGCAACTCGGAGGCCACTTAGGCGGCGAATGACTCGGGAGTGTTCCCTTTTCATTCTCCCCTCCTTCCCTTCCCACCGGAGTCCCAGTGAGTCACTAGCCAGGAAGAAAATGAATTCCAATAGCGGGGCAATCACACTTGCATATTTTATATGTGAAACGTAATAAATGAAAAGATACAGGAGAAAAATGCCTAACTCTAGGAAAAGGGGGATGACTAGCTTTCTCCACCCACGTCCTCCAAACATCTCTAAGGCCAGGAGCAAAAGGGGGCTGCAGAAACAGCTGTGAGGAAGAATTTAGGAATTACATGTAGGAGGCTCCCGGGGAGTGCTGCTGGGGTATTCGGAACCGGAACCCAAGGACACCCCCCATCCCTTCTCTCTCCCTCCCTCCCTCCTGTAAGAGACTTGGGGCTGGGTGTGCCTTCGGCTTGGGAGGCATTTGGCTCTGGAGAACGGCTAAGGGGCCAGGGTGCGGCCCACCGGGAATAAAAGCTTGGGCCTGGTTCTGGGCTAAGTTTAGCGGAAGAGTAGAGGAGACGGGGGAAGTGCGGATCTGAGTGGAAGACACGCGGTGGAATTAAAAGAAAAAAAGCCCCCTGAGGGCGAGGGGCATCTCTCTCTTAACTTAAGCCCAACAGTTTATTGCTGGTGATGTAGGAAAAGGGTGGAAAAAAGGAGACAAATTCTAACGTAAACTGTAAACTGCAACTTCTTGGGGGTTAGAGGGCTGACGTAGCAAACGCTATCAGCAGGTGAAAAGAAGCGCCCTTTTTACCAATTCTGGGGTGTGGAGGTCTGGCCAAGCCCTGGTGGGCAGGTCACTGCCTGGCTTCTTAGCTCACCTCGCCTCCAAAGCGGGAAGAAGCATAGGTGTGGTCTTTCTCCAGGAAGGTGGCAGCTGGCTACGCGGACGGACGGAGCAAGGGAAAGGATTCCTCACCGGGAAGGAGGGGAGGAGCCCCGGGGTCAGCTGCGGCCAGGAGCCAGGGTCTCCGCCAAGTCCCCTCCCCCTCCCTGAAAACCGACCTGGACCAGCATCGATTACAGCAACACCCTCTCACCTCCCCAATAATCTTGCTAATAATAATAACAAACCCAGCCCCCGTGGCCCACGCTTAAAAACAAACAAAACAAAAAACCCAGAGCTCTGAGCGATGGAAATAAACAGGTGAGTCCAGGGAGAAGCGGGAAAGAGTGGGGATGGAAGAAGGTTGGGGGGGGGGGAGGCGTTCCCGAACGTGCGGGGAAACCGAGGCTTTCCCACCCTCTGTCCTCTCTCCTTCTCCCTGTCCCCGAGAGTCTGCGCGACAGGCTACGAACCTCAAACCCCACTCTGACAGCCTTCCCGCAGCCCGCGCCCTCCGCCTGCCTACCCTGGGCTCCCGCGTCTTGGTTTCGGGGACCGCGCGGGGCTCGCCCGCACCCCGGCCCGCCGCTGCCGCCGCCGCCGCCGCCGCGAGGACTCCTCTCTTCCTCTCTCCGCCTCCTCCTCGCAGACTCCTCCCGCCGGATCCATCATGTAAACAACATCCCGGCTCTATTTCCAGCGGCCGCGGGACGGCGAGGGAACCGCGCCAGCGCCCAGCCACCGGGCGGGGGTGGGGAAAAGCGAGTGCGCCACAGCTCCCAGCCCGGCCCCGCGCCGCCGCCCCGCGCTGCCCGCCGCCTCCCCGAGCTGGCGCCGTGCGCTCCTGGGCGTCCGGCCGCAGCCTCCGCCCCCGCCGCCGCCGCCTCCGGGCCACGGGGCACCCGGCCGGCCGGGTGCGAGCGCCGTGCGCGCGCCGCACAGTCGCTCTCCGCGCCCGGCGGGCCGGCCGGGGCGCGCCGTCCGCCCGGGGGCCGAGAGCGCAGCACCCGGAGCGCGCACACGGACGCCGCCCCCGCGGCCGCGCGCGCCCCGCACCCACCTGCGCCCTCGGGGTCCCGGGCCCCCTTCCTTTGTTCTTCCCGCTATTTGCATGAGGATTATCTAATGACGCAGCAAGGCTCGCCACAACGTGACCGTCGCCATTTTTCTGTTTTTATTCTAGCTCTGCCATGTGATAGATTGGGGAGGGGGGTGGAAAGGGGAGAGAGACAGGATTGAAAAAAAAAAAAAAAAAAAAAACTTCCGGGTCTCATGACCGGGAAGGGAGAAAAACAAAAGGGAGACGAGACACAACTCCGGGCGAAGGCCGTGGTGCGTGTGCGCGCGTGCGCGTCCGTCTCTCGGTCCTCGGGAGCGGGAGGCCGAGGTGCTCAGAGCATCCTCCCGCCAGGATCCGTTGATCCGGGATGTGCGGGCCGCGTGCTCCATCCTTCTGCTGGGTACCCGACTGCCTGCCCTCGCCTAGCTCCAGCGGCCCAGGGTTCCATTCAATTGACAGAATTGAAAGACCGCAGCTTTTCCTAAGTTGTAAAACAGTTCGCTCCGATGCTGGTCCTGGCGACCACCGCGTGGTGAGGGCAGACAGAATCGGACCAGTTCAGATTTTCTTTCTGCTCCCTTTTCGCTCTTTTCCTAAAGCGGGACGCGCAGCTTAGGTGTGATTTGTGGCGTTTTGGACTTCGTTGTTGGTTTTTCTTGGGGGGCGGGTCGGGCATGCAATCTCAGCTGGATTTATTGAGGTAGAAAATTTAAATAAATGGTTGTTGAGTGCCAGGGAGGGTTAAGAAGACAGTTGTAGAGCACTGGGCGGATTCATGTTTTACCGTGTTAATTCACATTCATGGGGCGTGAAAAGTGTCCCGAGTTCACGGCTGCTGAAAGGATAAATGCCTGGAACTCTGCCAGGTCTCTCAGTGACAGAATTTGGTACTTTAGGTTACTAGTGTGTTTCCTGGAGCTTTCACTTTTGTTTCTCTTCTCTGAGTGCCTCTCTTATGATTGAAAGCAGAAGTGGACCGAACACTGACTAGGGCGCTTCAACTTCACAGATGAGGAACAGCGCAGCCCCGGGCCAGATATCATAGCAGACCCATATTGGACCCGAGGCTCACTTGATAACTGAGGGGGTGAAGGGGAGCATAGAACTGTGCAGCTGTGGTCTCGAAACGTTCGTGTGCCTAGAACTTAAAGATGGAGAACTCTCAGAAGTGCTGACCCATCAGGACTGCTGGGGGGATTCGTGACCTCTTTCCGGTCTCCTTTCTTGAGACTGGACTCAAGTATGCGCATCTCCCCTTCCCCTTCTGCTGGGGAGCTTGCCTTGTTGAGCATGACTACATGTTTGCCGTGAACTGTTTCTGTTATGTTCAGAGTTGACGGGTCTCCTTGTGCCATTGTGGCCTTGTAATATTTATTGCATGGTGTTGGTCAACGTCGGTATTCAGGACAGTGGCTGTATGTTCCGCTACTGGGGCAGCTTCCAGGACCACAGCCATCTGCAGTCATCACTGTTTTCTTGCCATGAAAGCCGAGGGAGTCCTGAAGCAGACCTTTCCCACAATCCCATCCTGACCAGGCTAGGAAATTCCTTGCATGTTTCCAGTGAAGGTTGGACACTGGAGACATTTCATGGGGCTTACACCTTTGCCCACCATCCTTGGCAGGCTTCTTTTGCTGCATATCCAAGCAAAACATACTTGGTTCTCTCAACTTTTTAACTAACTGCTTTTCCCCATCTTATTTTTTTTTACTATATTTGGCTCCTCTTCTTTAAAAAATTTCTGATTCAAATAAATAAACTCGTTATGCTAACTCTGGCCATTTTGCTTTCATGGACTAGACTACAAATGCTCAATGAAGTCGGAGCTGTGATTTAATCTTGTTGAGCCTGGAATCAAATCATAGCCCCCATGGTTTACCATGTTGGGAGGTAGAAATCGAAGCCAGGGTCTCATGTATGCTATGGAAACACTGCCCCTGGTTGGCACCCTTGAGTCACAGAACCCCAAGATCTGGTATCCTGTGAACTAGCTGCCAGTGCTGGCGGTGAGCAGGCCAAAGGGGGCTGTTGAAATGACGCTAGCAAGCTAGCATCAGGAAAGGATGCCCATATTTACAACTTCAACAGATTGGGAAATAAATGCTTCGTCCAATTCTATTTACAGCTCCGAGGAGCGTTATGTATTATTAAAGTTGAGATCATATATCTGGACCTGGAAGATTCCGTTGCATAGCTGGGTTTATATATGTCTGTGACTAGGACAAATAATAGCTAAAGGACCCCATGTGCCATTCCAGATAACAGGAGGAGGGTCATAACTTAGCTATAATGCCATCAGCTTTCATTGAGGTGGGAAGAAGCCTAATTATACAACTAAATCATCTGTTCTTTTAACTGTGAAGCTGAAGAGAAAAGAGTGGATGAAAACTCCAAGAATGTAATTAGAGGAGATCCCCCCCCATGTCTCTTGCCATCAATATATGAGCACTCACACATCACTTTGAAGGTCAAACATTAGTCCTCAAGATCACTACATAGCCGATGATTGAATTAAATACAGGAATCCCAATGATCCCCTTCTAGTTGTCAAATTTATACTTGAAAAATAATAATTGCTGGTGTTCTAGCGAGGGCCTGGGCTTTGCTGCCGTGCATTAGCTACTTTTGTGTTGCTGCGATAAAACATGATGATCAAGGCAACCTATAGAAGGAACCACAATTCATTTGCAATTGTGGTTCCCGAGGGCCAAGAGTCCATCATGAGGGGAGGCATAGCAGTGTGCAGATGTGGCAGCAGATGCAGGAAGCTGAGAGCTCACATCCTCCACAGCAAGCACCAAGCAGGGAAAGCAAACTGGAAGCGTCTACTCCCAAAGTCTGCCTCCAGGGACACACTTCCTCCAGCAAGGCTGGGCCACCTAAACCTCCCCAAACAGCATCACTACCTGGGATCAGGTGTCCAAATGGCTGAGACTATGGGGGACATCCCCCAGCCTCTTGGTTTTTTTGAGACAGGATTTCTCTGTGTAGACCTGGCTGTCCTGGAACTCACTTTGTAGACCAGGCTGGCCTCGAACTCAGAACTCGACCTGCCTCTGCCTCCCAAGTGCTAGGATCAAAGGTGTGCGCCACCACACCTGACTGATTTTACTTCTCTTTCAAAGCACCACAAGTCAGTGCTGAGCTCAGCTCTGATAATCTGTTAATTGTGTCTTCTTGGGCAAATTATGTACCAGTCTTCACATCTTTATCCATGTGATGAGCATATCACCTAGGTTAAATTAGGAGAATTTTTAGGATTGAAGTTTAATAAAAATACGTAGAAAGCACTGACCATGGTATTTGGGACACACTCTTTACTAAAGAGTGACTGTGCCAGAGTGGCTTATGCTATAAACTCAGCACTTGGGAGCAGAGGCAGGGGGATCTCAAGTTCAGGGCTACCCAGGGCAATATTGCAGTAGGACGATCCCATCTCAAATAAACAGAAGGAAAATTCAACACACTATTAGTGAAAACCTCTCTCATATAAACTAATCCAGAATAGGTCCTGCCCTCAAGACATTCATATTGTAACCTTGGAAGGATGGATACAAGTGATTAGACAAACCGGTAGGCTAGAAAAAACACACGAAATACTGTCTACTGTGATGACCTACCTAAGATGTAATTAAGTAATCTAGACTTATCACTATTCACACAATAACAAAGCTTGTAGGAGCACATGTGAAGTCCTTCCTTCTCTGAAAAATGAGAAGTTACTTTTCATACGGACAAGGAATATTACCTTTGAAATTCAATCTAATTGGCTTGATTCTGTGGTTTTTAGAAAGCAGTTTCTCAGCGGGTTTCTTTCGCCCCGTGAAAAGTATGCCAGCTTGTGTCTTTGAAGTACTGTTGGAGAGATGTAGTTAATAGGAAGCACTTCTGGTTGTTAATTAATTAAAGCAGTTTAATCAAGAACCATTTTCGAAAGAACTTGTTCCCAGCCCCGAGTCAGGTGCTAAGAAACAAACCTAACAAAGGTAAGGACTTTGCTCTGAAAGAACTCATAATCCAGTCGTCCTTCATTAAACAAATACAGATTCACTGTCTATCGTGGGGAATTCAGCAATGGACAGGACCCTGAGCTTCGTCGATTGGGAATGGCAAGTTAATAACACACATATTTGTTCACATTCCTCCACAAGTATGTGATTGGCTGGTGACAGCCCACACCTGTAATTCCAGCATTTGGGGGGTAGAAGCGAGAGACTTGGGAGATGAAGGTTGTTCTCAGCTACAAATTGAGTTTGAGAGCAGCTTGGGCTACGTGAGACCCTGTGTGAGGAAGAAAAGAAGTATAAAAATGAAAAGTGTGTGACTGGCACAGACTCTGAGCAAGAAAAAAAATACATACCTACATTTATGGCTTTTCAGGTCTCCCTGAAGCTTTTGTTTCTCAAGACAGAAATACCTTCGAAAGGATAGTTTGATCTTTATAACCCAAGTGAATTTGGGAGTCTCACTTACGT
The DNA here is from genome assembly GCF_004664715.2 of Peromyscus leucopus. Lineage (NCBI taxonomy): Eukaryota > Metazoa > Chordata > Mammalia > Rodentia > Cricetidae > Peromyscus > Peromyscus leucopus. The sequence goes on from NC_051064.1 coordinate 104,373,761, forward strand.
AGCAGTGTGCTAGTTTTCTTCCCTTCTTTCGTCCTTTGTTTGTTTGTTTGTTTGCTTTTTGTCAACTTGACACAAACTCTGGTCATTTGGGAAGAGGGAACCTCAACTGAGAAAAACCTCCCATCAGATTGGTCTGTAGGTTGCCGGGCGGCGGCGGTGGCGCACGCCTTTAATCCCAGCACTCGGGAGGTAGAGGCAGGCGGATCTCTGTGAGTTCGAGGCCAGCCTGGGCTACCAAGTGAGTTCCAGGAAAGGCGCAAAGCTACACAGAGAAACCCTGTCTCGAAAAACCAAAACAAACAAACAAACAAAAAAAAACAAACAAAAAACAGATTGGTCTGTAGGCAAGCCTGCGGGGCATTCTCTGTATCAATAGCTGATGTGGGCAGGCCAAGACTGCTGTGAGCAGGGCCATCCCTGGGAAAGTGGCCCTGGGTTGTATGAGAAAGCAAATTGAGCAAGCCCACGAGGGATGAGCCAGAAAGCAGTACTCCTCCATGGCTTCTGCTTCAGTTCCCGCCTTGGCTTCCCGTGTGTTAGAGTGTAAGTTGGCAAGAAAAAAATATGCCCTTTCGGGTCTGTCCTGGGCTTTGAAGAGAAAGCATAGTCCTGCCCAGTGCCACGATGGACCGAGTGGAACAAGGAGTCCCACACATATGCCTGGGGCAGGCTGCCCTGGGCTCCAAGGAGAAAGCATGCCCAGCACCATGGCAGACTGAGCAGGACAAGGAGATCCACAGGCATGCCCGGGGCAGTCTGCACTGGGCAGCTGGGCAGCTGGGCACTGTTATGGTGAGCAGATGTATGGAGTGGTGAGGGGGGGCGGGATGGTTCATTTCCTGTGGGCAGAGGCTTATCTGAAATGGTGAAAGCAGCGAGGAGCAGACGGAGGTGGGTGGCTTGCTTGCCACCCAGGGCCACGGTGATGTCTGGGTTCATGGCCCTGTTGCAGCCATGGTCTGTGTTGATGTCTGTGGTTCCTAATACCACTAAAGGCCCAAAGGATAGGGCTGTAGAGAGTTGTCCCCGCCCCTCACTGGCTGCAACACTAGGGAGAACTGGCCCTGCCCCTAACCCGACTGCATCGCTCAGGAGAGAGAGTGCTGCCCCTCATCTGAGCAGTCCAGTAAAGCTGACCCTGTTCAAGGGAGCATGGGCGAGTTGGCCCCGAGGGCTTGAGAATGGGAGAGCAGGTCATACCTACCCCTCTCGTCGGCCTTGTGGTGCCATGGGTGAGGGAAAGATGCCCTCCTCCCCTCCTCCCTCAACAGCTGTGGCAGGTTGGGGAGCTAACCCTCCCCCTCATCAACTTCAGCATTCTGGAAAAGCGGGTCCTGTGCCTCACCTGGGCAGCACAGTAGAGTTGACCCTGTAGACAGGGGTGCAGGTGAGCCAGCCCTGAGGGCATGTCAAGGGGATACCTGGTACCACCTCCCTCATCTGTGGTGGGGTGGTGGGTGTGAAAGGACCAAGCAGACGCCATAACAGGTGAGGTGGCTGTGGCATGTGGCATCTGCTTCTCTGATCTTCCAGCTTTAACCCCAGTACCTGGCTCCGGGTTTGATTTTATTAATAGGACCTTTTAAGATTCATGCTACAGAGCTGACCCTGTTCATGGGGGTGGGTGGTGGTGAGCTGGCCCCAAGAAGGTGAGCATGGGAGATGTGGAGCCACCCCTTGTCTGCCATATGATGGTGTGGGTCGGGAAGAGATGCACCCCCTCATCACCTGTGGTAGGTAGGAGAGCTAGGCCAGAGGCCATAAGGGTGCGAGAGCTGTCCCTGCCCCTCACCAGCTGCAGCACTTGGGAGGGTGGCCCCTGCACCTCGCCTGGACAACACTGTAGAGCTGGCCCTGCTGGTGTAGGTGTGGGAGAGCCAGGCCTGAGGGCATGAAAGCCGGAGAACCGGTCCTGCCCCTTGCTCATGGCTGCAAGGGGTGAACTGGCCAGGGCAATGCCAGAGAGCTTACCCTGGTGGTGAGGACAGGGGCGAGCTGGCGGGCTGACCAACCCTGCACCTACCCAGGCTCAGAACCAGGGTTATGAGTTGGCCCACCCCAACATCTACCCCATCTCTGATCTGCTGGAGCATGTGAAAGCGTCAGTCCTGCAGACCCAAAGCTGCAGGATCTCCATGATACAGGGCAACAGCAGAATATCCAAGAGGGGGCCCACTGAGGTCCCAGTATTGATGATGTAGCAGAAACCAGAGACCTCAAACCAGACCAACTATGAACACTTGCAAGTAAAGATATATGGATAAAAGGGTAAACTGTGTGACTCACTGCGTCACAGTACAGCTTCCATGACAAGATTTTTTTCCTCTTAAATTTTATTTATTTTTTGGTGGGGAGAAGTTGCAAAGGCAGAGGGCAGATATGAAGGGACAGGGAAATAAATGGGATGGAGATGCATGATGTGAAAGACACAAAGAATAAAGAAAGTTAAAACGCACACACACACACACACACACACACACACACACACTTTCCTCACCAAGTCGCTTTTGGCCATAGTGTTTACCACAGCAAACGAAGATGGGCAGAATTATGAACTATGTAAGGTGTTTTCAGCACCCAAGCCTAGGCGATTGATGACAGTGTTCTGGTCTCTCAGTTCTTGTCCTCTGAACTCATTCTCCCCAAGCCCACTACAGAGATGCTTCAGAAGGCCAACCCTGGGGCTGGAGAGATGGTGGCAACCCTTTAGTAACTCCAGTCCTGGGGGTCTGACGCCCTCTGTTGGCCTCCATAAACACTGCATGAGCATGGAGCACAGACACACTTGCAGGCAAAACACAAAATTACAGGTAATAATAATAATGATAATTCTTTAAAAATAAACTTTGTTTTATTTTGTTCCTCCCATGAGAAGGTGCAGGAGGCACCACAGAGGCTGCTCCTTCTTGTAGCTTGAGTTTTCCTGCCTTGCCCACAGTCAGGACAAATCTTTGTCACCCACCAGTCCCACAGCCACTCAGACCCAACCAAGTAAACACAGAGACTTATATTGCTTACAAACTGTATGGCCATGGCAGGCTTCTTGCTAACTGTTCTTATAGCTTAAATTAATCCATTTCCATAAATCTATACCTTGCCACGTGGCTCGTGGCTTACCGGCATCTTCACATTCTGCTTGTCCTGGGGGCGGCTGGCAGTGACTCCTTCTGCCTTCCTGTTCTTTCTTTTCTTCTCTCTGTTAGTCCCGCCTATACTTCCTGCCTAGCCACAGGCCAATCAGTGTTTTATTTACTAACCAATCAGAGCAACACATTTGCCATATAGAACATCCCACAGCACCTTCTCTTTTCTGCTGCAATGGACAAGAGCTGGACGCAATCTAGGCTGGGAAGGTGGTTCAGAAAATGTGTGTCGCTAGTGTGGCTATAATTTAATTTACAGGCAAGTCTCAAGCTCTTCCGGGCACTGATGGTGACAGCGCCTCCCTTACAGGACCTGGCACTCCTCTTGCTTCTTTGCATGCCAAGGGACACTGACGAGGATGGAAGTTTCCAGATGTCCTCTGGTTGTTCTCTCTCTCCCCTCCCCCATCGCCCAGGACGATAAAGATTATTCTACTTCTGAGCCACGTACCCAGCCTGTCCTCTGTGAACAGCATTCCCCACCCCTGGGCATGGTAATATCAGTGCATGGGTGACTTTAATGGTTAAATTTTTTGATCCGGGGAATACCTCCTCGTCACAACTGAAACCAACATCTCACACACTGTCTTATCCTGAGTACGTACAATATACTTTGATACTTTCTATTGTAAAAAAAAGTCTTATTATTATCTATTAGTTATGAACAATGGGTCTCACTGTGACATTTTCAAACATGCTTACATCGTTTCTTGATTATACGCAGCTTTTTTAAAGATTTTTATCTTTTTGAATTGCGTGTGTATATGTGAGTGCAAATAAATGCCTATGGAGGTCAGAGGAATCAGAGCCTCTGGAGCTGGAGTTACAGGTTGTGAGCAGCCAGAGATGGGTTCTGGGAACTGAACTCAGGTCCTCTGCAAGTGCTGTGCCTGCTTTAAACCACTGAGCCGTCTCTTCTGCCTGCACTTGTATTGTCTTTCAGATGGGGCCTCAAATTTGTTTCAGATAGAATCTCAAATTTCTTAACCGAGGATGACTTTGAACTCTTGCTCTTCCCACTTCATGGAACCATAAACATGATCCATCAGGCTTGACTGATATTTTCTCATTTATTTCACTTTTTTAAAAGTTAGAAACTGGGAAATCTTCTTGAGATGGGGAAATGCCTTGTTACCCCAGATCTTCTGCTCAGTCCATGCATTTATTACAGCTTCACTTGAGGTGGGCAGTAGGGATAAGGGTACAGTTGGTGGAGAGAGGAGATGGAACCAAATGGCTTGTGGCTTGCAGCCAGAACTCTGCATTGAGGTTTAGTCTAAACCCAGAGGGACCATCCATTCCCATTGGATGGGGACCAGTCATGGGTCCTGCCCAACAAGGCACAATGACTTCTTCCCAGCAGCTGCAGCCGGTCAAGCCAAGGCTCCGCAGTGGCTTGTCCAGGTGCTCTGTTTCCTGTTCTCTGCTGTCTGTCATCTTCTGTGCTTCCTGCTCATCACAGCCTATCTGATCATCAAATAATTTCATGCTGACTATTTGACAAATGAAGATGATCTAGGTACTGGATTGTTAGCAAACTGAAGGGATGTTTGTTGTAGTTGCTCTTTACTCTTTGGGGGGCCTGCCACCCAGCTCTCAAATAATTCACACATGGAGGCTTATTCTTAATTATAAATGCCTGACCTTAGCTTGGCTTGTTTCTTGCCAGCTTTCCTTAACTTAAATTATCCTGTCTACCTTTTGCCTCTGGGCTTTTCCTGTTCTCTTACGTCTATAAATCTTACTCTTACTCCGTGGCTTGCTAGGTAGCTGGGTGGCTGGTACCTGATGTCCTCCTCCTCTGGCTACTTCTTTTTTACCTCCCAGATTTCTCCTATATATTCTTTCTGCCTGCCAGCCCCACCTCTCTCTCTCTCTCTCTCTCTCTCTCTCTCTCTCTCTCTCTCCTGTCTTGCTATTGGCCATGCAGCTCTTTATTAGACCATCAGGTGTTTTAGACAGGCACAGTAACACAGCTTCACAGAGTTAAACAAATGCAACATAAACAAAATAACACACCTTAAAATAATATTCTACTACAGATCTTCCTCCATGGGCTGTGACAGGCAATTTTGAATGGCGTTATAGCTGCTCTTGCTTCTGTAATGTCACACTGGAGCACTCTTGGTGCCAGGAGTCATGGTTGTTTTCTAATAACAGAAAAGAACATTGGAGTCTAATCAAAAGATGACAAAACCATTACACAGTTCAGACACATCTCATTTTCACAATGGAGGACCTGCAGAGCACCCTTCTAGAGTCTTAAGTGTTGGAAACATTTGAGTTTTTAGTTTCAGTTGCCTTCTTAAATGTAGAAGGTGTTCAGCCCATCTGTTTACTCTTGTGTGTTATATTGGTTTGTTTGCCAACTTGACACAAGCTAGAGTCATCTAATAAGAAGAAACTTCAATTGAGAAAAATGCCTCCAGAAGATTGGCTTGTCGGCAACCCTGCGGGGGCATTTTCTAGATTAATGATTGGTGAGTGAGGGCCAAATCCACCGTGGATGGTGCCAACCCTGGGTAGGTCATCCCAGGGTGTATAAGTAAGCAAACCGAGAAAGCCAGGGGGAGCAAGCCAGTAAGCAGCATTCCTCCATGGCCCCTCCATCAGCTCTTGCCTCTAGGCTTCCTTCCATGGACTGTGGCTCAGGATATGGAGCCAAATCAACTCCTTTTCTGCCAGGTTGCTTTTGGTGGTGGTCTTTGTCACAGCAATAGAAAACAGACTGAGGCACATGTGCAGTTTTTGAGGTTTCACTGATTTCAGAGATAAGAAAGTGTAGCTCCAGGTTCAGAGAGAGGCTCTCAGGGAACCGAGACGGAGAGTGATAGAGGACACCCAATGTCCTTCTCTGGCCTGCACAGGTGCGCACATGGGTGGACATACATGTGCACTAACATTATGTAACATATGCATAAATTGGTCAACTGACCAAATTAATAATCACAACCCACTAACAGGTTGTGACTTGTGCTTTCCTAAACACTGATCTGTACTGTCCAGTGAAGTGTCCTCTATTAACCACTGGATGGGACAGTAGTCAAACATTTACCTCATCTGGTGCTCTCTCCAATAGCACAGACATTGCCCATGGTTAGAGACACAGCCACCTCACTTCCCTGAGTCACAGTGGCCCCCATGGGAGTCAACAAGCGCTACAGCCAGGCTTTCAAGGCCACCTGAGGTCAATATATGTAATTCCAGGCAAGGCTACTTATAAAATGGAATAGCTACAAAATGACCACAAGCAGGGCTGGGGAGATGGCTGAGGTTTGCCTCAAAAGCAGGAAGACCTGAGTTCGTATCTCCGGCACCCACATACAATGCCAAGCACAGCGGTATGAGTGTGAGTCTGTGACTCCGGGTGTGTAAGAGGGATGTAAATGGATGAGCTTCCGGTTCAGTGAGAAACACTGCCTCAAAAAATAGGGTCAAGAGTAACTAAGGAAGATGCCCTCGGTCAACCTCTGGCCTCCACAGATGCACACACATACACTTGAATACATGTGTACACTTCAAGTGAATACTGCCATGTAACATATACTCACAAATAAGTAGATATAAATAGAAATTTTATGTATATATTTAAATTAGAACCAACAGGCAATGACTTTTGTCTTAAAAAGGGTGGGTTTTGTTTTGGCAATGTATCCTCCCCTGATTCTTCAAATGGTTCCTAGTTTGGGTGAGGTTCTTTGTGATTTTGTCCATTTCAATGCTGATAAAAATAAATAATAAATAAACAGAAGGAGTCCTGTACACCTCACTGGCCTTTTCCCTTGTTGGAGCCCATCTGGGTTTCCTGGTGGCTTTATCCAGCAGGTCTGCATAAAGAGGATGATTGGACCTTGGGTCTGAGTTTCAGGTGATTGGAAGGGTCTGCACTTGGCCGTGTTGGGCGGTGGTGGGTGGGTGTGTGGGGGTGGTGGGGTGGTGGGGGTGGGTCTTTGTTCCTCCCCTTGGCATTGTGATAAAAAGCCCTTTGGAATAAAGTTCTGGGCTGGTGGGTTCAGACCCAGGCCCTTGGGGCTATCCTGTGTTTCTGTCTTTCCTCTCATCATCTAGGCATCTCCTTCTAGCTAATATTTCTCACTTGTCCCTACTCAAGAGTACCGTGGGTCATAAAAGTGGGGGCTGGTCTGCCACATTCCCTAAAGGATGGACAGGTCTGTCTGGTACTCACTCACTCGGCCTGCTTAAATAAGCTGGGTGATGGTAGAGTTGAGAGGAAAAACAAAAAATGGAAAAATGACAAAAATGGTGTAGATGGAGGAAAAAGAAGGCAAACTCACTTGGAATTCTTAAAATATGAATGTTGCGGCTGGGCGGTGGTGGCGCACGCTTTTAATCCCAGCACTCGGGAGGGAGAGCCAGGTGGATCTCTGTGAGTTCGAGGCCAGCCTGGGCTACAGAGCGAGATCCAGCACAGGCTCCAAAACTTCACAGAGAAACCATGTCTCGGAAAAAAAAAAAAAAAAAAAAAAAAACAAAACAAAACAAAAAACAACAAAACCCACACAAAAAAAATGTTGCTATCATTCAGGGTCACTCTGACACCCGTTCCCTAGATTCCAGTTGCTTCCTTATTCTTTTCTTGATTGGGAAGTTTTGCTTTGTTTTATTTTGTTGGTAGGGGGGTAGTTAAAAGACCAGTATTGGGCTGGAGAGATGGCTCAGAGGTTAAGAGCACTGACTGTTCTTCCAGAGGTCCTGAGTTCAATTCCCAGCAACCACATGGTGGCTCACAACTATCTATAATGAGGTCTGGTGCCCTCTTCTGGCCTGCAGGGACACATGCAAACAACACTGTATACATAATAAATAAATAAATGAATGAATAAACAAGTAAATAAATAAATAAATAAATAAATAAATAAATAAATAAATAAATACCAGTATCAGCCAATGGTTGGAGAGACAACACTGTCTTTACACTGAGAGGAATGATCTGGTAGAGAAAACATGGGTGACAGAGAGACAAGGCTTACTGGTTTGGGGCTTTGATGGGGTTTTGTTGTTGTTGTTGTTTTTCGAGACAGGGTTTCTCTGTGTAGCTTTGGAGCTTGTCCTGGAGCTCGCTTTGTAGACCAGGCTGGACTCGAACTCACAAAGATCTGCCTGGCTCTGCCTCCTGAGTGCTGGGATTAAAGGTGTGTGCACCACCACCGCCTGGCTGGGGTTTTGAGTTTTTAAGGAAGATGGAATCTAAGATTTCTGGTGTTCTGAGGCAGGGCTGGAGGTGGCGACCCAGTGTGGCTGCGTAGACATGGTAAGACTGAGTCACGCTTATTTTTTGTTTGTGTGTTGTTTATTTATACAAGGTCTGGCTGTGTAGCCTAGGTGGAGTCCTTCTACCCCCACCTTCCGAGACCGGGGCAGGGGGATGTTAGAGGCTGACAGAACCACACCTGTAGAAGATCTTCCCTTAGTTTTGGCTTTTTAGTGAGGAAAGTGGTATAGTCATCGTGCAAGGAGGGGATGGGGAGAAGAGAGACGTGAAATTCATTTGTAGAAAAGGAAGCGATCTGAGAAATAGAGGGTGTTTTGCTGGGGAACAATACAGGTATGACATGGTCAAAGTGAGCCTGGCCTCTGTGTGTGTGTGTGTGTGTGTGTGTGTGTGTGTGTGTGTGTGTGTGCCAGCTATCACCAGCTGCAAAGGGTGTAGGAATAGTAAAGTGGAGAGCTGGATTTAACTGGGATTATGGTTTTGTCAATAGACCTGACACAATTAAAATGGTTCAGAGACTTTTATTGTTCCTGAAAATTTAAGTGTTGTGAAGAGGGAATGAATAGAGGAGAACTTCAAATGCTCGGGATTTTTTTTTTTTTTAAGGTCTTAAATTGCTCCTCCCTCTGGTCTTTGCATGACTGGCTCCCTCTTGTGGTTTAGTTGTTCATTGCCGTCACTCTTTGTTATGTTTTCAAGACAGTATTTCTCTATGTAGCCCTGGGTATTTGTGTGTGTGTGTGTATGTGTGCGTGTGTGTGTGTGTGTGTGTGTGTGTGTGTGTGTGTGTGGTCGCTCTTTTAACTCTACAGAGAATTTATTTTCTTAGTACTTTATATAATCTATTCTACCATTCCTGTCTATCTGTCTATCTATCTATCTATCTATCTATCTATCTATCTATCTATCTATCTATGGATTCATCTATCTGTGTGTTCATCCATCCACCCATCCACCCATCTACCCATATCTCTATCCACCAATCCATCCACTGACCCATCCATCCATTCCTCTGTCTCTCCATCCATTCTTCCGTCCGTCTGTCCGTCTATCCAACCATTTATCTATCCATCCATCTGTAGTTTGCCTCATGCTGTGAGATTAGAAGCTCCAAAAGGCAAGGACCCAGACTGTGTAGCCACACTTACCAAGGTAGAGATCAGCCTACTTGATAAGAGAGTGATGAACATCATGGGAATATAGCGCAATGGTTAGAGTAACTGCCTAGCACACATGATATGGTTCTGAGTTTGATCTCCAGCACTTCATAAACCTAATGTACAATGTACATCAGTACAAGCTGTAATTCCAGCAGTCAAGAGGTAGAGGCAGGGAGATAAGAAGTTCAAGGTCAGGCTGGAGAGATAGCTCAGTGGTTAAGAGCACGGACTGCTCTTCCAGGGGTCCTGAGTTCAATTCCCAGCAACCACATGGTGACTCACAATCACCTGTAATGAGATCTGGTGCCCTCTTCTGGCCTGCAGGGACACATACAGGCAGAATACTGTATACATAATAAATAAAATCTTAAAAAAAAAAAAGTTCAAGGTCATCATCTTTGGTAGTGAGTTTGAGGCCAGCCTGGATGACATGAGATGAAAGGAAATGAGACGGGAGGGCACGGGGTGGGGTAGGGGAGTTGGGGCGGGCGGGCAGAGAGAAGAGAAGGAGGAGGAGGAAGAAGAAGCGAGAAAGAAGGATGAATGCTTAGGTCATATTTTTAAGGCCGTCACCAGTTTATACAAGGTTTTTCTTCTTTCTTTGTTTTTTTTTTTTTTTTTTTTTTTTTTTTTTTTTTTTTTTTAAAAAAGATTTATTTATTTATTAAGTATACAGAAGAGGGCGCCAAATCTCATTACAGATGGTTGTGAGCCACCATGTGGTTGCTGGGAATTGAACTCAGGACCCCTGGAAGAACAGTCAGTGCTCTTAACCTCTGAGCCATCTCTCCAGCCCCTTTCTTTAGTTTTTTGTTTTGATTTGATTTTTGTTTGTGGGTTTTTGTTTTGTTTTGTTTTTTTGAGAGTTTCTCTGTGTAGTTTTAGTGCCTGTCCTGGATCTGATCTGTAGACCAGGCTGGTCTCAAACTCACAGAGATCTGCCTGGCTCTGCCTCTCCAGTGCTGGGATTAAAGGCGTGCGCCACCGCCGCTGCCGCCGCCGCCACCACCACCACCACCACCACCCAGCTATACCTGATTTTCTTTTTTTTTTTTTTAATTTTTTTTTTTTTTTTTTTTTTTTTTAAAGATTTTTATTATTTATGTATGAGTGCTTTATCTGCATGTACAACTTTATGCCAGAAGAGGGCATCAGATCCCACTAGAGGTGAGGGAGTTGAACCTCTGGAAGGACAGGCCTGCTCTTAACCACTGAGTCATCTCTCCAGCCCCTATACATGATTTTCTAAATGGACTCCTGTTCCTCAGTTTTCTGTCTGAGCTCCGCCTAGAGAAATAAGATCTCCCCAGGTCAGAGCTCCAAGCTGGTCCCCTCACTCTGGTCTCCTCTCAGACCTCCCAAGAGCGTGAGAGGAGCGCTTAAGGAGAAGCCCCCGGAGGGACTCAGGCTCCAGGTCCTTCGGAGGTTTGAGCTGAGACAGGTACTCCACTGTGAGTTTGGTTTTTAGACATCATTGGTGGGGATGGAACCTCGGGCCTTGTACGTGCTAAACATGCACCCTACCATTGAGCCGCACCCCCATTTTAACTGTAACCTTGAGTTTTAGTAACTATCTGAATACACAACCACCACTACGATTCAGTTTTATAGACCATTTTCCTCAGCAGAAGGACTCCCTCCAGCCTGTCCGTTTCCATTTCTGCTCCCATCTCTGCTCCCACCCCAGCCCTAGGGGACCGCTGAGCTGACTGTCTCTACGGAGTTAGCCCTTCCTGCCTAGAGATGTTACAGAAATGGATTTGTAAAGTACATAGTCTTTGCGCTTGATTCTTTCCATTTTATTTTGGCATTTCGTTAGTTAGTTAGTGTGTGTGTGTGTGTGTGTGTGTGTGTGTGTGTGTGTGTGTGCGTGCGCGCATCTTTCATGGTGTGCACATGAAGGTCAGAGGACAGCCCACAGGGTCAGCTCTGTCCTTCCACTATGTGGGCTCCAGGGGTTGAATTCGGTTTGTCAGGGTTTGTGGCAATCATTTACCCTACCTGCTGCATCCTTTCACAGGTCCTGGTCCTTTCCATTCCTTACAAAGCTGTATTGTGATAATACCCTACTCAGTGTTATACAAGATTGTTTTTTAAGTGTTAATCTGTTTTATTAGTCAACTGGAAAACTAGACAGTCCTCCAGTCCAGAGAGGCATTAACTTAATCCTCCTCCTCCCTCCTCCTCCTCCTCATCATCATCATCATCAGCTCCAGCACCACCCTGGCCCTTCTTGGCATTCTTCCCCTTCACTCAGGCCTGGGCGGCCACCACCATAAGGAGAACAGAGGGAGAAATCAATGTGCTTTTGAGTGTCCAGATGAACAGTGAAGAATGGAATGTTCACCACCTGCTTTCGGACCCTGATATGACGATGGTGGATGAGCAGCATGGTGAGTAGATTTAGCCAGACCCAGCTTAGAGACCTTGGTCTGCAGCCACCTCTCAAAGAAATCCTCAATCTCCAGGCCCAGGATGTAATCCAGCTTCATTTTGCCCTCATCCAGCACCCTGGGGTGAACAAGTCACCTCAGTAGAGCATTGCCTTCAAACAGACATTGTGGGTCCTTTGTGTACAGCCTCAGCAGCTCCTGGTGGCCTTGCGGATCTTGGCCAGGGTAAATTTGACCCTCCACACCTCACGTTTGTTCTGGAGCCCATACTTTCCAATCAGCTTCAGTTCCTAGTAGAGACACGATTTATTTATTTATTTATTTATTTATTTATTTATTTATTTATTTATTTATTTGGTTTTTCGAGACAGGGTTTCTCTGTGTAGCTTTGGAACCTTTCCTGGAACTCACTCTGTAGCCCAGGCTGGCCTCGAACTCACAGAGATCTGCCTGCCTCTGCCTCCCGAGTGCTGGGATTAAAGGTGTGCACCACCACCACCACCACCACCACCACCACCACCGCCCTGCTTGAGACAGGATTTCTTGAAGGGTCTCCATGGGTCACATAGATTTTGCTACAAACCCAATTCTGGCAACTGGTATGTTGGCCTCTCTAGGCCCTCTGTGCCTGTGCAAAGGGTCCAGTATACAAGGTTTTATCAACTTGCCAGCTGACAGAGATCCCTTCTCATTTGTGGATTATAATGAATAATACTGCTGTAAGTATTTTAAGATAAGCCTTAATGTGGACATACAGTTGTTGTTTTTTTTAATCTCAGGAATATATCTAGAAGTTGAATTTCTAAGTACAATAAATGTGGGTTTAAGTTTTTTTTAAGTGTCAAACAAGTTGGGTGTATCGGTTTGCAATTGGAGTCACACCTACTCAGGAGGTGGAGGTATGTTGGTAATTGGTAATTTGGTATCTTGCAACTTCATTAAACATACTTATTAGTTCTAATATATTTATTTGTGGTAGGTTTGGGGTTTTTTTTTTGTGTGTATGTGTGTGTGTGTGTGTGTGTGTGTGTGTGTGTGTGTGTGTGTGTGTGTAGGGGGTGGTATTGGATTGAACCCAGGACCTTGTACATTATAATCAAATGTTCTATCACTTAGGTACACGTAGCCCTTTTTTCATAGATTATTTACAATTTCTTACATACAAGATTATGTTGCCTGAGAATCACATTAGCTTCTTTTTAAAGATTTATTTTATGCGTACAAATATTTTGCCTGTACATATATATGTACACACACGCACGCACGCACGCACGCACGCACGCACGCCTGGAGCCCACAGAGGCTGAAAGAGGATGTCTGATCCCCTGGAATTATAGTTCAGACAGTCATGCACAGCAGCCTTGGAGGTGCTGGGAACCAAGCCAGTTCCTCTGAGAGAGCAGTATGTGCCCTTAACCACTGAGCTCTCTCCTCAGCCCCACATTAGCTTTTAATTTTTTTTATTACATTTTATTTATTTTGTGTGTGTTTGTACATTAGCTTTTCCGGGGCTGGGGGCTGGGAGGGAGTTCTGAGACAGAAATTCTCTGTGTAGCCCTAGCTGTCCTGGAACTCGCTTTGTAGACCAGGCTGGCCTCAAACTCACAGAGATCCACTTGCCTCTGCCTCCTGAGTGCTGGGATTAAAGGCATGGGCCACCACTGCCCAGCATGATTATTCTTAAATTCTGTGTGTATGTGCATGGGGTATGTGCCCATTCCTGCAAGTGTCCATGGAGCTCAGAGGTATCCGATTCCCCTGGAATTGGAGTTACAGAGAGTTGTAAACTGCCTGATGAGGGTGCTGGGATCCGAACTCAGGTCTTAAGAAAGAGCAGTGTGTGTGCTCAACCACAGCCATCTCTCCAGCTCCTTTTTTAGATTCTTTGAGTCAGTCTCGCGTAGCCCAGCCTGGTCTCCAGCTCTCTCCGTAGCTCAGGCTTCCACCTCTGGAGTGCTGGGATTACAGGCATGTGCCACCACAACTGGCTGGGGCTCATTTATCTTTTGGAAATTAAAAGGAGGGATATCGTTTGAAAGTTAAGCTATAAAACTAGTAATGAGTTAGGTAGGAAAAGCCAAAATTGCTCTAGACAGCCTGGTCTACAGTAATGAGTTCCAGGCCAGTCAAGCCTACAGAGCATGACAGGTCTCAAAGCAAAAAAAAAAGCGGGGGTTGGTGGCTCATGCCTTTAATCCCAGCACTTGGGAGGTAGAGGCAGGCAGATCTTTGTGAGTTCGAGGCCAGCCTGGTCTATATAACGAGATCCAGGAAAGGCACAAAGCTACACAGAGAAACCCTGTCTCGAAAAACCAAAAAAAAAAAAATTCAAGCTCCATTTTTGGTTGGGGATTTAGCTCAGTGGTAGAGTGCTTGCCTAGCAAGCACAAGGTCCTGGGTTTGGTCCTCAGCTCTGGAGAAAACAAAAACAAAAACAAACAACAACAACAACAACAACAACAAAAACCCAGACAAAAAAAAGATGAAGTTTTTATTTTAAAGACTTATTTGTTTTTATGTTTATGAATGATGTGCCTACAGGATGGCTAAGTGGACAAAGGCACTTGTAGCCAAGCCTGATGACCTGAGTTCGATCCTGGGGACGCACATGGTAGAGGAAGAAAAATAGCTCCCCTGAGTTGTTCTCTGACCTTCATTTGCATGCAGTGGCACATGAACACACACACAGAGTTAATTTATCAACCAATCAAAACTATTTCTTAAAAGATGCCTATAGCTAGAGGTCGTGGCACACACCTTTCATTCCAGCGCTCTGGAGGCAGAGGCAGGTGGATCTCCATGAGTTTGGGACCAGCCTGGTCTACATAGCGAGTTACCATTCAGCCCGAGTTACCCGGTGACACTCTCTCAAAATGAGTACATGTGCAAAAACAGAGATCGCTATCCAGTGAGTCCCTCATGGGCACCCATTTCTACGGTTATACTACAGTCAGCTAAGTACTTCATAACTCGTGTGTGTGTGTGTGTGTGTGTGTGTGTGTGTGTGTGTGTGTGTGTGTGTATGTGTGTGTGTGTGTGTGTAGTATAAGCACATATGTGCTTGTGGGCATGTATGGAGGCCAGAGGAAGACACTGGGTGTCTTGCTGTCACTCTGGCAATATTCCTCTGAGACAGGATTTCTCTCACAATGTAGAGCTAGGCTGGCTGCCAGCAAGCCACAGGGATCATCCTGTTTCCACCCCACAAAGTGCCGAGGCTACAGGTGTGTGCAGCAATGCCCAGTTTGTTTTTTGTTTGTGTTTTTTTTTTTTTTTTAGATTTACATATACAGTGTTCTGTCTGCATGTGTCCCTGCACGCCAGAAGAGGGCACCATGTGGTTGCTGGGAATTGAACTCAGGACCTCTGGAAGAGCAGCCAGTGATCTTAACCTCCGAGCCATCTCTCCAGCCCCCATGCCCAGTTCTGTATGTGGCTGCTGTGATCTGAACTCAGGTCCCTCAGGCTTGCCCAGGAAACACTCTTACCTAGTAAACTATTATTCCAGTTCCAACCTTCATAACTCTTAAAGGATTTTTATTATTTTTTGATTATGTGCACGCATATCTATGGGTGGACTGATTTTACAGTGTCCTAGAGTTCTATGTTTGTATCCTAAGTATGTAGACATCATGAGTACCTCAGAGACTGACTGGACAATCAATCCATCACCTTAACCGCTTTGCTGCATTGGGCGCTGACACTCAGAAACCTGTGCTCCTTTATAAATTGTGATGTGTGGCTTGGCTTTTCAAAATAACTCTGCAGGCGAGAACTTGTTCTTATCACTGTTTTCTTCCTTTGATTTACATTTTGCCAAGACTGCTGCTCAGGCATGCAGTAACCAATGACAAAGCTGTGTCCTGTGGGGAAATTGTCTGCTCCTTCATGATTGGCTGTCCTGAGGATCTGGGACTCACGGTGGTGGCAGCCAGATAGGGCTCGTCAAATCGTAGTACTCCTTACATGTGAAGGAAGAGCTATCTGGAATCCTGAGTGTGTGATTTCTGTAAACTATGCAATTCAAAAGCAAAAGCTTTATAACCTCTAAACATCAAGGTTTAGAGTCTTCTTTTTAAGGCTTGATTTCTTGAAGTAGTTCATCCTAAGTGTCACATGTCAGATTTCCTGAGAGTTGGCATGCAAGTGAATGTTATAAACCATTGCAACACCTGTTTTTTTTTTTTTTTGTTTTTTTTTTTTTTGTTTTTTGTTTTTTGAGACAGGGTTTCTCTGTGTAGTTTTGGTGCCTTTCCTGGAACTCTGTAGACCAGGCTGGCCTCAAACTCACAGAGAGTCTGCCTGGCTCTGCCTCCCAAGTGCTGGGATTAAAGGCATGTGCCACCACAGTGGAACACCTGGTTCTTATTCTCAGTTCTTCTGCACCGTAGCAGTGTATGGTGGTCCATGCCTGTAAACCTAGTGCTTGGAAGGTACAGGCAGAGACTCAGGAGTTCAAAGTCATCCTCTGCTGTATAGTGAGTTTGCGCCAGACTAGGCTGCATGGGACTCTTATCTCAAAAGAAAACAAACAACAAAATTTGAAAGACATTGCAGCACATTCTCTAAATTTCAAAATTTGCACATGTACCAGATGGTGGCACACACCTTTAATTCCCAGCACTGGGGAGGCAGAGGCAGGTGGATCTCTGTGAGTTCAAGGCTAGCCTGGTCTACAGAGCTAATTCCAGGACAGCCAAGGCTACACAGAGAAACCCTCTCTCCAACAATGACAGCAACAACAAATTGTACATGTATGTAGTGTGTGTGTATGTGTGTATGTGTGTGTGTGTGTGTGTGTGTGTGTGTGTGTGTGTGTGTTTGTATGCCATGATGTTCATGTGTAGGTCAGAGGACAACTTTGAGGAAATGGTTCTTTCCTTCCACAAGGTAAATCCAGGGATTGAACTTGGGTTATTAGGCTTGGCGAAAGTACCTTTACCTCCTGAACCATCTGCCTGGCCAACATGGCCTCATTTAAAAAAAAAAGTTTCATCTGATTCTTTTTCCAAAATGAATATAATTACTGAAAGGATTATTTCAGTGATTCTAGGGTGTTCAGCCTTTAGGCATTGTGATACTACATGGTCATCTACAAATGAATTAGGCTGCTGTATTTATAGCTATCCTGGGACTGATGTGGTCTGCAGGCCATGAGTTGAAATGTCTGAATTTTAATATTATTATTTAGATTCATTTGTTTGTCTTTTATATGTTTGGGTGTCTTGCCTGCATGTTCTGTGTACATGTGTGTAGGGCCCTTGGAAGTCAGGAAGAGGGCAATGGATCCTGTTGAACTGGAGTTACAGATTGCTATCAGCTACCATGTGCATGCCAGGAATCAAACCCAGATCCTCTGGAAGAGCAGCCAATGCTGTTAACTCCTGAACCATCTCTCCAGCCACGGACATGCCTGAATTTTAGACCATAATTTGAAGTGCAGGAATATTAGCTGGCATATGGTAAGTATTCAATAAGCACTAGTTGTCTGTCTTTATTTGCCACTTAAAATATTATTATTATTATTATTATTATTATTATTATTATTATATACATTGGGGCACACATGCCACAGTGAGCCAGGGAAAGGTCAGAGGACAATTGGCAGTCAGTTCTCTTCTTCTGCTTTTACACTGGGGATCCCAGATTCTTCCAGCTGTGTCCAGACAGTAGTTCATCACTAAGCCAGCCTGCTGACTTATCATTGTTTTATTGTTATTGTTTGGGGCAGGTGATTAGTTTGAGGCTGGGTCTGTGTGTTCAGGCCTGGATTTCTTGGAAATTTTTATGTAGACCAGACCTTCCCTGAACTCATAGAGATCTGCTTGCCTCTACCTTTCAAGTGCTAGGATCAAAGGGGTTCACCACCAGGTCTGGCTCCCAACATTATTGTTTTTAAGTCACCTGTGTTCTCTCTCTCTCTTCTCTCTCTCTCTCTCTCTCTCTCTTCTCTCTCTCTCTCTCTCCTCCCTCCCCCCCCCCCCCCCCCCCCCCCCCTCCCTCTCTCTCTCTCTCTCTCTCTCTCTCTCTCTCTCTCTCTCTCGTGTGTGTGTGTGTGTGTGTGTGTGTGTGTGTGTGTGTGGCTGGGATATGGTTCAGTGAAAGAAAACTTACTGAGAGTATGCTAAGACTCTACGTATAATCTCCAGCATCACACAGTCATCTTCCTGAGTATTTAAAGTGGAGCCAACACCTGCTAGTAGCTAGTGGCTAGGCTGGTTAGCGTTTGTGACTTGACACAAGCTAGGGTCATCTTGGAAACTGGAACCTCAATTGACAAAATGCCCCTCATCAGAATGGCCTGTAGGCAAGCCTGTGGGGGATTTTCTTGACTGGTGTGGAAGACCCCGGGACACTGTGGGCAGTGCCATCCCTGGGCAGATGTCCTGGGTGCTGTAAGAAAGCAAACTGGGCAAGCCAGGAGAGAGCAAGCCAGTGAGCAGCGCTCCTTCACGGCATCTGCTTCAGTTCCTGCCTCCAGGTTCCCACCTCCAGGACTTGCCTTGACTTCCCCCAGTGACAGAGTGTGACCTGAGAGGTGGAAGATGAAATTAACTCTTTTCTTTCCGTATTGCCTTTGGTCGTAATGTTTTAATCATAGCAATAGAAACCTAACCAGGATAGTACCAAACCGTAGCCAGAGCACCAATAGATGCCTCAAGTACTCCCAGGCAGCTGCTCGGGTGTCCCTGGTTGTTTTGGCAATCTCACCACACCAAGGCCTCCAGGTATTAGGAGCATGCTTTATGGGCCCCACTTAAATGTCTTCATCATCGCTTTCTGTTCATAACATGTTACACAGTTTTCAATTGTGTAAGTCAGGCATGCTTTTTGTAAAACAATTAGGCAATGTCACCTATTTTAAAAAATGAAGTTACTATAATATCATATCCTAGAAACAGACATTTTTTCAGTCACATTCATAATCCAATATATCCCCCATTATAATCAATGCCATGCAAAGATATATCGTTTTTGTCAGGTTTTCAATGTAGCCTGAGACTTGGCCTCAGAAGTTTGCAGTACCCGGTCAGTGGTGGAGTGTGGGGAGGGAGAGGTGTAGCAGGCTTTTTCTTTTGGGCTACCAACCAGTCCCAAGCACGACACAGAGACTGATTATTAGTTCTGAATGCTCAGCCTTAGCTTAGCTCTTTTCTTGCTAGCTCTTTTAACTTAACCTGTTTCTCCTTATCTATGTTTTGCCTTGGGCTTTTTACCTTCTCTTTTTACTTTCTTGCTGTCTCTGTCAGCCTGGCTTCTGGCCCTGGGCATGTCCCTCATTCTCTCCTCTCTCATTCCACCCTTCTCTCTTAAGTCTAGAGTTCTCCTATTTATCCTCTCTGCCTGCCAGCCCTGCCTATCCTTTCTCCTGCCTAGCTATTGGCTGTTCAGCTCTTTATTAGACCAATCAGGTGCCTTAGACAGGCAAGGCGAAACAGATGAAACACATCTTTACATAATTAAACACACATCCTCACATCATTAAACAAATGCAGCATAAACAAAAGTAACATACCTCTACACAGTTAAAATAATATTCCACAACCAAGAGGTGCCAGGGAATAGTCGGCTTCCAGAGAAGATGAGTTTGATTTTGTTTGATTGATTGGTTTCTGCCATTCTGGAAACTGGGTTTCCCTTCCTTCCTTCCTTCCTTCCTTCCTTCCTTCCTTCCTTCCTTCCTTCCTTCCTTCCTTCCTTCCTTCTTTCCTTCCTTCCTTCCTCCTCCCCTTCTTCCTCCTCATCTTTGTCCTCCTCCTCCTTCTTCCTCTCTCTCTCTTCTTTCTCTCTCTCTCTCTCTTTTGACCAGTCTGTCTACATAGTCTGGCTGTCCTAGAACTCATATTGTAGACAAGGCTGGCCTTGAACTCACAGAGAGTTGCTTCTGCCTCCTCAGTATTAGAATGAAAGGCATGTGCCACCATGCCTAGCTCTAAGGTGAGTTTGTTGTTTTTAAAGAATTTTATTTATGTGTATTTTTCTGTATCTGTATGTGAATGTCATGTGTGTGCAGGTGCCTGTGAAGGCCAGAAGAGGTTGTCAGATCCCTTGGAGCTGCGAGACATGAGTGCTGGGAACCGAACTTGGGTCCACTGGGTGAGCACAAGAGCTCACTGATGTCTCTGAGCCATCTCTTCAGCCCCCACAGGTTGTTTTTCATGTGGCACTCTTGGTGGGCGGAGCCCATCATGACAGGATGTCTGTTCTCTCTGACTGGGAGTCAGGATGGGTGCATGAATGGGAAACACAGGCTGGAGGCAACACCATCTCAAACCCTGCTGTGAGGTGACCGTCTTTATCTTTGAGGGACTTGAAGTCTAGTAAGAATAGGAAAACTGACCTGTAGAATGCAGCGTGGTGACCACAGCAAGGGTGAAACTGTGTGGCTGCCATGAAGGATGTAAGTCAAGACACGATAAATATGTTGGTACCCAGGGTGAGACAGAAACTGAGACATCTGCTTAGAAAAGAGAAGGATGTGCAGGGAAGCCAAAAACAGGCATGGCACGGCTGTGGGGTGGCCGTAAAATACCCACATTGACTGAGCACCCATTAGATGTCAGGTAGTGGAGGGGGGAGGGGAGGGGATAAAGCTGAATGAGACAGTGCTGTGCTTCTTAACATGCCACAATCTTTTCATTTTGCATTTATTTATTTGTGTGGGTGTGCATGGGCCATGGCACAGGTGTGGAGGTTGGAGCTGGCCCTCTCCTTCCACTGTGTGGGTGTCGGGAATCAAATTCGAGTCTGTTGGCAGGTGTCTTCATCTGCTGAGCCTTCTCACAGCCTCGGGTCCCAGTCTTGTTGGGGATGGCCATGGAGATGTTGTTGGCCTGGCAGCATCAGCATCACTTAGTTCAGAGAGGTCCTCCACGACAGTCATTCTCTCAAGCCACTTACTTCAATGCATAGTAATACCGTATTCTTCATCTTCTCCTCAAAGAGAATTTACTAGTGAAGTATAGAATTCAGTCAAATAATTTATTTATTTTTATTTTATTTTTTTTTGATTTTTTTGAGACGGGGTTTCTCTGTGTAGCTTTGCACCTTTCCTGGAACTCACTTGGTAGTCCAAGCTGGCCTCGAACTCACAGAGATCCACCTGGCTCTGCCTCCTGAGTGCTGGGATTAAAGGCGTGCGCCACCACCGCCCGACAAATAATTTAATTTATAATACTTTTGTAGCTGGAAGTGGTGGCTCGTGCCTGTAATCCCAGCTTGTAAGAGGTTGAGATGGGAGACCAGCTGGGCCTAGAGAGTGAGACTCTGCCTCAAAGAACCAAACCAAACCTAACCAGACCAAAATTAAAAGCCCTCTTTAAATCTTTCTGAAATGTACAGCTTTAAAGCACTTTTAAGGAATCAAGCATGCCAGGTGTGGTGGTGCACGCCTTTAATCCCAGCACTTGAGAGGCAGAGGCAGGTGGATCTCTGTGAGTTTGAGGCCAGCCTGGTCTACAGAGCAAGATCCAGACCAGCCAGGGCTATGTATTGAGACCCTGTGTCAAAAACAAAAAAACCATCAGCAACAACAACAACAACAACAAAAATACTTAAAGGATCTTGGAAGTTGAATCAGTGGTTAAGGTGTTTGCTGCTCTGCCAGAGGATTGGGGTTTAGTTCCCAGAAACTGTGCCAGAGGGCTTACACCCCGCCCCACCCCTAACTCTTGAGGATCTTGTCAAGAATGGGATCTCCCTCTAGGAGGGCACATGTCCTGCCTCCTCCCTTAACGGTTAACCCAATGGGGCAGGTCAGGGATCTAGATAGCAGATCTATCTGAGGCCTGACTCAGAAAAGTGTGTTTATTTCTTTTTCTTCTCTTCTGCTTTCTTTTAGATGTTGGCCAGAACCTAATGATGCTCTAAACTTTCCAGCGAAGGCTTTGGACTTCCTTTCTCCTTTTCTGTGCTCCCCTCCGGGCCGTGTGGATGCCTGCTGCCAGATGGCTGACCTGCATGCCTCTTATCCCAAGCAGCCTGGCTGGTCTTCATTCTCTTCTCCAGCCTCAAGAGTTATACCTTGCCTGCCCTGGGCTTGCTTGCCCTGGGTTTTCCCCTAAATGCTAACAACTGGTCCCTAAGCTTCTGTCGAGCCTGTTCTCTGTCCTTGAGCTTCCTTTTGTATGTTCTTAAATTATTTTATTAATGAACCCCAAGAGAGGATCCTGATTTCCCCCACCATCCTATGATGGCTCCCCTGGGACGCCCCAAGACTTCTGGTAACATTTCTTTCCTTCCTGTTAATTCTTTAATTGGCAGAGACAATGAACCCATGCCTGCATTCCTAGACAACGTCAGTTGACTTCTTCAGGCATCTTTGGGCATTTGCACACCACACACATATACATAAATAAAAATAAAAAATCTTAAAAACAAAACAAAACCAAAACATATTCAAAGACAAGAAAGATGGCTTATCTGACTTAAAAAAAAAAAAAAAAAGTGCGGTCAGGCGATAGTGGCGCACGCCTTTAATCCCAGCACTCAGGAGGCAGAGGCAGGCGGATCTCTGTGAGATTGAGGCCAGCCTGGTCTACAGAGTGAGTTCCAGGAAAGGCACAAAGCTTCACAGAGAAACCCTGTCTTGAAAAACAAAACAAAACAACAACAATAACAACAAAGTGCTTGCTTCACAAGCATGGTGACCTGCATTAGATCCCAGAACCCATGTAAAAATCCTGACCCCTATGCCAGGGTCTGACGGCAGTCAGGATGGCTCCGTGGGTAAAGTTGCTTGCAACCAAGCTTGATGACCTGAGTTCAATCCCCAGGACCCACAAAGCAGAAGGAAAGACTTGATTCCTGCAAGTGGTCCTGTGACCTCCATATGGATGCTGTGTACATGCATGTGCACATGCACACAAATACACACATATACACACACACACACACACACACACACTAATGTGTTTTTCAGATCAGTGATTTGATACTGATTAGGGATTGTTTATGTACCTTTTCCAGGTCATAACTTGCTGATCCATAAAATGAAGGCAGAAAAAAAAAGTTATCTAGCCTTCTTATGTAAGACTGGTTTATTCCCTAATGAGAGAGTGTTTAGCTTTATTGTATATGTAGAATAACCCTGTGAAATATTATTATTCCCAGTTGATAGATGGAAAAAAGGAGGGTTGCTTAAGGAACCAGGACAACCACAAAGTCTTAAGGTCTAAAGTCCAGGACCTCTAAGGCTCCTTCTGATTGCCACAGCGTGTAATTAATGTGCCATGCCGGGAACACCAAGGCTGCATGGTCAGGCATGTTTAATCTAGGTAGAGTGAAAACTCCAGGCCTAGCAGTGGTTACTAGGTGACCAGGGAAGAACCACCCAGCCAGTAGAGATGCAGCATTAGCTGGAGAGGAGCCCAGGTGCATGGCACTGGCTTCTGAGCCCCACTGGCATTTGGGCATTGGTAGACATTGAAATTGTAGACATTGGTGATCTGGAATATGCCTCAAACTATGGGGCATGTACTCCTAGTCTTGTAGAAATAAATGCTCTAAATTTAGTTATGCTCACTTGGTAGCCCAGGCTGGCCTCGAACTCACAGAGATCCTCCTGCTCTGCCTCCTGAGTGCTGGGATTAAAGGCGTGTGCCACCAATGCCCGGCAAGGAGCATCTTTTAACACTACTGCTACAGGTTCCCAATGTTGACGAGGAGGATATTGTCGGCTGCACTCCAAGCCTGGCATCCCCTCTGGCTGTTCTCCAGTGGCTTGTATTTGAGGGTACAGCTTCTCATTATCCATCGTTTACCCGGCCTGTATTGAGTGCTGTCTATGAGCCAGCACGGTGCTGTGTATAGGAACACAAACAGTTGTGTGGCCTGAATGAAGCATGTCTGGGGCACAGTGCTGTGTATAGGAACACAAACAGTTGTGTGGCCTGACCGAAGCATGTCTGAGGCTCAGGGAATGCAGACAGTACCAGGATACTATCTTCTATTTTCACACACTCTACAGTCTAAACAAACACTTGGGTCATCTCTTATCTTGACTAAACCATGTTATAGATAAGGCAAGTGACTTGTCACAGCCTTGCGGGAAGTGTGTTTCTGGCCTTTGATCCCCAGTTCAGGGTCCATAAAGAGCTGAGGGCTTCTTGCTAGCCTTAGCTGTGTTTCCTGACCTCAAGTGTGAGCTCACAGCTGCATGGGCCTTCAGGGCAGTGCTAGCTCAGGTTGGGCCCTGTGGGGTTAAGGACCTGGGAAAGGTGAGAAGGGAAGGACCTGAATGTTCTTTCTGCCTCCATGCTCACCTCTCTCCCTGTGCTGGTGGTGGTCAGGCCAGCTGGCTCTTCTGGCCTCAGGGCACTCTCTGGATGCTGAGGCCACAGTGTCTTTACTGACTGCTTCAGGCTGTAAATGTCCCCTGGGAGAATAGCTCTCTACCATTGTCTTCTAGTGGGTTTTGGTGGCTAAGTACTCCAGTTTCTTTCTCTCTTCTGTGGGATGGCTACATTGCCTCCACAGTTCCCCAGTGGAGCCAAGCCAAGCTCTGGTTACACATGGCTCTGGCTTGATCTTTCCTTCCCTAGCTTGAGTGCTCTTCCCTGTCAGGATTTCCTGGTCTGATTCCCAAATATATATGACTACTATTGCATGATAGCATTGCTTGTGGGAAACCCCCAAAGTGACTAGTCCCTCTCTACCCAATGAGTTCTTTGCTGATCTGGACACTGTGGAATCAGCTGTAGAGGAAAGGGGTAGGGGACTTGGAAATGTAATTTGTTTTTTTCATTCATACATTCTTCTTGTAGCCCTGAAGCATATGGCTTCATCTCCCTGGCTCTGAGGAACCAGCTATCACTCAAGTCTTGGCTAGCATATGTCAGCAGCCACTACCACATTAGAGGTGGAGGGGGAGGAGCAAGTGAAGGCTAGTGGGGGAGCTGGGCAGGTGGAGCAGGCCTGTTATCCCGGCTACTCAGGAGGCTGATGCAGGAGGATTGAAAGTTTGAAATTCACTCTGTAGTGCAAGACCAGCCTGTGCAACTTAGTGAGAGCCTGTTAAACACACACACACACACACACACACACACACACACACACACACTAAATAAATAAATAAATAAATAAATAAATAAATAAACAAACAGAAAACCAAAAAGGGAGCTAGAATGCAGAGTACCAAACCCTGGGACAAAGAAAAAAGTGTGAATGAAGTTTACCTATAGATGAAGCAAAGACCCTCTGTGAGTACCTGTATGTATGTACTCTTAGAGAGCCCTGAGTGCTAGTGAGTTTTTCTGCCAGAGCTAAAAAGGGCCTTAGAGACACAAGCTAATCCTCTTCATTTTATTTCTTAGGAAACACAGGGCAGGGCCAAGAAAGACAAAGCAATTCCCCTTCTGATTGCTGTGAACGCAGGCTCACCCTGTCTTTCTTTTTTGTTGTCGTTTTTTTTCTGAGACAAGGTCTCACTCTGTAGCCCAAGCTGGTCAATTCATTCTGTAGCTCAGGCTGGTTTTGAAGTCACAGTGATCCTCTTGCCTCAGCCTCCTGAGTGCCGGAACTACAGGCATAAGCCACCATGTTCTTTCTTTTGAGGGAACTATTGGCACATTGAATTTCTTACATTTCTCTTTGTGGTAGTCCCTGGACTTAGGAAACTTCAGACCGAAGTCCTCATGACTCTCCTATGGTGATGTCTCAATGCCAGGTTATACTGAATCTCATTTATATGGGATAAAGCTGTTTAAGCTCTGTATTCATAAAAATATTTTATATATATATATATGTGTGTATGTACATAAATTTATATGTGTATATATACTTCCAAGAGCTAGTAAGTATCTGCTCCCTTGGGGGCAATATTGCCCTTGCTTAGAATGCACCTCCTGTCAGAGTACAAGACAGAGAAACTATTTGATTGGATAAACAATAATGAGCCATACAAGGTGCCCGAGCAGGGGAAGGTGGCTGGAACATAAGGGAAGTGCCTATATCTACCAAACACTGCGTACCCATTTTACTCCAGCTCTGCAGATATGGAGATGTGGCCCTTCAGTGCCTCTCCTGATGCTGTGCTAAGGGGCATATGGATATCAGTTCTCCTAATTCTGTAATGTGTACAGATATTATCCTCATTTCACTTGTGGGGAAGTGGAGGCACAGAAAGGGTTTTGACTATGAGCACAGAGCAACGATGATGGAGCACAGATTCTATGCAGTTTCCTTAAAGTTCTGCATCCAGAACAACTTCAAAGCTGATGGCTAAGATGGTCCAGCCTCACAGACTATTCCAGCCAAAACTTCAGATAAACTCTATACTTTCCCATCACACAGAGACTAAACAAAAAATGATACAGCTAACTCTCTCAGGACTTGACCATTCTCTGAATTTCTCAGGGTCCCCTAAAGATGCTGTCACCCCCAGACAGCAGGAAAGTCTAGAGAACATAAAGCCCACATTCCCGAGAGGTGGCATGAGTGGTTTTTGGTCATTTGGTGGGTTATGGATATTTGTCATTGTTTCGGGGGGTTGGTCACAAGTTGTTATTGTTAATGGTCAGGAAAGAAACTAAATAAAGGAGGTTAGAGTCAGGGATCTTTTTCCAAAAGAGGGAAGGGGAAATATAGGAATGATATAATTAAAGGGTAGGTTATTTAATCTACTTTTAAACAAAAAAAAAACCTACTAGTCTCAAATATTTTACATTGGTATGTATTTTTGTATATTGATACAAATTTAAGGTTATTTTTGTTATACTGTATATAATGTTTCTACTCTTGTTTAAGGTATTGTACCTATGTAGCTCATTTAACAATGTAATGTAAATTTTTAGTCCTTGAAAGATATTAAGTCGGGCAATGGTGGCACATGCCTTTAATCCCAGCACTCGGGAGGCAGAGGCAGGTGGATCTCTGTGAGTTTGAGTGTAGATGTAACCAACCGTCGCAAAGAAGAAAGCCAAGAGATCAGAGCTAAGAGCCTTACCGCCTGCTGCAGCTAGCCTCTTAAGCCAAGAGACCTCCCCAAAAGGGACCTACTTTCTGTGTGTTTGTCTTTATATAGTCTTTTTGTTTTGTCTTCTCATTGGTTGTAAACCCAAACACATGACTGCCTCGTCACTGTCTGAATGTACAGCCCCCTAGGTCTTAAAGGCATATGTCTCCAATGCTGACTGTATCCCTGAACACACAGAGATCTTATGGGATTAAAGGCGTGTGCCACCACCGCCACACTCTTGCTATGGCTCTAATAGCTCTGACCCTGAACACACAGATATCTATGGGATTAAAGGCGTGTGCCACCACCGCCACACTCTTGCTATGGCTCTAATAGCTCTGACCCCCAGACAACTTTATTTATTAACATACAATCAAAATAATATTTCAGTACAATTAGATTACCACCACATTTTGTTTTTGTTTTTTTGCTCTGCTTGAGACTTTTGAACATACTGCTTCCGGTAGGAGTGTTTTCCTAGCTCTGTGACATGCTGACTTTTGTGGGATAGACCACAGCATAGGAATCCCTAACCCAGTACTGCGACACCAAGCTTCCTGAAGGAAAGATGTAGGAACAGACTTGAAGGAGTAGCTTAAGCTTGGACACTGTCTCTGGTTATCCTTCTTTACTTCATTGGCTGAATGGGCTAGGCTTCCTGCATGCTCCTTTGTCCTGGCAACATAAATAGCACTTAGCTACATGATGTAATTTTTTTTTTTTTCGAGACAAGATTTCTCTGTGGAGTTTTGGCGCCTTTCCTGGATCTCACTCTATAGACCAGGCTGGCCTCAAACTCACAGAGATCCGCCCAGTTCTGCCTCCCAAGTGTTGGGATTAAAGGCATGTGCCACCACCGCCCGGCTTGATGTAATTTTTTAAACCTAGTCACTTCTTCTATAATATTGGGTACTTTGTGAGGGAAGAGGTAGACAAGGAGGGCTCATCTTTTTTCTCATCAATGAGGAGAATGTACTGCCATGATGAATACTCATTGACTATTTACAAATTCAAGGATAGGTGGGTGGATGGATGAAAAAAAATAGGTGTGTAGGTAGATTGATGAATGGCTGGACAATGAATTAATTGAGTGAACACATCCCTGGATGTGTTGGATGGATGGATAGATGCGTGTATACATACATGCATGCATGTAGGATAGATGGATGGATGCATACATACATACATGCATGTGGGATGGATGGATGAGTAAATGGATGATGGATGAGTAGAGGGATCACTGGGGTGTATATGTTGATGGATGAATGAACAGTTGGATGAATGGGAGCTTGGAAGGGAGAGTAAATAGTGGTGCCTTAATGGAGATGAGTGGGAAAGTTAGATAAGGAGATTTATGAAACTCTCATAGAGTTGATGATTTTGTGCTACAGAATAATCTAGAAGAGCATCACTTTCCACACTGCATACAGACTACCAGAGGTCTTGTTAAAATGTAAGATCTCCATTTCTTGAATGCAGTACTACATCATACATTTCTTTTTTTTTTCCTTTTTCTTTTCTTGAGATGGGGGGTCTCACTATCTAATCCAGGTTAGTCTTGAAGTGGTCCTGATCTTCCTGCCTCAGCCTCCTGAGATTGGGATTATACATGAGTCAACATGCCCAGCCATATTATGCATTTATACAAAGCTTCCAGGTGATACTACTGTTTTTGGTCCTCAGATCAAAGTTGAGTACCACAGATGTTTGGGAGCAGAAGTGTAGGGACATCAAAGAAGAAGGAAGCAAGGGGAAAGAATTGTTCAAACACGAGACTGTGCTGTGATCTCAGCTGGCTCTGCCTCTTGGTGCATGCAAGGACAAAACGCTAAGGGAGTACAGCAATGTGAGTAGGGATGGAACAGGCTGGGGAAATGTGGAAGGGTCTAGGCAGGGAGGCCTCCAGAAGGTTGTGTGGGTAAAGCCTGGGAAGGAAGTCATGTTCCTTGAACATCTCCATTTGTCTCCCTATACCTTGACCTAAGTCTGCCCATTGTACTTCATTTTGTCCTCAGATAGCCTCAAGAAACAGGGACGGAGATTCAGAAAACAGCCTACCCCAGAGTATCAAATTCCAGAAGACCTATGACTGAAATTACAGAGGCCAGTTCTGTCTAGATCAGTGGTTCTCCAGCTTCCTGATGCTGTGACCCTTTAATACAGTTCCTCATGCTGTGTTGACCCCCAACCATAACATTATTTTCATTGCTACTTCATAACTGCAATGTTGCTACTGTTATGAATCATAATGTAAATATCTGATATGCAGGATATCTGATATGTGACCCCTGTGAAAGGGTCATTTGATTCCAAAAGGGGCCATGACCCACTGTTGTAGAATATTACTTTAAGGTGTGTTACTTTTGTTTATGTTGCATTTGTTTAACTCTGTGAAGCTGTGTTACTATGCCTGTCTAAAACACCTGATGGTCTAATAAAGAACTGAACAGCGAGGCAGGAGAAAGGATAGTCAGGGTTGGCAAGTGAAGAGAATAAGAAGGAGAAATCTGGGAGAAAAAGAAGAAAGAGCAAGAGCACAAGGAGAGGAGGATGCTAGGGCCATCCACACAGCCACACAGCCAGCCACAGAGTAAGAGTGAAAGTAACATATAGAAGTAAGAGAAAGGTATAAGTCCAGAGGCGAATGCTAGATGGGATAATTTAAAGTTAAGAAAAGGTGGCAAGAAACAAGCCAAGCTATGTCCGGGCATTTATAATTAAGCCTCCATGTGTGATTTATTTGGGAGCTGGGTGGCAGGTCCCCAAAAGAGCCAAAGAATAAAAGAATAAAAAAACCACCAACAACAACCCACATGTTCAGAAACACTGGTCTAAATGGATAGAAAGCACCATGGCCACATAAAGGGAATTCTTCCATGAGAAGGGGAGGGGTAGGGAAGATAGGAAGAGGAGCAGATGAATTTTTACATGACTTTTTATTCAGTATCTAGAGAGAAGAAAGCGCTTTATTTACATTTTAACAGCTTTTTTTCTGATGCCATAAGAAATAAAAACTGGGACTAGCGAGTTGGCTCAATGATTAAGATTGCTTGTTGCTCTTGCATAGGACCCACATTCAGTTCTCAGCACCTCTAGGGCGGCACACAACCATGTATAACTCCACTTCCAGGAGATCTGACACACTTCTGGACTCCGCAGGCACCAGGCATTCATGTGATTAAAAAGAAACATGCCTGCAGACAAAACACCCATATGCTCAAAAATAGACTTTTGGGAGACATACATAGCGCTCTGTCTTCTGTCTGTCTGTCTCTCTCTCTCTCTCTGTGTGTGTAAGTGGATATAGTGGATATATGTGGGGGAGTGTGCATGTGTGCACATGTATAGAGACCACAGGTTAACTTCAAGGATTGGTCCTCAGGAGCAAGTCACCATGTTTGTTTATTGAGACAGATTTCCTCACTGGAACCTGGGGCTCTCCGATAGGCTGCCTCTACCTCTTAGCTCTGCAATTACTAATGTACTACCACATCCAGCTTTCTATATGGGTGCTGGACACAGAACTCTGATCCTCATAATTGCATGACAAGTCCTTTACCAACCAAGTCATCTCCCCAGTCTGCCCTCACTTTCTGTTGCAGTTTTTAGGCTTTTGAGACAGGGTCTCTCTAAATAGCCTGGGCTGATCTGGAACTCACAATCCCTGCCCCTGTCTCCCACGTGCTGGAATGAGAGTCCTGTGCCATCACACCAGAAGAGGAGATTCTTCTTCAGCTACTCAGTGAAGACTAGGTCCATGCTACTCATCCATTTAATGTTCAATATTGATCATCTGTTTACTCTCCAAGGAGTGCCATTTTAAGGACCATAAAAATATCTAGGCATGGTGCACACCTTTAATCCCAGAACTGGAAGGCAGAGGCTGGCAGATACCTGTGAGTTGGTGGTCACCCTGGTCTACATAGCAATTTCCAGACTGACAGCCAGGGCTACATAATGAGACTGTGTCTCAAAACAAACCAACCAACTAAAATAAAACAACAACAAGCATAAAAATAAAGTGAGGGAGAGAGTTCGGGAGTTGGAGAGATGGCTCAGTGGTTAAGAATGCATGTATTGCTCTTGCAGAGGACCTGAATTCAGTTTTCAGTATCTGCATCAAGCAGTTCACAACCATCTATAACTCACCCAACATCTCTAGCCTTTGCAGGCACCTACATTCATATACACTTATCCACATATAGGCATAATTAAAAATAAATTTAAAAAATAAATACAAACATTAAAAATGAAATGCTTGAGCTAGGTAGGCATGGTGGCACACCTTTAATCCTGTACTCTGAGGCAGAGACCAATGGATCTCTGTGAGTTTGAGGATAGGCCAGCCTGGTCTACATAGTGAGTTCCAGGGATAGCTAGGCCTACATAGAGAGGCTCTGTCTCAAAACAAAAACAAACCAAAAAAAAAAAAAAAAAAAAAAAAAAAAAAAAAGGAAAGGAAAAAGAAATGTTTGTTTTAGGGATGAAATTGGTTCCTTTCATTCATAATTAGCTGGGTTTTTTTTTTTTCCAGCCTACTGCTTTATGACTCATCAAGTCCCTTTATAAGGAAAACCGAAGACATATTTAAAAACCTGTGTCTTATAAATAGCTCCGTATGAACTAGGAATTCCCTAAGTGAGCACGAAGAAGCCACTTGAGTGTGAACGGGGCAGATGGCTTTACAGGGAGGGAAGACTGTGAAGAGGCTGTGGTAGTGGGATCGCTGTCAGGGTGACGATGAGGAGGGACCGTGAGAGGAAGGGTACTGGGCACACCGTTGCATCAACTCACGTGTTAACTCTGGGCCCTGATGTAGGCAGAGGAATGCAGAAATGAGATTGGTGGGAAGTATCGGCTGATCATACAAGAATTCCTGAAGGCTCTTTTGGATGCTTAGGAAGTCTTAGTTTCTTTCACTAAAGGTTTAAAGCAGACAACTGGGAAAAAAAAAAAGTCAAGATGTGTTTATATTATAGTGCTTATTAGTTGTTATTAAAAATGCCTTAAAAACATCTTTAGGGTCTGGGGTGATGGGTGGTGGTGAAGAGCACCTGTTGTTCTTGAAGAAGGTCCTAGTTCAGCACCCAGCACCCACATCATGGCTCACAGCCATCCGTATGTCCAGTTCTAGGGGATCCAACACCTTCTTCGGAGCTCTGTGGGTACAGAGTGCACATACATACCCTCAGGGAAAATATTCATATGTAAAATACAATAGTAAATATTTTTAAAGTTTTATATTTATTTATTCATTTTGTGAGGGCATATGGGGGTAGGCAGACACATGCTATAGTGCATGTGCCATGCATGACACACATGTAGAAGTCAGAGGACAACTGTGTCAGGTCTCTCTTTTCATCATATGGGTACTGGGGATACAACCCAGGCTGTCCGGCTTACCTACTGAGCCATCTTGTCAGCCCTTATTGTAAGTACTTTTAGAGGCACCTTTATAAAACTCTTACATTTGTCTGCGCCTCGGGTCACTTGGTAGCCCTGGCTGGCCTCTAACTCACAGAGATCCGCCTGGCTCTGCCTCCCGAGTGCTGGGATTAAAGGCGTGCGCCACCACCGCCCGGCACATTTGTCTTCTTTTGTTGTTGTTATAACAAGACGCCTGTGACTGGGCAATTGAGATAAGAGGGTTCTTTTGTCCCACAGTTCTGAGATTGGGAAATTCAGGGGCATAGCACTGGTACAGGTTCTTTTCACGGTAGTAGATAGAACAGCAAAGGCACACTGTTGTGGTTTGAAGGAAAATGGACCCAAGGGGAGTGGCACTATTGGGAGTCGTGCTCTGTTGGATTGGGTGTGATCTTTTTGGAGCAAGTGTGTCACTGTGGAGGCGGGCTTTGAAGTCTCACATATACTCAAGCCATGCCCAATGAGACAGTTCACTCCCTGTTGCCTTTGGATCAAGATGTAGACTTCTCTAACACCATGTCTGCCTGCATGCTGCCATACTCCCAGCCACCATGATAATAGATAGACCTCTGAAACTGTAAGTTGCCACCTCAGTTAAATGTTTTCCTTTATAAGAGTTGCTGTGGTCATAGTGTCTCTTCACAGCAATAGAAACCCTAAGATAGAAGTTGGTACCAGGAGTGAGGTATTGCTGTGATAGGCTTGACTACTGTTTTACAACTTCAGCACAGTGGCTGCACCTTAATCTACTGCTATTTCAGCCAGCAATTGCAACTCCACAGTTGCAATTCTTCTCTAGCAGGGGCCTTGCTACTCAGGCCATGGCCTGTCTGGAATTCTGTTCCTGCAGGCACTGGCACTATTTATCATTATTATTATATTACACGTAGGGTACAAGTGTGTGAGTGCACATGCCACAGTTTGTATGTGGAAATGGAAGGGAAACTGTGGAGGTGGTTCTCTCCCTTCATCTTTACAAGGTTTCTGGGGATTGAATTTAGGTGGCTAGGCTTTCAGGAAACCCCTTTGTCCATTGAACCATCTCTCTAGCCCCAGCAGTTATTAATTTTCTTTGAGTAAATTAACAATCAAGAATTTTTCATGTCTTAAGCATCTTATATCCACTATCAATTTTGAGTGTGTAATGTATGTGGGAGTGCATTTGTGTGTGTGTGTGTATATATGTGTACACATATGTATGAAGACCAGAGGTTGTTGATGTATGGTACCTTCCTTGAGTGCTCCCTACCTTATTTTTAACATGCTTGCTCATTGAGGCCAGAGCTCACTGATTGGCTAGGGTGAGTGTCCAGCAAGTCCCTGGGATCCTCCTGACTCTGTCCTATACTCCCAGTACCAGGGTTACAGACATGCCCCCAGAGCCATATTTTATGTGGCTGCTTGAGACCTAAACTCAGGTCTTCAGGCTTGTTCAGCAGGCACTTTATTGATGTAGTCATCTCCCCAGGGCCCACTGTCTCCTTTCAACCTCAAAGCATCTCAGCCACAAAGATAATTTTATTCCTACTTTATAGACACTGACAATGAGGGATGAGAGAGTGACCGGTACATACTGCAGAGCCAGTGTGTAGTTGAGCTGAGATGCTTGCCCTGGCACATACTGGCCAAGGATTATGCTCATTCTCTGGTGCATACTGCCTCTCAGGCAGATAGATGAAAGCAGTCCCTTTTATAACATCAGGATGAGGAGGAACTGCCAGTCTGTGGGCCCCTACTATTTTTTTCCATTTCATGTATATGTGTGTGTCCTATGCAAGTGTGTACACATGCATGCTTGTTTTGGGTGTGTATGGGCACCCAAGTGTGCTTGAGCATGTGGTGGCCTGAAGTTCATATCTATAACCATCCTGTTTGCCACTCTTTACTGAGTCAGAGTCTCTCAAAACCCAAAGCGTGATGATATGGTCTTGAGCTTTCAGCGTTGGGCTGTCAATAAATCTATCACTGAGCAAGAGTGCATCAGCCAACTGTGAAAGCATCCTGAGTGGGGAGGGGAGAGTCCTGCCCTGTTCTCTACTGAACCTTCATCTAGGAGATTTAATCACACATTCAGCAAATGCTTCAAGTGCATACTTTATGCCTGGTCTAAGAATTTGGTGGCCTGGACAGTCACTGCCTCTGCTGTCACAGAGTTTACATCTGAATAGTTATTGTTGAAGTTCTGGCCAAAGCAATTGAGTTGGGTTTTTGACAAACACAATAGTGTATCAGGAAAGAGGAACAGGAGGTGAGAACATGGGAAGGACCAGCTAAATGCACAAAGATGGTGACAGAGACCTCGAGATTAGATGCACTTGTCATTTAAAGTTGTGAATGTGATCAGTGGCAGAAAACAGCCAGCATCAAAGGAAATTATTCTCATAGTTGCCAATATACTGCTTCTAAAAGCCAGTGGTCCTCATTGCTCTAGGTGTCCCACAGGAGAATGCTCACATTTCAGGGATGCTATTCAGAGAGACTGTGGAGCCAGGCCAAAAAGCATGAGGGATCATGGTTGATGGCCTGTTCATAAGAACTTACCCCCAGGGTGACTTCAGGCAAGTTCCTATGCCCATTTCATCATCTGTAACCAGGGGGAATGCAGCCCCTCCCTCTGAGGGATGTTATGAGTTGCATGAGATGACAGAGACAATAATTAACTATTACCAGCAACTCCTATGGAGCTGGGATGGCAGGACAGCTTCCGTGGGTCCCCAGATTCCTTTCCCTAGAAGCTGCAGGGTTTTATGACGTGGAACACCCACTTCCTCTAGAAGGAATAACCTTCCTTGCTGAACCAATGGTTCCTCACTTTGTCTCATGATGGCCATACCTGGAGCTCCCCCAGGGTATTTTAATTTTGAGAGAAATGACTTCAAACTTGAAGGCAAAGGGAAGAAGGAAGAGCTGGGCATGTGGTTGGGTGATGGAAGGCTTGCCCAGCCAGCTGGAGGTTCTGCACCATGGAGGGAAGGAAAACAGGAGTGTTAGGGGTTACTGAAATAGTCATAATCAAGGCATGACTTAATGAATACCCTCCTGTTATGAACGGCTAGAGCCCCAAGATCTTCTTGAACAAATAGGCTCTGTCAATGGAAGATGTGATCTGATTTTTCCTCTTCCTTTGCCATGAAAAAATTCCAATTCAACTAGCAACTCTTTTGACTCAGAGCCTAGAGCAGGAACCTCTTTTCCTACATTTACTCCTCCGGGAATACCCAGAGGGTGGTTCCAGAGCTTGGCCTCCTGGGTCTCCCTGCTGGCACCACAGACCTGTTCGTGTCGCAGGGGATTGCTTCAGCCCAGGCAGAGAACTGGAGCCTCTCTCCCAGCCCTTTCAGGTGTATGATGATGAAAAGTCACCAGGGAAACCTTGGGGCAGGCTGAAGGGGGATCCCTGGTGTCAGAATGGGATTTAGATGTAAAGCACCAGCTGAGGACTTTTCAGTGGTCAAAGTGTGTACTGCGAGTACTACACTTTGGTTTGCTTTTTATTGATTTGTTTTGAGGTAAGTTCTTAGTAACCCAGGCTGGCTCCAAACACACTGGATATTGGAGGATGACAGTGAACTTCTGATTGTCTTGCCTCTGCCTCTTGAGTGCTAGGGTTGCTGGTTCACAACACCACACACCCTTTTTGTTTGCTTGCTTTGTTTTTGAGGGGTCCCACTATGTACCCCTATCTAGCCTGGAGTTCGATATGTACACCAGACTGACCTTAGCACACATAATGACCCCTCTGCCTCCGCCTCCCAAGGGTTGGGATTGTAGGTGTGACACACCATACAACCTTGTGCTTGTTTATTTTGATTTTGCTTTTGAGATAGTCTTGCTAACACTCTAATAATCTCTTGCTAGCTCGTTATTCAAGTGAATTTCTCACCAGGACATACATGTACACTTGATTTTTCTAATAATTACATATTAATTATCTATCACTGTTATTTATTATGCGGCGCTGTTTACAATGTGAGAAAAGCCAGGAGGCACAACAAAACCCACTATAAGAGTTTATTAGGGGAAAGAGAACGGTGTGTGTGTGTGTGTGTGTGTGTGTGTGTGTGTGTGTGTGTGTGTGTGATAGGCCTATGGGAACGCTTGTGCAGGAAGAGGGAGGAGGGATATGTGGGACCTGCTTATATGGATTCCCCCACACATGTGCATATGTGCTTATGTAGCTACACCATGCATGTGCCTATATAGATTACATGATCTTGCAATGCACGGACGGACATAAGGCCCTGGGATAACCAAGCATCTTGCCAGTGCATACGTGGTCATGGGGGAGTGGCTAGAAATTCCAACAATCACCCCTGCCAAAACACAGTATCTGGATATATTCCCAGGGTTAGACCAAGAAGGCCTTCAATAAATGTAGTGACAGATTAAATGACTGAATGGTCATTTTGGTAAGAGATAATGAACACAATTCTTTCTAGAAGGGAAAGGGCTAAGGAAGGCAGGCTATTGGTGATGTGAGAGTTTTAAGCTGGGGTGCATAATCAGACAGTAGAGAAGAGGGATGGAGGTGAGGGGAGAGCTGAGGGGATGAGATTCACTTGGCACTGGACCAGTTCACTTTGTGTGGGCAGAGGAACTTCATGGAAATGAAGCAAACGGGAATAATGACATAGAGCATGGAAGCCGGGGTGGTGGGGCAGGCCTGTAATCCCAGCGCTCGGGAGGTAGAGGCATGTCTGTGAGTTCCAGGCCAGTCTGTTCTATAGAGTAAGTTCCAGGCCAGCCAAGGCTACATAGTGAGACCTTGTCTTTATTATTTTTTTTAAGGCAGGGGGAGGGGTCCTGAGCCTTGAGTTCCACCCAAAACCTCAGGTCAGGGATTCACAGAGGCAGTTTCCTCACCCCACTGCATATTTCCAGCCAGCCTACCAACCACTGGGTCTGGGACGAGGACCACATGGAGCTGGACCCCAAACTCCATTTGAGACCTCCATAGTCATCACATCCCCCAGGTGCTCACTTATCACTAGCCCCTCCCACTGTGTCAATCTGGGATTACTTAGAGTCTGAATCCAGAGTCCTAACCAGAACTTTAGCCATCCTACTTACTGTGCTGATCTGAGATGAGTTGGAGTTTGAACTCTGAAACCCAGAGTGGCCCCAAGACCGAAGGCCAAGCATCATTCAGCCAATCCACAACCTGACAGATTGGGGTAACAGCAAACAAAGACCTACTCAACAAAGTCAATACCAGCTATCCATGCCAAGATCTCATCTCAAAACCACAAACATGAACAAGGAAGACAATGTGCCTCCTCCAGAAACCAGCACCTATTATAATAGTCCCCGACCTATCAGATTTGCTGCCATACAAAACAGGACTTCAAAAGAGCAATTATGAATATGTTCAATGGCCTTCAAAAGGCTATGAAAAAATGCTTGAATGAAGACCATGAAAACATAAACAACTGAAGGAAATAATGAATACAATTCAAGATATGAAAATAGAATTTAACGCGGGGCGGTGGTGATGGTGGTGGTGGTGGTGGTGGTGCACGCCTTTAATCCCAGCACTCGGGAGGCAGAGCCAGGTGGATCTCTGTGAGTTCGAGGCCAGCCTGGTCTACAATGCCAGTTCCAGGAAAGGCACAAAGCTACGCAGAGAAACCCTGTCTCGAAAAACCAAAAAAAAAAAAAAAAAAAAAAAAAGAAAGAAAAAAGAAAAAGAAAAGTCAAACTGAAGTAAAACTTAAAATGAAAAAAGAGACAGGCCTTGCCAACAGACTGAATGAAGTCAAAGAGAAAATATCAGGTCTTGAAGGCCAAGTAGAAGAAATGAATTAATCTGTCAAAGAATATATGTTAAATCTAAATAAAAAATCTGGGCAAAAAAAAAAAACATTTATGAAATCTGGGAAACTATGAAGAGACCAAACCTGTGAATAATAGGTCCAGAGGAAGGAGAAGAAACCCAGGTCAAGCCATAGAAAATACCTTTAACAAAATCATAGAAAGAAATTCCCCAAATCTAAGGAAAGAGATTCCTATCAAGGTGCAAGAGGAATACAGAACACCAAATCGACAAGACCAGGGAAAAAACTCCCTTGGACACATACATGTACAGAACAAAGGATACTAAAAGCTAGGACAAAAAAACAAAAAAACAAAAAACAAAGTCACATATATTGACAGGGTCATTAGAATAACACCTGACTTTTCAGTGGAGATTCTGAAAGCCAGAAGAGTCTGAACAAGCATTCTACAAGCTCTGAAAAAATGACATACAGCTAGCCCAGACTACTATACCCAGCAAAACTACCAACCTTAATTGAAGGAGAAAGAAAAACTTTTCATGATAAAAACATGTTTAAGGAATTTATATCTATTAACTCTACAGAAGGCACTAGAAGGAAAACTTCAATTTGAAGAGGGTGGCTACATCCAAGAGGTTAGAAGGAATAAATAACCCAGAACAGTTTACCTGAAGATTGCTTATAGATCACTGTCCTTGGCGCATTTTTTTTTTCTGACTAGGAATTTAATTTTGGATTTTTGAGATACAGTCTCTCATTGTCCTTGGACTCACTATGTTAACCAGGCTGGCCTTGATCTCACAGAGATCCACCTGCTTCTGCCTCCTGAGTGCATGTACCATCACATGTTAGCTCAAAATTCTTTTTCTCCTTTATTTACTCACTTGAGGGGAAGGGGAGAGGTGTGTATGCCTCTGTAGTGATGTGGAGGTCAGAGGACAAGTTTAGGATGTCAGTTCTCTTCTTCTACCAATGTGGGGCTTGGGGATGGAGGTCAGGTTTGGTGGTGAGCACCTTTACCCAATGAACCACCTGGCCAGCCCCGTTCTGGAGTCTTGAGCATGCTAGATAAGTAATGACCTACATCCCTCCCTGAAAAGGTTTTGATTCATTCATCCAAGTTATTTTTGGCAGCCATGTGTCAGCCTCATCAATGACCTGGGACATGGAATGACAAGGCAAATAAGGTCCCTAGGAGATAAGAGTAGGAACTTGGAGCCAGACTGCTTGGCTTGAATCCTGTTTTGACTTATGGTGTAATCATTGACAATCCAGTGATTGTGTATCCCTTTCGTGACCTGTAAAACAGAGACAGATTGGATTGTGTGTTGGATTGCAAAGGAGCTAACTCTGACCTTCTCATGTGGGTAGCACTCAGTGAACATTAGATAGTAATGTGACTCTTCTGTTCACTTTGTAGCACAGGCTGGCCGGGAACTCATTCAAGTAGCCCAAGCTGGCTTTGAATTCATAGTGATCCTATTGTTGCTGCCTCCAGATTGCTGTTTTGTTTGTTTGTTTCTCAGAACAGGGTTTTGCTATGTAGCTAAGGCTGGCCTGGAACTCACAATGGCTCTGAGTTGTTGCATACCCTGCCACTCCTGGCTTTAACATGATTCTTCATGGGGCCTACTGTCCTAAGGAGGGAGAGGGAGGTGAGAACATTTGTCTGCTTTTTCTAGGTAAAGAAGCTAAGGTTGCCGGGCGGTGGTGGCGCACGCCTTCAGTCCCAGCACTCGGGAGGCAGAGCCAGGCGGATCTCTGTGAGTTCGAGGCCAGCCTGCTCTACAGAGTGAGATCCAGGGCAGGCACCAAAATTACACAAAAAAGCCTGTCCCGAAAAAAAGAAAAAAACAAAAAACAAACAAACAAAAAAAAGCTAAGGTTGGGAAGGTTAAGCAAACTTCCTAAGTCAAACAGTCAAATAGAAGGGCTAGGGGGTGAGACTTTGCCCTCTGTCGCATCAGAGAGTAGTCTAGGGGGTGAGACTTTGCCCTCTGTCCCATCAGAGAGTAGTCCACTGTCTGCCAAGTTGAACAGACTTCTTCATGGGATTTCTTCTCAAGGACGTTTCCCATGTCCTATTGAGTCTATTGGCAAGGGGTGGAGTTCTTTTTGTTGTTGGATGGTGGTTTGTTTGTTTGATGTTTGTTACAAAGTTTGTTCAGGATGATCTTGAACTCCTGACCATGCTCCTCCACTCCCAAGCTAGGAGTACAGGTCTGCGACACCCTGCCCGTAGGGTAGGGGTGGAGTTCTTCTTACTTTTTGTTTCCTGAACAAGGGATTGAAGCTTTGGTATCTCCCATGCTAAGCATCCCTCGCCCTTAGCACCCCACCCCCTGCTTCCATTTTTTTGGAGATAGGATTTTACTCAGACTTATTTTGAACTCATTCTATAGCCCAGGCAAAGTTTCTAATTTGTTAAATTTTTGTGCTTTAAAGAGAGGGTCTCACTGTGTGTCTCACCTCATGTACATCCCTGGCTGGCCTGGAACTTAGTATGTAAACCAGGCTGGCCTGGAACTCAATATGGAGGTCTGTTTACCTTTGCCCTCTGAATACTGGAATTGAAAGTGTATCCAATCATGTCTGACTTTTAAAATGTTTTTGTTATTGAAGGACTTAGAAATAAAATGAAAGAACACATTTTGCAAGACTTCAGACTCCAGATTATTTTAAGGGCAAACTCTACAAGGACCAGTTTCTGTCACTTTAAGGTAAACAGTACCTCTGACACTGTGAAGACCCTGCCTAGCAGCAATGAGCATTTACTGCAGAGCTAGTTGTGACCTTCATTTGACTATCAGATTATTGAAATAACAGACACTAAGCCGTTAAAACTCCCTCAGGAATCTTATCCTGTGAAAGAAAGGACCACCTTACAGGAGAATCGAGCTGAGATGATGCATCAGAGATGGACAGGACGGTCCCTTGATCACTGTCACAGGGCCCCAGACCTTAGCACAACTGACTCCATGATGTACCATTCAGGCTGTAAAACTCAGCACACAGACAGCACCACTTGCCAAAATGAAAACAAAGACCTAATCCATCAAAGCCCACAGTTCTGGGAAAGTCTCTAAATGTACCAACCTTGCCTTTTGGTTCTGTAGTTCTGCTTCTGTAACTGTTCTTGTTAATGGAAGGATATTGACTAAGAACATGTTTTTTTTGTTTTTTTTTTTTATTTTTGTTTTGTTTTGTTTTTTTGCTTAAAAGCTCACTCTGAGGAAGACTCAGGTGTACACTGGGATCCTGAACACCCAACGTAATCACTGACCGGCTAATAAAGACTTTCTATGGGCTTAAACCCATGTCTGAGCAGTCTTCTTTGGTGAATGCCCCCCCACAACCGTGACTGCTTAGTTATCCATATGTTTAGTTATCCATACTGCTTGCCTTCTAGTTAAACCTAAACCATGTGTTAGGACCCCCCATTGTCCCTCTTCCTAATGTACCCACATTGAATACTGTTATGCCCAGATCATGGGGACCCCCAAAAGACCACCATGGAGACCAAATCCTGCATGTAAAAGCAAAGAGCCTTTATTTCAAGCTCCGAGTTTGGTCTCTCTGTCTGTCTGATGAACCAGTGAGAGCAGAGAGCCCTGAGCTCAGGTGGGGCAGAGTTGTTATCATAGCAGAGGTTGGGGTGAGGGGATCTCAGGGTCCAGGGCCCTGATTGGCTGACAATTGTCTAGGGGTATCTGTAAAACAGAAATAGGTATGGGCTAGACTCAAGGACATCTGGCCACCTTATCTAATGATTGGAATGTTTGGGATGTCAGGTACTTCCTCATCTCTGGGTGGATCCCTGGGCGGGATCAACTTAAGGCTTTTCCTGGATCTGGGTGTTGCCTGCCAATAAGCCTGTCACAGAAGCTGTGTCTAGGCCCCTAAGCCTGTCATGGCTGCTGTGTGGTCAGGCTGTTTTGGGGCCCCTCCACAAACATATCTCCTCCATCAGTTGTTTAGTGATAGTTTACTCTCCACTCCTTTTATTGGCTTATTGAGGACAGGTGGCTGAGCTCCGCGTGTTAGGGCTCCAAGGGCACAGGCTCTGACCCTGACGCTGGTACAGTCATCAGTCAACCCTTGAGGAAGCCAGGAGCAGTGTGCATGGCTGCTGTTTGCTGTCATTGTCAACTGAACACACAGACAGGTCTTTTGCTCGTTTGTTTTAAACTCTGATGTTCTAGGCACTTTTCTGAGGGAGAAGGCTGTCAGATCAGGTGCAGTGGTCTTCATCGCTTTGTAGTTCTAGATTTAAAACAAGAGAGTTCCCCCCCACCCCGACCCTACAATGCTAACCTGGTAACAATATGAAAAACCTGCTGTGTGTTTCACTCAGCTGTGGAGCCCAGCAGGCCTCTAGGAAAGGGTGATGAACAGGCCAAACTTAGAGGGATGGGTAGACACTCCCTTATCGTGGACTGACTGATTGGTTTTGTTTTGAATTTGAATTTTAAAAAATTATATGTATGTTTTGCCTTCATGTCTGTGAACCACATGTGTGTCTGGTGCCTAGGGACGCTAACCCAGGGCATCGGATCTCCTGTGTAGCGGTAACGCCCGCATTACCGATACTCGTTCACCATGTCCGAGCGAAGGGCTGTGGATTAAAAATAGAGACAAGAGACAGCAGGTCATTCGTACGATTGGATGTCGAATGCCGTTTATTGAAAGAGGGAAGAAACCTTAAATACATACAGGCTTACAGCACAAATGGAGGGACCCCAGGAGGGCAGAAGTTCGCTGTCAGTGGTCTACATTCCAGACTCAATGTTCTACATTATTGTATCTAAGTAGTTAACGCCCAAAATGCAGGATACACAACAAGGAACTTCCCTTAAGCATGCAGAAGGGTGGATACCGGCAGGGAATCTGAATAGGGAGGACATCTGATCGAGGTCAGCAAGCAAGGCCGCAGCCACTCCCAGTCGGGGGCCAGGGCCCATGGCGCCCACACTCCTGGACCTGGAGTTACCATGTGGGTGTTCCAAAAGAAGTCCAGGTCCTCTGGAGGAGCAGCCAGCACTACTAACTGTTGAGCCATTTCTCGAGGTGCTGGTGATTTGTTTGTTCTAATTAGTTTTTCAAACAGCCTCTCTGCCTTGGCTGACCTGTAACTTGCTCTACAGACCAGGCTGGCCTTGAACTTGTGTCCTTCTCCTGCCTCAGTCTTACCAGTGCTAGAATCCTGGGTGTGCACCTCCATGCTTGGTGAGTAGGCCACTCTTTTCTTTTCTTTTTTTTTTTAATTGGCCATTCACTTCTTAATTAGACCATCAGGTGTTTTAGACACTCAGACACGGTATCACAGCTTCACAGAGTTAAACAGATGCAACATAAACAAAAGCAACACACCTTAAAATAATATTCAAGTAGGCCACTCTTTAGTCAGATAATAATGGGAATACCCAGGGTCTGAAAGCCAGATCGGAGCCAGAAAGAGAGCTGGTCAGAATAGGTCAGACATAACAGAGTGGTTCTGTCCCAGTGAGGCCAGAGGGCAGAGCCTATTTAATCATCACTGCTTGATCAGGATGAAGTACTTCTCAGGCACCATGCCTGCCCATGTGCCACCATGTGCCCCGCCATGATGACAATGGATTAACCCCCTGAAACTGTCAGCCAGCCCCCAACGAAATGCTTTCTTTCATAAGAAAAAAAAAATCATCACTGCTTACTGGTTGGCTAATATAAACATGAAATACTGTATTTTTCTCTAACATTTGGACAGTTGGTCCATGTAACAGTCAGCTTTGTATCACTTAATAACTGACACCGGCTACTTATGAAGTAAGAAGAGCTTTATGTTGACCTATAGCTCTGGAGATCCAAGTGTAAGATTAGGTAACTGCTGGTGGTAGTGTGAGTTTGGAGAGAGGGAGAGAAAGAAGTGGAGAGAATATATATATGGAGAGGAAGGGAGGGAGGGAGAGGGAGGGAGGGAGAGAGAGAGAGAGAGAGAGAGAGAGAGAGAGAGAGAGAGAGAGAGAGAGTGCACTTTTGAATGTATGGCTCCCAGTGATCTAAGAACCTTCAACAAGGCCCCATCTCTCAAAAGGCCACAAGCACTTCCCAGTACCTCCCACCTTGTGGACCAAGCCTTCACATATGGACCTTTGGGAAACATTAATTAAAACACAGTCCAGGTGATTCTAGCACATTTCTACCTTTGGCACCATTGAACTAAATGAATGGTGAAAACTGTTATGCCCAG
Source organism: Peromyscus leucopus (assembly GCF_004664715.2). Classification (NCBI taxonomy): domain Eukaryota; kingdom Metazoa; phylum Chordata; class Mammalia; order Rodentia; family Cricetidae; genus Peromyscus; species Peromyscus leucopus. The sequence goes on from NC_051064.1 coordinate 104,418,076, forward strand.
ATCACAGGGACCCGCAAAGGACCACCATGGAGACCGAATCCCACATGTAAAAGCAAAGAGCCTTTATTTCAAGCTCTGAGCTTGGTCTCTCTGTCTGTCCGATGCAGCAGTGAGAGCAGAGAGCCCTGAGACCAGGCAGGGTGGGATTTTTACCATAGCAGAAGTTGGGGTGAGGGGATCTCCAGGGTCCAGGACCCTGATTGGCTGACAAGTATCTAGGGGTATCTGTAAAACAGAAATAGGTATGTGCTAGACTCAAGGACATCTGGCCACCTTATCTAATGGTTGGAATGTCTGGGATGTCAGGTACTTCCTCATCCCTGGGTGGATCCCTGGGTGGTGTCAGATTAAGACTTTTCCTGGATCTGGGTGTTACCTGCCAATAAGCCTTTCACAGAAGCTGTGTCTAGGCCCCTAAGCCTGTTATGGCTGCTGTGTGGTCAAGCTGTGTTGGGGCCCTGCCACGTCAACCAGTAGAGATGAGACAATTTATGTTTGTATTTTCTGTCGAGTCAAATATTCTTACTCTCATTCATTGGCATCTGCCTCTGAATACTGGACAACTGATGTTACTCCACATCTGACGAATGGCCCCCTGCCCGCCTGTATATGCTCGGGGTTGGCTCAGTGCCCACATACTGTGGAGCCACCATGTGCATTATTAAATGAACAAATGTGCCAGAATCAGTTGGCAGTTAAGTAACTCACCCAAACCAGGATTGCTTAAATGTTTTCCATTGATCCCTACATACTAGGCGTATAAATCAATCATTTAATGGTAATGAATAACAGAGATAATACTTTTAAAATAATTCCTTGGCATATGTATCATTTTATAATCTTTATTAGAGAAGAAAGAAAATTTGCACACTAATGAGATAGACATGATTATTTATTTTTCCATAAAGAATTCGATCTTGGTTAGGTGTGGTGGTGCTTGACTTGAATCCCAGCACTAAGGAGGCAGAGGCAGGAGGATCTCTGTGAGTTCTAGGTCAGCCCAGTCTGTATAGTGAGTTCGGGGCAGCTAGAGCTACGTAATAGAAAAATATTGTCCAAAATGAATTAAATCTTGCTGAGAGTGGATACACATAACTAGACTTCCAGCCTTTGGGAGGTAGAGGTGAGAGGATGAGGAAACATAAATGCCTCTGATCTACAAGCCCTTTGCCCAAGGACAGATAGTTCCTGAAATGCTGGAGGCTACTGTTTATGGGAGATAACAAGTCATGTGTTTTCACTCCACTAAACAATTTGTTTGACCCATCTGTACCAGATGTGCTTGATCACATGTGGGCAAGAGGTATGTGGGCAGGAAATAACATCAGGATGTATGCTTGCCCCTTATTGTACCTCATGGGAAAGGCAATGAATTATGGGTTTTCCTTCTTAAGCCCTTGCCATACTTGATTCTGGGTCATTTCCCAGGAACCTGGATATGGACCTAGCCAGAGCCCATCCACCTGGCCAGCATTTAATTAAAGCTTACTTCAAATTTGGCTTTAACCTGTGGTAGTGGTCTTATTCTCCATTGGTGGGATTAACCAAACACAAGCCAAGACTCAGATCTCATCAAGAGGACCCAGAGCCTGTGGCTTCAGACACTGCTCAATGTATTGGAGGAAAAAAAAAATGGATGTAGCTGTTCAGATTAGAGGGGAGAAAGTTGACACTACAGTGAAGAGAGCCCATGGGGACAGGTGTCTTCTGGAGCGAGAAAGACAATTTTAGGTTTCTAAATATGGTTCCTGACAAGACAGGCAAATGAGGGTTTTCTTCAGAAAGGTAGGTTTTTGTTCTTTCCTTTTCAAGACAGGGTTTCTCTGTGTAGTTTTGGTGCCTGTCCTGTAGACCAGGCTTAGCTTCGAACTTGGCCACCCAGCCAGAAAGGTAGTTTTAATGTAAAGATCTGAACCTGGGTTCCAGATGTTCAGTCTCTGGTGTCCTTGACCTATTAACCTGCTCTTTATCTTCTCAGTCAGCAAAGTTCAGCTATGATTTTAGAGAAAGGAGAATGAGGATGTGTCCCCAAGGACTCAGCCTCAAAATCAAATGGCTATACCAAGATCATTTAAAACAAAGTTGCACTGGCGGCGGTGGTGGCCCACACCTTTAATCCCAGCACTTGGGAGGTAGGGGCAGGCGGATGTCTGTGAGTTCAAGGACAGCCTGGTCTACTGGTCTACAGAGTGAGTTCCAGGACAGGCTCCAAAAGCTTCACAGAGAAACCCTGTCTACACACACACACACACACACACACACCCCACTCCCCTCCCCAAAATAGACCAAATGAAAACAAAAAACCAACGAAGTTGCTCTTCCGGCAAACCCAGTAGTAACACAAGAAAGTAAATGAGGGATTGGAGAGATGGCCTAGCTGGTAGGACCTGGGTTTGAGTCCCAGCATCCACACAACGGCTCATAATCATCCTAACTCAAGTTCTAGGGGATCTGACACCCTCTTCTGACCTCAGTGGGCACCAGGCACAAGTATGGCAGACAGACACACAGTGAGGCAAAACATTCATACACATAAAATTAAATACACCATAAAAATGCCTTTAATAAGTCAAAAATTAAGCAGGCCATACCTCGAACTGATGCCCCTGCCTCAGGCACATACAGATTAAGCAAAAAAGCAAACTAGAGTTACCCGTGCTAAATTCCATGTCTCCAGGCTGAAGCTCACTTGTTCATCTGACCTTCTGAGAAATCAGGATTAGAACAATACAGGCCAATCTTCCAGACAAACCAATTCCTATCAGGGTGATAATCAAGAGCCCTCAGGTTTGACCCTTACACAGATGAAGTGACCCCACATGACCTGATGTTAGTGATCATCTTCCTATTGTCTGCCTGCTGTTGCCTTACAAAGCATAGAACCATCAGTAAGGTGTGGTGGCCCAAGCCTGTAATCCTAGCCCCCCAGAAAAAAGCATGGGGATCTAGTAGGCAATGTCAGGCTGAGACAGTTTCAAGACAACAAGGAATCCCAAACCAAAACAGATGCCATGAGTGTCACTTTGGGTCATTGGAGAGCCTTGGGGACTGCAAGAGTTCACAGTGAGGTCTAGGGCAAAACATAGTAATACAGGATGCAAGGTGGGCACTGTTACTATACCATTAATGGAGAAATCTGTAAATAATATGTAACAATAATGCAAAAGAATGGCCTTGCCCCTTTCCAGCAGGGTACTCCATCATATAAGGACAGCGACTCAGAATATTTAGCATGAAGAAGATATGGTAGCTGGGTATGGTGGTGTACACCTTTGATCCCAGATTGAGGCAGGAGGATATCTGTGAGTTTGAGGTCAGCCTGGTCTACATAGTGAGATCTAAGTTAGCCTGTGCTACATAGTGAGACCCTGTCTCAAAAAAAAAAAAAAAAAAAAAGAGAGCTGGTTCAGACCATTATGGTTAAGGTGCTTGCTCCAAAGCTGACAATGGGATTCTGTCCTGGGCAGGAAAGGGTTGACTCCTGCAGGCTGTCCCTCCGTCTTAACACATGTGCATGGCATGCGTGGACAGACATCCCTACAAAAACACAGGCACACAGAATAAGAAAATAAATTTAAAATGGCAAAGTTTCAGTGGTACAAGATGACCATTTTGAAATATGTGGTCTTTGTGCAAAAACAAATCAGAAGAGTCCCGAGACTCCTCAGCAAATAGTGGAATGAACTGGTCTGGCATGGTATGATTACTACATTTGTTGTGTAGTCATGAGTGTTTGAGTACATGCATGTGAAAACCAGAAGTTGAAGCTGGTTATCTTTAAGAAATACACTCTGCCTTATTATTTTTTAACAGTTTAAGCAACATATTTGCCATCCATTAACAATGGACTTGCTTCTTCTGGGACTAGAGAGAGGTTCAGCAGTTAAAAGCACTTGCTATGCTTACAGAGGATCTGGATTTGGTTCCTAGGACACACGTTGGATGACTTGCAATTGCCTTGAATTCTAATTCCTGGGGAATCCAATACTCTCTTCCGGCATCTGAGGGCACATGCACACATATGTTACACAGACATATATTCACACATATAAAAAAAACTTTAAAGAATTTTACCTGCCACCCTCCCTCCCTTGTTTTGGAGACAAGAGTCTCACTATGTAGCCCTGGCTGTCCTTGAACTCAGAGATCTGCCTGCTTCTGCCTCTCTGGTGTCAGGACTAAAGGTGTGCACCACTACACCCACCCACTCTTACAAAGTTTAAAAAAAAATTATTTATTTATCTGTGTGTGTGTGTGTGTGTGTGTGTGTGTGTGTGTGTGTGTCCATAGAGGCAGAGGAGGGTATTGGATAGATCTCCTGGAACTGAAGCTACAAATGGTTGTGAGAGCCATGTGGGTGCTGGGAATTGAACCTGAGTCCTCTGGCAGACCAACCAGTGCTCATAAACACTAAGCCATCTCCTCAGCCTCATCTTTTTTTTTTTTTTTTTTGAGACAGGGTTTCTCTGTGTAACGGTCCTGGCTGATCTTGAGCTCGCTTTGTAGACAGGCTGTCCTCAAACTCAAGAGATTGACCTATTTCTGCCTCCCAAGTGCTGGGATTAAAGGCGTGTGCCACCACTGCCCCACACTTCCAATTTTAACAACATAAGTACAAATTCAATATTTATCCTACCACTTGGAAGCAGAGGCAGGTGGATCTCTGTGAGTTCCACGCCAGCTTGGTCTACATATGGAGTCCAGGCTATCCAGGGCTACATAGAGACCCTGTCTCAAAAGAACAACAAAAAGTAAATTTCCTATGGGAAATTTTTACAATTTTATTTTAACTTTATTTTATGTGGATGGGTATTTTGCCTCCATATATGTCTGCGTGCGACATGCATTCCTGGTACCTGAGGAGGCCCGCCCTCTTGGAACTGGAGTTGCAGATGGTTGTGAGCTGTCATGTGGGTGTAGGGAATGGAACCTGGGTCCTCTGAAAGAGCAGCCGGTACTCTTAACAGCTGCGGAGCCATCTCTCCACCCCTATACTGGTGTGTGTGTGTGTGTGTGTGTGTGTGTGTGAGAGAGAGAGAGAGAGAGAGAGAGAGAGAGAGAGGTCTCACTATGTCTATGTAGCCCTAGCTGTCCTGGAAGGCACTGTAGACCAGGCTGGTCTTGAACTCAGAGACCCAATTGCTCCTTCCTCCTAGCGCTAGGATTAAAGTTCTGAGCCACCATGCTGAGTCCTACTGAGCTTTTTTTAAGAGATAAAGTCAGGTTTGTGTATCTTCGAAATCATGTCAAGGTGAACAGCTTCAGGTTGTTTTCTCCAAAATGCACTTGTCGACTGCCTTTTCAAGGTTCCCTGAAGACAAGCAGCTAAATCCCCCACCAACGACACCACTATCACTGTGGTGAACTATCAGAGTCCTCCTGTTGAATGGAGGACCAAAGGAAGGTGGCTCCCCTTACATTCTGAGATGGGGTCTCTCCTTGAACCCGGAAACTCACCAGTCTGACTGGACTGGCTGGCCAGTAAGTCCCAGGGCATCTCCTGTCACCACCTCCCAGCACTGTACCCAACCTTTTACACACGGGTGCTGGGGACTGAACTCAAGTCCTCATGCTTCTGTGACAAGCACTTTGTGAGTGAGCCATTTCCCTGGCCCTCAGTAACGTGCTTTAGCAAGCTCTCCAGGTGGATCTGGTGTGTGCTTTTGTCTCACAATCATGGTAAAGAACCATCAGCTGCTTATTGCAGAGTAGGAACCTGAGAGACTTAAGCCCCCTCACCACCCGGCTTTGTGCTTCCCTTCTTCAGCAAAGACTCACCTGAGGAGCTCAGAATAAAGTCTATAGCACCTCGGGATACTTTAAGAAATGAGGGGATCTGGGTTGGCAAGACATCATCTCAGGCTCTGTCTCCTGCCTCCAACACCCAACAGCCAGGAATCCAGAGGAGGCTCTTTCCTACAGTGTCCCCACTGTACGGCTCCTCACTGTCTCAGTTATGGGTAGCATCGGTGAGAGCTAGCTCTACAAAGGAGTCTTGCAAGGCAGGCAGGAACCTTAGGAAGGGAGGTGGGACACACCGAAGCGGGCAAGTAATGGACATGGGATTCTACTCTAGCTGTTTTTCTAGTAACTGCAGAGGTGATTATCCCGGTAGTTGGGGTGGTAAGTTGAGAGCTTTCATGTAACTTGGAAACTGAATTGAGAGAGGAGGCGGAAGGGCTTGGTGACCCATTCCTGTAATCCTGATATTAAGAAAGCTGTGGCAAGAGCATCGTGAGTTCAGGACCAGCCTAGGCTACAAAGCGAAACCCTGATTCAAAACAAAGCAAAGGCAGAGGCATGTAGCAGTATGGGTTTGTATATGGGAGGGGCAAGGAGAAGAAAACCTCCATTTGAGTTGGTGAGTAGAGAGTTGGGAATAACACATCCTGGGCACAAGACGTCCTGGAATCATCTGGCTATAGGTCGGAGTACAAGCGAAAGGCAACCTGTTATTCCCCATTTCCAGGGCGCTGGGCTTTGGAGCCAGTCAAGCAACTATGGGGGCAGGATTCGATCACTTGTAGTTGCTGTATATCAAGCACACAAAACAGCGTTGCGCACAGAGTAAAGTGTTTCTTTCTTTTCGGTTTTTCGAGACAGGTTTCTTTGTGTAGCCCTAACTGTCCTGGAACTCGCTCTGTAGACATTGCTGGCCTGGAACTCTGAGATCCCTACCTGCCTCTGCTGGGTTTGAAGGTGTGCGCCACCACAACCCAGCTTTGGTGTTTCCTTTTTTTAAAGCGGGTGTCAATAGGTAGTTCAGGCCCGCCCACAACTTTTTATTCTCTTGCCAGGACCTGCTGTGGATACCCTGGTTTAAGGGATAGTCTCAGGGGGTTCGACCCCCCCCCCATGGATGAAAACAAATAACATTGCTAAGTATATAAACGAATGGTTCCTATACCAAGCCTTTCTCCATCCGTACCTGCAAAGGTTGCATAATAACACCACACAGCCTAGAATTGGACGCCGAGTAGGCGCTCAACAAGTTGTGTTTTTCCGTCCCCTTGACAATAGACTGGGTCCCCAGGCGGTTCCTTTCTCTCAGGGCGTCTCCATCTCCGTTCGCCCCCGCAGCTTCAGCCTGGCCCCGGACGCGCCGGGAGGGGAGGGGATGGGAGGAGGGGGCGCCGCGGCTGTAGCGGGGAGCCGGCTCCCGGCTTACGTAAGAAGCGAGTCCGGCGCGGCCGGCCGGGTAGAGGCGGCGCCGCCCAGGGAGATCCTGGCTAAGTCTGGCCGCGCTCCTTTCCGCCGAGGTGTGTCTCTCTTCGGCTGCTCGGGGCGGAGGTGGGCCCCCCCCCCTAGTTTCAGGCGGCGGCCACTCTGGGGATGCGACAGTCACCGAGAAGCGCCCGGCGAACGGCTCCCGCTCAGCCCACGTGCGGGGACCAGCAGGGGATCCCCGGGATCGCGCGCCCGGGCTGGGGTGCAGGGCAGGACCCCGGTGGGTCTAACTGACCTCTGACCCCAGAGGGCCGAGCTCGCAGGGCGGGGGCTCCCGCAGCGCTGCACCGGCGTGGCCCGGGGCGAGGAGGTGGCGGAGGGCGGGGCTGAGGGGCGGGGCCGTCTTAAAAAGCCTCTCCTTCCCCCTATAGGGGTGGCAGGCGAATCCCCGCTTGCGGAGGGTGCCGAGGCAGGGCTGTCGGGCAAAGTGCGCGCGGGCTGCGGTCCAGGCCACCCCTTCCCCGCCAAAGCCATGGCTTCCAAACTCCTGCGCGCGGTCATCCTCGGGCCGCCCGGCTCGGGTAAGGGCACGGTATGCCAGAGGATCGCCCAGAACTTTGGCCTCCAGCATCTCTCCAGCGGCCACTTCTTGCGGGAGAACCTCAAGGCCAGCACCGGTGAGGGGCCCCGGGGGGACAGGGGAGTGAGTGAGGGTGGAGACGAGCCCGGTGGGGGTACTAGGGCCGGGAGGGGGGCGGTCGCGGGCACGGGTCCCCTCGGCTCCGGCGCTCGGCGCCCTGCCCCCGCCCGCGTGTGCCCGTGCGGGCTCGTACGTGCCGCGGCGCATGCAACCAGCTGCCCGCCCGCGCGGCTTAACCGCGCCCGGAGGAGGCCGAGGCTGGCGGGCAGCGTCTCCCACTGCACCGGTCGCTCGCGCGTAAGGGGTGGGGGTGGGGGGACCTTGCGCTCCGGGCCCAGGGAACCTAAGCGAGCCGCTCGGCGGGAACCCGAACTGGCCTCTCCCGCCGCGCCTCCCGTAATGCAGAGTCCCTGGGTCCCCTGTGGCGGTCCTGCCGAACCGTGCGTCCCCTTCCCCGGCGGGGAGCTGGGGACCGCTCGCCTCCCACCTGTGGGAGTCGCGGCCGCCGGCGCGCTGGGACTCTGCGGCGCGCTCCGGCCTGGAGCCGAGCGCTGCATGGCGGTGAAAGGCCTGTGGTCGCTGCCGGCGTCCGCGGCAAACTGTCCCCGCCAACTCCCCTTCTCCTCCAGCCCGGCTTGGCCGCCTGGAGACCCGGAGACTCGTTCTGATAAATTGCATTATGAGTTCAGCCTTTCTGCAGATGGCCTCTTGAGACTGTCTCTCGATGGGTGCGGTAAAGTTGGGGATCTAGATTGCCCCATCTCCCTAGTATGGCAAATTCCTCCCTTCTTCCCTCTTCCTTGGCTCCCGGTTCCAAAGGAATAAATGAGCATGAGAAGGCGAAGCCACTGCGAGGAATGCGGGGCGCATACCCTTCTAGGATGCAGATGAGGGTAATTAGCAACTCGCTCATGAAATGTTACCCGTGAGGTCCCTCCCTATTTCTGTTGTCATCTGTGTCCAAGTGGTTATTGCTTCTTGTGGGCTAATTGTTCACGAATCTGCATTTCAGAAGCATCTGCAAGTGTGAACAGGTGGGTGGCGGACAATGTTGGAAAGCCTTTAAGCATCTGAAAGGCTGCTTATTCTTCTGAAGCCGGTTAATAAAAGCCAGCTTTTCTTTGGATTCTTTCCTCACACCTGTGTCTGATACAGAAGCGTTTATGTGTACCAGATTGTATTTTGTTACCTCAGGCGCGGGGGCGCGCCTCTTGGCCCACCACTGGGGATTGAAACCTAGGCCTTCGAAAAGGCTAGGCAGGTATCGCACCAAGGAACGTCACTCAACACCGGTTTTAAATTAAAAATTAAAATTTAAAATCTTTTTGTATGTGAGTATGGTCCTATCATTGTGCATGTGGAGTTCAGGTCCTCAGTGTGTCAAGTGCCTTGAGACAGGGCTTTATTAAGTTACTAGTCATTCCTCTGTCTGGGGTTGTAGGTGCACCCCTGTTAGGGTCGAACTTCGCGCCGATTTGAAGGCTAGGCAAGCCCAGTACTCCTCCGCTACATACATCCTGGGCCCTCTTCTCTAATGTACTCTTCCCATATTTGGAATACAGTTTGGGAGGGGGGCAACCTGAGGGTTTGTGTGTAGGATCCGGCTTCTTCCAGGTGAGGCTATGGAGAAAGCTGGCAGAGACAACGCCAGCATAATACCCAGCCCGTTTCATAACATCCTCTGCCCTTTACTTCTGGAGTGGAGGAGTTACACCTGGCCTCTGGCTGGACTAGTGACCCTTTTTCTTTTCAATGGGCAGTAGGGGTAGCCACCGTTACTGGGGGCTTGAGACTGCCTGGCTTCACTCAAAGGCCATGCACTTGACTCCGAAGTCACCATTTACTGCCGGATAGTTGATGGCCTTCATGCTGAGGTGGTTGGGGGAAATTTGGCAGCTTGCTGGTCAGGTCAGCCTGGTTGAGATGCATACCTCCTCCATGATGCTCCTCTCAGGTTGGAGAAGGAAGGCAAGCTCCTGGTGCTCTGTCTCCCAGGCTCTGCTGGCCTTGCTTTTGCACATGAGGGCAAAGACGTCTGTTTGCTCTTCAGTCAGCTCTTGAGTCTCATCATTGTATAAGTGTAGTCCTCGAACGCAGATCCAGCTGCCTCTGCCTCCTGAGAGCTGGGTTTAAAGGCCTGTACCTCCCTTCACACCTGGCTCATTTTCTACCTTTTAAAAGAGCATTAAGAGAGGAGATAGCGGGGCGGTGGTGGCACACGCCTTTAATCCCAGCACTGGGGAGGCAGAGCCAGGCGAATCTCCTGAGTTCGAGGCCAGCCTGGTCTACCAAGTGAGATCCAGGACAGGCTCCAAAACACCACAGAGAAACCCTGTCTGGGGGGGGGGGGGGAAGAGGAGATAGCTTTTTTTTCTTAGGAGTTGTGAGAACTTTTTCCTTGGCTGTCTTTTGTTCTCATTTTTTAAAAAAGATTAATTTGTTATTTTATATGTATGAGTTTTTTCCTTTTTTAATTTTTATTTATTTGAGACAGTCTCACTATATAGCCCTGGCTGGCCTGGAACTCGATTCACCTCAAAGGTGCTGGGGGAAAGGTGTGTGCCACAATGCCCAGCAAGAGCTTTTACCCTAATATGCAATTATTCCGCTAACAAGCCCCAAAGACTTTTCTCTTTTTTTTTTTTCTTGCCACTTCTTCCTGAACCTCACACAGTCGTAACTTCTTCAGTGAGGTCAGCCTGGTCACCTCTAGTCTCTAGAGTTGCCTTACTTGGACTGACAGTCTCTGAAATGGAGACATCTAAGGCTGTCTGGAGCTGAGACAGCGTGTCATGCTCTTTTTTCCCAAGGTAGAGAATATGGCGGTTCTCGGAAGTCAGCAATCTTGGACTCCATTCTTTGGCCTCACACATCTCTTCCACTTTTACACCCATCAGATTGGCGGGGGATCCAGCAGTTTCAAGGTCACTTCTCTGCTCCCCTCTGGTCCACTGGGGGGCTGAAACAACTATCAAAAGCATAGAAGGCTGCTGGGTTTTCAGTAGTATAGAACATCAGTCACTGTTTGCCCCAGGGCATTACCACCATTGTCTATCAGCAGCTTAAGACTTATCCATAAAAACCTCACCAGAGGGTCGGGCGGCGGGCGGTGGCGTACGCCTTTAATTCCAGCACTCGGGAGGCAGAGCCAGGCGGATCTCTGAGTTCAAGGCCAACCTGGTCTACAGAGTGAGATCCAGGGCAGGCACAAAAAAAAACCCCTGTCTCGGGACCCACCCCCCAAAAAAAACCCACATCGGGTGTAAAGGGAATCTGCATGCATGCATAGTTTATGGCCTCCTTATAAACATACCAGTTAGCTTAGAAGACATGGATTTATCATATCCACCCTCTGCTGTGTGTGTGTGTGTGTCAATTCATGAGTAAGGTTCCTGCTAAGTGACATCCTTAACTTATTGCACCTACTAGACTTAAAATCAATGAATATTTTATCTGTATATGAACCATGTTCATGCCTGGTACCCACAATGGTCAAATGAGGGCATCAGATCCCATTAAACTAGCATTAACAGATGATTGAGACATGGATACTGGATACTGGAAACTGGATCCAGGTCCTCTTGAGCACCCAGTGCTCTTAACCACTGAGCCACCTGTCCAACCCCTTATCATTTTTTATTTATATTTTTAATTTTTTTAAGACAGCGTCTCACTGTGTAGACCAGACTGGCCCGGAATGCAGATCTATCTACTTCCGCCTGCTTAGGGCTGGGATTAAGGCGTGCTCCACCACACTCTGCCCTGTTCTGAAGTTTGGTTTCTATAATTTTTTCTTTGAGACAGGGTTTCTCTGTGTAGCCCTTACTGTCCTGGAACTCACTCTGTAGACTAGCTCAGATCTGCCGCCTGCCTCTGCCTCCTGAGTGCTGGGATGAAATGCCTTCTTTCCTCCACTCTATTCTCCCCTAATAAAAGTGACTTAAATGTTTTTGGACACCCCCCCCCCTTTTCTTCCCCCTCCCATGAACTAATTCAAAAGCTTGACCAGGGAAAGAAGAGAAATAAAAAAGACTGATTTGTTTTGAGAGTGGCTTGTTCCTAGTGGACATGGCATGATGTCACTCTCTAGAGAGAGGTCTGTCTATGTGAGAGTCTTAGGGGCCACTGTCTTGTAAGAACAGAGTATTTTCCTGTCACCTGCTGCTTGCTTTGAACCTCCTAGTGAAGGCAGGAACCCTTCTGAAAATAAAGTTTAGAGTTAAGTTTGAAGGTGACGGTGAAACACCACAAACCCAGGAAGTCAGTAGCAATTTCAATTGGAAAGTAGCTCAGGCCATCTGCTCCAGCCTGGATTTGGCCAGGCTCTTGACTACATGGCTTGGCCTCCTGCAGCCACAGTCTGGCGAAAAGCTGCCACGCAGGAAAAGGGCCTATGTGACCTCACTGCTCTGGAGAAGGAAGTCTTCTCACTGCCCTGCCGAATCCATCTCCCGCCTCTGCACTTACCGTGTTGATTATATCAGCTGTTTGGTGAATACAGTACAGTGAAGGCCGGTAGCTGTCTGCCTCATCCGCTGGCTGCATATCCACTGTGCCTGTACCCCTGGTGCTGGGGGTGATCACATTGCTTAAGAAAAGGATGTGCCTTCAATTTTCTTTTTCCTAAAAAGTTATCTTTTTGAGACGAGGCTGTGTGTGAACTGTGTTGGTCTTTAACTCCCTAAGTAGCCTAGGCTGAACTTGAACTCTTGAACTCCAGTCTCTGCCCAGGGACCAGGTGCTAGGATGATAGGCATGTGCCAGTAGGAGGAACTTAGGTGTGCCTCTTACTGTATCTTCTCCCTACAGATAGCATGTGCTTTACCCCTGAAATTGGGTCTGGCAAATTGTAACGCAGCAAAAAGGGTTCATGTTGTCTATGTTAAAGGGACACGTCCAGTCATAAATTGTGTGTGTGTGTGTGTTGTGTGTGTGTGTGTGTATTGTACAGCAGTTGCACACGCAGCCTGCTTCAGTTTGATTAGTTTTGAATTATGGTGAGAGCGAGGCTTACAAAGGACTTGAGATTAGCTTCGTGATAGGTGTTTTTTTCCCTTGGCTTTTCCTTGGCTGCCTGGAGCCATGCAGGCTGAGGCTTATCAAATACCTTATTTCAGGACCCGCCTCCAGGTCTCGGCTTGTATTTTCTTAGCACCCACTGTGAAGAAATAGAAAGACTTGCCTTAAATTGCAAGGAGCTGAGTCTTACATTCTCTTACAGGGAACGTTAGCCCCCCCCCCATACATGTATGTGTATATGTGTACATAGAAAGGTGGTCTGCTATAGATAGAGTATGTCCCATCAAAAATTCTGTTTGTGGTGGGAGTGCAGTTCAGTTGGTAGAGTGCTTGCCCAGCAATGACAGAATCGTAGCACATGAGTGCCTGGTGGTGCACACCAGTAATGTTAGTACGTGGAAGGTTGAAGTAGGTAGGCCAAGATTAACCTGGACGAGGGCTACATAAGGAAAATATGTCTCAGAAGGAACAACAGAAAAGCCCCCAGAACTCTGATATTTTGTGATAGCTTTCTTTGCTAGGTTTTATTTGAAAGACATAAAGATGCCATTTTAAGGGTCAGACAGATAGTGGTATCAGAGAACAGGCCCCTTTAATATCAGAGCTCAAGGGTAGGAGTATTGGAGAAGTTCCATGTGGAAGCATCTTGGACTTGACTACAGAAAAGATGTTCAAGAAGGAACCTGTTTCTACTCTTAATTAATATTAACTGCCGTTCTTGCCAGGGTTTTACAGATGGACTAGCATTTCAAATGAGGCTATGAGCTGATCCTCTCTGAGAAGATGACCTCGTTCAAAGGGCTCATGCTTTTCGGTACTCATTAAGTATAAATGTGCAACTTATGTAAGAAATTTTCTGAGGGTTGAGGATAGAGGGGTTTGGAGGCCTGAGTCAGAGTTCAGTATTCCATCTAAAGCATCTTTAAATGGTTAACCTTCCCTGGTTCATCCAGGGTCTTGGCTCATTCCAGGATTTCTAGGGTATGCTACATTCTGGTTTCCCGTTTGGTGAGACCCAGGAACAAGCCCAAGTCAATGAAGGGCTGGACAGTCTTTTGGGCTGTGGATTAGTTGGTAGCCTGCCTAGCATGGAGGAAGCCCTTGATTTGATCTGTGCTCTGTGGACACAGGAGAGTTAGACATCTCATTGAGTCTAGCCTGGGTTCTGGGCCTCTAAACTCAAGGCTTTCTTTTATACTCTTGCACAGCAGGTACTTGACCCAATGAGCCCTCTCCCAAACCCCCATGGTCTTCTTCTGGTCTTGCTGTAACCTCCTGAGTGTGCTGGCATTGTAAGCAGGGGCCACCATGCCTAATTTTTTGTTTTTATGAAACAGGGTTTCTTTTATGTAGCTTTGGAGCCTACATGGTCAACTCTGTAGACCAGGCTGTCCTGGAACTCACGAGATCCACCTGCCTCTCTGCAGGTAGGATTGAATGCTGGGTTTAAAGGTGTGCGTCACCACCATCGGATGCCCAGTTTTTTGTTTTTTGTTTTTTCCGTTTATTAGTATTTTGCCTGCATGCATGTCTGTGTGAGGATGTCAGAAGCTCTGGAACTAGAGTTTCAGACAGGTGTGAACTGCCATGTGGGTGCTGGGAAATGAACTCAGGTCCTCTGGAAGAGCAACCAGTGCTCTTAACTGCTGAGCCAGCTTTCCAGCCCCATGCCCAGTTTCATGTGTTGCTTGGGATCGAAGTCAGAGCCAGGCAAGCTGTGGAGCAGCTGAGGTATATGGTTTAAGTTGTTTCCACAGGTTATTTCCATAAGCAAACATCGTAGTAAAATTAACATTGATGGTGTCATCACCTAATTTGCAGATATTCTCTGAATACCATTTGCTTGTCTGTTCATGCATTTTCTAAGATCCAGTTTAATTAAGTGCACATTTTATTGAGTCATTAAATCTTCTTTGTCACCTCTAATCTCAGAGTTCAGTTTCCTTTTTTTCTTTTCTTTTTTTCCCTTAATTTTATTAAATCTTTCACAACTTTTTTCTTTTTTTTTTTTTCTTTTTTCTTTTTTTTTTTTTGAGACAGGGCCTGCTTGTATAGCCCATTCTGGCCTTGAATTGCTGACTCTTCTGTTTCAGCCTTTTGCATGCTGGGATTATAGGTGTGTGCCATCATGCTTGGCTTCGAGACCCAGCTCTCCAGTCTTTAATGTCTTTGTGGAAGAACACAAGATTGTCTTTGGCTCTTTCTTTTTTTTTTTAAGATTTATTTATTATGTATATAGTGTTCTGTCTGCATGTGTCCCTGCAGGTCAGAAGAGAGTACCAGATCTCATTACAGATGGCTGTGAGCCACCACGTGGTTGCTGGGAATTGAACTCAGGACCTTTGGAAGAGCAAGCAGTGCTCTTAACCTCTGAGCCATCTCTCCAGCCCCCTGTCTTTGGCTCTTTCAATTTGTGGTACAGTGTTTGAAAGCTCTGACTTCACACATATAAGTAGTTGAAGGAGGACCTCATGGACCCTCGAGACATCTCCTGGGTGCTCAGCTCTCCTCAGGCTGCACTTTGAGACCTGTGGCTATAGCTAGTCTTCTGTAGTTGGGGTTATTTAGAGTCTTCTTGCAGGCAAGCAGTCGGCACTGAATGCTGTAGTGTCTTGCAGTGAGTGTTATGATCTGGGCAGTGCGGCTTGTGAAGTGCATAGTGAACACGGTGTGTTCTCTGAAAGGGCTGCTGAGCTGCAAGAGAAGCAGGCAAGCGACTGAGGAGTAGCAAGAGTGCATGCCTGGCTCCGGGGGCCACAGGGAAAGGATGATGATGGCTCGGGGACCCTTTAACAGGGTCCTGCTTGCCCTGGATGTAAGACTGGCCTATAATTCACAATGTAGTCTAGGATGGCTTCAGTCTCACTGCATCAGTCTTGTGAGTATTGGGACACCTTTTAAAAATTACTTATTATTTTTGTGTGTGTGTGTGTGTGTGTGTGTGTGTGTGTGTGTGTGTGTGTGTGTGTGTGTGTGTGTAGGTCATAGGACAACTTTCAAGATCTGTTCTTTTTCCCTCCAACTTAATTTGGGTTCTGGGAGTCAAACTCATTGTCAGGCTTGGCAGGCACTTCACCCCCTGGGCCATGTCGCTAGCCCTTGTTGGGGAGCACTTTCAGAGGGTTACTATTGCTGGGATGAAACACCATGACCTAAAGCAACTCGAGGAGGAAAGGTTTGTTTGACTTAACACTTCCACATCACTTTTCATCATCCTGTCCTGAAGGAAGTCAGGACAGGGGCTCAAGCAGATCAGGAACCTGGAGGCAGGGGCTGGTGAAGGAGGGCTGCTTATTGGCTTGCTCTGCAGGGCTTGCTTAGCTGGCTTCCTTGTAGCACCCAAGACCACCCACCATCCTAGGGGCTGCACTACCACAATGGACCGGGCCCTCCCTCCCACATCAATCACTAATTGCCTACAGCCAGATCTTATGGAGGCGTTTTCTCAATTGAGGTTCCCTCCTCTCTGATGACTCTAGCTTGTGTCAAGTTGACATAGAACTAGCCAGCACAAGGTGTTTCTTAAACTTAGTAGATGATATCAGTTACCAGGTGAGAAGATGGGCTTAATTGTTATAACATAACTGGATACTCTCTCTAGAACTGTTGTCCACTAGAACTCATGAACACACACACATACAGAGCATCATTTTATTCTTCATTAATATCTCTACTGTTAAAAGCAAATGGTGACTTTAGCATTATGGTGTTTTGCACAGGCCACACCTAAGCAAGGCTGCTGAACTGTAGCAAGTCTAAGGCAGGTTGTTACATCTGCTCAGTGCCCATTGCTCCGGCTCCCATTTGCTTATGTCTTAAGATGCACATAAAATACTGTATCAGGGGCTGGAGAGGTGGCTCAGCAGGT
The DNA here is from genome assembly GCF_004664715.2 of Peromyscus leucopus. NCBI lineage: Eukaryota > Metazoa > Chordata > Mammalia > Rodentia > Cricetidae > Peromyscus > Peromyscus leucopus. The sequence goes on from NC_051064.1 coordinate 104,434,770, forward strand.
GAGAGCACATAGTACTTTTGTAGAGGACCTGAGTCCAATTCCTTAGTATCCATGGACAGTTCCTAACTGCAACTGCTTTTTAATTTCAGCTCTGGGAGGGTCTGATACCTGCATTCTGTTGGGGTGTGATCCTTGAAAACACACACACTCTCTCTCTGTCTCTTTCTCTCTCTAAAAGCGGTATAATGTGGTTTATGAAACTTTGAGTTCAAACTACTAGAAATAGACAGTTTGTGATGGTCTGTTGGCCACGTTATTAAATGGTGCTGTATTCTGCTGTATCGCTCTCTGATGTGTAGCATTGGAAATGTCTTCCTTGTGAAGTTTCTGGGCTTTCTCCTGGGTCAGGCGTTCAAACATGAGCTTCCTTTAGCAAATTGAGTTTGGTCTTTTTGTTTTGTTTTAAGTATTAGGTGCTAGAGAGTTTTTAGGGTTACTCTGACCCCTCCTCCCCCTGCACTGATTTTTAGTTCTGTTTGGCCTTTCAGACACAGTACAAAAGGTCTCATTTGTACAGCACCATAAAGTCCATTTTGGGTGGTTTGTGTTACATTTTAACAGCCTCACCTCCAGGCCTGAGAACTTTTGCACCAGGGAAATGACCGGACAGCAAGCACTCGCTTCATGCGGAAACGCTGCCGCATTAGTCCCGATCATCGGTTCTGAAGAAGCTAAAGATTAATTATTTTCTAGACTTCGCACTTTAATGGACGTCACTTTTTACATTTTTTATTTGCATCACTAACCAGGGACCCTACCTGGCACTTTGTAATTCTTGGGGACTTGGCCCTAAGTTTGCAGTGAGTGCAGCATCTGCCAGACTCTGGATGGCCTCTTCTGTTCCTGTTAGGTCTAATCTGCACACCTATCTGCACAGTAGCAGTTCTTGCTGTATAATTTTAAAATAAGTAAATGGCCCCAGAGGTTGAACAATTTGCTCTAGGCCAGACAGCTAGATAAACTGACATTCAAACCAGGGATTCTTTAGCTGGATTCAAACTCATTTTGTCATGTACTGTTCTGGCCCTGGGGGAATCTAAGAGAATGTGTTTGTTTGCCTCAAGTTCTTGAGCACTTTTTTTTTTTTTTGGATCACTTGCCACATAGCCTGGGCCAGTTTGAAGTTGTCTGTAGCCCAGGCTGTCCCGGAACTCAGGGAAATTAGTTGATTCTTCTATCTCTCACCTGGTTAAAAATGCCTTTTGAGATAGTGTATCTTAATCTGTTTGTCTGCCAAGACAGAGTGTTTCACACTGTGGTTTAAAGCAACAGAAATTCATTTCAACATTTTTTGGAGCAAGTAGACAGAGATAGAATCTTTTCTGTGAAGTCCTGACTGACAGGCCTGGCCTGTAACTCAGTGTGTAGCCCAGGCTGGCTGTGAACGTGATCTTCCTGCTGGAATCACGGGTGCATGCATGCCACCTTGCCCGGCCGTTTCGCACATTCCAGAAGACGGGCAGTCTCCAAGATCAATGCAGTCCTGGGGATCTGTGGTTCCGTGCTGGCTCCCTGAGCACTGACAATGAGCTAAAGAGGTCAAAGGGGAGAGGGTTAAGGGCTGCTTAAAGCTTTTTGTTGCTGCTGGTTTTGAAAATGTATTAAGTACATTTATGTGGGGTGGTTGTGTCCTCAAGGTCGCAGGACAATTTATAGGAGTCAGTTCTGCTGTGGGGACTTTCGTCGAGCACTGATAGGTCATCAGGCTTGGCAGCAAGTGCCTTTTCTGTCTGAGTCATCATGCTGACCACAGCCCTTTTGATGCGCTGTCTGATCGTGTAGCCCCCAGGTAAGCTTTCTAGTCATGATTTATCCTTCTGCCTCGGCTTCCCACTGAGTGCTGGAATTAGTGGCTTTGCTACCATGCCCAACTTGTCAGTTCTTCTCCCACCCTTATGCTGTAGCTATCCTGACGGATGAACTATACTATAAACTTAGAACTGAGCTATACCTTAGCCGCCTTGTACCTTTTGTAATTGGGGAAATAACCCCATTCATTCTCAAGGGAGATCAGGGGGCCTCAGGAGCTAATACCTTTAAAAGCTTCACCTTTTAGTACTATCACCACGGTTACCCGAAATCTTTAGGTGTAGGGCCACATTTGACAGGAGCATCGCAGGTGGCAGAAAATCCTAGGAACTTAGCTCCCCACACGTGCGTGTCGGGGGTGCGTGCAAAAGACACTTTTAAGTTGGGAGGGCAGGGCGGCACATCCTCCAAATGCTAGCACTCAGGGAGCTGAGGCAGGAGGCTTGCTGCGAATTCCAGGCCAGTCTGGGCTGTTGTCACAGGAAACAAGTTGGGTAGGCTAGAGAGGTTTGTGGGGTTTGGGTTTTGAAGCTCTGCCCTCAAAACATTTTTTTAACAACACATCTATGGAGAGGAAGCACCACCCCCAGTACCAAAAAGGGCCGAAGAGGTCGAAAATAGAAACCATCTGTGGTGGTAAGGAGGTAGAAATGAGTCTTCATTGTAGCAGTGTGAGGTCTGGAATACTGCCGGAGCCCAGTGTTCTTCAGGAGGCATTTGACAAGCACTTTCTGTGCCAAGGGGAGGCATGGGGAGGCATGCGAGCAAAGCTTGTTCTCTGACCTTGAGGCACTTCTGGCTCAGGGTTCAAGTTGTAGGTCTCACGATGTTCCAGTGAGGTGTCCGTGTGTGGGTGGAGCATTGAAGTCAGAGCCCGGGTGGGTGGGGGACATGGCTCAGATGTCCCTTTCCCCTGGAGCGCCTTTCATTTTCTGAATCTGTTGGCAGCCTTGGCTTTGAAGCTCCTCACTGTTCCCACTGCAGGTGGCTCTTCTCTGGACTTCTTCGTACCATCTGTACCTTCAGTTGGGCGTTCATTTTCTCCTCAGTGACAGGTTCCCTTTGGTTTAAAATGACTTCAACCATAGCTAGTCTCTCACCATTTACATAGTAAATTCAATGGGAGTTGAGTTCAGAGGCTTTGGACATAAGCTCAACAAACGGGGTAAAGTGTGACATTTCTTATGTTTTATGTCCTGTGTAAGTCTATCAAGAAAGAAGGTTGCATACCACAGCGATGACTGCTCACTGGAAGGCCACTTGGTGCAAGGTGGGCAAGCTCTCTACCTCAGAGCTACAGTGAGATCAGACTGAAGTCAGGTCTCTGAGGAGATGTTTGAACTGAGCTCCAGGTGGAGGGGAGGTGCGGTCTGGTGTTCTGGGTAGAGTGAGCCGGCAGTGGAAAAGGGAGAAGAACCTAGTCCATTCTGTTCGTGATACGGGTGGAGAACAGTGGACTTAGGGTTTTCTGAGTGGTCAGATTCATTATTAGAGAAATGCTTTCCTGTTGCTGTTAATACATAAACCAGCTTTACTGAGATAAAATTGGCCCTTTAAAAAATGTTCCAGTGGGGTTGTCACTCAAGCTTGATGACTTGAGTTCAATTCCCGGGACCCAGGAAGCCAGGTAAAAAGCTGTGCGTGGTGGCTGACATGCATCTCTAGTTCCAGCATTCCTACAGACAGGTGGGGAACTCACCTAGGAGCTTGTGGGACTGTAACGCATGCACAGGAAACAAGAGAGACCCTGCCTCAAAACAGGATGGAAGCGGAAAACCGACCTCTGACATCCACCCATAAGCCAAGTCACTTTCAAGGCCACATGCTCCAGGTACCCACCACCACTGACCAACAAAAATAACTACAAATCAAGCTAAGCATGGTGGCATAGGCTACAATCCAGCCTCTTCAGAGACTGAGACAGAAGGATTATGAGTTCAAGGCCAGTCTGGGGTACAGGGGGAGTTCTCAGCCGATGTAATTTAGTAAGACTCAGAATAAATCCAAGGGTGGGGATGTGGCTCAGGCTTGCTTAGCCTGTCTGAGGCCCTCTGTTAGCTCCCCACCAAACAATCCACACAGAGCAGCTGAGCACCGCATCCTACCTATTTCTGCTGATCTCAGCATTTGGAAAGCTGAAGCAAGAGGAGATTGTGAGTTCAAGGCCAACGTGACTATATGAGACCTGTTCTTGAAACAACAAAAAAAAACAAAACAAAACCAACAACAAAAATCCAGAAGAAAATCACTCCCAAAGAAGTAGCATTCCGTGCGTGTACAGAGGTGGTAAAGAAAGCCACTGTTATCACCTAATCATAATGTTTTCCTCATCTTGGAGAGACCCTGTGCCGTTACCAGGTAGCCTGCACCGTCTCTCTCCTGCCTTCTAGTCTCTGTCAGTCTTGACTGCTTGTGGGCTCTGGCTCAGATCTTCTGCCTTTGCCTCCCGAATGCTGGCATCCACTCCACGGTGCCAGCGTGTGAGTTTGGGCTGACTTTGAGTTTGAACTCCTAGTGGCGTAAAGGTCCCAGTTTGTGGAGCTGCTTCGGTTCCTGTGCAGATGACGGTCTGTCTGTCTTCACTGGAAACCGTCAGGTCAGATCTCTCCCCTGGGTGGTCTTTTTTTATTCGGTTCTTATTTTGGATATTCATCTTCTTAAAGACAGTAGTTGGTCCTTGGTTAGAATAGCAGGTGTAGATGGAACCTGTGATAGAGTTCCCGGTTTTTCCTTCAGTGGTAACTATGGATACATCGCAGGACATGCATTCTTTTTTTCCAAAAAAAAGGTTGGTTTTTGACTCGCACCAACTCCAGTCCCTCCGTTTTAAGGAAGTGAAGTCTGCAGCTTTGAGGAAGTACAAAATCCCTTTTCCACAGTTTTGTTTTGGTTTTCCAGAGTTCTTAGGACTAAACACCATGCATACCAATGAACCTGGTAGTTTCTAAAATGTCTTAGAATTGAAAGGGATTTTGGGTCATTGTGCCCAGCTGACAGCCCATCCCCCAGGCTCTCCCAGTGCTGCATAAGTCTAATTGTTGGGAGGTTTTTTTTTCTCCCTCATACAGAGATGAAAGCTAAGTCCTTGAAATGATCATCAGGAAGCTGCCATCCATTTGTCTAGGTTCTGTCTTCAGTGTCCCATAAATTACATCCACTGGCTCCTCCGATAATTGAATAGTTTCAAGGCACCTCTGAGAAAAATAGCCCTACTTTCCCGCACTGTTTTTCCTGTGGTTATATATCTGGGCTGACCTCCTTCCCTCCCTCCCTCCCTCACATTTGTCCATCCCTCTATCCATTTGTCCTTCCTTCTCCCAGTGTGTCTGTGTGTGTATGTGTACATGTACACACATGTATGTGGGTGCTGGTCTGTGTTCTGTATGTAGTCAGTAGAAAAGCTGTGCTTTGGATTTTGAATGAGTGAGTTCATTAAGAATGTAGCAAAGCAAAGGAATAACTAACAAATAACAAAGAAGTAGCCGACAGATAACAAGACATCAGGTCAGGAGCTCAAACTCAGTATCCATTGGCGACGCCTGGTGTAGCCTGATTGAGCAAACAGAGCTAACACCATCAAATCAGACTCACAGACCTCCAGCTGAGATCGACCAGGGAAGCTGAGAAAGTCAGTGGGAGTTAGTTCCCTACTGAGCTTTCTCTCCATGCTGACTTCTCTTTCCCACCGTAACCACGTTATTATGGAATAGACAGCAGAAACATCTGGTGGAAATGGTTCACCTTCTGGCTGTTCTCACATACGTGATGTTTTACCCATGGGCCGCTGTGGTGTTCTTGTCCCTTCCTGTTAGTGTTAGGGGAACCAATCTATCCCCAGAAAAGGAGTCTTGGATTTGAAATGGGCACAGAGTGGGGGGGCGGGGCAGCTTCTCTTCCAGAGATAGCTCCTCAGTGAGCTCAAACAGCACAGGACAGTTTGCCAACGTAGCTGTAGTATACCTGTGTATGTGTACGTGTGCATGTGTGTGTGCTCTCCAGAGGTCGTGTATGTGTGCACATGCATGTGTGTGTGCTCTCCAGAGGTTGTGTATGTGTACGTGTGCATGTGTGTGTGCTCTCCAGAGGTCGTGTATGTGTGCACATGCATGTGTGTCTGCTCTCCAGAGGTCAACTTTGGGTGTTGTTCCTCAGGAACTATTCAGCTGTTTTTGTTTGTCTTTAAGACAGGGTCTCACTGGGATCTGGGGCTCACCAATTGGCTAGGCTGCCTGGCCAGGGAGCCTCAGGAATCCAGATGTCTCTGCCTCTAGTGCTGTGATTGCAAGCATGTGTCATCATGCCAAGCATGTAGTGGGATTGATTCAAAGGCCTCATGCTTGTGGTGACTGATCTAGCTATTATTATCTACCTAGCTCTTAGATTTTTTTTCCTTTTGATTTTTAATACAGGCTCTCACTATGTAGACCAGGCTGGCATCAACTAAAGTCCTGCCTTTTGTTTTTTTGAGACATGGTTTGGCTGTATAGATTTGGGACTCCTATGCAGCCTAGGGTGGCTGGGCTTGAACAACTCCTGCCTCTGAGTGCTGGGATTACAAATGTGAAATGTGTGCTATCATACCCTGCTAGAGTTTTTAAAAAATTTAAACCCATTTACTATGACTCCATTTTGATGGCCATCACCACCACCAATGGCTAAATGGGACCATTTAGCTGTTGAGGGCTTCCGTTGTGGTCTACTTTCTCTCAATTTTCATGTTATTTAGTGCATTCTGAAGATTATCCTGGCCTGTGCAGCCTTGTAAAAAAGCTCCTAGCATATGGTGGCTCACACTTGGGGTTTTTGTACTCAGGAAACAGAGGTAGAGGCCCAATGAATCCAAGTCCAGCCTAGTCTGCAGATTGAGTCCTAGGTCTGCCTGAAAGAGATCCATGGTGAGGTCACGCCCTGTCTCTCCCAACTAAAGCTCATAGTATTTGAGCTTTAGTATTCTGTGATAGTCATCACGACCTAAATGTAAGACACCAGCTACAATACTCCAGGGTACTCATTTTGTTCTGCCCTTTGAAATCCTTCCTCCCCCTTGACCAGGTCAAGAGTTAGGATGACTGTGTGGAATCGATGGCAAGAACTACTGGGTGCTGGGTATCCCCCACTCACCCAGCTTAAATATATTGCAGAGCATTCATCACCAACAAACAACTGAAGATTGTTACATTTGCTCAGTTATCTATAATTGTAGTTTATTTGCATTGTTTTCCCTGTATTACATGTATTATTACTTTTTGTATTATTTTTATTTTTGTATGTATATCTGTGTTTGAACCCATGTATTATGTATGGGGGCCAAGTCAGCCTTGGGTGTCATTCTTGGCATCAGGCTTCATCCATCTTTTTGTTTGTTTGGGTTTTTTTGTGTAACAGTCCCAGTTGTCCTGGAACTCGTTCTGTAGCCCAGGCTGGCCTCAAACTCAGATCCACCTGCCTCTGCCTCCCGAGTGCTGGGATTAAAGTCATGTGCCACCACACTCGGCTCCCCCCCCCCTTTTGAAGAGACTTTATGAGTATAGGTGAGTGCCTGCATGTGTGTGTGTGAGCACCACCTGTGTTCCTGGGGCCCTTAGCGGTCAGAAGAGGGTGCTGGCTGCTCTGTAATGGATTATAGGCAGTGAACCGTACACGGAGCCATCTCTAGCTTTCCATGTTATTTTTTGACACTCTCCTACTTTCTTTCTTTTCTTTTCTTTTCTTTTTTTTTCCGAGACAGGCTTCTTTGTAGCTTTGGAGCCTGTCCTGGAACTCTGTGTAGACGAGGCTGGCTCCGAACTCACAGAGATCTACCTGCCTCTGCCACCCAAGTAAGTGCTGGGATTAATGGTGTGCACCACCACTGCCTGGTTCAGTCTCCTACTTTCTTGAAGCTCCTCAATTAAGCTAAGTTCACTGGTTATGGAGCCCAGGGGTCCTCCTGTCTCCCCAGTGCTGGCATTGCAAGTGCAAGCCACCATGGTGATGTTTTTTTTTTAACATGGCTACTGTGTATTGAACTCAGTTTCTCATGCTTCATGACAAGCCCTGTATTGTTAACTCTCTAAATTCCAAAGCTGTACTTGTTTAAGCTAGCCATTATTATTATTATTATTATTATTATTATTTTGAGACGGAGTTTCTCTGTGTTGTTTTGGTGCCTGTTCTGGATCTCACTCTGTAGACCAGGCTGGCCTTGAACTCATAGAGATCTGCCTGGCTCTGCCTCCGGAGTGCTGGGATTAAAGGCGTGTGTCACCGCCTTCTGGCAAGCTAACCATTTTATGATGTAGAGCTCTCAGTGGCACCCACCCCAGCTCTGACCTTAGGTAGCCAACCTTTGAGTGTTCGCACAGCTAGAGAGATGGCAGAGCTACCTTGGAGGCTTTCTTGGGTTGGCAAGGCTAGGACCAGAGTGAGGCAAGTCAGGTACTGTTGGTGGAAATGTGATAGATACTGAGAAACTTAATCACTTAGCATCATTTAAAAAAAAATTTTAATTGCAGCTTCCATGTGGGTGTTAGGAATTGAATCTTGAGCCTCAAGAGTACTGCTGAGCCATCTTTCCAGTCGCATGTTTTTCTTTTTAATATTTCATTTTAAATTTATGTTTGTGTGTGCTTGCACTCACATGCATATATGTTCATCTGTGTGTGCACATATGTGCATGTATATACATGTGTGTGGGTACCTGCAGAGGTTAGAAGAAGGGGTATTGGATCCTATGTCTCTGGAGGGAGAGGCAGTTGTGAACTGCCTGATGTAGATCCTGAGATCTGATCTTTGTAAGAATAGCAAAGAATCTTAACTACTGAGAGCTATCTCTCTGGCCCCAGTAAAGTTTTAAAAAATGATTTGGTACTTTTTAAAAATTATGTGTATATGTATGTATGTGTCTGTGTGAGGGTATGTGCACATGAGTGCAGGTACCCAAGAAGGCCAGAAGAGGGCATAAGGTTATTTGGAACTGATGTTAAGAGGCACCTGTGATCTGCCTAACTTGAGCTGGGAACTAAACTTGAACCCTCTATAAGAACAATACTTGTTCTTAACTGCTGAGCCATCTCTTCAGCATCTATAAAACAGGCTTTGTTGTTTGTTTTATAGCCAGCATGGTGGCTCATGCCTGTAATCCAAACACTCGGGAAGCTGAAACAGGAGGATTGTCATAGAATAAAGTTCAGCCTATACAATAAATTATATAATTTATTATTACACAATTCCAGCCTAGATAATAAACTCCAGGGCAGCTTGGACTACAGAGTAAGACCTTGTCTAAAAAAGAAAAGACAAACAAACAAAACCCTTCAGTGACATAATTCTGCTCATTATGAGCAGAATGCCAAGAGTTTTGTTTACTTTTTAAGAGAGAAGTCTTCTTGTGCCACACCCAGGCTGGGGCACATGGAGGTAGGAGGCTCTTCAGATACAGAGGCACCATTGGTACCTAGCATGGACACAGGTCAGTACAGTACACAATTCCTTTGAGCTTCAGGGCTCAAGAAATCCTTCACGTCAGCCCATGGGGCAGGTAGCTGGTTCTGTTGTGCATACATTGTACCCAGCTCCAAACACCAGTTTGAGGTCGGGAGGCCCCGGCACCTGAGGGAAATGGGAGGTTCAGGACAGCCTGGGTTATGGAGCATGCATGAGCCACGGCTCGTGTATGGAGGTCAGAGAACAACTTTTGAAGTTTTCTCCCTCCTTCCTCCATGTGGTGCCTGGGGGGGGGGCGCGGGGTGGGGGGCAAGGACCTTCACCCACCGAATCACCTCAAAGGCTCTAGAAGTTAAAATAATTTTAAGTAGAGACCAGACCCAAGAAACTTGAGAGTTGAGTTGAAATGCAAGGTTAAGCCCTGTTTTGAGTTAGAATTTTTGTAGCTTTTTATTTTAGTTTTTGGTATTTGTTTTCGTATTGAAAAGTATTTCAATAAATGGGCCTGCTGAGTGTGCATCTGGCATCTGTCCTGGGCCCAGTTATTACGGAGGCTCAGGATTGCTGGGAGTTTGAAATGAACCTGAACTCAAGGTCTGTCTGGGTTGTAGAGTGTATTTGTCATACGGACCTCAGTGGAAAATTGGAATATATATCCCATCATTACCATCTGTCTGGCTGGTAGGGGCTAAGGCAGGAGGCTGTGAATCTTCGTCTCACACTAGCGGTGTTCTGAATGTCGTGTTGCAGCCCTCACTATCCTGGCTGGTGTGCAGAGGAGCCTTGCCAAGCCCAGCCTGCTGCCTCAAACTGCTCTCTCTTCTATGCTGGGACTCTGAAAGGCACTCACAGATGGTGGCTGAGCCCGAGCTGGAGCTGCTGCTGGCGGCTGCAGGATGTTCTAGGGACAGAAGCCAGGAACGCACTGGAGCTGGCAAGCCTGTTTCTGGACCTTCCGAGAATATTTTTGTAGTTCTGGTCCTGCTGCTGTTAGCTCCCTCACTGATTTGGAGGTCGTCTCTGTAGCTCAGTTTGGCCCGGAACTCAGCTGCATAGGCTAGGCTAGCGTTGAATGCCAGCCTGTCACCATGGCTGGCACTTCTGGGGATCTCTTCAGTCTAGTGATGAGTGGCCACTGAAGGGAGGCCGGAAGAAGGTGTGGAATCAGCTCCTCAACACTCTGCTATGCAAGGCCCACGTGTTAGGCCGTGCAGACCAGTGGTCTGTTTAGGACTCCATCCTGGCTGCTCCCTCTGAGGACCCAGTCTCTGCTGTAGTTGTCTCATTGTGACCACTGTCCCTTCCTCTTTGAGACAAGATCTATCTTGCTTTGTAGACCAGGCTGGCCTAGAACCCTTTCGTCTTCTGCTTCGGCCTCCCCAAGTTGCTAGGACTGGAGATGTATGCTACTAACACCCAACTCAATACTTTTCACAGTACAGATTTATTTTATTGATATCTCCACAACGTAAGTGTGCTCTTGGAGTATGACCTGCTCTTAGAAGGTCATACAAATGACAAAGGGAAAAACAGACTAAACCTCATAAAAATGGTATCGTCATTTATTTTATGTGTATGGGTGCTTTGCCTGCATGTATGTTTGTAGCATGTGTGCCAAGGTGCCCTAGGGATAAGAAGACGGCATTGGATCCCCTGCAACTGACTGGCGTTACAGATGTTTCTTAGCTTGCTTCCAGCTGGGTGCTGGGAATTGAACCCAAATTCTCCAGGAAGCAGCCAGCGCCCTTAACCATCGAGCTATGTCTTTAGTCTCTTAAGATGAAACTTGTACACATTGGCACATGTATGTGCACGCTGCGGCACATGTGTGATCAGAGGACGGCTGTGGGACTTGTTTGACATTTTAAGCCGCAGCGCAGTGGAGTCTGTTTGCACCCATGAGGTGCAGTGGCTCTAGAACAACTGATTTTATTGGCAGCTTTATTCAGTCGCTGCCTGGCTGGTGAGGTGCGTGCACTGCCTGGGCTGTCGTCATCTCCAGAGACTCTTAGGTGTCCTGGTTTATAATAAGGAAAAGGGGGAAGTCACAGTAGTGACGATGTCACTCTCTTCACACACCCTTTGGAGAGCCGCCCAGGCAGTTCTGAATTGTGTGCCTGTGTTGTCTCCTCCTTTCTTCGGCAGTGGAATAAGTGTGAACACTCTGAAGTGTCTCTAAAGTTAGTCTCCCTGGTGGTAGAGCATGCGGCTTCAGGTATGTGCTCTTTTTGAGCAATGCGGATTCGGAGACCAGAAACTTGTTTGGAGTAAGCTCATGGCTTGAAGTCAAGGGGCTGGTACCCCACAGGCCATCTGTTAGCGCGGGAAGCACTTTGGGATCTCTAGGAGCCTTTTGGAATAGACATGACTATGGGAATGGATGGTCCCTCAGAGAGCAGGCCGGCAGTTGACTGTTACTTTTTTTTGTTTAATTTTATTTCATGCATATGAGTGTTTCATCTGCATGTCTGTCTGTCTACCACTTGCATGCCGGGTGCCTGAGAAAGCCAGAAGGGGGCGTTGGGTCCTTTGGAACTGGAGTTAAGATGTTGGTGGTGAGCTGCTGTGTGGGTGCTGGAATCAAACCTGTATCCTCTGCAAGAACACCTAGTGCTCTTAACCACGGGGCAATCTCTCCAGCACCGGGTTTACTGGGTCTTTGTGGGCGTTTCCCCAATCCATCTTTAGATAGTCAGTGAGGTGAGATTGACAGTTTCAAGATGAAGTCCAGTGCTTTTTCCCCCCTCTTCCTCCCTTTTCTTCCGGGCCAGTTTGGTCTGAGATTTCAAGAGATTATTAAATCACAGTACAAGTCCTGGTCACATGTTGAGTCATCCTGACGAGGCATAATAAATAGGCAGTGATATGAAGGGAAGAGATGTGAGTGGTGACCCAGCCTGGTCCTAACAGAGCATGGACTGTTCTCAGGTCCTTCAGCATTGTCTGTTAACACTGAAAAGATGCAAGTCAGGCCCACTCAGTGGTTAAGAGCGCAGATTATTCCACAGGACCCGTGTTCAGTTCCCTGTAACCACACTGAGTGGATCACACCTGCCTATATCCTATTGCCAGCTTTGGGGGGGTCTAGCACCTGGCATCCACGGGCTCCTGACACTCACATGCACGCCCCCTCCCCACCCCCACTCACATAATTAAAAAACTTTAAAATACATGGTGGTGCATGCCTGTAATATCAGCTGTTTGGGTGGCTGAGGCAGGAGGATGACAAGTTCAAGGCCTGACATGGCTGCTGAGCTAGTTCGAGGACAAGGCCGACCTAGGCCTTTCGGGAGCCTTGCTCTAGTGGCATGTCCGCAGTGTAGACTCTGATCCCTTATGTGGGAGCCAAGCGTTCTCTACTTTTGAAACTGCAAACTAGGAATAGTGTAACCTGTAGCCTAGTTCTTATAGAAGGGAAGGAAACTGGAGCCAGGTTTAGGGGTTAGGAGCAGACGCCCTCCCCCCCTCCCCCAAAAGTTTCTCTGTGTGGCATGGGCTTGACTGTTCTGGAGCTCACTCTATAGACCAGGTTGGCCTTGAACTCAGAGATCCACTTGCCTCTGCCTCTGGGATCAAAGGTGTGTGTCACCACCGCCCAACAGGAAAAGACTCTTAGAGAACTGACCATGCCTGTAACCCAGAACAGCCTAGGCATCACAGTCTCCCCCAACAGAAATAGCTTCACTTAGAATTAAGATGGCAGCATTTGGCAGGCTGAGTGTGACACAAGCATGGACTATGGTTCGAGGCCCTCCAGGGGTATACAGCAAGACCAGGACTCTGTCTCAACAAAGAAAAACAAAACAAGAAGAAAAAAGGAGAGTCAAGCATAATATAAAGTCTATAGGTTTTTATGTAAAACTGCCCCTCCCCCATAGGATCTCACTATGTAGCCTAGGCTGGCCTCAAACTTGTAACACACCTGCCTTAGTGTTGGGGTTACAGATGTGCACCATCATGCCCAACTAACACATTTAGAAAAATCTAAAATTTAGCCTTTACCATAGAGAGCCGGCCACAGGTCAGTCTTGAGTATTGTTTTGTTGTTTAATTTATTTATTTTAAAAGATCTTATATTTATTTTATTCATGTATATATGTTTGGCTGTGTGCCACATGTATGTGGGTACCTACAGAAGCCAGAAGAGGGCATCAGATTCCCTGTGGTGGATGCATGTTCTATGACCCTGAAGCATAGCTCTAGAGACCAGCAGGTAACTATAACTGCTCTACCTGCCTATGACCTTGAAGTACATGTCCCTGGGGCGTGTCCTTGCAGCCACCCTTAAGACCCAAGATGCATGAATGCCGCTCTCTTTGCTCCCTCTTGGGACGTGGGTGCTGGGACAGTCTCAGGCGTGGAAGAACAGCGTAGGACCGTGCCTCACCTTTTCTAGGACCCTGTGACAATTCTCTGTTCTGTCTTGTTTTCCTTTCTTAATAAATCCCTTTGCCTTTAAGCAAACTCTGTGGATTTCTCACATTTATTCCCTGGAGCTGGAATTATTTGAAGTGCCTGACGTGAATGCTGGGAACCGAACCCAGGTCTTCTGCAAGGCCAGCAACAGCTCTCAACAGCTCCTGTCTTCGGGGCCACCTCTCCAGCAAAGTCCTTAGTGCTCAGTGATTACTGCTGGTTGGCCTGTGAGAGTACCTCAGTGGCGGAGGAAATGCCGTGGGAAGTCCTCAGCATCAGCTTTTGCCTGCCCTCTCAGCCTGCTTTGAGAGGCTGTGCTGGGCACACTGGTTTGTGATTTCAGTTCCCCACTAGGTCATGATGAGAATTGAAGGATGGAGAGGAGTAAGAAAGTCATGCCCGGCAGCTGCGGCCGCTTGTACCACAGCGCAGATGGCTGGGAGAACAGGGGCTCCTCTTGCTGATCCACAGCCAAGATGCGCCCTGCCCCGGGGGCGGCCCCACCAACTGTTGGTCAGCCATGGCCAGGAAAGACTTTGGGTCAGATTAAAAATGAAATTCCTCGGTGTCCTCTGAATGGGGGTGGTCACTGGACTGGGTCAGGTTACACACAAGGAGGCTGTTCTTTGGTTTGTTTCTGCAGAGAACCGAGAGGGCCAGGAAGGAAGAGGGTATAATCCCACTCCTCAGGACTGTCGTGCCAGGTGTGATGGGTACCAGGCTGATGGGCGGATGTGAGCCTGAAAAGATGCTTCAGTACTCTGGGCCTACATCCGCACCCTCACGTTCTGGCTGACTTCCAGGGTGCTTGTCCTTATCTTTTTCCTTGCAGTCTTCTGCTGCTTCTGTTTTCTTGACTGCCTGAGAGGCAGTGTGTGGTACCGCACCAGATGTTCATGGTGTGTTTTATGAAGACATGTGTTCTGGTCCTGGGCCAAGAAAATACTTAGGACATAGACATCTGCATTTGCTTGGCTTATGAAATTCTATCATCTTTATGATTTATTATTTTTTTTTAAAAAAATGAGGGCTTGTACTGGTGTGTTCGTCACATCGATAGGAAAGGTCAAATGGTTGATGTGCTATGGGACTGCAGTGGAGCCTCTTGTGCTGCTTGCTTGGGTGTTGAATTCCTTTCCCAGTCATGGTCTGCCATGGACTGTCCAGAATCCTGGCTGTTTTCCCTGTGTCTTGATGCCTGCTGTTAGAGAACATACCCTTTGCCGACACATTTTTGGGCCCAGACTACAAAATACTTATTTCAAGTGCATGAAAATATCCCTTCTGATTGAAGAGTACAGCACCAGCCCTAAACTCTCCAGGCACAGTACAACGGGAAGAACATTAAAGAGACACCAGTTGTTGTGTGAGGCGTGAGTTCTAATCTAACTCCACGCCATGGATCCAGAAGGCTGCAGTGGTTTCTGCCCATGAAAACAGACTCTCTTTAGTCACTAAAATCATTCTCACATCTTGGGAACCTCGGTGGATAAAAGGAAGCTGGTGTAGTTTGAGGAATTATTTGGGTGGAAGTGGGTAGTGCCCTGCAACTTTCATACAATGTCCAAAGATCAAAATTTCCACGTATCAGGCAGATGGGAAACTCTGAGGGTCTAATGAGTGACAGTATCCACTCTGACCATTTGGGCAGAGAGTTGGAATCAGAATCATGTACCCAGATGCCTCTGCTCTCAACTGGACAGTCCTTGGGTCATTTTTGCTCCTTTGAGCATTCTGTAATCATCCCAATCTTTGAAAAGGTATTGGTGGGATGCGAATCACATTACAAATTCTTTCCCTTCTAATCATAAGTGATATAGTGATTTCATATATTTTGGCTTAAATGTAGGTTAAAAAACATTTTTTATCATCGACCTGATTTTGACCAGAGATAAGTGATTGAACAGATTCAGATAACAGAATATTTTACCATACAACAGAGTCCAATAGCTTTCTTTAACTAAATACCAGTGACCCTACCCCTACCCCCTCAGTGAGCCTAGTCACCTAAGCCTGTACCTCAATGAAAGGTATGGAGGCATGACTCGGTCCCACAGGTATCTTTAACATAACATAAGAATGAAGAGGATTAAATTCTTGAGTTATAAGTTTTAAAAATTGTGATTTATAAATCGACCTCTGTCATGTTCTTTTAGAAAAGCCTGAGAATCTCCTGGCATGGAATTTTGTAGGTAAACCTTATCTGTCATCTTGCAGACACCAAGAAGAAGGCACAGGTTGGAGAGAGGCAGCTGAATTTTTTTCTTTGTGCTGTCAAATAGAACCCTGGGCAACTACATGTCAGTTTGGGAGTGGTAGGTGTATCTTTAGGATGATACATGGGAATCTTTTAGGATATTTAAGAGTGGACACAAACCATTTTGTGGGTGTTGATGAATGTCAGCTCCAAGAAGAGCTTCTTGTGGTCAGACTCTAGATGTGGGTAACCTGTGGTAATCTTCCACATCAGTTTGTACAGGCCTGAAATAGTTTTTGTGAGGTTGACAGAATGTACTTAATGCTCTTTTATGTCATGTACGTGGGTGAAAGAATGCTTAATTCAGTAATCTCAGAGCTTGCCAAAGAATTGGGTTAGAAGATAGTGTTTAAAGAAAGCTTTGTCATAGATAAAATGTTTCATTCTTTGTGTGCAGATGAGGCATCTCTGAACTTGAGAACTGTTGACGTAAGTCAGCTGTGGGTTTGGGTGGGTGTAAATAAAGTGTTATGTAAGCAGGGGGACCTGAGTTTGGATCCCCAGGATCTGCATGAAAAGCTAGGTGTGGTGGCATGCACCGTCAACCCTGTGCTGGAGAGGAGGACCCCTCGGGTTTGTTGGCCAGTCATAACATTTGAGTCAACTGTGGCCATGGCAGGTGTAGCGTGGTGGCAGGCAAGTGTGCAGATCACAGACACTGGCAGATGGGTGTACAGAACTATGTGGGGCCGAGGGGTGGGGCATGTAGTGCAGCTTGGACAGCCCACCCACTTAGCCCAATGGGACATTCTTTTTTTCTTTTTTTCTTTTGGTTTTTCGAGACAGGGTTTCTTTGTGTAGCTTTGCGCCTTTCCTGGAACTCACTCTGTAGTCCAGGCTGGCCTCGAACTCACAGAGATCTGCCTAGTTCTGCCTCCCGAGTGCTGGGATTAAAGGCGTGCACTACTACAACCCAGCCCAGTGGGACATTTTTCTAGTCTCCGTTAAGGCTTAGCAAGTGTCTTAATACCCTTGTATGCAGTTTGCAGAAAGGAATCATTTGCAAAGAGGCTTCATTCCAGGTCTCTCAGAATATAGTGAGGCACAGCCATTTCCATAAAAGCCACTATCATAAAAGTGATCCAAGTCCTTTATAGTAGCCTTAATTGACAGAGCTGAGACTTGAACGCAGGCAGTCTGGCTATAAGAGTGTATATTCCTTATTTATTGCAGTAGACTCAGAATTTTCTTCATAGCTTTCAGTAGCAAGTGTCAGGGGGCCAATTTAAAATCAATCATCTTTGTGGTACCAAGGAAGGGAAGCCTTCTCTTAAGTGAGGCTGACCAAAGCTTGCATCCTGGATGTCGCAAAAGACTCATTTGGGGTTAAGTGCCAAAATGACTTAGGACTTTCTACCTCTAAAGGACTTGGGCTTGTTTATCTTTCTTGTTTTTGACACAGGGTCTTACTTTGTAGTCCAGGCTGTCCTCAAACTCATGATAATCTCCTGCCTCAGCCTTCTGAGTGATGAATTGGAGGTATGGGTCACCCCGTGCCCAACCTGACTGTGTGCGCGTGTGTAGGTAAAATGTGTGCCTCCTCACGTGTGTAGACATGCATGAAGGTGTCACAAGGAGTTTCCCTTGATTTCTAGTCGTCTTTACTTGAGTCAGGCCTCCAAATTGAATGAACCCAGAGCTTCCTGATGAGAGTTGGTCTAGCCAAATTCTCCAGAAATGCCTTGACTCTTTCTGAGCTTGGCAGTCACAGGCTGGCCCCCACATCCAGTCATTTATTCGGATGCTTGGATCGGAACTCTGCTCTTCACACTTGGATGGTGAGCGCTCTATCCATTAGACCATCTCATCTCCCAGCCTTGACAGCCTTTCTTACAGTCAGGGGCTCATTTAGCCCTGGCTAGCCTGATATTCTGTAGTGAAGTATGTATGACCTTGAACTTGTATGATTGATCCTCCCGCATGCACCTACAGAGCTGGGACTACAGGTGTGCACCATCGTGTCTAGCTTGTGTAGTCCTGGGAGATAGAATAGAAATCATGGCTCTGCCTGCCAGGCAAGCACTACAGATGGAGTCCATCCTTGGTCCTGGACATGCATTATTTCTGTGTGTTGTACAAGGGTGGTTGGGGGTCAGTGTGGTGGGATTGTGTTGCCCAAAATATTGTGCACCCTACCAAAACTTATCTGGGGTCAGAGACAGAACAGCCACTAGATACAAAGGCTAGAAAATGGTGGCACTCACACCTTTAACCCTAGCATTCCAGAGGTAGAAATCCCTCTGGATCTCTGAGTTCAATGCCACATTGGAAACAGCCAGGCATGGTGACTTTAATCCCAAGAAGTGATCCTTTAATCCCAGGCAGTGATGGCAGAAAGCAGAAAGATATATAAGGTGTGAAGACCAGAAACTAGCAGCATTTGGCTGGTTAAGCTTTCAGGCTTTTGAGCAGCAGTTCAGCTGAGATTGATGCTGGATGAGGACTCAGAGGCTTCCAGTCTGAGGAAACAGGAGCAGCTGAGGAACTAACTGGCAAGGTGAGGTAGCCTGGCTTGTTCTGCTTCTCTGATCTTCCAGCATTCACCCCAATAACTGGCCTCAGGTTTGATTTCATTTAATTAATAAGACCATCTAAGATTCCTGCTTCAGGTCAGTGTGGGCATCATTTCACAGGAGTAGTTCACCTTGTTTTGTGAGATGGAATCTTTCCCGAGGACCTAGGGCTGCTTCATTAAAACTAAATGGGCTCAACAGCAAACTCCAGGGAGCCTCTGGTCACCTCCTCCTCAGCAGTGAGATTACTAACACATGCTGCCATGCTTGTTTTTTTTTTTTTCCCATGGGTGAACTTCTCTTCAGCTTGGCATTATTTATGTGTGGTTGGTTCTGTATGCACTTGAGTACTGTTTCAGTCAGAAGTTTATATGAGCGAGTTCTCTCCATCATATGGGTTCCATGGATCACACTCAGGCCATGAGGCTTGGCAATAAACCCCTTTAACTCAAGATTTTCTAAAATGTTTTTTTTTTCTAAAGCTTTCAGACATGTATTTATTATATGATGAGCATTTCCCTCCTTGTGACCCCCTTTTTAGGGGTTTTTAATTTTTTGAGACAGGGTCTCTGTGTAGTCCTGAAACTCTGTGTAGACCAGCTGACTTTCTCCTCCAGCCTCTGACTCTTGAGTGCTGGATTTAAAGGCATGTGTCACCATGCTTGGCTAAGTGTATTTTCTTATTGGAAGAGATTTAGCAAAGTGATATGAAGGACAGTTTATAGGAGGACTCAGTATTTTTCGAGTAATGCTTAAATATTCTTGCACCTGGAAAGAGAAAGAATTTAGTCTTTAGGACCAAAGCTATAGTTTGGGGACCCCAGTTTCTTCTAATTTTGTCCCTTCCACATTGTGTTTGGTACTTAGAGGGTGTGCAGCCTTGGGAAGGAATTGGTTCCTTGCCAATTCTTTTCCCAGAGGCATTGAATGGGCACAGAAAGTTGGTCTTTCGTGACCCAGCCAGGCATCGTGGGAAGTTGCCGCTGCCTGGTAGACATTTGACTAGCTTGTCTTCTGAATCCAGTCTGCTCTCACTTGGTCAGAACAAAGAGAGAGAGAGAGAGAGAGAGAGGAGGGGGCAGCAGTTATGTATTCTTTACTAGTCCAAGAAATAGAACATTACTGGTAACTTTAAATGTCCCCTTTCTACCCCTGTTCCAGCTAGCCACTGCCCTATGTCTTATAATCTTGATTTTTCCATAAAATTTTGTCAGATGTTACTCATCTTTACAATAATTTTGTGTGGTTTTTAACTTTTGTGTAACTAGCCAGGTTCTTTAGGAAGAAAAATAGATTTTGCCAACAAAAGACAGGTGAGCATTGTATTGGTTGCTGTGAGAAAACAACATGACGGAGGTATCTCATGGAAGGGTTTATTTTAGCTAATGTTTCTATTGAGATTGGAGTCTATGGCGGGGAGGAGGCATGGCAGTAGGCTGCAGGCGTGGTGGAAGCGTGAAGCTGAGAACTCACATCCTCAGCCACAGGCATACTCAGAGAGTAAACTGGAAGTAGGTGAGCATTTCGACTTGTGATGCCTGCTCCCCACCCCCAGCACACACGTGTGTTCTGCGACATACTTCTTTCCTCCAGCAAGGCTGTGTCACCTAAATCTTCCAAAACCACACCCCCACGTTTGGAGGGGTTATGATGGAGGATAACTAGAGGGAATCAGTTTTCTCTCCTCTGTGGATCCCAGGCATCTAACTCAGGTTGTCAGGCTCTCAGTGGCAAGTGCTTTTAGTGGTTGAGCCATCTTGCCAGTCCTTGTCTTTTTGAGACAGGGTTTTGTTTGCTGTGTAACCTTAGGTGCCTAGAACTCACTGTGTATACTAGGCTGACTTTGAACTTATGGCAATCCTTCCTGACAAGTATTAATTGGGGTTATAGGCGTATATCACTATATATGGCCTTTGTAATTCAATTGCGGTAATTACTGGCTTTAATTTTCTGCCCATTGACAGTCATTGCCATGGCATTTTGTTGTTGAAGCACTGGGAGAGAGTGGTAGGCTGGTGCAGGGCCTGGCATCCATCACATCCCAGCTCAATGAGTTCTTAGTGGAATCACATGTTATTCAAGCAATAAGACCTACAACTGCAATCAGCCCCAGACAGTATAGGCTCCCTCTGACTGCCACATCCTTCTGAAATTACTCCCGTTATTCGGAACCCAGTTCTTCTCTGAGTGCTGAGTGACTCTGCGGTGTTTTAGGTGACTGTATTAAAAAGGTAGTTGTGGGGTGCCTTCCAGAGATTCTGTGTTTCTCGAGCTCCTTTTGGAGAGTGTCCCCTACACACTGCCTTCCCTAGTTCCAAAGAAAGAGGCATTTTCTTTTCATTTTAGGAATATTCACAATGGGTCCTGCATGGTGCCCATTTGCAGCTGGCCGTGTGGTGGTATACTCAACAATCTACTAGTTGCTTCCATGAATGTGGGCAGCCTTAAAACCCCAAACAACTGAACTAACGAAATTTTCTTGGAAGTATGAACTTTGGAAGGATGAGCCACTTGGCTTAAGCTCTGTAGATTTGAAGTTTAAAAAAATTGCCAGGAAGGTGATACACACCCTCTAATCCTGACACATGAGAGGCCAGTCTGTGTTAGAGATACCCCATCTCTATCTAGCATCCCCCCAAGTGTGGAGGAGGGGAGGGGGGAAGGAGGGAGGGAAGAGAGAGGGAGAGCACCTGCAAGCAATCTTTGGACTCCTTGGGGAAGTTGGATCAACTGTGTTTTAATTCATGTAACATGCTGGCATTAGCTTTTAATGAGTACTTTTTATTCTAAGTTACCTGACTAGGGGAGGTGCAGGGACAGTTCTTGGAATGACCTGTCTTGTGACAAGGTGCTCTGTTCTCCTGTACTTTCTTTCTTCATTGGCAGGTTCTGATGGTGGTGGGTCTTTGTGGTGGGTGGAGGTTGAGAAGACGGGTCATGTGTTGTGTCAGGGCAGTGGACATGTTGCCTGTCATCCTTCAGAGGGAGGCCACAATGTCTGAAATAGTTGGGAAGTGTGCTGCACTTGGACCCTTCTGTCAGTTGCGTACTGGAGTGGGTGCTGGAAGTCTTCCACAGGGTTATTTTAAGCTTGGTTCAGATCAAGCCAAGGAACTCTCTCAAGGGACAGACGCAGGGCTCCTTCCCTTGCTTCTGCATCTTGTGCCAGGCCTTTGTCTTATGCTTGGCTGGCACAGCCTCCCATTCCTTTGTCATTGCCCTATTGTGTGACATGCACCTTCTTTGAGGGCTCTGCCATGCTGCCTTGAAGTTCTTTGTTTTCTCTGGAGGGCCCTCCCCACACTTCAAGTATGCACCAAGTCCCTCAGTTGAAGTCACTGGTCTTGGGTCTGGGAGTGACCTTTGTCAAGCCGCTTTGAATGCCACACACACCCTTTCCATTTTGGGTGCTTGAAGTTTCTCTGTGTATGCTGGGTGCCTCGAATACTTGCCGTGTGCCCCCCATGTGCCTTCTCTGTTCCTTCCCTGTTCTTCTCTTTAGGACTGGGCCAGTGGCCGGGGTGTAAAATCCTCAGTGATAGTGTACTCAGCCCATATGTGTGAGGCTCGGCTGTGGGATGTCGTTCTGTATGCTGCTGTGTATATATGTGCTGCTCTGATTTGGTTAATAAATAAAACCCTGATTGGCCAGTAGCCAGGTAAGGCAGGAAGTAGGTGGGGAAAACAGAGAGGAGAATTCTGGGGAGAGGAAGAGCTGAGTCAAGAGTCGCCAGCCAAACACAGTGGAAGCAAGATGGCAAGGCAGAACTGAGAAGAGGTACCCAGCCATGTGGCTAAATAAACATAGATAAGAATTATGGGTTAATTTAAGTGTAAAAGTTAGTCAGTAATAAGCCTGAACTAATGGCCAAGCAGTTATAATTAACATAAGCCTCTGTCTGTTTACTTGGGGGATGCAAGTGGGAGAGATTTTTGTTCCAACCGTTGGCCAGGTGGGACACAGGAAAACTTCTGGCTCTGGGTTCACCCCAACACTGCCAGTATTAACACACATGGCAGTCATCTAGCCAGCCATTTATTCTTAGTCATTCTCATTGTTTGAGCTCCTTTGAACAAGATGCTATCTGGGATATGTGACAATAGCTCTTTAGGAGGGTCTTGGTAGCCCAGGCGGGCCTACAATCTCTTCCATAGCCAAGGATGACCTTGAACTTATCTTCTGTCTCTGTCCACTCAGTGTTGGGGCTCCTGCGTGCACCACCACACTAGGTGTTACACCCCAGTGTGATAGTACCCAGGGACGTGTGTGTGCTGAGCAAACATTCTGCCAACTGAATTTGATCCCCCCAACCTGTCAGCCTCATTCTTCATCTCTTCCTCGATACTGTCTCTCCCTGGCCTTGAACTCATGATGATCCACCTGCCTCAGCCTTGTCTTTGGATAGGAGCTCTGTTTTGTTAGAGTAAAATTGACTTTTCCTAGGGTTTTCGCGCATTCATACGTGCACCATGAAGGTACAGTATTGAATTAAGTCTCAGTCTGTCTGCTTTGTCTTTTTGCCCCTTCCTCTCCTTCCCCAACTAATTCTTCCTCTTCTCTCCTCACTGTGTGGCACACGTGTGTGCACGTGAGTGCGTGTACACGGAGTCAGAAAGGAGTTGTTATGGAGGGAGGCAGTGCTGGAGGGAGGGAGGGAGTTGGGCTTGCTATAATGGGCCTAGAACTTGTTTCTGGGATATAAAGCTTTCTGAAATTAGGAACTGCCGCCAATGTATACCTGTGGATTGCTCCTTTCGGACACTAGGCCGTGGATGTGTTCAGTTGCAAAGAGTAGTAGCAACAGCAACAGAAGCCTTAATTCAGCTCTGGTAACAGTTGTACAACATTAAGAATGTACTAAAAGTCACTGGGTGGTGTGTCATGAAATGGAAATTGTATGGTGTGTGAATTATGCCAGCGAAGCCCTCACATACATCTCCTCTCTGGAGGCGAGGACCTTCATGAGGATCTTAGGACAGAGAGCAGGAAGAATCCCTGAAGCATAGTGCTGTGGTGTGTTAGGTACTCAGCTAACGGATGTCCTTGTTCTCGGGGAAACATTTCCATCCATGTTGTTTTCAATATGTTGGAGCCTTTCTTCATCACTGTATATCCAAAGTACTGCCCACCATGTGGTTTGCTACTAGTAATACTTGTTGAATAAATGCAATTCCTTCAAAATTTGTATGTGTACATGTGCGTATATGTGCTGTGGTGAAGTGTGTCTGAGGACACCTTGTGGGGATCAGTTCTTTTCTCCCACCATTTTGGTCCTAAGGATCCTCAGGTCTCCCTGCTGGTTAAGCCTGATGGCAAGTACCTTTACCTACTGAGCTATCTCAGGTGCCCATAGCTACAGATCTTAGGGTCTTTGCAGCCCGGGTAGCCTCCATGTTGTCTTCTTGCCTTAATCCTCCAACAGCGGTGGTTATAGACATATGCCACCATAGCTGGCTTGGACCTGTGTTAAATTAAAATATAATTTAATCATTTACTCCATCCCTCTCTCACTTCTAATCTCTCATCACCCCCTCAAATTCATGGCCTCTTTATTATTGTCACACACACATGCACACAAATACACAGTCAGGATTGGTGGTGTACTCAGGAGGCAGAGGCAGGTGGATCTCTGAGTTCTAGTTGAGGCCAGCTTGGTCTATGTAGTGAGTTATAGGACAGCCAGGCTGCATAGAGACATCCTGTCTCCTTTTTAAATAAAAAAGGAGAAAACAAGAATGAGTGAATATATAAATATAATCCACTGATTCTATTTTAGTGTTGTTTGTATGTATTTGCTTTTGGGACTGACGCCTTGGTATTGGATAAACAGTTGGAGAAGATTTAATTCTCCCTCTTCCATCAGTCATTATCAGCCTGTAACTCTTCATCTATGTGTGAGGCTCCAAAAGCTTTCCCCATCTGTGTTAGTCGACTGGAGATCTCACTGTTCAGGTCCTGTTCAGGTAGCTATATTGTTGAGATTTCGTGGGTGTGTGGCTTCCTTGCCATGTTGGAAGGCATAATCTTACAGCCGACTTACTTCTGCTCCTTTGGCTTTTAGCTGTCTTCCCTCTCCTGAGAGGTTCCCTGAGTCTCAGGTGGAGGGGTTGTGTTGTCGATGTATCAACTGGGGCTGGGTAGGCCACACGGACCTGTGTTTTTAGCCAGCCTACAGTAGTAGGATTGAGTGACATGGAGATTTCCACAGCCTGTGGTTGGTGCTTCCCTTGAGGATAGGAAGACTCCAGCTGGGGAGGCAACCGGTCTACACAAATTCGAGGGGAGAGCGGGGCCAAAATATTTACTTCTCAGGCGTTGTCCTAGTAATATTCTTGGATACACTACTTTGTCTGTCTGTCTGTCTATCTGTTCATACTTCTCAGGCATTTTCCTTGTAAAATCCTCAGCCATTTTACTTGTTCTGTCTGTCTATAAATATGTCTGTATTTCTCAGGCGTTTCCCCCACTGCTAATATTAGATATCTATCTACCTGCCTGCCCATCCATCCTAGTGTGCAGGTATGTGCCCTAGCTTGAGTGGAGGTAAGTGGACAGTTTGCTGGAGTCTGTCCTCTACCCCGTGGGTCCCAGGGTCTCAGGTGGTCGGGTTTCGCAGCAGGCACCTTTCCCCACTGAGCCATCCTGCCTGCCTGCTTTTGTGTTTTTGAAAGAACTTCCTGCCTGCGAATATGTGGCTGTTAGTTAGTGGTTCAGATCCCTGGTCAGCAGAGGACTTCATTTTTGTTGAAAATGTTCAGTTCTTAGAAATGTGTAGGTTTAACCCAGTCCTTTGTCTGCCAGTCCTATGTAATGGTTCCTAAATATAAGAAACTGTTTTTCTCTGAAGTATGTTTTAAAATGCACATCCTTTCCACTAATAACACCAAATTAACCTTTACAACCGTGTCACTGGGTATCATCTGATTATCAAGGCTCAGGCAAAGAAACGTGTGTGTGTGTGTGTGTGTGTGTGTGTGTGTTACAGTGTAGAGACAGGGTCTTTATAACGTAACCTTATTTTAAACCCTTGATCCTTCCACCTTGGCCTCCTGAGTGTTGGGATAATAGGTGTGGACTATCATGCCTACCTATGTGGTGTGTTTTTTGTTTGTTTGTTTGTTTGAGACAGGGTCTAACTGTAGCCCTAACCAGCCTGGAATTTGTTTTGTAGATCAGACTAGCCTCACTTTCAGAGATCTACCTGCTTCTGTCTCCCTATTAAGTGTTGTGATTAAAGGATTAAAGTCATGTGCCAGCTGGAATGGTTTCTTTTCCCTCTGATTACCCAGGGAATGGTTGAGCCTTCTCCAGTCTTCCTGCACTGCTTGATGAATACCTTTTTTTTTGGGGGGGGGCAGGGTTGGGTGGGTGGATTTGGGGCTTTTTTTCAAGACAGTGTCTTACGATTTAGCTCTGGCTGTCCTGGAACTCACTATGTAGACCAGGCTGACCTCCAACTCACAGAGATCCACCTGCCTCTGCCTCCCAAGTGCTGGGATTCAGGCGTGCAGCACTATGCTTGGTGAACACTTGTTCCTGTTTTATTGTCTTTGTTGGGACCTTGGTGCCCAGGCTGTGGCTTACCTCCAGTGCTTCTTTTTTTGCGTTCCATCTGTCTCCTCATTGTAATCTTAGCCATTCTTCTTGTATTTTTGCCTGTGATATCTCTAAGAGTTGCTTTTTATAATCTACAGGCATTAAGTAATCAACAGAGTCCCGTTGTAAGAACCAATATTAAAACACTGTTACACCTCTTTTCAACTTTGGCTGCCATGTCATGGATGATGAGCCAAAAGGCTAAGTGGTCAAGACTGTTTTAACTTCTCCCAAGGTTTGGGAGACGGATCTCATAGAGCCCAGGTTGACCTAGAACTTGCTGTGCCAACACCCATCTTGGAAGCCTTCTTGAGTGGTTTTTTTCCCCCTCTTCTCTTTTAAACAGAAGTCGGTGACACAGCAAAGCAGTACCTAGAAAAAGGTCTTTTGGTTCCAGATCATGTGATCACACGCCTAATGGTGTCAGAACTGGAGACCCGGAGCTCCGAACACTGGCTGCTAGATGGTAAGTGGGTCATGGGCAGGCTGGGCTTTTAGCACCTGTGATTGTTCTCGTAGATTTTACAGCTGCCCCTCTCCAAGACCTGAGGGAAGTCCGCAGCCATTGCCTTAGTTCCAAGGTGTCTGAGGTTACACTGGGTGTACCATCTTAAATTAAGAGGTGTTTTCATTCACCGGGGTTGTCTAGAAAGCCTAGATTATAAAAATGGTAGCCTTAGCCAAATCTCTGTGTGTGTGTGTGTGTGTGGGGGGGGGTGGTACCTCTTATCTCTGCCCTTGGAAGGCTGAGGCAGGGGATTTACAGCAAGTTGTAAGCCAGCCTGGGCTATCATGGTGAATAGGGCCTTTGTGGGGCAGTGAGGTACAGTGTGTTCTTAGGATCCAGCCATTGTTGGGAAATATTAGTTAAAAGATATGTTCTATTCTTTTATGCTGTGGAATGTTTGCTTAAGGATGCATAGATGTGTTGCATTTGTTTAACTATGTAAAGCTGTTGTTACCTTGCCTGCCTAAAACACCTGATTGACCTCATAAAGAGCTGAACGGCCATCATCAGTAGGCAGGGCTGCCAGGCAGAGAGAATAAATAGGAGAAGAATGAGAGAGAGGGAGGGGAGGAGCGAGGACACCAGGGGCCAGCCAACACAGCCAGCTATGGAATAAAGTAAAGAAAGGAAAGTATATAGAATGGAGAAAGGTAAAAGCCTAGAGGCAAAAGATAGACAGGCTCATTTAAGTTAAGAAAAGCTGGCTAGAAACAAGGCCGGGCATTCATAAGTAGTAACTCTCCATGTATTATCTGGGAGCTGGGTGTCGGGCCCCTAACGAGCAAAGAGTAAAATAACCAACTACATTCCATTCTGAATTTCTGCCCAGGGATGTGTCTTCAAGGATGTTTATTTGACCTCCTTTTTGGTAAATAGTTTAAGACACTTTTTTTAAGGTGCTATTAGCTGTCTCAGGAAAGGGGTAAGCTGTGTAAAGAAATGTTAAAAAAAAAAAAAAAAGCTATAAATACTGTAAGAGAAAACATAAGTTTTATGGTTCTCCGAGGACAAGGGAGAACATTGTTTTCCTGATGAAAGAAAGGGTTAGGTTAATTTTTTAGAGGTGATTGGTGGTCTGCTCAGTGGTTAAAAGAACATTTGCTGTTCTTACAGGGAACCTGGGTTTCCTTACCAGCACACACATGGTAGCTCCAATTCTGGGGGATCCAGGAACTTCTGGCCTCCTGGGGCACCAGGCATGTACACGGCACACATGCGAACATGCAGGCAAACATTCACACATAAAATGTAGTTGAGAAGATGGATGTTCCCCAGGTAGAAAATGTGGTTTAGAAAATAGGGATTTGAGTGGGAGGGTGGGTACAGAGCAAGTGGGGCATGACTCAGCCTAGCATTTTCTGAGCTTTGAAGAAAAAGAAAGGCAAAAAATCCTTTGGATTTTGTGTCTTGTTATTCAAATTGTACGTCACTGTGATCAAATAACCAAGAAAAGCATCTTAGTATTAGGAGAGTACTTAAAATATCTTTATTGCTACTTATTACTTACATGAGTTTCATCATGAAGTTTTGTACATAAATGTTTTTTTTATATTTGCTCTTCATCTGTTGTCTCACTCCAGCTGAGCTCACCTTTCCCCAACTAGTTCCCATTCTATTTTTCTGTTTCATTTTTTAGTTTTTTATGTGTGCCCCGGTGAGTTTAATTAAAGAGCGTGGGTGAGGGCTTATTTACAGGAGACCAGGCGACTTCCCAGCTGCTGTGCCACTGAAGAAAATGTCTTTTTCTCCTGGAGCAGCCCCACTAAATTGCCTGTGAGTCTTCGGGGAGTGGCAGAGCCTTGTGAACCTTTCCAGGACAGAATGCCAGTGGGCCCAGTTTTAGGCAGGTCTTGTGTAAGTAATCACAACTGCCATTCGTTAGAAGATGGCATTCCACACCTCTTCTCACCCTGTTTTAATTAGTGTTCCTATTGCTGTGATTAAAAACCATGACCAAGAGTGATTTGCTTACACTTCTCACATCGCAGTTCATCATAGAAGGAAGTTAGGGTAGGAACCTGGAGGCAGGAGCTAATGTAGAGGCTATGGATTTACTTGCATATTCCATATTACATATTCAGCCTGTTTTCTTTCTACACAGAGACAGGGTTTCTCTGTGTAGCTTTGCACCTTTCCTGGAACTCACTTGGTAGCCCAGGGTGGCCTCGAACACACAGAGATCCGCCTGGCTCTGCCTCCCGAGTGCTGGGATTAAAGGCATGCGCCACCAGTGCCCGACCAGCCTCTTTTCTTGTAGCACCCAGGACCATTGTCCCCGGCCAGGAGTGGCCCCACTCACAATGGACCTGGCCCTCTCACATCAATCACTAATTAAGAAAATGACCCACAGGCCTGCCGACAGCCCGTATGGAGACAGTGTCTCAATTGAGGTTCCTTCCTATCAGATACTGGCTTGTGTCAAGTTGACACAAAAGTAGCCAGCACACACTGGAGTTCTGTGGTGTTTTCTAAGCCTCGGTGGATGTGGTCATGGGTGTGGAGAGGTTGGTAACACAGATGCCCTGTTTAGGAATGAATTCTAAATAGTCACGTATGTTTGAACAGTTAACGGCTTCTACTTGAACTGCCGCCCATGGCAAACAGAAGCCTCTTTGAGCAAACCTGATGGCACCACTAACCTGTGGTCGTCAACGTAAATACTTAGAAGAAGTCAGTTTGACAGACAAGACCCATCATCATGTCCACTTAGCGGAACAGCAGCAGTTGTGTTCTCACTAGGCTTTTGAACAAGTTTACAGTACCAGAGGTGAATTCCTTCCTGTGGGTTGAACCTCAGATCCAATCAGAAAGCAGTTGGTTATTATCCCCCAAAGCAGGGCTACCACTATTGCATCTGTTGGTTGGCATAGTTCGCCTGGCAAGTCCCGTGCAGGGTTCACAGCTGAGTGACACTTCACACCCAGCAGTGGCACTATGTAGGTGTACACTATTGTACTCGTTTCCCAAATACTTTGGTGTGTGTGTGTGTGTGTGTGTGTGTGTGTGTGTGTGTGTATGTGTATGTGTATGTATTTGGGATGAGCTTTAGATTTGCTGATACCTGCCAGTAATTCCTTTTAAAGTTCTTTAATCATAAGGGCTCATGCCTTGTGGAATAAAATTTGTGTACTTTTAGGGGTCATTATCTCTATTAAATTTCCCTCGAGAGGTGGCTAATGGGTATCGGGGCCAGACTGCTCCTCTTGAATCTTAACTCTTCTCCTCCTTCCAGACAGTGTGTGTGTAACCTTGGGCAGGTCACCATGCTCTTCTGTGCGCTTGATTCATTGTGGACGATGGATTAGGAAAGAGATTAAGGATGAAATAAGATGACTGGATGTAAAAATGCTTAGAAGTGTAACATTTGAGTCAATGCCATGAGGGTTTATGTGTTTGGCATGGCTAGTGTACAGGGCCTGGGTTTTTTGTTTTTTGTAGGTTATTACATGAAGTATGAAGTTCAAAAATAGCTTTAAGCACGCCTTTAATCCCAGCACTGGGAGGCAGAGGCAGATGGATCTCAAGGAGGTCAGAAACCTGTGAAGAATAAAAAAAATAACAGAAAACAGGCTTTAAAGATTTAGCCTTCTTACGTCTCTTTTCCTGCTTGCTTTTGTCTTAGCTGTTCTCTCAGAGACTAGCTAGTCCTCTTCCATCACCACCAGCCTGTTTTAGTGAAGTGCGTCAGTCTCCCAACTGCTTCAGTTTTCATCTTCTGAAAACCCATCTGGTCATTTTTGGTTTTGATTTTTCTTCAAAGCTCTGGAATCTGTCCATTTGGCACCATGCAGGTATCAGGGCTGCCTGGTCCCCATGTTCTGTGCTCTACTTCAGACCCCTTATGTTGGCAGGGCACATGCTTGTGCTTAGCAGAGGATGTGCTTGTTGAGTGTGCTAAAGGTGATTGGATGTGTACAGGCCTGTCTTAGAAGGAATTCTGGATGACAGATGAGTCATCGTCTTGGTCCATATGGCTTTGGAAAAGCGTTCTGCTAACCGTGGGTGGAAATCAGCACAGTGGATACAAGCCAAGGGAACACTAAGTCGGGTGGGGGATGGTGTGTGTTCCTTCTGGCCAGCGCCATCCTTGTTAAAATGTTCGGTGTTATCTACCTTCATGGTGCTTGGGAAAGAAACACCCGGTTTTGTTTTTGAAGTAGAGTCTCACTGTGTAGCTCAGATGACTTCAAACTCCTGATAATCCTCTCTGTAGCCTCCCAAATGCAGGGATTAAAGATGGGAGCTACCATGGTTGGTTTTCAAAAGATTTTTATTTGGTGCATTGGTCAGCTTGCATTGTTATGACAATGGTTAAGATGAGTCATGGGTGAACAAAAAGTTTTATTTAGTTTGAAGTTGTGTGTGTGTGGTGG
Organism: Peromyscus leucopus; assembly: GCF_004664715.2. Taxonomy (NCBI): domain Eukaryota; kingdom Metazoa; phylum Chordata; class Mammalia; order Rodentia; family Cricetidae; genus Peromyscus; species Peromyscus leucopus. Next base: position 104,465,668 of record NC_051064.1, read on the forward strand.
GGGGGTGGGTGTATTAGCTACATGAGATACCATGACCAAAAGTAGTTTATGGAAGGAAGAGTTAAATTTTTGCTAGGGCTCCAGAGTGAGTCCATAATGGCAGGGAAGACCCGGCATCAGGCAGCTGGAGCAGGAAGAGGCAGAGGGGTCATAACCTTCAGCAGCAGACACAAACAAAGCAAGATAACAAAATGGAAGTGTGGCAAGGTGAGAGAGAGAGAGAGAGTGTGTGATGGCGCACACGTGCCATCTCCCCAAACAGCAACACCAACTGGGACTAAGAATTTGAATGCCTGAGGTGCGGGGAACATTTCTTATTCAAGCCACAAGATCAAAAAGCATAGTGAGGCCCCCCTCAACTGCATCCTGTCAGAATCGATTGCATCTCAGTAAGGGTACACACACAAGGAGAAGAGGTTTCATGATGCAATTCAGGAAGCCAGAGTTGGTAGGGTGCCACTCTCCTTGATGTGTTGTACAAGTCTCATGGTAATCAACCGGAGTCCTCAAGAACCGTGGTGATCACTTCCAAGTAAGATACACACACCTCTCCCCTCCCCATGTCTTCCCGTTCATCTGTACCTCTAAACAAGTCCCATCATCTCACACGTTGTCTCACTGGTTACTAAGTCTCAGGACATGGACCTTTGGGGAAGGTGCAAAACTCATCCAAATCCTAGCATTAGTTTTCATGGGAAGCAAGCACTCTTGCAATTAAATCATTTTAAGCCTTTTAATTCAAGATAAATACAACTCTCTCTTTTTTTTTTTTTTTCTCGAGACAGGGTTTCTCTGTGTAGCTTTGTGCTTTTCCTGGATCTCACTCTGTAGACCAGGCTGGCCTCAAACTCACAGAGATCCGCCTGCCTCTGCCTCCCGAGTGCTGGGATTAAAGGTGTGCGCCACCGCCCCCCAGCTCTGGGGTTTCTTAAACATTTTTCACTGACATTTTCTTAAGATTTTATATCACCTTTGGCATATAAGTTTATAAAATAGGTATGCAAAGCTCATCAAGTTAAGGTGCTTGATACCAACCAAGGCTAACTATTTGAGTTTGACCCCTTGGACCTAAGGGTGGAGGAACAGAACTAACCCCCTAAGTTGTCCTGACCATTACAGGCATACTCTTTCCTGCTAACCCCACCCCCACCCCCAAATAAATAAATGTAATTTGAAATTCTAAAATAGGTATGCAGACCAAACATTTGCTAGTAATAATCATACATGTTTTGTTTATTTTGGGGGCAGGGTCTGTGTAGCCTTGACTGACCTGGAACTCTTTTAGACCGGCTGGCTGGTCTCTAACTCAGAGAGAACCTCCTGCCTCTGCCTCATGAGTTTGTAGGATTACGGTTCACAGCATTGTAGGATTAACAGTGAACAGCATCATTACCTTTCTTAGGGTGAAAGCACTGCAGTGTGCTGGGTGTGGTGGCACTCGGGCTCCACTCTCGAGTGCATCAAAGTAACCATCTTTCCCCTTCCCGTTTTTGACACAAGGTCTCTGGCAGCTTAGGCTGACCTTATGTAGATAGCTGAGCGAGACTAATTCCGATGCAAATAGCCCTACACCAGACACCTGGGGCATTTCAGGTGTTGGCCTTGAGCGTAGTGGCCTGTGCAGTGCAAAGAGTGCAAGGCAGCGGTGAAGTCACCCCCATAGCTTGCTTCCTTACACAGGTGCTTTTCAGTTCAGAAACTTTCTGTTGCCAGATGTTTTTCAACCCCGCAATCAGTTACATATGTGTCGAGACTCATTTTAAGAAGCTGGAATTATATTAAACAGGCTGCGTTTCATTGTGAACAACAGTACGAACTCACCGGTTCATTCTTCTGCCCAGAAGTCAGGCTGTTTTGAAAGCACAGTCTTGCCATGCCTGCTTGTCTTCCTGTCGAGTGATCTCAGACCTAAGACATCCCAGCATGCCTGCCCACCCACTTGGGCCTTGGAAGGAAGTGCATGTGAAGAGAGTGGACCAGCGGTCCTGGGGCTGAGGCTTCTGCCCTTTCTTTGCAGAGTGGGTTTTATTTAGCACATTAAACTGGCTTTGACCTCATCTCCTCTATTTCCCTATTCGAGGCCGACCTCTGAAGAGTGTCATTCCCCACCGGGCAGCAGGTGTCTACTGGGAAGGAACAATACACTCCGTTCCATCACATCTCTTAGTGAGTGCCTGGAGCAGTTTTCCGGGTTGCCCTTGTGATAGTGTGTGATTCTGGATGTGTAATAGACCTATTTAGAAGGTTACTGAGGAGTTGCAGTTGGGTGGAATGGAGAACATCCCCACTTTGAGAGAGTATGAGCGCTTCCAGATTCTGCAGATTTCTAAAGTATGTGGGATACAGGTGTAGCTGATTCTGCACTGAACTGGTGACAGCGAGGGAGGGAGAGAGGAAAACATGTGTTGAGGAGGGACTATGGCTGGTGATATGGCTCCATTGGTGAAAGTGCTTGCCACTCAAAGCCTGATGACCTCAGTGCGGTTCCTGGAACCCACAGTGGATAGAGAGCTGATTGTGAAAAGTTGCCCTCTTACCGCTGCAGATGTGCTGCTATAACATATGTGTGTGAGCACTGGAGTATATGCACACAAGAACACCTGGGCGCACACACAGTGCATAGAAGCATACTTAAGCACTCTGACACAGCAGGGGCGGAAGATGGACATGCTGCCAACCTGTTAGATGAGGTGACATCCATGTTCAGGAGATAAATGGAACTGGCATTACGGAAAGTCATGGGCTTGTGTTTAGAACAGTCTCAGTGTCACATTTCTGGAGGCCCCAGTACAGTGTGTGTGTGTGTGTGTGTGTGTGTGTGTGTGTGTGTGTGTATACACACATACACACAAAGTTTTTCTGTATCTATGGTGAAGAATTTGAGCAGTGGTGCTTAACTGACTATGGCTAAGCCAGCATGGAGGCAGGCACACACTCAGGGTGCAGAGGCAGGCGGCTCTCTCTGAATTAGGTTATACCTAGCAAGTTTCAGGCCATCCAGGGCTACATAGTGAGACCATATATAAAAAAAATATCGGAGTGGGGGATTTAGCTCAGTGGTAGAGCGCTTGCCTAGCAAGCACAAGGCCCTGGGTTTGGTTCTCAGCCCCTGAAAATTAAGAAAAAAAGAAAGGTGTTTTTGTTTTGTGCCACATTCTTTTTTTAACCCTGTTGGTGGTGTCAATCTTTTCTCTCTTGTTCTTCACATGTAGACCTTCCTGTGTCTCCTTCCTGTGGGCTTGATTTTCTTTCCTGAAGGATCAGTGCTGTTTTCTGTTGCTGTGATAAAATGTCACGATTGATGGTCACTTAAGGAAGAAAGGGTTTATTGCAACTTATGGTCCCAAATCGATGGAGCACATCATGGTGAGAGGAAGGCATGGCATGGTGGGGCAGCAGGAGCTGACTGACACACATCACATGCATGTAACAAGAGGGAAGGAGGAGAAGGCTATTCTCAAATTCTACCCCTTCCTAGGAACATACTTCACTGCACCTCCTAAAAAGTTCAATAAACTCCCCCAAAAACTGCCAGTTGGGGACCAACTGTTCAAATTCATGAACCTTTAAGGGACCTTTCTCATGCCAATCACTGTCATCAGACTTTCTTTGTTGGGTTTGGTTGATTTTTGTAACCAGGTAGCCACGATGCTATCACCCAGATGGGTACATCTTTTATTTTGTGTATTAAAGTTGATCAGATAATTGGGGGGGGGGGGCAGTGGGTTTGAGACAGGGTTTCTCTGCAGCACTGGCTGTCCTGATGATACTCACTCTGTATTGAACTTAGAGCTACCTGTCTCTGCATTCTGTGTGCTGGAACTAAAGGTGAATGCTACCACTGCCACCTGGCTTGATCAGATAATTTTTTTGCCAAGTTCCTTTTTCTTTTTTTTTGAGACAGGGTTTCCCTGTGTAGCTTTGCACCTTTCCCTGGATCTCGCTTTGTGCACCAGGCTGGCCTGGAACCACCCAGCTGCCAAGTCCTTCTTTTTAAAAATTTAATTTATTGCCGGGCTGGTGGTGTTGCATGTCTTTAATCCCAGCACTTGGGAGGCAGAGCCAGGTGAATCTCCGAGTTCATGCCAACGTGGTCTACAGAGCAAGATCTAGGACAGGCACCAAAACTACACAGAGAAACCCTGTCTCGAAAAACAAAACAAAACAAAACAAAATGAATTTATCTTTCAAATTTCTGTGTGTGTATGTTTAAGTGTGTGCCATGTCTGAGCATGTGCCTGAGGAGGCCTTCTAATATGGGTACTAGGAACTGAACTCTGGTCTTCTGGAAAAACATCAAGTGCTCTTAGCTGTGGAACTATCTCTTTGGTCCCCAAGATTCTGCTTTCTAACAAGGTCATTAAATATGTTCATATTCTCAAAAGAAATAACTTTATTTCCATTTAAATAGTATGCTGAGGGAAAGCACAGAGCTTCACTAGGGGCGAGAGACTCGTTTTAGTGAGACGAGATACTGGTTTTCTAAATAGCAATAATTGTCGAGTTACATTCAGTGGGGGCATGAAGAGACATCGTGGTGATACCTGATTTGGATTTTTCTCTTTATCTCCTATCCCCCTTTTTGAGATGGACTCTTCTGTATCCTAGGATGGTTCCCAGTTTCCTATAATAGTAGAGGCTGGCCTTGACTCCTGATCCTGCATCTACCCCTTGAGTGCTGGAATAACAGAGGCACATTCCATCATGGTCAATTAATTCATGAGATGCTGGGGAAGTTCACTACCTCTCAACCACATGCTCTTTCCCCCAAGACCTGTCACGTTGCTCAGGCTGCCCCCCACTGCCCTGCCTTAGCCAGCCTTCCAAGTAGCTGATGCAGGTCTGTGTGCACCATGAATTTTTTTTTTTCTTTCTTCTTTCTCTTGGTTTTTAGAGACAAGGTTTCTCTGTTTAGCCCTGGCTGTCTTGGAACTCACTCTGTGGACCAGGCTGACCTAGAATTCACAGAGGTCCACCTGCTTCTGGATCTGTTGGGATTAAAGGTGTATGCACCACCACCACCACCACCACCACGCGAGGCAGCCAAGCTGCTTTTGAATTATTTTTCCTCATTCATAAAAGAGTTCTGGTTTTGGTATAGGTTTTATAAGTATTGATTACAAGCATGGAAATCATTTGTTTGTTTGAGACAGGGTTTCTCTGTAACCGCCCTGATTATCCTGGAACTTGCTTTGTAAACCAAGAGATCTGCCTGCCTCTGCCTCCGCGAATGTTGTTATTAAAGGTGTGCACCAGCATGCACAACCACACTTGGCCCACAAGCATGGAACTCTTAAGGGGTTCTGGACATAAATATGGTTAGATTGTAGGCAGGTGTTACTGTCATTAATTAATATCAATATTATTTGTACTGTGGTTTTTTTTCCCCCTCAGTTTTTGAGACAGTGTCATGTAGCCCAGGCTTTGGATTCCCTAATGTAGCCAAGAATGACTTTAAACACCTCATCTTCTTACTTCCACCTCCTGAGTGCTAGGAATATAGGGCTGTCACCATGTCTGGTTCTTTCTTTGCCAGAATCACGTGGCATCACGTTCATTTGCATATTTGGTTTCTCAGCTTGCTGCCCTGCAGTGTAGGCAGACACTGTGTCTGGGTTACTCTATGAGGCAAAGGCTTCTTTCTGAACGTCATGTCCGTTTCAGAAAAAGACCTCACCTGCAGCCAGTGACTGAGCCCTCGTGGGATGCTCGGCCGGCTATGTTCCTGTACAGAAATGAATAGGCCTGTGGTAAAATCATTTGTCCCTTTGTCTTGAGGCACAGTGGGACCAGTTTTTCCCCGACTTGTCTGTGCACAGAGAACAGAGGGTTCTTAAACAGAGGAGCCTTTATACAGAGGTTTGCAGATGGTAGCTCTTGCCTCCACACAAGGGGCATCCTCCCTCCTTAGGGGAAAAGAGGTTCCGTATTAGAATAACTGGTTTAAGAACAAGGATTTGGGGCTGGGTAGATAGATGGCTCAGTGGTTAAGAGCAGAGCACTTGGGATTCAGTATCCAGCACCCACATGATGGCTCACAACCATCTTTAACTACAGGGTATCCAAGACCTCTTATGGCCTCTGCAGGCACCAGGATGCATGTGCTACACACACAAACATCCTGGCAAACCACTCATGCATGTAAATATAAGTAAAGACTGAGGACTTGGTTATATTGCAAAAACCCTTCCTGGAGGATTTCAGGAGATCTCAAGGCAGACATTCTCCAAAAATTCCTGCCTAACGAGAATTGGCCTTTACTTGACAAAGGTCCCTTTGAAGACTTTTTGAAACAGTGTCTCATAACCAGGCTGGCCTCATGACATACAGCTCTGGTCCTCCTGCTTGGTGTGCTGGTTAGTTTGTTAATGTGACATATAAATGTAGACGTATCTGAGAAGAGGGGATCTCAGTTGAGTAATTGTCTCTCGATGACTATGATGTCGTTGGGGGTATTTCTTGGTGGTTGATTGCTGTGGACAGTCCTATTCTTGAGTAGGTGGTCCTACGAAGTATAAGACAGCTGAATGTGGGCCTGGGAGCAAGCCAGTAAGCAGCATTTCATGGTTCCTGCCTCCATTCCTGCCCTGACTTCCCTCAATGGTCGCCCCCCACCCCCACACACCCCACACACACACACACAGGGTTTTTCTGTATAGCCCTGGCTGTCTTGGAACTCAGAGACTCAACCTGCCTCTGCCTCCTGTGTGCTGGGATTAAAGGTGTGCGCCATCACCGCCCAGCTAATAATGGACTCTTATGGGATATGTAAACCAAGTGATAAACCCCTTCCATCCTAAGTTGCTTTCAAAAGTGAACCAGGACCCTCCCATGTGCCGGGATTCAGGTTTGTACTGTCCCGTCTAGCTCAGTGTTTGAATTTGAAAGCCACCTCTGCCCCAGCATTTGTCTCTCACTTTGCTAAGTTACACTGGTTTATAAGAGATGTGCAGGGCCCCAATCGCACCTCTCTCATATCCCAGTGCCTCAGGGTCCAGAGCAGTGGTTCTCAACCTTCCTAGTGCTCTGGCCCTAATACAGTTCAATTGTGGTGACCCCAACCATAAAATTATCATCGCTACTTCATAACTGTAATTTTGCTACTCTTAGGAATCATAATGTAAATATCTGACATGCAGGATAAGAATGGCTGTTCTAGAGTGTCTCCATGTATCCCAGGACACTCGCAGTGCGCCAGGGCTGAGGGACTCTCGAGTGCTTGGCACAGTAGGCACCGGAAATCCCACAGCTCTTTTGCTGACTTGCCAAGCTGCCGCGTACTCTTTCACTGTCTGTTAATAAGGATGGAATGAGAAGGACTCCAGAGTTAGGAACACGCGCAGGTAAACATGGGAAAGTCACATAAGGGGCAGAGGAGAGGGTCTCTGCAAAACAGGATTCACTGTGGTTCCTAAGGATTCTGGACTGATGCGAACAGTTTGTACTCCCTCACTAGGTAGGACTGGGGAAATTCCCACAGCCATAGTTGGTCCCTGTGGCTCATGATTAAGAGCAGCCTACAGTTGGGGTGGTCAGAGGTAACCATAGACTTGATGGGTAGGGGAGACTTGTCACAAGGTAGGTGCCACAAGGCCGAGATAGATGTCCAGTTCTTTCCACCAGACAGAAGTCTTGTTTTTCCTGAGAATGTGGCAGTAGACCCTGGCTCTGCACCTCTCTGTGGGTCACTCCAAGTTAGAAAAGCTGATGCACCCTGCTCCATTGCCCTCCACTACCCTCCTCCAGCCGGTGGCGTGGTTGGGAAGGCCAGGTCCCCAAGCCCAGGGGCCAGAAGGTATTCAGCCACTCTTCACCGGGGCGCACAAATCCCCGAGGATCCGAGAGACCTGGTGGTGCTGTGGTTAGTGGTGCAGTGTGGTACTTTCAGCTTTCTATCTAGAGTGGCTGCTTCGACTGGGCACGCGCATGGTTTCTTGGTTGGGTTAAGGGGCGAGTGGTGATAGGTGTGGGAGAGCAAGGTAGACAATTCCTGTAAGCTGTGAAGCCGTGAAGCCATGCTGGAGGAGAGAGGTAAGCGAGCACCTGGTTCTTCATTCTACTTCGCTGAGAGACTTAATCGGACACGAGGCAGCTAGCAAGTAATTCTCTCTCCCTTTCCCTGATATTTATTATTTCTGAGTTTGGGCTTATTCTCTAGCCAAACTGGCCTGGAAATCACAGCAGGCCTCCTGCCTCAGTGCCTCCCAAATGTGGACTACAGGGTCAACCTCCCTGCCCAGTTGTAATTCTCTACTCAGGGAAAAATTGTCAATGCTGCCACCTGTTGACCAAATGTCCACGTGCATCCCATCCACTTTCAGCCCCCCTGCCCAGCTGGTGTCTCTGCATCCTGGGCACTTCAGAAGTAAGCCCTACACGGGTCTCATAGGCTCTGTCAGCAACCCAGTTTAGTAGGGTAAGTCCCACACTGAGTTGGCAGTCTCTCTGGGATTACCGTTGTGAATAGTAGGCTGTTCAGTCAGATTAATATTTTCTGTCTGTCTTTCCATCCACTTTCCCCTTCCTCCTTCCCTCTGTCTCCCCCATCGCCCCTCCCTTGGCTTGCATGTGTATGCACTGTAAATGCAAGTTGTGGGTTTTGAATCCAGAGTCTTACAGCCTCGCTCTTACTGAGCTGCTCTCCACGTCCCCAGAAATGGTTACTCTTAAATGTCGTCCCCCCCACCGTCTCTGTTTCTGTCTCTCTCTCTTGATAGGGTTTCTCTGTGTAACAGTCCTGATTGTTATGGAACTCAGATCCGCCTGCCTCTTGTCTTCCAAGTGCTGGGATTAAAGGCGTGTGCCACTACCACCTGGCTGGTAAATGGACTTTCCTCTTCAAAGATTTTCATGGATCATATTTTTTTAATAGGAATTTATGTAGGGGGCACTTTTCACAAACCAATGTCCTAACAATTCAGTCATTGTTCCAGGAACTTGAGTCTCATTCGGTTGCAAGGGAGTATGTAGTATGAATCTTAAAAGGTCATATTAATAAAAACAAACCTGGAGCCAAGTATTGGGGTCAACACTGGATGATCAGAGAAGCAGAACAAGCTACAGCCAATTCCTCAGCTGATCCTGTTTCCTCATCCAGAATGAATCTCAGCTGAACTGCTGCTCAAAGCCTAAAAGCTTAACCAGCCTAGTTCCTGGTTTTCACACCTATTTACCTTTCTGCTTTCTGCCATCACTCCTGGGATTAAAGGTGTGAGTCACCATGCCTGGCTGTTTGCAGTGTGGTTTTTGAACTCAGAGATCCAGGCAGATCTCTGCCTCTTGGAATGCTAGGATTAAAGTTGTGTGCTACCACTGCCTAACCTCTATGTTTAATATTGTGGCTGTTCTGTTCTCTGACCCCAGATAAGTATATTAGGGTGCACAATATTTTGGGGAACACTATCACCACAGGAACATGGATCAATAGATATCAAATACTAACTATATAGATCAGAGAAGCAGAATGCATACATCTCTTTAATCGCCCTCCCCTTGTCTATATGAATAGCTCATCGTAGATGTTCTTGATGGACAGGTCTTGACACTATCGTCACGTTCATTTCACACATACATGTGCCACCAGAGGTGAAAGAGCCAGGTTCACCATACTTTGCCTCGCTGTGTTCTTGGCAGCCTAGGATTTTAGAATTACATCTGCATGACTCAGTGTGTTCAGACCAGCTTGAGACAGTGATGCAGACCGGATTGAAGGATACACCACCTACCACCCTCGGAATCTGCATTCTTCTAGGCCTGAACCCTAAAGCTGAGGCTAAGAATTGGTATTATGAAAATCTTGTTGTTTCCAGGGCCTTTGTTCTAGGATACCACACCTGTTCTGATGAGGCTGTCCAAGGCCTGCTACTTCTAGCCACTGCTGCTGTTTATGTAATGCTTGGACAGGAACTAAAATGCAGGCTGGCTAGACCTCCCTGTCCCATAAGTCTCCTCATACCTTATAGGGGGAGAGGGGGGGCAACAGCAACACCAGCAGTGCCCATGAGCCCAGATTTATATTTTGTTAATTTCCCACATTAAGAAAACTAGACAGATCTGTAATTTTTGTAGCAAACAAATCATTTTCAAAGGACTAGTTACTTCTCAATCAGGCTTAACTAAAGATAGTCTCCCTACATAGCCCTGACAGAACTTGCTCTGTAGACTGTGCTAGCCTCAAAGCTCACCTCTCTCTTCCCCGGTGTTGGGGTTAGAGGTGTGTTCCATCACATCAGTCAGGCTTAGGTATTTTAGGTAAACAAGAATTCCCCCCCCCCCACCCACCCCACCCACCCCCGACAGGTTTCTCTGTGTAGCTTTGTGCCTTTTCTGGATCTCCCTCTGTAGAGCAAGCTGGCCTCGAACTCAGAGACCTGCCTGCCTCTGCACTCCCTAGTGCTGGGATTAAAGGCGTGCGCCACCACTGCCCGGGGAAATCTTTTTTTTTTTCCTTATTGAGACAGGGTCTCACTTATTTCCCAAGCTGGCCTGGAACTCACAACTCTTGGTATATCCTCCCAAATACTGGAATCATGAGTGTTTTTTGTCATTTTCCCCGTCACATTTCAAGTGTGCCATATGGAATTGTTAGGTTACGGGATACAGACCATGCAGGTGAATATCTAGGTAAAGGCATCTATTGGTTCAGGATTTCAAGGCTATGCCTGCAGTTACTTGTGGTAACCTGAGAATAAATAACAGACTGTAAGCTAAAAGGCCCCAGATAGGAGCCTGCACTCTCCTGCGGAAGAGGAAATAAAGTACAGCTTGCCCAACAGCACATGGCGGTGGTTAAGGCAGAGAGCTTAGCCCAGGCAGGGCTAGTGCAGTCTGCTTTCAGTCATGTGAGTCCTAGATCAAGCATGTAACCCGAGCCATAAAAGAGCATTCAGAGGTAGTTACAGACTCTTCGTTTTCTCCTTTTGGATTATGTAGACTTTTATTCCCCATGCTCAGTGGACAATGTCTTGCAGTTGATTTTTTGTTTGTTTGTTTGTTTGTTTCGGTCTCTAGGGTTCCCGAGGACATTAGTACAGGCAGAAGCCTTGGACAGAATCTGTGATGTGGACCTTGTGGTCAGTTTGAATATTCCTTTTGAGACACTTAAGGATCGTCTGAGCCGGCGATGGGTCCACCCTTCTAGCGGGAGAGTCTATAACCTGGACTTCAACCCGCCTCAAGTGCAGGTAAGCCATGCTGAGTGCTGGGCAGGGGACGTGGGTATACTGTTCAGGGAAAAAAAAAATCTACACAGTCAAGAAGCACAGAAAGAGTTGAAATTCAGTAGTAGTCAAAGGGGAGATCTGAGACTGAGGCTTAACAAGACGGAGCCCTGCTGGAGACCAGGGCAAAGCTGCATTCTCCCTTTTGTTTCATGAATTTCATTTAACTATTGATGGCTCCTTATTTTATTTTCATTTTTTGAGACAGAGCTTCTGTCCTGGAACTCATTCTATAGACCAGGCTGGTCTGGAACTTAGAGAGAGATCTGCCTGCCTCTGCCTCCTGAGTGCTGGGATTAAAGGCATTCACCACACCCTGCTATTCATGGTCATTGACTGATTGATTGAGATAGGGCCCCTTTTATATAGTTCTGGCTGTCCTGCATCTCACTATGTAGACTAGACTAGGCTGGCCCAGAGTACTGAGGCGATCCTTAGAACCGTATGGCAAGGTACATTTGTGAGGATAGCCTGAGCAAGTGAAAAAGCTGTGCATATTTCAGTGCTTATAGTGGCCAAAAAGCAAATAAATGTAATGTTCCTCAATAGGACTGTTTAGATAAACTGGACAACATCCGAATGATCTTAGGTTACACAGAATTGCTAAAAAGAATGAATATGGTGGTTTCTCTGCCCTCCAGTGTTGGGGATCAGAACCCCTGAGGCTTGTATTCACTTATCAAGTATCCTACCACAGAAGTACACCTCTGTTTCCAGATTAAACCACCTCCTCTGCCCAGTAGGTAGCCCAGGCTACCTCTAACTCAGAGTTCTCTAGCCTTCCTTGGTCTTCCAAATGCCTGAGAGATTATGGGTGTGCACACCATGCCTGGTTCAGACTACTTGGATTTGTCTTTCTGTTCATTTTTTCCCTCTGATGCCCTGATGATGGCTGATGGAACTCATACAGAACTCAGTGTGTCCTTTCTGGACTGGAATAGGTAGCGTGGTATCTGAATATAGATGGAAGCAGCCAAAAGTTACTTTAGGGTGGTATCACCACTGCTGGTTGCCATTGTGCCAACACTGCCCTTAAGGATGCCAGTTCACTTGTGGTAAGCATCAGCCCCCCCATCTCTCCCCCTTCTTGTTGTTGTTATTTCCCTGTCCTAGCTAATTGCTTTCCTCCTCCCGTCATTTATTTCACAGACCCAGGTTCATTGTGTTGTCCAGACTGGTCCTAGCCTTCTGAGTGGCTGGGTGGACAGTCTACCGCTGAAGTGTAACCCAAGATAGGGGGTCGGAAAATAAAATGGGAGAGAAGAAAGGAGTTTGAAAACACAGACAGGAAAGCAGAAGCCTATCTCAAAGGCCCCTGTTCTGGCCCTGTTATGATGTGCTCATCAATTCTTACAATATCTGGAAAGCTTTACTTGCTAGTGTGTTCTTTCAAAAGCCCAACTCTCCCTGAAAGAACCCCTCATGAGAATGTATGCTGTTTCCAGAGACGGCTGTGGAGCGAATGGCCAGCTCCACCAGCCACTGGTGTCTTCCCCAGGATAGAATACTGCCCGAGTGTCCTTCTGTTACTTCTAGAAGCATCAGCTGTGTTTGCTGGTACTCTACAATGAGTTCTAAGCATGGCGGCCATCAGTAAAACATAGATCAGTCATGGCCTCTCCTTCTGCCGTGCTGACATTCCCCTGTGATAACGACGTGCATTATCATGCATCATCAATGTAAGATCTGAAGCCCCCAGGTGCAGCAGGATTTCACTGTGTTTTAAAGTCATGGGCAGCTTCTTTGGTCCACGTGAGTGGCCTGAGCCTTGTGGTTCCTCCCCAGCCTGTCTCTGACAGGCTCACTTCTGCAGCTTCCCCCAGAGAGAACAGCCGGGGGCTTGGGAGCAGAATTCTAATGCTTCTGCAGTGCCGTGTATAGGTAGCTATAATTCACAGAGGATTCAGAGTACCAAAAAGGAAGTTTATTGTTTGGAGCCCTGGCTGGTCTGGAACTAACTATGTAGATCAGGTTGGCCTTAAACTCACAGATCCACCTGCCTCTGCTGGCAGTAAAGGCATGTGCAACCACAGCCACTGAAAATTTTATATATTTAAATTGATCATTTTTTAGAGTGTTTGTCTCTGATGGTCCTGGGTATTCGAGTCACACCTATTTTGATATACATTAGGACATGTCATGAGTTTCAGAGACTACTCCATAGTAGTTTGAAAGCTGGCAGAGACGGTATGGAAACAATTTCCACCCCCCCCCAACGTTTTTTGCCCTTTTATTACAGGTATATTTGTTTGCATCCATATACAAATATATGTGTACTTGTTTGGGTACCATGGCACAAGTGTGGAGGACTAAGGTCATTTTGCAGGAGTCTCCTTCTTGTGGGTCCAGGGTCATCAGGCTTGACTGCCAGGGCCTTCACCTGGGAGCCACCTTGCTAGCTCCCCAGTTTTTCCCCCATAAGAAGCCAGAATTTAGAAAACAAAGCCGGGACCAGCATGGCATTGTGGAGATATGTTGTTTAGCGAGGATTCCCAGGATTTAGAGTTGAAAATGCCATTTAGCGGTAGCACTGAGGCGTGTTTATAAGGATGTGAATAGTTAGGGAAGATTTAGCGCCCTTCTCGGGACGTGAGGTCAGCGTGACAAACCCCGGGCATGTTGCAGGTGTGGTTGGAGTTCACTTTGATCGTGTGGGTTTTTAAGAAGAAAGTTCTGACCTCGGAAATGCCCGGTGTTCGGCCATGTTAACTGGCTCCTCTGGTGTTTCAGGGGGTTGATGACGTCACGGCGAGCCACTTGTCCAACAGGAAGACGACAAACCTGAAGCAGTTGCTGCCAGGCTACGGCGATACAAGGATGCGGCGAAACCAGTCATCGAACTGTACAAGTGAGTGTGTGTCTAGTGTATTCACGGTCGGGTCCAACCAGGACATCGGAGGCCTGATGGGAGGCACGCTGGGCTGAGCTAGATATGAATGCTTCTTCCAGCTAACCATGTCTGAAGGCCCACACCTCCCAGACGGTGGGTGAAGTGACAGAGTGATGTTACAGATGAATTGCTAAGTGGTCTTATTAAATAAAAACCTGGAGCCAGATAGAGGAGTGAAAACCTGAGAGATCAGGGAAATAGGACAAGCCACAAGCTAACCTCACCTCACCTCACAAGACACCTCAGTCTCCAAAGAGAGAGCTACGTCATATATACCCACGCCTATATCATTCTGTTCTCTCATTGGCTCTCTCAGCCCAGCTTCATCACTTCCTGTCTGTACAGACCTCCAGACAGACCTCTATGGTTAGTGCTGGGATCAAAGTTGTGTGTCACCACATTTGGCTCTGTTCCCTAGTGTGGCCTGGAACTCACAGAGATGAGCCTTGAACTCACACCCTGCCTCCCACCCAAGTGATAGGATTAAAGACAGGTGCCACCATTGCCTGACTTCCATGTTTACTTATAGTGGCTGGCTTTTCCTCTGATTCTCAGATAAATTTTATTGGGGGACACAATACATCACCACAAGTGGTATATGGGAGGTACAGTCTGTTTAGTCAGGAACTATTAGAACATGAAGACTTAAAGGTATCTTTGTCTGTATTATGTTTGGACTTCTCTTTTGGGTGGGGTTGGGTGGGTTTCGGCAGTTGAGGCTTTAATGCATGTTCTGCAGGTGTTCCATCTCTGAGCGCCACCCCTGCCCCCGGCCCTCAGTATCTTATTTAATTGCCTCAGATATTTTGACATTCTATCATGTAAATAAGTGATTCACGTAGACTAGGGTTGGCTCTAAAACTATGAACAGACCAGGGGGTGGTTAGAACCTTGGATCTTTGTCTGTCCTGTGATGTTAAACAACCTCAGTGATGTTTATTGGGTTGTCTTTCAGGAGCCGCGGAGTGCTCCACCAGTTTTCTGGGACGGAGACTAACAAAATATGGCCTTATGTTTACACGCTTTTCTCAAACAAGATCGCACCTATTCGATCCAAAGAAGCATACTGAGCCTGCCGCCATCGGAAGAACCAAGAAGACATGGTCGTTCACTCAATCATGCGTGTAGTCCTGGTGCCCTGGCCAAATTAGGAGCTAGCTGAGATAGCGTGCAGCATCTTTTCTAGTTTAAGTGATGAAGTCATGAGGCAAATCTAGTGGGCAGAAAGAATTCATGGAGAAGGAACCCTCCCACCTTTGAAAAGAAGAGATAGCTCTGCAGGTGCATCCCGCCCTTCACGGGAAAGTGAGTACAGACTGGATTTCCACCAGTGTTGACCCCACACTAGATGGCTGACAGCCACGTGCTGCTGCTCTCATAGCCTCTGCATGCGATGGTGCAGGAATCTCTGGTTCTGCCACCTTCCACAGGCTGTTGAACCACGGCACTGTCAGCCTGAGAAATTGAAGGACTGTGGTCCCAGCTTGTCCTCTGCCATCATACCCTCGTGATGACAATTGAATAGATGCTGACTGCGCTCAGTGACTGCTTCTCCGCAGTGACGGTTTCTCCCTCCAATCTTAGACACCCTCGTTTCTGCTGACTGTGTCTTCTCTCGTCTGCTTGCTCCCTCCTCCATAGGCGATTCAGGAACAGCATAGTATTCTGCCTTTATCCCTCTAACTTCCTCTTTCTACAAACAGAACCAGGGGACTGGATTCAGTCCCTTCATCCTGGGATCTGAGCCAGGCAGAAAGCTTACTTGGTTAAACAGCTGCTCTGACTGTCTTGAACCTACTCTGTACCTTTTATTGTTTAAAAAAAAAAAAAAGATTTCCCAAAGTCTTTGGGGAATTCTCAAAAACAAGGGAAATGCTCACATAAGGAAATGTGGGATAATCATATCTTCTGCATAGATGTAGTAATCGTATGGAAATCACTGGACTAATGAGATGGTTTAGGCTTCTTTAGTCAAGGCAAGATGAATATTGAACATGCTGCTAAATATTAATGCTGACAGTGTGTTTCTTCTGTGAGTGATCCAAACAGATGGTAAGAAGTCAGCAAAGGGAACAAGCCTGTGGGCTTGGAGCGTCTTGCACTAGATGTACGTTGCGCCTGCACTGGAAAGACAGCTTTACCATTATGGGAACGCAGAGTCTTTTTGTTTTCTTCCGATTCCAAAGATGCAGTCTATAGGTGGCCATAAAGTCCAGAAATGAAGATGCTAATATTTTGTCAATCATCATGTCAATAAAGCATTTGTTAAAAGACTTCCCCGGTTTCCAGACTTGTTGGCCACCTTGTATATAATTCTTACTCTTCTTTTGGGAAGAATGAGGAAATTTCTTCCCGCTGCCTTAAAAAGGTGTCCTGCACCCGCCTGTCCCCAGGGAGCATCCTTTATTACTGGTGATGTAGTGTGACATCTCCTAGTCTGTGTGGGGGCGGGGTGTGGGGTGGACTTAGCACTTTAGTGGTATTGAAACGTTACATTCTGAAGGCGTCCTGTGAATCCGCAGTCCAGTCACTGCCGTCCGCATATCCTGTGTGCTCCTGAGCGTCTTCCTCGCTGTACCGCCTGGACTCCTGTAGTCCTTCTCATTTGTACTGCCATGTGCACATTCTTTGTCTGCCTTAGTGGCAATGCAGACCAGCATCCCTCATGCTCTCCACACAGAGAAGTCGGATTGTTAACTGAAGTGCAGGTGCTGCCTGGCCCAGGTCTGTGACCATCCAGACATTGTCACATTGATTCTGGGCACTTTGGAAGCTTGCACTTGGTTGTCACTTGGTAGGGGTCAGGAGAAACATTTTTTTCTTTGCGTTTCAAGCTCAATAGACTATGGTAGCCACCACGGGACACTAGGGGTCAGGAGTGTCTGTCTTCTGGTGAGACCAGCAAGGGGCAGAAACCCATCTTTCCAAGGTCTGCTGATTGTCATGTCCATTGACCTAAAAAAAGACCTGGTTTTCTGTACCAGGCTCACCTGTTCTTTTCTAAACAATTTTGCAGAAAGAGTGTTCATACTGAAACTGTGTTGCAAAGGTGGAGGGAAAGGGGCATCTTCTCCTTCCTATGCCACGCATGCCTTGGCTTCAGTCGGGGTGGCTCCTGAGACTCCAGTCTGACTTGAATCACAGACTCCGCCTGGCTCTTCAGTTTGCTTCCCACAATCAATCCTCTTGCTTAGAGCTTGGAAAACCCTGCATGCTCGTTCCTTCAGTATTTTGAACAAAAAGGTGCTATGAAGGAGGCCTTCTGAGTGGACTGCACTCTCAGGACCTCTATAAGCATCTTGGCCAATCTTCCCAGCATCCCATGAGGTGGGCGCAGACAAGGAGTCCAGGTTATGAAGTCTTGCCAGGGTCTTGATACAAGTAAACAGTGCAGCTATGACTCAGTTCCAGGTTTTCCTGCTTCAGAAACCACAGCCTGGTGAGGTCTGCTTGTGGGCTCAGGAAGGGTGGCAGCCATCATTAGAGTGGCTGTGGGAGACTTTCTTTACCCTCTTTGCTTAAGCAAAGGAAGTTGCTAGAAGGGTCCTCTAAATATAAGGCACCGAGGCAGGCTGGATTCAGACCCAGGCGGATTGGCCTCTGTTCCAGGTGTCAGGAAGCCATGAAGCCATATGAAGAAAGCTTGCACCTATTAAACCATGAAAGTCAGCCATAAATGCTGCTCCTTATTTCCGGTGTGGCACACTGCACAGTTCTTGCCAGAATAAATGCCATCACCTCTGCCTCAGGGCACACCTTGGTTTGAGCATTCAGTATGTAGCTGGGTGTGAAGGGGAGAGGCTGAGCCACTGCCCAGATGGCAAAGGTTCACATGTGACATTCATAGAGTCTAGTGACAACAACTATAGGAAGTCAACAAAAAGTTCTTGTTTAAAATCCTTGAAAGGATCATCACCTCTCTGGGACTGGGGAACAGGGAAGAAAATGGACAACTTGGTCTTTGGGGAAGCTACAAGCAATGTTAGAGTTCCGGGCTCTTTTCTAGTTTTATGAGAGTTTGTACTACTGAATTTTATTTTTGTTTCTGAGATGAATAGATTTCTGGGGGGAAATATGTTGAACTCTGATGGCATTTCACTGTGACCCCCGAAGTTCAAGGCAGTCTTCTAAATCAGTACCACCTGTCTGTCTTTGGTTCACTGGCCTGTAAAATATGGCGGCTTAAGTTTCCCAGGAGCCGACAGGTCAGCTTCTCTTCAATGTGATAATTGGTGTTCTTGATTTTGGCATATGTGCTTAATTCAGAGTATCTGGGTGTGTTCTGTATATGCTATCCTAACTATTCATTGTATTAATTGATTTTTCTGTTATCTTGCTTGAAGATTGATTTTTATTCGATTTGATAGAAATAAACGTTTTTCTGCTTAATATGCCATCAATTCATTTGTTTTTTTGTGTCTGTTTATATTGTTTGTGGCTCCATTCATACTAATTTGCAAATGAGGCGAACCATGAATGTAACCTAAACAACGTAGCGGTCCAGGCAGCGCTCCCAGTTCCGTTGGTTTCCCCGCTGTTGCCTGGCTTGGGGACCCTCGTGTTCTGGTCGCCCTGCCCTTTGCCTGTTAGTTTCCATTTTTACAGAAGCTGGAGCCGGAGGCCTTTGTAAGGTCTGCTGGAGGTCGGGACCATGAAAAAAGTACCTACTGCTCTTTCAGAAGAACTCTGAGAAAATGGAGGCACAAGCCCTGGCCTTTCCCAGCCCTGGTATGGCCTCCTCTCTGTGGGGCTTCGTGCAGCTGAAACCAGCTGGAAGCAAGTTCTAAACTCATTCATGGCCCCAGGAGGGACAGGGAAGGCCATCTGGATAGGATGGCTATGTGGTAGGTTGTCATATGCTCTGTTTGTGGAGGAGGTCACATCCCTGCTCCTTGGGTTTCCTTGTACATGGACATTTGCCATGCTGAAGTCACTGAAATGAGGGTAGCCAGATTGTGCCACTTCAGAGCTGATGATGGAGAGTCAGAAATCCTTCTAGTGAGGTGAGCAATGCCATGGTTTCCTCAAGGGAAAACTTAGAGCAGAGATACACCCACCCGGTCCATAGTGGGCAAGTAGCAGCTGAAAATAACTGGTTTTTTGAAAGCTAAAGAGACTTTATTTGTTGCATTGCACTGATATGTAGCTAGAGTTTTCCTGCCTGGTCCACAGTCAGGACAAATCTCTGTCACCCGCCAGTCCCACAGCCACTCAGACCCAACCAAGTAAACACAGAGACTTATATTGCTTACAAACTGTATGGCCATGGCAGGCTTTTTGCTAACTAATCTTATATCTTAAATTAATCCATTTCTATAAATCTATACCTTGCCAAATGGCTCATGGATTACCGGCATCTTCACATTCTGCTTGTTCTGGCGGCGGCTGGCAGTGTCTCCCTCTGCCTTCCTGTTTTCTCAATTCTCCTTTCTACTAGTCTCGCCTATACTTCCTGCCTAGCTACTGGCCAATCAGTGTTTTATTTATTGACCAATCAGAACAACACTTGACATACAGACCATCCCACAGCACTGATATCAGAGGACAACTTGTGGGAGTCAGTTCTCTCCTACACTGTGGGTCCTAGGGATCAAACTTGGGCTCTGAGGTTTGATGGCAAACACTTTTGCCTGTTGAAATCTTGCTGGCTCTGGGTTGAGTTTATTACTATAGGACGACGTAACCTAAGGGAGCTGAGCCTAGGAGTTCAACTTGTCTTCCACTTATTACTGGTTCTCCTATCAAACTTGATTAGGCTGTAAGGATACAAATGTACATAGATTTTTGCCCCTGACTTCCCCAGTTGTCTGGACAACATGAGTGATTATAACTATGAGAATTAACCCATTCATTGAGCGAACAGTAGTAACTTAGCTAAAGAAACCAAGGGACAATTAGTATTTGAGCTGAGTTTTGCTAGAAAGGACATCTAGGCAGATGCAGTAGGGAGGCAGGGAGGAGGTTTGAGTGCATGGCCAGCAGAGGCCACCTCCTCAGTCTGGGGACAGATGGGACTGAATAGGAGAGGCCTTGGGTTTGCTGGTGGGAGAGGCTAAGAGTGCCAGAAATTATGTCAAGTCTGCATGGCAGAAAGTCACTCTCCCGCTGATCAACTAGGAAGTGTGTTCAGTTGAAGGGAATGGTTAGACTTAACAGTGGGGGGAAAACATTTGTGGAGGGAAGAGAGGAACAAGATGAGAACATTGTGTGTGTGTGTGTGTGTGTGTGTGTGTGTGTGTGTGTGTAGATGTGAATGTAATGGAAGATGCTGTGGGCTGTCTGATGCCAGGCAGTAGGCCATGCGTCAGTTACCCCTGATGAACCTGAGACTGATAGATTTGGTTGGGCCTGTCCACTCGGTAAGTGGTTCCAGGGGCTTCACTGGGCACCACTCACCCCTTTCTCATCCGCGCTCCCATTATCCAGGTACTCGGAGGGACCACAATCTCAAGATGGTAAGAGATCAAGTGGGAAGAACCTACACAGTTCTGTTTCTCCTGTATCAGGCTTTTCTCCTGGCCAGGGTTCTGGGGTCGGTCCCTTCAACAAGCTGGGAAAGCTTCACATGGAGAGATCGTCTCATCTGATCAGGAACTGCTGTCTCCATCCCACCATCTAAGGCCATGGATCTGGAGAGAACACAATTCCCTGACAAGGAGCCATCAGGAAAAAGAGATGGATGCCAAGTCCAGCTCTATGGAGCTCGAGTGGCCACCTCGATCCTCAGAGATTGTCCATATATACCAACAGTCTAGATCATGATTGTAACACCAGTAAATATGCCATTTCAGATGACTCTGGGCATCGTGACAGCAGGACTAACTGATTACCCTGGACACGTGGGTCATAAGTCCTTTTCACAATATTCCATGAGTGCATAGGAGGAGGAAGGATAAAACTGCTTAGACCTCAGAGAACAATTTTCTCTGTAAACTTCCCCCTTATTTTCCCATTTACTTGTTTTGATCTTTTTACACACACACACACACCATTATGTGCATTGTGTGTGGAGCTGGTCTTTTCCTTCCACCCTGTGAGTTTCCAAGGATCAAACTCACTTGGTAGTAATCACCTTTACCCTCTGAGCCATCTCACTGGCCCTCTGTCTTATTTGAAGGGGGAAAAAAAAAATCTGTTTCTTGAGTTGAGTATGAAGTCAATAAATGAAGCCTATTATGTAATTTCTATTTGAAAGTCTTACCTAAAAATTTATCAATACTGGTATTTTCAAGTTTTGGTAAGAAAATGAGAACTCTGAAAACAATAGCTACTTAAATCTGAGTCTTTTTAAAAAAGAAGCCAACAAAAACAGGAAAAGTTGTATTTAACTCCTACATAGCTAAGACACAATACTGCAAATTCCTATTTCATTTGGGTGGGGAATAAATATTTGAAATCCAGCGCTGGAGCTCTTATGAAAACAGGATTTATATGAGAACCTTATGGAAACAGAGTTACGATTTAGACGAGAAAAACCCATGAAAACAAAGGTCCCATGAAATGTAAGACACCAAACTTCCCCTAACATTGCCCCAAAAGGTACTGTTCATTAAAAAAATGTATTTCAGGGAGCTGGGGGTGAAGCTTGCTTTGCAGATGCTTCCATAGCATGTTCAAGGGCCCAGTACCACATAGTTGGATTGGTGGTGTCTGAAGTTAATAAATAGTAACATAAAAAAGAAATGTATTTCAGTGCACCAACAGGAGAGGGTGCTGTTGAGTAAGGCTCTGGCCTTGCTGTAGAAACACCTGGTACAGGAAAAATTCAACATCTTGAGAACAAGCAGAAAAAGCATCCACTACAGGATTGTCTTATGGTTCTCTTATTCTATCATGTGGGTGCTTGAAATCAAACTTGGGCTTGGCAGCAAGTGTCTTTACCCCTGAGCCATCTTTCGAACGCTCTACAAAATTATTTTTAAGAGGAAATAAACCAGGAGTATAAATTCTATAGCTTATAAAGAACATTCAAGACCCAACTTCCGAGCAGAAGAAACTGTAGTGCACCACTCCAACCATGAATCCAACAATCAGGAAAGCTACAACAGACAGGGAAAACACCACAAATTAGAAATGCAGTCCTGAGCAGGACACAGCAAAGAAGCTGTAAATTTGAGTTGATATAGGAACACCAGATGAGTCAAGGGGCCTAAGAAGTAACTTCCAAGGTATACAAGAGAGTCCAAATTCAGCAGGGCATACAGAGAAGACATGGGCATGGAGAATGAAAAGTCATAGGATTAAAACAATAAAAAGGTGAATGTTCAGAAAGAAGACAGGTATAGGGGATGGAGAAGACCCAACACCCTTATAATCGAATTCTCCAGAAGAAAACAAAAACATGAATCAAAACCAACATTCAAATTCATAATACAGTATAGCTTATAAAAACAGGTTTTAAAGCTGGGTGGTGGTGGCACACACCTTAAATCCCAGAGCTCAGGAGGCAGAGGCCGGCAGATCTCTTAGTTCAAGGACAGCCTGGTCTACAAATTGAGTTGCAGGACAACCAGTAAGTACTGTTACACAGAGAAATCCTGTCTTGAAAAACAAAACAACAGATTTTAAACAACAGGTTTAAAAACCCTGAATCTATGTGTCGATTTCACTCAGAATGCTTAGTTTTAAAACATTCTTTGTCGGACCTGTGCAACCTTGTCTTGGATCAGCATAAAACTACCTGTCCAACAAGTTTCCTCAGGACTCTCGCTTGCCAAGGACCAGTGTAGGACAGTGTAGGAATTTGAAAAATTCATGCAGCTTGCAGGCTCTTTTTCTCTCTCATTAGATTGGCGATTCTTCGGGTAGTTTTTAGTTTTACTTTGTCAGTCACACATTCAATAGCTGTAATTTTCCCTGGAAATTCTGCTCTTTCTCAAATATTTTCCCCCTAAGATTCAGCAGGGGGTTAATGCTTCTTAAATCTCTTACCTGGAATTACTAACTACAACTCCCAACCCTGGGAACTTTTCTGACTCCATGGAGATAGTCAGGCACATATGAGAAAACAACACACGGGACATTAACCATTTTTTACAGTTCGGGGAGGAGAGCAGGGCATGCCTACGCAGACTAGGAAAAAAGCCTGAGGGGCACACATGGTGCCAACTATTGAGAGGAAGTCCCCTGGATAGACACCAAGCATAGACTCCTTGGTAGGATCTGGTATGCTCCTGGAGGAAAAATACAATGCAAGCTATGTATGGGTGGATAGATCCATCTCTCCCATACACAAGAACTTATATTGGTGGAAGAAGTATGGGACAGTGAGATGGGAAAAGAGTGCTTTGTCAAAGTCTGCCTTTGACAGAAAGATTGAGACATGGGGCCCTCTTGTGGAAAAGGGAACTGTATAAAGTATATCTTGCAGACATGAAAGAATGATTTGGGGTTGAATATTGTTGTCCTTGAAGCACTGCACCCACGTCTCTTACTTTTGAACTTTGTCACCACAAGTGCTGCCGGCCTACATGAGTGCTGCGGGAGCAGCATGTGCCTGCCTCGATGTTCAGTTACGCTGCAAAAATGCTGCACTGTGTCTAGAATAAGGCTATGCAGGGGAGGGGGTGGGGAAGGTGTATTTGGGGAAGCATAAAGGGGAACAATGGGGGCTTTTTTTTTCCCTTTGGTTTTTCGAGACAGGGTTTCTTTGTGTAGCTTTGCACCTTTTCTGGAACTCAATTGGTAGACCAGGCTGGCCTCGAACTCACAGAGATCCGCCTGCCTCTGCCTCCCGAGTGCTGGGATTAAAGGCGTGTGCCACCACCGCCCGGCAATGGGGGCTTTCATAATGATCACGATGTATTCCTTAAAGTGTGATGTATTTCTTAAAGTCAGAAAGAGAAGCCAATAATAAAGCTATTCATGTAACCCTGGTAAGAAAAACTCTGTTTAAGTATAAATAAAGACGGCCTGAGCTATTTGGGGGCCACTTGAGTGCAATCCACTTGGTGGTCAGAAGTTTTCCTGGCACCGATGCCCCTTCCCTGTCTCAGGACCTGAACCCGAGCCGAGGCTAGACCCCGGCAACTCTTCAAGAAACAGAAAAATTTGGGCTTCTGTGCAGAAAGTCCAAGCAATTCATACACAGGCGAAACAGCGATGGAATAATACTGAAGAACAGAAACATCCAGCTCGCTGATCTCCAGTAGTCAGGGATACGGATAAGCAGTCTTCAAATACGCAACTCAGACTCAGTAGTCCTCGCTTAGAACCCTGTTACTACTTGATGGCAAGCATCACCGAAACTGGGAGATGAATGGAGGGAGTACAGCGAGAACGATGGTGTGTAGAGTTTATTCTCGAGGAGACTAAAATGAAAGTAGTCATAGGGGAGTGAAATGGTGCCGCGCAAAAGAGAAACACGGGAGAAAGAAGCAAAACAGCCGAGCACACCAAGGACTCGATTGCCATGTAGAGGAAGTAGGTGGAAGTCGAGGGGTTTTGTTTAAAACTAACAAATCAACTAGTTCAAGCCTAAGTAAAAACAAGAGGATCTGCCCCTTCGTGCCAGGACAGTTTGTGGGCAAGGGAGGCAGTTAGTGGGCCTGGGCCAGAAAGGACAAAACTGTGTCAGTGTGGAAGCAAAGGGAAGGGAGAACAGACATCATGGTGGAGATTTCTTCCCCTCTCATTTTAAAAATGAGCATTTTGGAAGCCGGGCGGTGGTGGCGCACGCCTTTAATCCCAGCACTCGGGAGGCAGAGCCAGGCGAATCTCTGTGAGTTCGAGGCCAGCCTGGACTACCAAGTGAGTTCCAGGAAAGGCGCAAAGCTACACAGAGAAACCCTGTCTCGAAAAATCAAAATAAAAAATAAGAAAAAAAGAAAAAGAAAATGAGCATTTTGCTGTTAATTACAGAGTTTCTCAGTGGCCAATAGAGGGATGGAAAAAAAATGGCTCCTGGTTCTTCACAACAAGGCAACCAACTCCAGTGTGATGAATATTGCGTTGGCTTTGAGTAGGTGATCTCAGGTCAAGGAGCTCTGTCAGAGTCAAAAGCAGAAATTGGCACAGTGAGCAAGCCATTTGCCAAGGTGTGACTCATTTGTGGGGAGCTACTCCCCACATCTAAAGTTATGAAAAGACCAGATGTAAACAGTCACAATCTTTATCATCACTGGTGATTCAGATATCCCAAGTGATTCTCAGTCCTCTGATTTTGAGACTACTTCTGAAGAGAAATTTTAAAAAAGGGGGCAGGGGACAGGAAAAGTTCCTGAAACTATAAAAAAGAAAAGTCCAAGAACAAGGTGTAGTACAGTTGAGCCTGAAAATCTTGAGGCCTGCCTGCTGTCCATCTGGAAGAGACGCCT
Organism: Peromyscus leucopus; assembly: GCF_004664715.2. Classification (NCBI taxonomy): domain Eukaryota; kingdom Metazoa; phylum Chordata; class Mammalia; order Rodentia; family Cricetidae; genus Peromyscus; species Peromyscus leucopus. The sequence goes on from NC_051064.1 coordinate 104,491,092, forward strand.
AGTACCAGAGAAAAAAGGCTTCCTAACACTAATGGCAAGGACAGAAAAAAACAAGGGGTCTGGGAGGGGGAGGATAGAGGGTGTGGTCCACCTGAATCCCAGCCACTTCCTACAGAGAAGACTATTAGATTCAGGGTCTCATAGGAATAGCAAAGGAAGAAGACTTGGTTGAACTCCTAAATGCAGATCAAGGAACCTTTTCAGACATAGTGAATATTCTCAGCATTAGAGACAAGAGACTCAGAGAGCTCAGAGAATGAGGATGTCAAGGGGCAAAGGACGGAGCGAAGGTTAAGCGTTGAATCAAATCAAATCAAATCAAATGAGCTCAGTTATAATAAGAAGGAGGAAGCCGGGCGGTGGTGGCGCACGCCTTTAATCCCAGCACTCGGGAGGCAGAGGCAGGAGGATCTCTGTGAGTTCGAGGCCAGCCTGGCCTACCAAGTGAGTTCCAGGAAAGGCACAAAGCTACACAGAGAAACCCTGTCTCGAAAAACCAAAAACCAAAAATAATAATAATAATAATAATAAGAAGAAGAAGAAGAAGGAGGAGGAGGAGGAGGAGAAAGAACATAGATACGTGTCTGATCATAGACACACCTGAGAGTCCAGACAGAAAAGAGAAAAGGAAGAGACCAGAAATGCAAAAGAAAGACACCAGAAATTCAGAAGATAAATACAATACAACCAAAGTGAAGAAAGGAGGCACATCAAAGGAGAAAGCGCTGATGTCATAGAGTTAAGGGAGTCACAAGGATGTTAAAGAAAAGTCTGATTCTACAGGAAAAGACCAGGGAAGGGCTGAAGTCAAGAGAAGATGAACAGAATCCAAAAGTAGCCAGCATGAGCCCAGGCAAAGCAAAGGGTAGCAGCAGAGAACACGGTCCAACCAAAAGCAAATACAGAACAGTAGAGTGAGGGACTGGCAGAAATGGGCACATCAACAAGAGTGGGATCTAGAAGTTATGAACGATTTCAGCAGAAGCAAGGAGTACTGTAGATAGAGAAGAGTACAAGAGCCGAGGAAGGCCATAAAGCTGAGAGATGACACGGGAAAACGGAGAATATAGGAGGAGAGATTAATGGAATGCAGAGAAAAAAGGCAGAGTAGAAATAGAGAGGAAAAAAGAAGGAAAACAAGAATTCACAAAGAAATGAAAATTCTGAGAGCGAAAAGAGAATATCTTCTAGCTTAAATAATAATGGAGGAAAAAAGACTGATAGAGACCAAAGTTGAATATTATATTAGTTACTTTCCTGTTGCTGTGCTAAATTCCCTGACAGAAGCAAGTTAAGGGAGAAAGGGTTTCTTTTGGCTTACAGTTGGAGGTACCATCCACCATGGATGCGTAGTCATGGCAGCGGGAGCTTGCCACAGCTAGGCACATTGCATCTCCAGTGAGGAAGCAGAGAGAGATGGATGCGCATGTTCAGGTCACTTGTTCCTTTGTATAGAGGCCAGGATTTCAGCCTAGGGAATGAGACCACCCACAGTGGGTCAGTCTTCCTACTCTGTTAACCTAAACAAGATAATCCCCAACAGACTTGCCTGGAGGCCTGTCTCCCAAGTGGTTCTAGATCTCATCAAGGTAACAGTTGAGATCAAACACCAAAAGTATAAAAAATAAAACTAAAGCAGTCAGGACAACAAATTGAAGTTCTCCATATAGAAAAATAAGGAGGCTGAGAAGGCCAGGTGCTGAGTAGAAAAATATCAAATTCAGAGGGTCAAGAAAGTGAGACACACACACACACACACACACACACACACACACACACACACACACTAAACAAACAAATTAATAAATAGATAAATAAATAAGGCTGTGACCATGAGCCAAGCAAGGTCCAGCAGACTTAAGGACAAATGTAGATGAGTTGGAGTTGTATAAACTTGTTTTGTTCCTGTTTCAAATTTTAAGTTTTAGAGACTTGGTATTGAATCTACTTCTTACTGTTTTTGTTATTTTGAGGGTGGTTTTATGTTTGCCTTAAAATTTATTATTACATTTATTTATTTACCTTGTGTATGTGTGTGCATGCACACATTCCAGAAGTGTGTGGAGGTCAGAGGACAATTTGAGGAAATAGGTTCTCTCTTTCCACTGTGTAGGTCCCAGGATTGAACTCAGTTCATCAGGGTTGGTGGCAATGCCTATACCCACCCAGCCATCTTCCTGGCTTTTTAAAAATGTGGACTTCACTGAGTTATTCTTTCGAACACCAAGACATTTTATACTGCTAGTTTTATTAAAGTTAAAATGAGAAAAAAATCAATAGAGGAATTGTAAGGAGTATTAGTAAAAAAATATAAAATTTTCATGTTTTTTTTCTTCCTTTTTTAGTTTAAGGCAGGGTTTCTTTGTGTAGCCCTGGCTGTCCTGGATCTTTCACTTTAGACTAGGCTGGCCTCAAACTCACAGAGATCCTCCTGGTTCTGCCTCCTAAGTGCTAGGATTAAAAGCATGTGTCACCACCGCCTGTCAAAACTATAAAATTTTCTAAATGTCAAATTGAAAAGACACAAAGAGAAGAATACATAATGTAGGAAATTCTATAAATAAATGTAAAATAGAACAACACAGTGGAATTAACACTGAGCACATGTAGTGGTATGATAATGGCCTCCACAGACCTATGTATTTTAATGTTTGGTTCCCAGTTAGTGGAATTGTTTGGGAAGGATTAGGAGGTGTGGCCTTGATGGATGAGGTGTGTCACTGAGGGTGGGCTTTGAGCTTTCAAAAGCCCATGCCAGGCACAGTCTTGCTCTCTCTCTGCCTCCATCTTGCAGATGAGATGTAAGGTCTCAGCTACTGCTCCAGTGCCAAGATTGCCTGCCTGCCACCATGATGATCGTGGACTAACCCTCTAAAGCTATAAGCAAGCCCCCAATTAAATACTTACTTTTATAGGATGCCTTGGTCATGGTGTCTCTTCACAGCAACCAAACAGTAACTAAGATAGTACTGGCTTGCAAAATAAAATCTGACATTATTGGGTATGATAGTGGTTTGAATGAAAATGATCCTCATAGGCTCATAGGGAGTGGCATTATTTGAAAGGATTAGGAGATGTGGCCTTATTGGAGGAAGTGTGTCACTGGGGCTGGGCTCTGAGATTTCAAAAAGCCCATTCCAAGCCAGAGTTTCTCTCTTCCTGCTTCCTGTGGTTCCGAATGTCTCTGCCACCTCTCCAGCACCAAATCTGCTTGTTTTCCACCATGCTCCCTGCAATGATAATAATGGACTAAGTCTCTGAAACTCTAAGTAGTCCCCAATTAAGAACTCTCTTTTATAAGAGCTGCAGTGGCCATGGTGTCTCTTTGCAGCAGCAGAACACCAACTAAGACAGGTATACAGCAGACATGGCTAAAATAATTCTGAAACATAGACAGAGTGTACAAGGAAAATGCAAACAGTAAGAAACTAGGCTTGCCATTTTTCTATGGAAGTGGAACTGAGGCCACAAAGTGCTGGATGTCATAAAGAAGGACACTTGACTCCACTCCCACTACCCAGAGTGAGGATGCCATGAAAATACATATGTAGCAACACAAAAGTCTATCCAGCATCAAATCTACAGGACCAACATTTTTTGAAACTACAAATTCCTCTGATTATGTATAAACAGCACCATAAATATGCTCTATCTTGAAAAAAAATTTCACAAGTCTATAAACCTCAAAAATAAAGTCTTGTTTTCTGACTTAATTAGGCAAAGAAAAGAAAAGACCAAGCTAGGATGGAATTTGATCACGTGTTCACTATTCTAGATTAAAGCACCTTTGTATTCTGTTTTTTGATACAGGTAGATATTTAAAAAAATTTCATGGTTTTGTTTTGATTTTTTTAAGGCAGGGTCTCTCTGTGTAGCCCTGGCTGTCCTGGAACTCACTTTGTAGACTAGACTGGCTTTGAACTCACAGAGATCCACCTGCCTCTGCCTCCCAAGTGCTGGGATTAAAGGTGTGCACCACCACCGTCTGGCAAATTCATGCATTTTATTTGTTTAGATACAGAAACTGTAACATAAATTTCTAAGAGATGAAGAAACCTGCACGTGGTTGTGCACAACTACAATCCCAGATGCTCTGGAGGCAGATGCAAGGGGATTGAAAGTTCAATGCCTATCTGGGCTATATAGTGAGTACAAAGCCAGCCTGGCAATATAGCCTTACCCTGTCTCAAAATAAAAATTTTAAAAAGGGTGATGATGAGGACATAGATAGGGGGAGAGGGCACTTGCCTAGCATGTTGGTGAGGTTGGTAGTCAGTACCCAGTATCATAAAAAAAAGAAAATTTTTATTTTTTTGCTTTTGTTTTCTGACAGTATCACTCTGTAACCACAGCTGATCTGGGAGCCTAGAACTCCTCAGAGCTCCTCCTGCCTCTGTCTCTAGAATGCTGGAATTAAAGATGCCACCATCACCCCGACAGTTTATACCTTTTTCAACCTAAAATATTTTTCCCCGAAGTTAATGTTTAGGGTTTTTTTTTGTTGTTGTGGTTTTTGTTTTTTAAATCTACAGAAAATTTAAAAAATCATTCCCAGAGCTATTTACCTAGAGCCAGTAACTGAAATTTCCCCTGTATTTGTTTGCTTCAATTTTTTGGCTAAAACTGTTTTACTTGTGTGTGTGTGTGTGTGTGTGTGTGTGTGTGTGTATGTGTGTGTGTGTGTGTGTGTGTGTGTGTGTGTGTGTGTGTGTGGTGTGGTGTGGCTGTTCATATGCCACAGTAGATATGTGGAGGTTGGAAGACAGCTTTCAGAAGTCAATTCTCCTATTGTGGATTTCAGGGATTGAATTCAGATATATCAGGTTTATACAGCAAATGATTCTACAGCAATCTTGTTAGTCATTAGTCCAAACTTTTGAAATATGCAGACACCATGAAACTTCATCTAGGTTCATAGCTGTGATCAGACTCCTGAGACTCAGCCATTCTTCCTCCCAGCATCCTCTGTGTCTTGCTATCCTGCCTATACCTCCTACATAGCTACCTGCCAGTTAGCTCTTTTATTAAACCAATCAGAAGGCACATCTTCACAGTGCACAAAACAATTATTCCATAACAACCAAGTGCAGTCTTTTCACCTTCTAGTGTGTTCTTCAGTTCCTTCAGAGGTTCTTAACCTCATTGAGTACCTTGTTTTTCTATATTCAACATAGTTTATGTTATTGCACAACATCACCCCCACAGTACAGTCTCAAGGAACTCCAAACATCACCCCTGAATTCTGGGGATGCTGTGAATGTGTTGCTCTGATTGATTGATAAATAAAATGCTGATTGGCCAGTAGCCAGGCAGGAACTATAGGATAGGTGGGACAAGCAGAGACGAGAATTCTGGGAAGTAGAAGGCTGAGAGAGAGACACTAGCCTGCCATCCAGGGAGCAGCATGTAAGGCAACAGGTAAAGCCACGGAGCACGTGATTACATATAGATGAACAGAAATGGGTTAATTTAAGATGTAAGAGATAGTCAATAGTTATCCTGAGCTAATGGCCAAGCAATTTTAATCAATATGAGCTTCTGAGTGATTATTTTATAAATGGGCTGCAGAACTGTGGAGCCTGAGCAGGACTAGGAAAACTTCAGCTACACCTGCAGGTACAGTCTCAAGTAACTCCACAATATCAGCCCTGCAGGTACAGTCTCATAGAATTCCCACAACATCAGTCTCAAAAAACTTGGAGCTTCCTTTACCCTAGTTCCAAAGAGCTGGAAGCTAGTATCAATCCCTCTGAGATTTTTGTTTGGTTGAGATAGCATCTTATTAAGTAACTCAGACTGTCCTGGAACTCACAAGTCTCCTGCCTCCAGCTCCTGAGGGCTGGAATTACCTCTTAATTCTTGAGGACCATCATTTCAATGTTAAGGGCATCTGTCAGCATGGGCCAAGGTGCTTACCTTCTTGCCTGATTCTTGGTGGCCAGTTTGCACAGCTGTCCCTGTCCTGTCAAGTCCCTGCTCTTTCTACCCCTTCTCCACACTGCCCGGGCACAGGACTCTTTGCCCACTTCTCTCTACAGAGCAGTCCCCTTTGGGAGACTGTCTGAAAGGAACTTTTCGTGATTCACCTCAGGCACAGGCCACTGGGACCTCCCTCTACAACCCTCCACCTCCCTAACCCTTCTTTCCATGTAGCTCTACAGTTGCGTCTCTGTCCTCCTTCTCCATCCTCTCCTTTCAGCTCTCTCCCTCTTTAACAACCTATGGTTGATAAGAAGAAATGGACGCCCTTGCTCAGGAAATCAGCAAACATGACATGCTAACTGTAATTCAGAAGAGTCTGTCCCCATGGCGCCATCGGATCATCATCTTACTTGGGTTTTGTGGTCTGTCGGGAGATGTTGACATGCAGCGACAGCCAGTCTTCCCATGAAAAGAGTCGCCTACCGTTACGTTGGCAGCAGTCCCTGCCAGTGTCAGCTATCTATTTCTCTCTCAGTATCAGCTGCCCGTGTGAATAGAAAGACTGAACAGCTGGAATAAACATCTGGAGTGTCTCCAGTGCTGGGTCCGGCAAAGGCATTTCTTGCTCATGCTGCTCTTTTATGTGGTTTGTATCATGCTGGTGGTCGAACCCTTTCCTAGGGGAAGCCTAGACAAAAGCCTCCCCTTCCTTATAGAGCACCAATGGCAAACCAAAGCAAGATTCCATCAAAGTCCAATTGGGAGAGCCAGTGATTGGGCTTACAGAGCATGAGTGAGTGGATGACCCCCAAAGCAGCTGCCCCACCCAGAAATCCATCCCAGCATGGATGACGACTTCCCCATAGCTCCATAGATGAAGTCCCCCTCTGGTTCGGTTTGCTCACACTAGGCTTGAGGCCAAGAGGACCTGTGCAACTAGGGTAGAATCGCATACAGTGGGCTGGGAGGTCCAGAGAGGGAGCTTCTGGAATCTCTGGTGAGGATTCCATGACCTTTCCCTCCCCCACCATCTATGAATGAGCTGTAGTAGTCAACAGGCCCCATGTTGTGGGTCTCTTGCATGTTTTCCGAGCTGCTCTGATAAAAATGATAGCTGCCATGCTGGAAAATAGCATTCCACAACATGTGCAGGGAGCTTGGCTCCCACTGTCTCAGGCCTCAGTTTGATGCTGGATTTTCTGCCTCCATCCAGTTGAGTTGGACAGAAGAAAAGCAGGGTGGGTTGCATGAGAGCTTTCCGGGCCAGGCCTCTATTGGTGTGCATATTTTCCTGTAGTCAGAAGGTTTCTCCTGTCCTGCCCAGGTCCCACGGTTCTACCTGGCCCTCTGGTCCCATCCGGCCCCCACGGTCCCATGGCTACTTATAAAATAATCATTCAGAGGCTTAATATTAATTACCAATTGCATGGCCTAAGGCAGGCTTCTTGCTAGCTAGCTCTTATAACTTAACCCATTTTTATTAATCTATAAGTTGCCACATGGCCATGGCTTACCAGTACTTTTACAACTTGCTTCTCCTGGTGGTGGCTGGTGTCTCCTTCCTCTCCTTTCTCTTCCCACTATCTCTCTTGGATTTTCCCACCTGGCTCCATCCTGCCCTGCCATAGGCCAATGCAGCTTTATTTATCAACCAATCAGAGTAACACATAGTCACAGCATACAGAAAGACATCTCGCAGCATTTTCCCTTTAGTCCTTTAGCCAGAATTGGTCCTGAAGCTGTGATCACTTGCAAGGTAGGACTCTCCTTTTGAAAAGTAGACCAGAAAATTTCAATGCTTTTCTTGTTGTTGTTGTTGTTGTTTTGAGACAGGGTTTCTCTGTGTAGCCTTGTGTGGTAGTTTGAATATAATTGACCCCCATAATCTCATAGGGAGTGGCACTATTAGGAGGTGTGGCTTTGTTGGAATGGGTATGACCTTGTTGGAGGAAGTGTATCACTGTGGGGGCAGGCTTTGAGGTTTCCTATGATCAGGATACTGCCTAATGTCTCAGTCAACTTCCTGCTGCCTGAAAGATGTAGGACTTTCAGCTTGTACTCCAGCACCACATCTGCCTGCATTCCACCATGCTTCCCATCATGATGATAATGGACTGAACCTCTGAAACTGTAACTGATCCAGGCCCAGTTAAATGTTTTCTTTATAAGAGTTGCTGTGGTCATGGTGTTTCTTCATAGCAATAGGAACCCTAAATAAGAGACCTTGGCTGTCCTTGAACTTGCTCTGTAGGCCAGGAACTCAGATGTTCACCTGCCTCGGCTTCCTTAGTGCTGAGATTAAAGGTGTGTGCTGTGGGATAATGCTCTTGTACACTGTAAAGATTTGTCACTCCAATTGGTTTAATAAAACACTGATTGGCCAGTAGCCAGGCAGGAAGTGTAGGTGGGGTGAACAGACTAGGACAATTCTAGGAAGAGGAAGGGCAGAGTCAGGAGTCACCAGCCAGATGCCGAAGAAGCAAGATGAGAATGTCATTTTGAGAAAAGGTACCAAGCCATATGGGTAAACATAGATAAGAATTATGGGTCAAGTGTAAGAGCTAGTTAGTAATAAGCCTGAGTTACTGGCTGAGCATTTATAAGTAATATTAAGCAATTATTTGGGAAGCAGCTGCTGGGTATTTGGGAACAGGCAGATGAGAGAGAAACTTCCGCCTACAGCCATGTGCTACCACCACATGGCCTAAAATTCAGTGATTTGTATAAGGACATCAACATGGCAGATAAGTTGTAATCCATCCAGGTCTTTGATGTCAAGCCTGATGTTCTTTCCCTAGGCTTAGCTGGAGCACAGTATGTGCTCATAAATGGTTTTTAGGTTGTTTCTGATAATTTTAAGTTGAGACCACACTTAGCCCTGGAGGGATAGTCCTCTTCCTGTGCATGTTTCCTGTTTAGTGGGCATTTTCCATTAAAGCAGGGAGTGCAGTCAGCATACTGCAGCTGATCACTGGTAAGAATCTGGGCAAGGTGACTGGTGGGACTCATGGGGTAGGTAGCCTTTAGAGACAACCTTGAACAATTCTGCACACCTCGTAGGTGCGTGTATTCTTCTCACCCAGAAGTGGAGAATGTGGCTCCTCTCTAGAACAGCTGAAGAAAACAGTTTGCTGGGTACTTTTGAGCTAAGGCTTGAAGGGAGGTGGGCATCTCTGCCTTCCTCCGTTTTGAAACCCAGCCACTGCTAGTGAGGAAGGCAATGCAGCCAAGGGCAGAAAACCCAAGGATTTTGGCAGTGCTTCTCGTGACGGCCAGCACCATCTTGTCGGCATTGGGAGCCAGACACCCTAGAGTGGGGACTTTGAGTCTTGAGTCCTGTGCAGCTCTAGTTATGGAGAACTGCTTCTGTGAGTACTGCCCCGCCCACAAAATCCTCAGCCACTGAACCACTGTTGCTGTTTCCATCTCCTGGGCAATGGCGGTTTACTGTGCAGCCATAGAGTTTCTTAGAAGCCCTGAAACATTTCACCTGAGCAGGGTCCCCTCTTTGCATACCTGCTGCCATTATTTCAGTTGTCCCGGGTGGGGAGCTTTACACAGGTGTCCCTCTCTGTCTTAGTTACTTCTCCATTGCTGTGAAGAGACACCATGACCAAGGCAACTTATAAAAGAAGCATTTAGTTGGGGAGTCAGGACTCCAGAAGGTTAGAGTCCATGGCCATCATGGCAAGAGCTATGACGTCAGGCAGGCATAGTGTTTGAGCAACTGCCAAGAGCTTACAGGTTGAGACAACAACCATGAGCCAGAGTTGTAGAGAAAAAGCTAACTGGGAATGGTGTGAGTCTTGCGAAACCTCAAAGACCACCCCAGTAACACACCTCTTCCAATAAGGCCACACCTCCTAATCCTTCCCAAACAGTTCTGCCAACTGGGAAGGAGGGGATGGATGGGTGGGGTGACCAAGCATTCAAATATATGAGCTTATGGGGCCATTCTCATTGAAATCACCACACTCTTGAATCTTGTGAATCTGCAGAACTTCAGCTTGAAAAGCAGACTTAGGTGGGATTATATTCAGCTTGTTCCCTACAGTCCCCTCTTGGCACTGCCATTCATCAAGAAGATGTGGAGTGACACTGTTGGTCCCAGTGACTTCAGAGGCACTGGCAGTGAGTGACACTGGGATATAGTTCTTATCCTGGAATCTTCTGGAAGGGGGTGTGTGGTAATGGGGATGTTTAGGCATAATAGAGCAAAGGAAAATTTACAGAATGGAGCTTGAAGGATGTGACCCTTATTTAGGCCTAATTAGGCCTTCTCCTTCTCAGATCTCTGTTATCTCTCTCTCTCTCTCTCTCACACACACACACACACACACACACACACACACACACACACACACACACTTTATTACAATTTATTTATTAGTTGAAAACAAAAGATAAAGGAAACATAAAGCCTGCCCCTGCTTTTCTAGGGGGTGTGGCATTGTAACATTGTAACAGGCTACCGTTCTAAGTCTGAGCCCATTCATCCATTACATCGAATGCAGTGAAATGCCTACAAGAGTTTCTCACCACTTTCACTTCACAGATGAGGAAACAGGGGTTGAGCAGTTAGGCAAGGATGGCTAGGGTTGTCCTGTTCCCAAAAGGCAAGGTCAGAGTTCTCACAGCTCTGCCCATTCTTTCTGTTATCGTCCCTCTGGACATCTCACACCTGCCTGCTACACACACACACACACACACACACACACACACACACACACACACATGCATGGATACACACATTCCTTAAATCTCATTGAAACTTTAGTATTTCTTACTTCTGATACTAGCTCTGTAAACAGAAAGACATGAATGGAATTCAGGTTTTTTTTTCTCTCTCTCTGTCTCCTTGCACAGTGAGCTAAATATCCAATTAAGTGGGTTTATTTGGTTTTGATTTTTCGTATTTGAATTCTTAAACTACATTTATTTGTTCACTTGTGTGTGTGTGGTGTGTAGTGTATATGTGTGATGTGTGTGGTATTTGTGGTATATTGTTGTGTGTGTATGTGTGGTTTGAGTGTGGTATGTGTGGTGTGAGTGTGGTATGTGTGGTGTATGTGTGATATTTTTGTGTGTTGGTGGTGTGTGTGTATGTGTATGTGTTGTGTGTGTGGTATGTGGTGTGGTGTGTATATATGTGTGTGTAGTATATATAATGTGTGTGTGGTGTGTGTGTGTATATGGTGTGGTGTGTGTGGTGTGTATAAGTGTGTGTGGTATGTGTAGTATGTGTGTGTGGGGGTGAAAATATGTGTGTGGTATGTGAAGTGTGTGTGTGGTATATGGTATGGTATGTATGGTGTGTATATATGTGTGAGCATGTATGTGTGTGGTGTGTGTGTATGTGTGTGTGCGTGTGTGGTGTGTATGTGTGTATGTGGTGTGGTGTGTGTGTGTGGTGTGTGTGTATGTGTGTGTGCATGTGCAGTGTGTATGTGTATATGTGGTGTGGTGTGTGTGTATGTGTGTGTGCGTGTGTATGTGTGGTGTGTATGTGTATATGTGGTGTGGTGTGTGTGTGGTGTGTGTATGCGTGTGAGGTGTGTATTGTATATGTATGTGGTGTGTGTGTGTGGTGTGTATGTGTATATGTATGTGGTATGGTGTGGTGTGTGGTGTGTATGTGTATATGTATGTGGTGTGTGTGTGTGGTATTTATGTGTATATGTATGTGGTGTGGTGTGTATGTGTATATGTATGTGGTGTGTGTGGTGTGTATGTGTGTGTGTGTGTATGTGTGTGTGTGTGTAGTAGGTCAGAGGACAGTCTGAAGGAGCCAGTTCTTTTTCCACCGTGTGAGTCCTGACAGAATGTAGGTCATCGTGTTTGGCAGCAAGTACCTTTCCCTGACAAACCATCTCACTGGCCCACATTTTTCTTTCTTTCTTTGTCTTACTGTATTTTCAGTCCACATTTTTGACCTTTGAAAAGAAATTCTTGTCCCTAAGCTCCTGAATGTGCCTCGGGGCGCTTGGATTTTCACTCAGACTGAGTTCTCTTCTCATGGGCTTCCAGTGTTTGCTGAAGAGAACCTCCCCACCCTTCCCCCATCTATCTGTGGCTCGCTTTAACTGTGGGAACCAGAAGCTTCTGACTTGTTCCAGCTCTGAGCTGGAAGAGTATCATGAAATCACATGATATTTGAAAGAAAAGTGGGAAAAAAAAAGGTCCCTCTGGTCTTTTCCAGACCAATAAAATCTTTCTGCATGCACGCTGTCTGTCTCTGTCTGAGGCAGGGCTTGAACTCTGTAGTCGAGGCAGGGCTTGAACTTGTAATCCTTGTCCCTCTGCCTGCCGAGTGTGGAGCTATAGGTCCATACCACCACACCCGACTTAACCAGTCAAATCTAAGTGGTGAGCAGCTCGGTCCCTCTGGGTGCAGATCAGACCCTGTGGAGATAGACAGTGGTCGCCAAGGGGAGTCTTGCCAGGCCCACTGGGCTGGGCTGGCATTTCAGAACTAGTTGGTAAGACTCGGCACATCTAGGGTAGTATGGTGGGGTAGCCAGGAAGGGGCCGTCTGGGCCATCTGGTTACTCTCCTTTCTTTAGAGAGGCTGGCTGTAGTGGGACAGTTAAAGCAGAGGAAGGGACATGACCATATGTCACCGATGGCCTGGCTGACAAAAAAGAGTTACTACATCTTCTCACTCCAAGACTCTTGATGCCCTGGGTTAAGAAGCCACAGGACCAGGGAAACCTTGTCCAGAGAATTAGATTACATGTGACCACTATTCCTGAGGAGGGCTGTTAAACAGGTGGTTTGTCCAAAGGGCCAGTGTCTTCAGTTTGGAGGCCATGGAACCTCAAAGTTGGTATGAAAGGAATCTAAATAGATTTCTCTCTGTCTCTGGAGACAGAGACAGACAGAGAGAGAGAGAGAGAGAGAGATCCATCTGCTTCCCACTCTCTCCTACTTATCTTTCATTTTGGCTCTATATCCTCATTTTCTGCATTGCAAATTAATCAGAGAGGGCTGCCCTATAGTTGTTTATAAAGGGTTAATTATCTAGACCACCAAGGGCCTCAGGCCTCTACCTTAGATGCCTACTGGCTCTCTCAAGGGAGCAAGGAAGGGTGATGAGTAAGCCAAGCGTAGTCATGGAAACATGAGCCCAATGGCTCAGCCCCATTTTTTTTTTTTTTTTTTTGGTTTTTCGAGACAGGGTTTCTCTGCGTAGCTTTGCACCTTTCCTGGAGCTCACTTGGTAGCCCAGGCTGGCCTCGAACTCACAGAGATCCGCCTGGCTCTGCCTCCCGAGTGCTGGGATTAAAGGCGTGCGCCGCTGCTGCTGCTGCTGCTGCTGCTGCTGCTGCTGCGCCGCCGCCGCCGCCGCCGCCGCCGCCGCCGCCGCCGCCGCCGCCGCCGCCGCCGCCACCACCACCACCCGGCTCAACACATTTTATATACTGGATTGAACTACCTGAAATTCAGATATGCCTCTAATCGAAGCACTGAGGAGGCAGAGGCACGAGGATCTCTGCGAGTTCGAGGCCAGCCTGGTCTACATAGCAAGTTCCAGGATAACCACAACTAACTACATAGAGAAACCTTGTCTTAAAAAAATTTCTTTTTTATTGGATCTGTGTGTATGACATAGTGTGTACACGGAACCTTTGGGAGTCGGTTTCTCCTTCTACCTTGTCGAGGCAGGGCTTTTCTTGTTGCTGCCTCTCTTTGCACTGTAGGCTGGCTGGGCCGTGGACTTCTGGCTGATCCTTCTGTTTCTACCTCTCGTCTCGCAGTAGGAGTGTTGGGTTACAGATTTGAGCCACAGCAACACCCAGCTTTTTGTTGGTTCTGGAGATCAAATTTGGGTTGTCAAACTCGCGTGGCAAGTGTTTTCACCTGCTCAGCCTAGACATACATTTTAAAACACTTGCATTGATTTGTTCCTTCCTTCTTAGTATTGTTACTGCTGGTTTTATTTTTAATTTAATTTATTTATTTATTTATTTTTGAGACAGGGTTTCTCTGTGTAGTTTTGGGTGCCTGTCCTGGATCTCGCTCTGTAGAGCAGGCTGGCCTCGAACTCATAGAGATCCATCCGCCTGGCTCTGCCTCCCAAGTGCTGGGATTAAAGGTACCTGGCCTGCTACTGCTGTTTTGAGACAAGGTCTTCCTGTGTAGCCCAGGCTGGTCTTGTGCTGGTCATCCTCCTGCCTCAGCCTCTCCAGTACTAGGATTTATTGGCATGCACCACCGAGCCAAACACACTGAACTGCTTCTGAACTTTGGTCAGAAATCAGTTGGGGGTTTTTGGGAGGGTGTACCTCCTGGTGTCCTGATTCAGTTGCATTGAGCTACGTGTCTTGTCCCTTAGCAAACACCACACTATATTGTTTTGTTACACACTGAGAACATACCCAGGACCTCAAACATTTACAGTGCGCACATTCCCACTCTGAACACTGCACCATTTTGACATCTGGCCTGTAAGTAGGCTTCCTATTGGGTAGAGTGGTTTCTCCCACCTTGGTTTTTACATTTAAGGTGTCTTGGTCCTTTATTCCTGTGGGAGGCCAGCTGGGAGACTCCTCCCACATTTTACCCCAGAGTACTCTTGAGGAGTGAGGGATAAGAGATTTAGATAGAAGGATAGAGGGGACAGAAACAGAAACACAGGATAGCCTCTGGAGGGCCTGGATGCTTATCACCCGTCCTTCTCTCTCTCTCTCTCTCTCTCTCTCTCTCTCTCTCTCTCTCTCTCTCTCTCTCTCTCTCTCTCTCTCTCTCTCTCTCTCAGACAGGGTTTCTCTGTGTAGCTTTGCACCTTTCCTGGAACTCACTTGGTAGCCCAGGCTGGCCTCGAACTCACAGAGATCCTCCTGGCTCTGCCTCCCGAGTGCTGGGATTAAAGGTATGCGCCACCACCACCTGGCTTTTTATAGGAATGCATAAGACCTCCCCCAGCACAGCCAAGTGTAGACCCTTCCAATCACCTAGAAACCAGGCACATGTCCTCTAATGCAGCTCCTCCTGGTAAAGCAAACTCAGATCTCACTAGGAAACCTCTGTGGGCCTCCACATATTCTGAAATGCTTCAGTGTATATTTTCTAAAAACAAGGACTTGTAAAGGTAACTATGGGACAGTTACTGCTAACAGATTTATAATTGATAAACGGTTATCTATTTTATCACCCATATTTAATTAGTATCCTTTAGAGCCTTAAAAACAACAAAAACATGAAATGCCTCCCTCCTACAGTGCAGCCCAGGAGCAAAATTATGTTTAGTAGCTGTGACTCTTCCACCTCCTCGGATCGTGTACGTAGCCTTTTATGACATCAGCACCTCTGGAGATACAGGACCCCATCTTAGGACTATTGTCTTCATTTTGGGTTCATTTGGTGTTTCCTGACATTAGGTTATGGTTGTGCTTTTTTTTTTTTTTTTTTTTTTTTTTTGGTCTAGGGTACAAGACAGACAAACCTGGATTCCTGAGCACATCAAGGTCGGAGGCATGCAGTTTTCATCTGCCGCCACTGGCGATTTTAATTTTGATCACCTGGTGAAACCCTTGTCTGATATTCATGACTGCAAAAAAAAATGGCAGTTTTATAATTTGGCGGGCACATAAAGAGATGCATGTTTAATTTCTAACACGTTCATTCAGTGAGGCAGAGTCAGCGCCCAGGACTTGGAAACCGTCCCTTTAGCGCGCTACGAACTCTGGGCAGAAGACTTAACCCCTGGGAGCTTCGATCTTAAGCTGGCTCTCTGTGATGTGAGATAGGATCGAGGCTCTCCCGGGGCTCCGGGCCGGCTACTGCAGGACGCGCACAGATTTTCTCTGCAGCAAGGAGCGCGTGTTCGTGGCCGCGCACACCTGTTCGTGGCCAGGGTCCCGCGGGGCCGGTCGCCACGCGCCGGCTGCATCGCCCCACCGCAAGCTCCTCCCCCGTGGCTGCGTCCACCCGGCACTGGCCGGTCACCAGTAGACGCCAGGCGTCGGCGGCGGCTACCCTGGGCCCAAGCGGCGGCGGAAAGGGGCGGGCGCACCTATGGGCGCGACCGAGGCCGGAGGCACTAAGAGCCCGAGGCTGCTGTCCGTGCTGCGGCGGTGGCGCGCGGGCCGGCGGCTGCGGAGGACGCGATCGGCTCTCCCGGCGGAGAAGGGTGAGTGTGCGCTCGGCGGGCACCGGGGCGGCGGAGGGCACTGAGACGCCCTGCAGAGGCCAGGCCCGAGGTCCCCAGGCTCCCTCAGGGCACGGGCGGATCCCGGTGTGCTCATCCCCCATCCCGGCCCCCGCGTCCTGTCTGCGGGCTTGGCTCTGCACTGGGGGGGAATCGTGGGTGACACGCCGCGGCAGAATCTCACGCAGGTTGGCTCCCCTCCTGGACCCCACACCTGGCCCAGCCCCTGCAGTGCGGTACCTTTGGGGGAATTGATATGCTTCCCCAGGCTCCTCTCCGGGTTCTCCCCTATCTGCACCCAGCCCACCCAGGTTCCAACCTGTAGGCGCTCGCAGACTCCAGGTTACCCCAAAGCGCTGCCACAAGGAACTGCTTTCCAGGCACAGGCCAGCCTGTTTCCCATCAGGGCCTCTCCTCTGGGCTGCTCATCATCATTCCGTTCATTTTTTATCCAGCCCCTCTCCCCGCCAGGACCCGCAGGGAACAAGATAAGCAAAAACGCCCTGCACATGAGACCATTTCCAGAGAGGGAAGCAACATGACACTCCTAAAGCCACCCATCCCTGGGAACTGGGCTGGGAGTGGAAGACGCAGGTGTGCGGAGGAGGAGGAGGAGGCCCGAGGCAGAGCCACAAGGGAGCCCCAGACCTGTTGAGCTACTCCAGGAAGCAGACAGGAAAGCTGTCTGCCCGCAGGGAAAACAGCCGCATGGCTCCCAGGGGCTCATCAAGGGCAAAGTGAGAGTCGGAAGGCAAGGATGGAGGCCTGGGAGGAAGAGTCGACATTTTATCTCCCTGAGAAGAGAGGTTTCTGAGTAGGAAACAACATGGTCCCTGGGCTCCTGGTTTCTCGGCCCGCAGTGGCCATGCCCTCATCCCGCAGCCTGGCTGCCTGCCACTCAAAGGCAGCAAGCTCTCGGGAAACCTTTCCTGCCACCTGTAACCTCTTCTTAGGATTTCATGCCCCGCAGGGCGTTTGTGGCAGTCCGTCTGGTGTTGCAGATCACACCTACCCCAGCTCTCTCTACCTTCCCCACCAGCTGAAGTGTGCGTTCGTTCGTTCGGTACTTGTGTGTGTGTGTGTGTGTGTCTGCCTCCTCCTTTTTGTCTGTCTCGTCATCTAAAGATCTTTCCTCTGTGAGGCTGACATGCCTTGATTTCTAAAATGGCCGACAGATCCAGACCTGAGCCGGATTCCAACCGAGCCCTATGGGGACATAGTCACCCTTACCCTGTGGCTTTAAGGATCAAATAAATGATCGAATAGCAAGAGTTAATGGCTATAAGGTACTGATGATGCAGAGCAGGGAGTAGAAAACTTGATGAAGATCAATAGTCTTGTAAATATTTATTTATTGCCATCGACACGAGCTCTTCGTGGGTGGTAAACAGACCCTTGAGCCTGTCACCCCACCTTGCTGGCTTCTAAACTTTGTTTTCCCACTTTAATTAATATGCGCATTAAACTTCCTCATGGTTACCAAGATCTTCTGCTGACACCCAGTGGGACTAGGGATGGTCAGGTTTTTTTCTCTAGGTTGTTGGGTCGGGGATGGCAACAGGTACTCCTTCAGAGACAACCACATGCATCATCTGGTTCTGGGTGGGAAGGAATGCACAGTTTTTTTTTTTTTTATCATTTTACAGTTCCAGCCTCATCTGTAATTCCAGCACTTGGGAGACAGAGGGGGGGGGTATCTCTGTGAGTTCGAAGGCAGCCTGGTCTACAGTTTACATTCCAGGACACCCGGGGTTATATAGTGAGACGCTGTTTCGAGAAAAACAAAATAAATAAGTAAGTATACAGTTCTATACTGAATGTACAGCATCCTCTGCCTCTGCTTCCTGGTTCCTATGTTATGGTCCATCCACAGCTTTTCAGGCTATACATTCCTCTTTTTGTTCCCTAGACATCCTGGGGATAAGACTATTATGAAATGACTATTATGAAATGACTAAATGATACTTAGTGTGTGTGCAAGAGGTTTATTGGGGAGGAGGGAGGAGAGAGAGCAAAAGAGCAGAAGGTTGTCTCGGAGTGGGCGGGGGCATGAGAGAGGCAGACAGACGGAGCAAGAGAGGAGCAAGAAGGGATTACATGATACTTAATAGGTTAGTTCAAACTAGATCTTGCTCAGACTTCTTTTTTTTTCTTTTCTTTTTCCTGAGACATGGTTTCACTATGCAGCTTTGGCTGGCCTGGAGCTCTCTCAACCAGAGCTCCCAGAGGCCCTGCTCCCTCTCCATCCTGAGTGCTGGGAGTAAAGGCAGGTGCCACTGTGCCCAGCCGTGACCAGATCTTGAAAGCAGGCCTGGGAGGAAAGAAGGGTAGATGTTACTTATTCCCTCCATTTTGTACTTGAGAAGTCCAGGGATCTCGAATGACCCGCAGGAGGACTCATAGCAGGAAAGTGGCTAACTCAGGCCTGACTAACTGGAGGCTACCCTTTCTGCCATACCTCCCAGCACAAAATGAATAGGTTCCCACGCACTTATGAGGGGAGAATTAAGATGAACTACCACATGATGAAAGGAATCCATAGTCCAGCTCTGTCTGGTTTTGTAAAGGGTGGTCTGAAGTTTCCTTCCTGATGACGTTGCTATCACTTGAATACCTGGAACCATGTTCTCTGATGGCAGTAAGGTTATGATTTTAGCCTGCTGCTAATTAGTGGCACAAAATTAGCATGATCTTGGCCAGGGCCCTTAACCTTCCTAAAACTCAGCCATTTGCTGGGCGGTGGTGGCACATGCCTTTAATCCCAGCACTTAGGAGGCAGAGGCAGGTGGATCTCTGTGAGTTTGAGGCCAGCCTGGTCTACAGAGCGAGTTCCAGGAGAGGCTCCAAAGCTACACAGAGAAACCCTATCTTGAAAAAAACCAAAACCAAAAACAACAACCACCACCAAAGAAGCCTCAGTCACTTATCATCTGCAGAATGGGGATGCTAATTCTAATGGCATCGTGTAGCTGTGCTCACTGTTTGCCTAGTACATAGAGGCCCAGAAAAGGCTAGTTATTGCTTTTATGAATATTAGTACAGATCTTATACCTCAAATCTGGGTAGTCATGAGACTGAAAAGTTTAGTGAGTTGTGGAAAAGACCATAACTTGAGTCTCTTTGGGCAGCCGAATCTTCTGGGATGGCGAGGCCTTCTGTAGCAGCATCCTCCTGTCTCCCAGCCCTCCCCACAGGTCACAGGTGAGAAAGGAAGAACATAGCTTCTAGGGACTCCTGGCATCTTTTAGTGCATGCTCCTCTTCAGCGAACTGGAGTTTGGTTCCTAGAACCCATGACATGAGTATCTGAACTCCAGTTTCAGGGGATCCAGTAACAGCTTTTAGCCTCTGTGGACACCCATTTCCATCCCCACACATACATTTAATACAAATACAATCTTAAAACATATGCACTTTGAGTGTTTATAACTGTAATTACAGTGTAAATACTTAGAGGGACAGTTACTGGACGCAAGGTGATATGCTTTTAGTTGGTGGTGGTCTTAAAGGATCTTACCACATTGAACTCTGTGAAGATTTGTGCTAATTCGTGTCTACCAGAGATTTTTTATTCCTTTCTGTGTTGTGCTAGGCCTTTTTTGTTTAAAATTAGGTAAGTTTATTCTTTGACAATTTATATAGTGCATTTTGATACTGTTAGCTGTGTCAATGCCTGCCCACTTGGTTGTATATAAAACGATGCCCTGGGCCCTGTTACTGCTTTGTGTTTTTGGAGACAGGGTCTCAGGTGTCTCAGGCTGGCCTTGAACTTCCGGTCTTCCTACCTCCACTTTCCAAATGCTGCTGATAGGCATGCTCCCAGTCGGCATGCATGATCATGACAACCATGACCACCATGGTCATTTGTCTTTTTTTGGAAAACTGGATTCCTTTGATAAATATTGACTCGGAGTATCTTTTCACAAATGTTGGCTACTCATATGAGCCTCTGAAAAGCTTGATGCTGACCTTTCCCACTCTTTTGTTTGGTAGTTTGTCTTTCCCCCCCTCTTCTCTTTATAGGAATTCTTTAAATATTCTGGGCTCTAATCAGTTGCTTGATTTAGATTTAATGATGTAGCTTTTTTTTTTGTCTTCTTCCGGTTCTTGGATCAAATTCAAGGCTTCTCCATGAATGGGAATGTGATCAAGCTGTGTGGAGTAGAAATTAACCCATCCAGTGCATCCATCCTTTCCAGAGAATGACTTTTTAACCGTACCTCAAAGCTGTTAGCTGTAGAAAAGGGACTGTCCAGAGGGTCGATGTGTTTCTGTTGCCGGGAGACGGCTCCAACCCTTGGGATTATGCTAATCAGCCCTGAGTTCCTCTCACCGGAGAGCACCTCATCCTGCTAGGTCCTGAAATACCCTAGCTAGTTCCTGGGAAGACACAGCTGGAACCAGCTAGGTCTGTCCCAGCGGAGACTGTTCTCCGGGACCGGAAGAGAACAGAACACGTGCCAGTTCATTGCTAGCTTCTCTCCTCGGTCCTAACAGTGTGTCTTTCTCTCTTTTAAACACAGTAAATGGAGAGAATGGTTACTGGAATCAAATGAGATCACAAACATGAAAGGAGTCAGGGCGTGAGCAGATGGCTCAGTGAGGGAAGCGCTTGCTGAATAAACAGGAGGACCTCCCTTTAGATCCTGAGCACCCATGCAAAGGCTGTTCATGACAGATAGTATCTGTCCCCCTCGCTGCTGAGCACACCTGTATGTACTTGTACACACACACACACACACACACACACACACACACACACAAACACACACACACACACTACAAGATAGCTAAGCCCTGGCAAGTAAGCAACACTCTGAGTGGCAGAACTTCATTGCCTGCCAGTCTCAGGCCCCATTCCTTTCCCCAATGCCTGTTATGCCTACAGGTACTTAACTGTTGAGGGGGATTCTCCAAATCATCCTCTAGAAGTACAAGTACTCCACACTGCTTTAGCGTCCCCATATCAGAAACTCTGGGGACAGAGCCCAGAAATCTGTCCTTTACTAAGCCCCGAAGTAACCCCAACACAAGCTAACATTTGTGAAGCTGACCTGTGAGATAGTTGCGGGCTTTTGTCAAGTGTGGGTCTCAGCCTCGGTCTTTCCGTTTGCCACTTGCGGCATGAGTGAGTTACCAGGTACTTCTTAGGGTCCCAAGCTCGCAGCAGTACAGGAAGAGGATTGGATGCTGCCCTTTTCTCCCAGAGCTGCCTTGAGATGTGAGTGACATGGAGCATCCTGGCCCGGCTGCTACTTGTCTGTGCGGCTTCTGCCAAGCCACCTTGCCTCTCACTCTCTATCATTTTTCTCGTCTAAGAATTGGGACTGTAACATGTATGTAGTGTTGTGTGCCAGCTAAAGAGTACACACACACACACACACACACACACACACACACACACACACACGTGTGTATATATATGTACACATACATATATACTTTTAAATAGTGTGTGTGTGTGTGTGTGTGTGTGTGTGTGTGTGTGTGTGTGTGTGCAGACGCCAGAGGAGGACTTTCAGGCGTTGGTTTCCCCCTCCCACTTCGTTGAGGTCTCTCTTGTTTCTGCCACTGTGCTGTGTACTCCAGACCAGCTTGCTGCCCCAGAGGTTCTAGGAGATAGTCCTGACCGGCTTTTTGTGGGTTTAAGGGATCAGACTCAGGCCATCAGGCTTACGCTGCTAGTACTTTTTCCTACTGAGCTGTCTTCCTGGCCTGAACGACCTTGTTTTTAGGTCTCCGTTTGATGAATAATAATAATAATAAAAAAAGCAGAGCAAGGCCGGATAATGCTTCCACCGTGACACAGCTGCTACCCTGGGATTTGAACCCAGGTGGCTTGATGTGAGCATACTTGCCTTATAACCACGGCTTGGCAAATGAGTTCTCCAGTAAACTTATTTAAATTAACTGCCTGGCCAGTGGTAGGCATTCCACGGGTTAATGTCCTTCCTCTTGTTTGGTGGCTTGGCTTCCTGGGAACTCTGCCTTCCTTATAGCCAGGCTTCCTGCCCTCCTTCCATGGCTAGACTCCAGGCATACCCAGCTACACATCCCCACTGCTTGGTAGGGATTTCTCTCTCCTGGTTTTACCTTCTTAACTGCCACTTGGGTGCTGAGAGCAAAGCAAACAGATTCAGCTGGGTGGAGAGAGACCAAGTGTGGCACTTCCTCGGACGCCATCTCTCTTTTCTCCAGCATGCTTGTGACTCACAAGTGACTCAGAAGTGGCTTCTGACAAGACAGGGACTGTGCAGAAATGCTGAGAGACTTGGTGGCTAGTGGAGTTTGCTGGAAGCATTCCCTAAACTCAGTTACTGAGACAGAGCATCACGCCAAGACTGGCTATTTAGAATTGCCTTTGTTACGGTTCTATTTGAAGCTCAGGGTCAGAGACAACAGTTAGTGGAAAGAGTCTATCCAAGGCTTGAGTCTCTTCTTGTTCCTGAATGGGCATGGCCTTGAGGCTACCTGTGGGGCGGGATAAAACTTCTGAGAGCTTGTTTGACTCTTACTGGAATGGCCCGAGGATCAGAGATCTAAGGTTTTCATAAGTAAAGCCCCTTTCCATTTAATAAGACTTTCAAATCTCTTTCAACCTGATTTAAAAAAAAAAAGGAGAGAAAGAGATACTCAATTACCCATATACAGTGGCCCAGGCCTATAGTTCCAGCACTCAGGAGTCCGAGATGGAAGGGATACCGAATCTGGGGCCCTTCCTTATAAAAGATAAAATCTGGGTGAGGCTGTGGGTCCCAGCACTTGGGTGGCTGAAACAGGAGGATTGTAAGTTTGAGGTCTGTAAATTCTCGCTGGGAATACAGCGAGACTTTGTCTCAAAAATGTAATAAGATGTGGCGGTGACATGGCACTCGCTGTGCAAGCCTGACCTGAGTTCCATCCTTGGAGCCCACGGAAAGGAGGGAGATGAGACTAGACTACACAGAGTAGTTCTCGACCGCCACGTGATCACATGTCAGGGCATGTGCTCTCTCTCTCTCTCTCTCTCTCTCTCTCTCTCTCTCTCTCTCTCTCTCTCTCTCTCATGCATGTTTTCTCTCCCGTACCTGGTAAACTAAGGAGCAGCTAAGGACAGGTTATTGATAGAAACATGCACCAAATATAACAAAATGCATATGGCTATGGGGCTCATTGCACAATCCTTTCAACTGCTTTGCATGCTCGAAACCTTTCAGACCCAGTGTCTGGTAAAATGCAGATATCCATAGAGAAGGTCACACTTAAAAAAATGTTGCCTCCTTTGAAATATGAATGGCAGCCCTTCTCCCCTCCCCCCCTTACTCCTTCAAGTCTTGGTACTTCTTCCCTGAAGCAGATGCAGCTTGAGTGAGCTGGCCAGTGGCTTGATCTTCCTGGGGTATAATTCTCACAATAACCTGCAAACTAATTACTATTTTCCGTAGTTTATGAGGAAAGCTAAGGCTCAGAGGGCTGACTCAGGTAATCCTGTTAATCTTACAGCATTGACTGTGACCTTCATGGCATTGTGCCACACTCTTTTCATGTTTGAAGCCACTGTGCCTCACCCAGCCTCAGGTGATGGTCCCATGACTATCTTCAACCCACACAGTTGGAATAGAAACTTTAGAGAGACTCAAGAATGCACCCTGACTTTCTCTAGGGACCAGTAAATGGCACAGCCCATGTTTAGATCCAGTCTCTTTTGCCTCAGAGCCCCTTTGCCCCCTACAATTCAGACCCAGGCCTGGCATCTGTTTGTCCGACTTAGTAACCCCTCAACTGGAGGCCACAAGCTCCTTAAGACAGAAGATGTTGAGTGCTGCATCCTCCTTAAGTTCAGAACAGCTAACATGAGAGCATTATTGGATGAAGGGAGGGCAGGGGGTCTGGAGCATCTCAGACCCCTAAGTGCTCCTACCCCCATAGATTGACTTAGTCCTTGGGGGAGGAGATGCCCAGTTCTTTGATGTGATGGATGGACCTGAGGCTCACAAGATGGCTATTAAGGAGTTATAATAAATCCATTTGTGACATCCAGCTTTCCATCACTATAACAAAATATGTGGGATGACTTACAGAGTAAAAGATTGTTTTAAACCTTTTTTTTTGCATTTATTATTCATGGGCACATGTGTACATGTGAAGGTCAGAGGGCAACTTTTGGGAGTCAGTTCTCTCCTTCCATCACGTGGGTTCCGGGGATTGAACTCAGGCCATCCGGTTTGGCAGCAAGTGTCCTTGCCCTCCGAGCCATTTCGCTGGGCTGGGGAAAGGTTTATTTTTACTTCAGCCCCTGACAGGTTTGTCCAATTGCTTTGGGTCATTGGTAAGGTAATATATTATTGGGGGATCATGTGGCAAAGCAAAAATAGTTCATCTTGTGCCAGGAAAGAGAAAAGGGAAGGGGCTGTGGTCCTACAATCCCCTCTGAGACTACATTCCCAGTGCCTGAAGACCATCCTCCCACCGTATCCTACCTCTTAAAGGTGTTACCATCCTCCAAATAGCCATGCCTTTAGAATGAAGCCTTTATTGCATGGGCTTCTGGGAGACATTCAAGAGCCAGCTGTCTCCATGCATGCCCCTCCCTGGCCCCCAAACTTATAAAGAAGAGCAGAAAGCTGTCATACATTGCTAAGGGGTAATGGAAACCACACCCAAATGCTTAAATATTTCTAAATTTTCAGGGCCTCTTTAAATGTAAACAGCTAGGAATCAATTCAGGGGCCCCTAGTGGCCAAGACAGCTTCTGCTCCATGGCCATACTTGACTCATGGCTGCAAGCAATGAGTAGGTGAACACTTAAGATTAGTCATCTTAAATGTGCCCAAACAGCTGGTCATGACTCCTCACACTGACAGAGTGCTTTGTTTACCAAGTTCTGCATCTCTGCTCTTCCTTCATCTTCCCAGCAGCCTGGTACATGCTGGGTACCAGGGCAGGTGTGATGAATTCCTATTTCTAGGTGGGGAAATGATGCTGGGAGGTTAAGTCATCTGCCCTGCACCACTCAGCTGACAATGGCAGAGGGGTCTTGAGCACTCTTGTCAACCAGAACATTTTCTGTGTCGAGACTGTTTTCACCAGCGAGTTCTGAGGAGGAGAGAAACAGATGGGTTTCTTTCTGTTGGTTTTTTCTCTCAACATGGGTCCTGTGCTTGATCAGTTAATCTCTCCGGACATAATTTTTTCCAATCTGTAATGGAAAAAAAAATCACATATACTCAGCCGCCAGTGAGGCAACATGTAGTAGAGGAGATTGTAAGGGTTCAGAACTGAAAAAAAAATTTTTATTTTTAATTTTAAAAAGTTACTTATTTTTATGTATGTTTTGAAACACCATGCACATAAAATTAATATATATATTATTATTAAAGATTATGACATTTATTGATTTTGTTGTGTGTGTGTGTGTGTGTGTGTGTGTGTGTGTGTGTGTGTATGTATGTTGTGGTACATGTGTGGAGGGTAGTGGACAATTTTGGAGAGTGCTTCTCTCCTTCCACTGTGTAGAGCCCAGGGACTGAACTCAGGTCATCAGTCAGACTTGGTGGCAGGCACCTTTACATAGTGAGCCATCTCACTAGCCCTGAGAATGTTTTTTTTTTTTTTTTTTTTTTTTTTTTTTTTTTTTTTTTTTTTTTAGGGGGGCATGGAGGGCTGTAAGGCAATGCTAGGGGTCAAATCCAATGCCTTGAACATGCTAGGCAGGCATTGTATCATTGAACCACACTTCTGGTCCCAATTTTAAATGGAGATATTTGGAAGACGGTGATAATGCTGACCCATTTTTCATAAGTTAAATAGCATTTCACGTGGCCACACTGTCTAAAAATGGCCCTTGTTACCCCATTTTCACATTCCGTTAGTCCTCACAGCATTTGCTGCTACTTATGTTTGTATTGCTTGTCTGAATTCTCTAACCGGAAGGTAAAAATTGCTACTAGAGCAGGGACATGTCTGCTTTAAGCCTCTGAAACCCTAACAGGTAGAACAGTGCCTACCCAAAATTACTGTTTGTTGAATGAATGACGGAGGAAGGAAGGGATGTACCTGAGTTGTGGAATGAGACAAAATTCAGTGTGATCTGAATGACTAAAATGTTTGCTGGAAACTCCCTTGCCTTTCAGTAGAGGGATCTCCTGGTCTGGCTTCCTCATACCTGGTCTCGACTGAGGCACTGACTAGCTGTTTGCAAAGCTCCCCTGCCCATTGGTTTATACCCTGGTGAAGCGGCTTTGGGAATCATGTCCTCGAAGCCGACACAGGTCACTGTATGGCATTCACTGTCTCTGTAGTGTGCTACCTGAGAGCAGAGCTAGGAGCTGGTCCTGCACATTGCTGTGTCTGCAGAGCTTTCAGCCCTGCGCCTGACCCACCCAGAAGTGTTTGTTGAATTAATGAAGGAAGCAGTGAATGAGTATGGAAGAGGAAGCTCAGGGCTCTTCAACCCCTCCAAAGCCATTCGAAATAAGTCTGGACCACACCTCACGTACCTTCCACGTTAAACCTGACCCCGAGTCCCTCCCTCCGGAGGCAAAGAGCCACTAAGCAGCTGATCCCCGCTCCAGGGAAGGGAGAAGGGCAAACCTAGGCTCCAGATCCGGTTCCATGCCATGTTTTGGAAGTCGTGTTTACGTCTGCCTTCATCCTCATCCCTTCCGCTCCAGCATAAGCAAAATTATTACCCTGCACACTGACTTGCACGCTATTACCATAGCCTGGGCGCTTCTGCGTTGAGGGACTTCGCCCCCGGGACCGCTGACTGTCTGTGAATGACAAATCCAAAGTCAGGGTTGCACAGACAGCCGCACTTCCCTGCTTGCGTGCAGCAGAGGGAGGAAACAGAGAATGAAAGATTCCGAAAATAAAGGTAAGGGGCTGACAGCGGAGGGGTGGTTAAATGATGCGTGGGGGGAGATGTCACAACATGGACATGTTTAGTTTGTGCCGATGGCTGATTTGATTACTGAGGTACATTCGTAATTTTTAGTTATGTAATATATGTCCTCTTTAAATGACTGTTTTCTAAATACCGTTTCATTCAGTTTTTCCCATTTTTGCAGTATTTATACATTTTTTTTTTTTTTGTATTCTTGATTTAATCTTGGCCGAGTACCTGTCTCACAGTTTTCTTTATAATCGCTTCCAGAATTTTGATACTTTTATTTTGGGGGGTGTTTACAATTGTTAATCATTAAGATGTTGGGTTTCAGCCAATTACTGGAATAGCTGGAGAACTTGGTACTTAAACAGTTCGGGTTTTCTAGAGAATCTCCAGATGAACATTCATCTTTTTGGGAGGGCCCAGCGGGGAGTCGTCGCTGACCTTCAGAGCTGTTTACCTTGCGCAGGGATGTTCGGATGCAAGCTGCCCCTATTCCCCGCCCCACCACCGCCTCTAAAAAAAAAAAAAAAAAAAAAAAGGAAAAAAAAAAAAAAAAAAAAAAAAACCAAACCACCAGCACGAGAATTCTGTTGGAGGGGAGGGCAAGGAAAGAAACAGATTGAAGTGAAAGCCCCCCCCTCCCCCCAACAAGGACTCTGGAGGATTCGGGGTTCAAGGCCGAGGCCCTGGCAAATTTCTGCCGCAGCGGGGGCGGGGGAGAGGGGTAGCGGGCGCGGGGGGGGGGGCAACGGCCCCATCGTTCCAGAGTACACGTGGTTCAGGGTCCGCACTTCCTTCTGCATCCTTGATTCTCCACATTCTGGTGCCCGAAGAGGCCCGTGCGAGCCCGGGGGAAGGCCGCCATCTCTGCGGCTCGGCGCTCATGTGGGGGGAGTTCACCAGCTTCGCATCTCCGCAGCTGCTCAGCGTGCCGGCACCCCCGAAATTGCCCGGGACCGCGCACTTTGCCCTTGGCCAGGCGTGTGCGCAGGTGCAGGCAGACCGGCTCCAGGTGACCATTCGCCCCAGCCCCCGCCTGCCTGCTTGTCCGGTAGCCGGTGTCCCCCCACCCTTTCTCTCCCACTCCATCCCCGCAGGAGTCTGACCTCTGCGTGTTAAAAGATTCCCATCTGGTGATGGGCAGTGGTATGTGCGCACTCACATGCAGGAGAACTCCCAAGCAAGAGCAAAGAGCCTTGAGTCGGATAAGATGTGATGGATGCCAGGGGCGAGGCTAGCTTTCCAGTCCAACCAAAGCGTCTTAATGGGTCCTGGTTTCTCCTGGCTTTAAAAGTGACGGGGTGGGGCTTGGGGTTGTTGGCAACGTCGGCTTAGAGGCTTTGGACCCTTCACATTCACGCATTGATCCATGTGGTTTTGATGTTTAAATTTTAATTAAGCAGTCACAGGAAGGGAGAAACAGCTGTGTGAGGCCCCGGTGAAGGCAAGCGAAGAGGACAGTTCACTCCTATTTCCCAGCCAGCTGCCACTCACGGACAAATAATTCCTGTGCGATCTAAGTATTCAAAATCAGTTCCCAAAGAGGGCTCTTCCTCGCCATTCGCAGTGGCTAGAGAAACGGAGAACAGGGGAAAAAATTGCCTATTTGTCAAGTCATGCTAGGCCACGGGCATGACTTAGAAATAAAGCTGTCTGAATCAGAGGCTCAGGCCCAGCTCAGCGTTTGCCAGTGTTTAGAGCAGAAATACTTCCCATCTCAGCTTGTCAGCATGTTTGAAGCCTCAGGTATCTCTCCTGACCTTTTTGGTGGGAGCTGGTATTTGGAATTTTTGTATCACTGTGTTGAGAGCTTGGGCTGGAAATCCAAATAGACAGGTTTTGGCTTGTTCAGCCATCTCTCTATAGAGACCAGGGACAGGACTCTTAGTTTTCCTTGGGTCTCAGTTTCTTTATCTCCCAAGCAGAAAGACGTTAGTTAGATGACATTCTTTTTTTATTTTTTTTATTTTTTATTCCAGATTGTGGGCAGTTGGGTGGATTGTGAGCAACGTTTTGGGCATACACATAGAATAAATTCATCTTAGAAACTATTGCATGAACATGACTAACTTGTTTTCTGAAACGTCTATTTCAGATATTTATGTTTGTGTGTGCAGACAGGGGGCTGGCTGTATTCTGTCGTCAGGTCTATGTTCTTTGAGTCCTAATCAAAACACACTGGAGAATGATGAAACAAGCCGTAAATTACTAATTTCATTTTCAAAGAGTCTGTAAAATGCAATCATTTATGTGCAAGTGTGCTCTCTATCTAGAGAGAGCCGGCAATTTCCCTCTGATTAGCAAAGGTGTCTAAGACACCACACAGGTCATGAGTTAATGTATGTCTAGAGTCACCCAAGAGTTTTTCAGGCCCTTTTCTTTCTCTGTTGGGAGGTGAGTCTGTATTGAGGAGTGGATTTGAGTGTGTGTGAGAGAGTGTGTGAGGTGAGTGTATGTATGTATGCACACACACACAGGAGTACATACACAGAACCGTTGAGAGAGAGGGTATGAATATGTCCTCCAGACCATGAGAGCTATTTTTGGGAAGCAAAGTACCAGTTGTTGACCTGAATCTGAAATAAAAAAAAATGTACCCAAAATGTGGAATGTTCATGCTGAAAAGGATCCCTGGAAAAGTACCAAAGGTAGGGTTTATTTGGAAGTCAGTTCTCCTCTCAAAGACTAACGAAGAAACTAGGTGAAATTGCAAGAGGTAGATGGAGCCAGTGCATGCTTAGTATGTTGGCAAACAGAACTTGAACTTTAATGAGCTCCTGTCACATGACTGCTGTTCAGGAAATGTTGGATTGTGGTTTAATAACTGCCTTCTTTCCTTTGACCTGTTCTCAGTACATCTCAGACAGCCCAGTGAAGTTTTTAACTGTGAAGGCCTTTTAAAAAACTATCTCAAAATGCTTTGCAAGCCAGGAAAAATCATGTGCATGAGACAATTAAGTTAAAATAGTTGAATGAATTAACTAGATATTGATAAGCATGGCAGCTAATTTTAGTAATAACCATCATAGAGCCTATTGAATGAACAATGACTTTGTGAAAAGTTGTCTGCCAGGTACTTTACTTATTGCCTCAGTAGTGCAAGGTAGGTGGTATTTCGTGTCTAAAGAAATGGGCTAAGACTTTTTGTGCAGCATATTGACAGAAAGCAGTAGAACTGTATTCAAACCCAGGTCTTTTCACCTCACAAATCACCTCTTAGGTAGGTGGGGATTTGCAGACAAGCCACTCCATAAAATTAGCTTTAAAAAATTTGTGTAGGGGCAGGAGAGATACTCAGCAGTTAAATGCATGTATTGTTCTTGTGGAGGTCCTGAGTTCGATTCCCAGGACCCACATGAGGCAACTTACAACTGCCTATAACTCTAGCTCTAGGGGATTTGATGTTCCTTTGACCTCCTCAGGCACACACACACACACACACACACACACACACACACACACACACACTTACATAAATAAATAATAACAAAAATATAAAGAAGATAAAATTGCCTATAGCCATATTAGAATTAATTTACCTTGTATGAAGAAGAGAAATATGAACCCTAGAAAACAAAATAATGGCTTTTGATGAATTTTCTAGTTTGTTTGAAAAATAGATATGTTAAAGTCTGTGAATTCATCAATGAGGTATTAGAAGAAGAGGTATGAAAGAACAAGAGAGGAGAATTTGAAAAACAGGAAGTGGATTTTTTTTATATAAAAGGCAGAGAAAATATTTCTTCTCCAATGTTTCTGTATTTTGAGGGATTTTATTTAACATTAACAAACACGACATTCTATGAGCAAATGAGGATGTGCCTGACCTTTGAATGTGCCAAGACTGAGATTTGAGCACTGTCTGGGGTACAGGGACCTGGATGTTTTCACTAGGAAATATTGCAGAATCAGATTGGGAGTCGAACAAGGTCAGACCCAGACTTTAGGCCTCACATATTAAATATAGTCTCCATTCTTCAATCAAAAAAGGTATAAAGAATGTTAGTTTTTATTTACCTTGGCCATCATGACTCCTTTGATATCTTCAGAGAAAGCACACCTTCTTTCTAGGGCTTTTTGTCATGGCTGCTTTTGTCCGGTTGGGCTGGTGAAATGATATTTTTGCAGGAAGGACCTGTAAATATCACCTGATTTCTCAGGGGTCCAGGGCATGTGTTAAGACAGATTGGAAATTTGCCCATGGCAATGGTTATCAATGGAAAGGAGATTCACACTGGAACTCTGCTTCTAAGTTTTTCATTTGGTAGCATTCAGGGGCAGAAATCAAGACTGTTTTGAGTTAGCTTGTATGACCTTAACTTTCAAATGTTTTTACTGAAGAGGTGAAACCCTTTATAGTTTCTGAGCTTAGAATATATGTTGGCCTTATACACATAGTGAAATTTCCAGGAGTGCTAGCAAATCTGAGAAAGTTTATAATACTTAATTTTGTTCCAAAATAACTCACCTAAAGCAATGTTCCATATTTTGCAGGACAGTGGGAAGACATTGCAACACAATTTATCTTTTTCATTCAGTCTGCTTATAGGTGCAAATACTTGGCTACATTATAACATGGTCCTGCCTGAGTGCTTACACCTTGCAATGTTTTTATTTTATTATTAATGTGTTATTTAATTTCTGCTTGATGCATGCACATGGCTACCTTGTAACATAGGTTTGCCTGAGTGCTTACACATTGCAATGCATATATTTTATTATTCATGTGTTATTTAATTTCTGCTTGGTGCATGAGCATGTGTGGGCATGTGGAGGCCAGAACAGCATGTCAGGTGTCTTCCTCCATTGCTCTCTGTCCTGTTGCTCTGGGCTAGCATCTCTCGCTGGACCAGAAGTGCACCGTGTTTGCTGAGCTAACTGGCCAGTCTTCCCCATGTCTCCAGCTCCCCCAGCACCCTGCCAGTGCTGAGGATATGGGCACTCAGCCATGCCCAGCTTTTTACACGGGTGATTGCAAATTGAACTCAGGTCCTGATGCTTACAGAGCAAGTGCTCTTACCCATCGAGCCTAAATATCTTTCCAGTCCTTCTGAGTATGTATATATTTATTTGAGACAGGGTTTCCCTGTGTAGCCTTGACTGTCCTGGAACACTGGAGCACTTTCTCTCATTCTTCCTCCCTCTGGAGGACTCTGATTCACTTTACATGTTTCAACTTAGATGTCACTTAATTCTAAGAAACTTCTTTTTTTCCTTTTTTTTTTTTTTTTTTTTTTTTGAGACAGAGTCTCTTTGTGTAGCCTTGGCTGTCCTAGAACTAGTTTTGTAGACCAGGCTGGCCTTGAACTCACCGAGATCCACCAGCTTCTGCCTCAGACCCCTACGTGCTGGGATTAAAGGTGTGCGCCACCACCACGCGGCTGAATATTTTAATATTTATATGCAAAATGGCTTGGTTTTGACTCCCTTCCTCTTTTTGCTTTGGTTTGTTTTTGTGCAGTTTTGGGGATCAAACTCAGGGCCTGTGCATGTGAGGCAAACACTCCTACCTGTGCCTCTCATTCTTTACCTTCCTGCTTTACGAGAGTTCGAGTCCACATTAAAACTTCAGAACAGTACATTCTGTGATTTTGGTGCCTTTTAAAAAAGATGGAAACAGTGTGTAACTGTAATTGAAATTGAGCTGAGCAGAAACTACATTATTTTTCCTTTTCTTTCACTTTTGAGACAAGATCTTGCCATGTATGCAGCTCATACTGGCCTTGAACTTGGTTCATCCCTGGCTAGTCTTTGACTTGATCCTCCTGCCTCAGTCTCCTGAGTGCTGAGGTTAGGAGAAAGCGTCCAGTGGAGACAGTGGGATGTCAGGGATGTAAATCTGCTGGACAGTGATGCCGCTGGTTATTGATTCTTCTCTGTGCTACTGGAGCTAGCCCTTGGAGTTTTTGTTTTTTGACTTGTTCCTGGGATACAGAAATGTGATGCATTTTTATGTGTTGGCTTTGTTCCGGTGATCTTGCCAAATGCACTTATTAACTTGAATAGTTTATAGATTTGGAAGGATTTCCTATGTTGACATTTTTCTATAATTGAGACAGTTTTATTTCCTCGTTTCCAATTCTTACACATTTTTTAACCTTCTGTTACTTAAGCATAAGCTAGGATCTCTCTGAAAATGATGACTAGAGGGCTGGCACGATGACTTAGTATAAAGGCATTTGCTGCCAAGCCTGATGGCCTGAGTTTGATTCCCGGGACCCACATAGTAGAAAGAGAGAACATACTTTCATTTGAGGCTGTAAATTTTTTTTTTTTTGAGCATGACTGTTGTAAATTCTGCAAGTATTGTGTCATAATTAGTTATTATGAACTATTTTAATTTCCATTATGATTTTTTTTTTCTTTTTACCCAGAGGGTCATGTAGACATGTACTTCATTACTAGGAAACTGAAGTGGTTCTATCTAGCTACTTCTTTGCTATTGACTTCTAGTTTACTTCTGCTATAGTGAGAGGACAGACTGTGAATATATTAGTTCTTAGAAAAAATTGAAATCTGCTTTGAGGCCCTGCATATGGTGACTTGTATATGTTTATAGTGTGTGTACATGATATATGTACTTTAAAATAATGAGCACACTAAAGTTGCTTGGTTCCATGTTTTAGGTATGTTGATTATTTCAAATTTTTTCTTAAAAAGCAAAGATTTATTTATTTTTTTTATGTATGTGTATACATGTATTTCTGTGTGTGTGAATGCCATGCATGTCCAGCTGCCCCTGGAGGTGAAAAGAGAGCATCGGGTCTCCTGGAGCTGGAGTTACAGGGTTGTGAGCTGATGTGGGTACTGGGAATTGCACTTGGGTCCTTTGGATGGGCAGAATGCACTTTTAACCCTGAGCCACCTCTCTGGAACACTTTACTTTTTTGAAATAGGGCCTCATTCTATACCTCCACTGGCCTGGAACCTACTGTGTAGCCCAAGCTGGCCTTAAAGTCGCAGCAGTCACGTGCCTCAGCCTTCCAGTGCTGGAATTGCAGGCATGAGCCACCTTGCCCTATTGGCCCTGGCATTTTTTTCTCCTTTTCTGGTGTTGCCATAAAGCCTGGCCTGGAATTTGTTCTATAGAGACCAGGCTGGCCTTGATGGTGTGTCCGTTCTCCTGCCTCTGCCTCCTGGCTGTTAAGATAACAGTTGTGAGCCACCACTCCCAAGTCACCTCTGCCTTTTGAAGGGTAGTGCCACTGAGTGCATGTGATTCTGGGAAAAGCCAAGAAGGTGGCATGTACTGTGGAGGCTGAGCTGGGAGGGTCATTTGAGCCCAGAAGTTCAAGGCTGGCCTGGGAAACATGAGACCCTGTCTTAAAACAATGCCCGCCCCCCCCCAACCCGATCCCCAGACCAAACCACCAACAAAAACCCAAGCTGGCAGATGTTTTATTCAGTATTTAAATGTAAAACAAACAAAAAACCATTCTTAATTTTTATTGGCATATAAGACATCGTACATAGCACTAGGGTTCAAAAGGTTTAAATGGTCACGCTAGAAGTTGTTTTATAGACTTGATCCAAACCTTTGCCGGCACCCAGCATGCATTTCTTGGGTTTCCTCCCTAGTTCCAGGGCTGTGTGTTGTGTTAATTGGACCCAGGAGCTTCCTGTCCTATCTGGCCATTTACTTAGCTCATTCTTTGAGTATTTATGTACCTAACTCTCCTTTCTTCACAAATACACATCATGGTGGCTCTGGAGAGTAAAGCGCCGGGCTCACGTGACCTGGAGCTGGAAGGTGCGGACATGATCAATGGTGTGCGGTTGTGGATACTGTGGAAAGGTTTTTCACGTTTCCCATTAAAATTAGACCAAGGAACAAACTGGCACTTCCTTCCAGTCTCTTTGATGTACTCCCCTACTCCACTTCTAGTGTGGACGATGCACCAGCAAGGGGCCTTGGGACGTTGCATTGTGCTGTCCGTTATCTGACTGAGCTTGTTAAGTGCAGTCTGTTTGTGGAAACACATTGAGCCGAACATGCTCTCTGTTCACTTTTCGGTACATATGTTACACATCTGAATAAAAATTGTGAAAATGAATGCTTTGATGTTAAATGTCTCTCTCTCTCTCTCTTTTTTTTTTTTTTTTGGATTTTGAGGTGGGTTTTTACTATGTAGTCTTGGCTGACCTTGAGCTCAGATATGTTCACTGGGTGAGCTTGCAGCCATCCTCCTACCTCTGCCCCTGAGTGCTGAGATTACAAGAATGAGCCACCATTCCCTGAGGATGTCAACCCTTTAGAAAAGTGCTGAGGACGGAGCAAGCTGGAGGACCACTCAAGGTCGCTTCATTTTGATGAAGGAGGTCATTGGGAAGGGGACGCGTGACCTGGAGGCTGTGGGTGTCTCAGAACCCACCGTCAGGCCTTCTGACTCTTACTCTTTTATAGTTTTAAACTTGCTGTTCAGAGAGTGAGGGGCTGGCTATTCATCACAGCATGGGGACTAGAGGATAGTCTCAAATCCCTAATGCAGCCTGCGTGAGTCAGCACCTTCCTGCTTTCTGTTTTTCTGTCTTGACTTCATTCTCTTTCCCAACCTTCTAAAAACAGACACTTATCTCAAACTGCAACCTTGGAGCCTCTTTCTTTCTTTCTTTTTTTTAATTATCACCTAAGAATTATTTGATCATGTGAGAGAGAGAGAGAGAGAGAGAGAGAGAGAGAGAGAGAGAGAGAGAGAGAGAGACTTTGTGCCTGTGAAATCTAACAAGAGCCTGATTCAAGGTATGGCTGTTCTTCTCTCTGGGCCATTTTTAGTTTGGTGTTGTGTTGTTTAAATTTAGAATCCCTTTTCCTAGTTGAGGGGGTGGTGGTAGTTTGCAGAAATTGAACCGCCTGTGACTCCTGCTGCCGCAAGATAAATGGGAAAATCTGGGAAGGTGTTAGAAGGAGAGGGCCCCTGAGGAAGGGACTTGCCTTAATGCCACAAAGGTAGGGGAAAGAGCTGGGCGTGGTGGCACTCGCCTTTAATCCCAGCACTCGGGAGGCAGACCCAGGTGGGCCTGTGAGTTCGAGGCCAGCCTGTTCTATATAGCAGGTTCCAGGACAGCCAGGGCTACACAGAGAGAGACTGTCTTACAAACAACACCCCCCAAGAAAGGGAGGCTAAGAGAAGAAAGACAGTGACAGCTCTTTTTCTCTCCTGTGTGAGACGTGGCCTGCCGAGGATATAGTGACGGGATCTTTAGCTTGGGAACTCAGACTTTAAAATTAAAATATAAGTCTTTAAAAATGAACCAACAAGTATTAGTAATAACTAAGATGTTAGCAATCAACACTGTTCATACTATTAATATTAACATCAAGATATTAAAATATACAGTTATGTATATGCACACAGACATATGCATATCCATATTCACATCCTATTAGATTTCTGTCACTGTGACAAGACACCTGAGAAGAATTGCCTTATGGGAGGGAAGATTATTTCGGCTCACAGCTGTCGAGATCTCAGTCCTTGGTCATTGGCCTTATTGCTTTGGGGCTTTGTTGACACAGTGTATCATGATGGGACCATGTTGTGGGTAAAGCCTATCAGCTTCATGGCAGAGGAGAGAGGAGAGGGAGAGAGAGAGAGAGAGAGAGAAGGGCGAGGAAGAAGAGAGGAATAGAGAGAGAGAGAGTGAGAGATAAAGAGACAGAGAGACAAAAAAAAAAAAAAAAAAAAAAAAAAAAAAAAAAAAACAAAACAAACAGAGAGAGAGAAACAGGATCCAGGGGCCCAGTATCTCCTTCAAGAGCATGCCTTGGTTGTCAGGGTTAGGTTAGTTCACTAGGAGGCGGCACATGCTGGAAAGAAACTTAGAATGTTGTGTATCAGAAATAAACTAAAGTTTTTGGTGTTGTGTGTGTGTGTGTGTGTGTGTGTGTGTGTGTGTGTGTGTGTGAGAGAGAGAGAGAGAGAGAGAGAGAGAGAGAGAGAGAGAGAGAGAGCTGACTTTAACTAGGTAGTTCAG
The DNA here is from genome assembly GCF_004664715.2 of Peromyscus leucopus. Classification (NCBI taxonomy): domain Eukaryota; kingdom Metazoa; phylum Chordata; class Mammalia; order Rodentia; family Cricetidae; genus Peromyscus; species Peromyscus leucopus. The sequence continues at coordinate 104,528,008 of NC_051064.1, forward strand.
GCTGGCCTTGCGTTTGTAGCAATTCTCCTGGTCCAGTCTCCTGAATGGTGGGATTATAGGTATATACCACCACACTTGGCAATTTAATTTATTAAAAATTTAATTTATTAAAATTTAATAAACATTTTAAAGTGTTTTTATTTATTAATTTTGTGCTTGTGTGTTTGTACTTGGGCACCTGCATGCTATGTGACATGTGTGCAGGTCAGAGAACACCCTGTATGTGTGTGGGGGATTGGTTCTCTCTAATAAGTGGGTCCCAGGGATCAGACTCAAGGTCATCAGGGCTTTGCTCACCGAGCCATCTCTCTGGCCCCAGTGTCTTTGGTTTTGAAAAAGAAATAGCAATACTTATAAAGTTGTTATAAAATTAGAAATAGTACATTGAAAATGTTAAGCATGGTACCTGAGAGTGAGTAGGTAAAAGCATATATGCTTCCCAAGGGGTTTATGAAAACCCAGAAAAGCACAGAGAAAACCTGTAATCCGTGATCTTGTTTCTTAGAGAGGAAGGCTGCGGATGTCCCAGCATCCCTTTCTGTCTCTGTGCTCAAGCGCTTATCTGTCATCGTATCCTTTCTTCTCTTAACGGGGCTTCCCATGATCTACATTTTTAGTCACTCTAAAATTGCTGTTACACTCACAGCATCTCACCTTGATTCCTAGGTCTTCAGTTACAGAAAGGAGGTTTATAAACCAATCTTCTGAAGTCTAACTGGATACTGTGTCTTGAGTTAGGGAGATAATTCAAATCCCTGGTAAATGAGATGGTGGACACGATCCAGATAGGCCAGGTTTCTTTCTCCCTCCCCTCTTTCTTTTTGTGATATTTCAGTGGATGAAAGGGTTATTTTTGATCTCCCCCCCTTTTTTTTTTTCTGGTTTTTCGAGACAGGGTTTCTCTGTGTAGCTTTGTGCCTTTCCTGGAACTCACTCTGTAGACCAGGCTAGCCTGGAACTCACACAGAGATCTGCCTGCCTCTGCCTCCCAAGTACTGGGATTAAAGATGTGCACCACTGCCCAGCTAATTTTTGGTCTTTAAAGGAATGAAGCAGCTAGGTAGAAGAGCCATCCATTGCCCAGAAGTGAGGAAGCCCGAGTTTCTGCTTCCTCTCTGACTACTGACTCAGCCATTTCATAGTCTGCTCTGACTTTTCTCATTTGAAAAAGTGGGAGGAGTAGGTTTTGTGATAGAGCTTTTCACACTGGGTTTATGTGAGTTTTAGAGTTGTGTGGAGGTGCTTTTTTGTACTAGTAAGATTGTGTCTCATAGCTGAGCCAAGTGTTTGCTTAGCATGCACAAGGCCTATGTTTGATTCAGCACAAAAAAAGAAAAGAAAAATAGTTGACAAAATAAAAATTAAATTTGAAATTTTATGAATAAAATATCATTGTACTTTAAAAAATTGAGATAGGCCGGCAGTGGTGGCACACGCCTTTAATCCCAGCACTCGGGAGGCAGAGCCAGGCGGATCTCTGTGAGTTCGAGGCCAGCTGGCTACCAAGTGAGCTCCAGAAAGGCGCAAAGCTACACAGAGAAACCCTGTCTCAAAAAAAAAAAAAAACCAAAAAAAAAAAAAAAAAAAATTGAGATAGACTTCAGATACCAGAAAATAAACCTTTATGAAGTATGCTTAGTCTAGACATTTTGCATAAATATAATCATAGAGTATAATTTTTCACATCTGGCTGCTTTCATTAAATGCAGAGTTTTCAAATGTCACCCATATTATAGCATGTATAAATCCTTCTTGATTTTTTTCCCTTTGGTTTGTATACTTGGTCTTGTTTTGAGGTAAAGTCTTGCTGTGTAGCCCAAACTGGCTTCAAATTTGTTATCCTACTCCCCCAGTCTCTCAAAGTTGGGGTTACAGGCATGAGTCACTGTGCCCGGCCTACATGATTATTCTTTCCTTAAGCATTTTAGGAAAAAAATTTTCTATGTTTGGATAAAAAGTTGGCTAGATGATTAGAGAGTGTCATCATAGGGATGTGTTTTATGTCTATTCAGATGTAAAACAATTTCAGTGCTTTTGATTTTTAAGCGAAATTTTGTGTTTGGTGCATTCGGAAGCTTTTAAAGCTCCTATTTCCTTAAAGCCTGAAAAGCAATACACCAATTGGCCAGTCTCATGTCTCTATCATGGTGTGACACTCATGCCCCTGCATTATGGAAATGATGAGGGCCAGGCTCATGCCCCTCCCCTGCATTTATGGAGATGACGAGGGCCAGGCTCATGCCCCTCCCCTGCATCTATGGAGATGACAAGGGCCAGTCTTCCTTGGATGAAGGAAGTGGTGGTGAGAGACTTAGGCTGGGCTGCCAGAAGAAACTGTTAATATGTCACCAGACAAGAAGAGATGAAAGGTGGACTGGGTGGACTGTTTGGCTCTGGGGGCAGAGCTCCTTGCTTTTTTTTTTTTTTCCTAGTATCTCCAAGGGAGTGTGAGGAAGGCAGCTGTGGTTATAGGCAATGAACTGGTCGGTGAACTGGTGGATGCTGTCCTCCTCAGGTCCTAAGAGACTCAAAGGGGCCTCTTGTCAGTGTCAGACACCACAGGAATCACAGATTCTTTGAGGTCATTTTGTCTCATCACAATTACATCCCTGCTGTTTCCTGTGGAACCTAGCACACACAAGCTATTCCATGAGTATTTGCTAAATAACTAGGGTGCAGTTTATCATCCTGTTGACTTAAAAAGGGGGAAGGGAAACAGGACCCCCACCAGCTCCCATCACAATGCATACCTACACCATCTGAGCAGGAGAATGGTGAACTTGTCTGCTTCACTACACAGCTAAAAGACAAACACAAACAGATGAAAACCGACAACAAAACAACAACAAATCAACAAATTACAGAGTTGCTGGATATTTCAGCCATGCTCAGTGAAGTCCTGTGCATGCTTCCTGTTTCCTCCATGTACAACTATAGTTATTTGTGCATTTGCATGTATTTGCATGTGTGTGCATGTGTATGCTTGTATGCAGGCCTGAAGTTGATGTCAGATGTCTTGTTTGATTGCTCTCCACTTTATATGTTGAGGCAAGATGTCTTGCTGAACCCGGAACTCCCAACTTGGATAGTATAGGTAGCCAGGCTGCCCTCTGGTCCTCCTGTCTCTGCCCTCTGGGTGCTGGTATTATAGGCAGCACGGTGCCTGCCCAGCTTTTACCTGGATTCTGGGGATCTGGGCTCTGGTCCCCATGCTTGCACAGCACCTGCCTTATTCACTGAGCCCCCTCCCAGGCTCCACTGAACCTCCAATGCCTCTCTAGTACTGTATCACTGAAAGGAAACTGACACTTGTACATCATTGAGCTCATTCAGGTTGTATGAATCACACATGAACTCATCTGTGTGTTTGTAGGTTTACCTTTGTGCAGACTTATGATCTTGGGTACCCACTACTTTACTCAAGACAGTCAATTAAATCATGACTATAGGCTTCCTTGTGTTACTCTTCCATAGCCACCCCTTTCCTTTAATCTTTGACACCTAAATCTATTTGTCATTCATCTTTATAATTGTTACTTCATAAGTTTTCCAAAATGAAGTTGTCAAGTATGATTGGCTTTTTTCATTCAGCCTGGTTTCCTTAAGGAAAATGGAGGCGGTGTGGATCAGTAGAGTTGTGGTCCATGGTATGCCCACACCACAGCTTGTTTATTCAGCCTTGAAAGACGTATGAGTCATTTCCAGGTTCTGTCTGTGGGGAACAGAGCTTCTGTGAATATCTGTATGCAACGTCCTGTGTGAAATTAAGACTCTACTTCTATGTGAAAAAGAGCTCAAGACTGTACTTGCCTGGTATATGGTAAAGGCATTCTTTCATTTTAAAAGGGCATTGCTAAGCTGTTGTCCAAAGTGTGTAGCATTTTCCACTCTTATCAGCACTGCATAAATGTCTTCACACACCCGTGAGTGTATGCCACTGTAACTGTGTTTCATCTAGCCATTAGACGGGTACGGAGTGTGTGCCATCGTCACTATGTTTCATCTAGTCATTACCATGGGTATTGAGTGATATGTAGATGACCCATTGTCCTTCTACCTAACAAACATACCAGTTCTGAGTTCAGTTTTCCAGCTCTCAGCAAACCTCTTCTGAGGTTTCCAAACTGTTTCCTAAGTCTGTTTCCTGACTTCTTCCCTCAGAGACTGAGTCCCAGGGTCCATCACAAGCCCACCACCTCCCTAATTCTGGGGAAAAGTCACAAAGCCGAGTTCCTGCTGGGACTGGAGCATCACAACTCCTGTATACCCCTTTTCGTTATCTTGGTGACTCCCTTCCATTTCTGGAAAGTACTGCTCCAAAAGTGTCCCACCATCATCAAGCCCTCTTCTCTTAGGTACCCTCTCCACCCATGAGCAAGGCCAAGACCATTCAGCCTGGAGTCTTCTCAGCATCTTTGCACCACAGCCTTCCACATCTTCCAACTCATCTCATGCCCTCCTCTTTTGTGGAAGGGCCAACTGGTGATGGGTGTTTGTACCAATGGACTAGCAGAATTCTCAGTCACCTAGAATGGGGATCATTTGGTTTTTCCTCTTTGATCACTTAGAGTATCTATCATTTCTTAGGATTAGAAAGCCCACGGATTGTTTCGTCTTGCTTGACAAATGCATGGCACCACAGAGAGAATGATTGGAAAAATGGGTGATTTTTGCTCTAACTCCTTTGAGGATGCATCTGATTTTAAAATGTTACAGAGTAGGTTAGTGCATTGAAACAAAGTTGCTGCTTGCTGCCCTTTACTGAGTGCTTGGACTGCGTTGAGTTCTCAGCCTGTTGGAATGGATACTCAGCAGGGTGAGCTTGACTGCATTTAGAATCTTGTGGGTCGGACATGCCACAGGTATGTCTGAGGGCATTTCAAGAAACATAAGCACTTCTGTCCTGAAATGGGGTCCCAGGCTGAATAAAAATGAGAAAACAAGTTGAGCATAAATGTTCACCCTCCCTCTGCTTCCTGACTGTGAAAATGATGGGATAGCTGCCCCCAGCTCCTGCCACCATGCTTCCCTGCCTGATGGACTCTATTCCCAAACTATGAAGCAAAATAAACCTATCTCACATTAGTAGTAACCTCAGAATACCCAAAAATGTGTCTGTGTTGCATTACAGAAAAAAAAAAAAAATGAAAAACACTTCTCCTCGAGTAAATTAACCGAGAGTGAACCAGATTTGAATTCTCTGCTCATTTCTCCCCATGTTGTCGAGCATGTCCTGCCTGTTGTAGGAGTCTGGATCTATGCCTGCCAGAATGCTGTCTTGTCTCTCCCTGTGTCTGTGTGTCTCTGTGTCTGTCTGTGTCTGTGTGTGTCTGGGTCTGTCTGTGTCTCTGTCTGTGTCTCTGTCTGTGTTTGAGTCTGTCTATCTGTGTGAGTCTGCCTGTGTCTGATCTGCTGTCTGGGTCTGGATCTGTCTGGGTCTGGATCTGTCTGCGTCTGTGTCTGTGTCTCTAACAAAGGGCTTTGCTCTGTATTTATTAAACAGCACAGAAAGAGTCACACGGGAGAAGGAATGAGGGATACTTCAAAGGAGTCTTTAAGAGAGTTTTACAGGGGATGAAACCTTCCTGACTCCTACCCCGAACTGACCCAAGCTGCGCTGCCATCACCACCGCATACAGACTTATCAACCTGTATCCATGTCTCTTCCAACATTTATGGTGGATATTTGCTTTATAAGGTTGTTTCCCATCTATTTGCTGTTTCCAGTGTTTATTATCATAACACACACACACACACACACACACACATGCATTACCCATGGGTCAGAGCAGAGTATATAATTTAAGATTAAAGCTATGCATTAGCTTAGCTTGTAAAAGTTGATTACATGGGACCCCAAGGTAAGTAAGGTTGGCTATTACATTGTTCTCTTAAAAGCAGGTTAAACAAACAGGCAGAATACACACCAGGATAGCAATCTTAAGTTATAAGTGACCTCAAGGTGTCTTATTAACTCTGGCTGTGAGGTCCAGCAAAATTTCCAGTCTCTTAGAATGTAAGAGATATTTTTATAACAATGTATTGCCACATACAAGTAGGTATTAGTATACCCATTCTGTGGATGGAGGCAATGAAGATCAGTGCTGAGTCAAGACTTGTTCAAAGTCAGACAGCTAGCAGGCAATTGTTGTTCTCATAACAGCTGTCCCCTCAAAGGCTCATGCCTTGAGGACTTGGTCCCTGCTGATGGTGTTATTGCAGATGGTGGAAGCATTCGGAGGGGAAGCCTAGTGGAAGGAAGGTAATCACTGGCAGTATGCTCCTAAAGGGAATTTGGGGGCCCTGGCTCATCTTTTCTTTCTTCTTCCAAGTTGGTATGACATGAACAACTTTGCTTGACCAATGCCTTCCACCATGCTCTCACTGCAGGCCCCAAAGCAATAGAGCTGATTGGCCAGGGATGGAAACCTCTGAACTGGTGAGCCAAAACCAGCTTTTCCTCTTTCTTTTTTTCTCTTCTTTCTTTCTTTCCTTTCTTTCTTTCTTTCTTTCTTTCTTTCTTTCTTTCTTTCTTTCTTTCTTTCTTTCTTTCTTTCTTTCTTTCTTTCCTTCCTCTTCTCTCTCTTTCTTTCTTTCCTTCCTCTTCTCTCTCTTTCTTTCTTTTTTCTCTTCTTTCTTTCTTTCTTTCTTTCTTTCTTTCTTTCTTTCTTTCTCTTCTCTTCTCTTCTCTTCTCTTCTCTTCTCTTCTCTTCTCTTCTCTCTCTCTCTTTATTTCTTTCCTTTCTTTTTTCTGAGACAGGGTTTCTCTGTGTAGCTCTGACTGTCCTGGAACTTATTCTGTAGACCAGGCTCAGAGATCTGACTACTCCCCCCCCCCCCCAGTTACAAGTACTGGGTTTAAAGGCATGTGCCACCACTGCCTGGCTAGCTTTTCCTTTCTGTGTTGATTAGCTACAGTAATTTTGTCACAGTTACAGGGCTGGATCCAGGATTCCAGCATGTTTTTTTTTGACCCCACAACTAATTTGTTTTGTTTTGTTGAGGCAGGGTCTCATTATGTCGTTCAGGGTGCCTCAAATTAGCAACTCTCTGGCCTTAGCTTCTGGAGTGTTGGGATTACTAGCATGTGCCAGCATGCTAGTCACGGCTATATTCTTTACGTTGTTTTGTCTGCCTCCATAAAGGCAGAGATTGTTGTACTGTAAGACTCAATTCCCATGTGAACATTACAGTTGAAAGTTGTTTTCTTGAAATAATTCCAGGCCTGTATGGAATGTCTAGGCCAGTGGTGAATGAATGAGATGGGGGGTAGGTTGGAAGGTCGTATGGGGGAGTGGATGAGTGAGTGGCCTTGGGTGGGCTGTTGGATGCGCTGCTCTGCCTGACATAGCAGGGCACTTAGATTCTTCTATTGATAGATGTGCCAGAAAAATCACATTAAAGGAGATTAAAACTGCCTCCAAACAATGCAGACAAATGAGATAATACAATATAAAGACATGGCAGAGAGGATGGGCTTATAGTTATACTACTTATACACTACTTAGATGTCAAGACCTACAGGTCCATGAATCACTGGGGTAGTGAGATGCTGTAGCAGTGGGTTGTGATCTGGCTTTCCGAAGTCCATCTTTAGAGTCCTCTCCAGTGCCTCTTAAACAGTAATTTTTATTCCTGGCTACAGCATGTTCCTCTCATCTTGTATCAGCATTTATTTACTTATGGGGGACCTATTTTATGGTGCTAGGATTGAATCAAAGGTCCTGCACTTGCTAGACAAGTCGGGTCCCACCAAGCCACATATGCAGCTTGGCCCATGTTGTTAAGCTTCAGGAGACGGACTGCAGAATAACCAAGGCCCCATGAGCCTGCATCCACATGCTCTGCTGCCTAGTCTCCTTTATGAGAGTGTAGAGCATCCCATGAAGTGCCGCCTGAGGACTTGGGGCATTTACGAGATGATCATTTATTTTCACTCTCTGATTCCAGCGTGAAACCCCTGCCTGACTCCCTGTTGTTTTCCTAACCTTTAGTCTTCTGCTGGGCTTAGGGCCTGGTACCAGCCCACTTCAAGTCCTGAAGAGGATCTTCAGATCTCACCATTTCTTAAGTAGACGTCCAGCCAATCCTAATTTCTGAGTTTAGTCTAGCTTTCCCAACTCACTCATCATACAGAGCAGTGGTTCCCAACCTTCCTAAAGCTTTGACCCTTTAATACAGCCCCCACCCCGTGTTGTGGTGAACCCTAACCCTAAAATTATCTTTGTTGCTAACATCATAACTGTAATCTTGCTACTGTTATGAATCTTAATGTAAACATCTGTGTTTTTCATGGTCTTAGGTGACCCCTGTGAAAGGGTCATTCAACCCCCAAAGGGGTCATGACCCACAGGTTGAGAACTACTGACATGGAGGCACTGTGCTGTCAAATCCTGAGTCCTTAGAGGATCCTATACTGTAACATAGCTTCCAGGCTAGGAATTGGCTTCCTTTAGTCTGTTTTTATCCTCTAAAATTTATTGCTGGTTACCTTTGACTTCACAAGAAAGGGCTGATACAGTAGAAGGAAAGGCAGAACCAAGAAGTTCATTTCTAATGTGAGATTTTTGTCTTAGGGTTGCTACTGCTGTGATGAAACACCATGACCAAAAGCAACTTGGAGAGGAAAGGGTTTATTTGGCTTACAGATCCTGAATCACAGTCCAGTGATGGAAGCCAAGGCAGGAACCCAAACTGGGCAGGAACCTGGAGGCTGGAGCTGATGCAGAGGCCATGGAGGAATGCTGGTTACCCACTTGCTCCTCAAGCTTTGCTAAGCCTGTTTGGTTATGGAACCCAGGACCACCAGCACAGGGGTAGCTCCACCCACAATGGGTTGGGCCTTCCCCCATGGGTCACTAATTAAGAAAATACTCCACAGGCTTGTCTGCTTACAGCCCGATCTTTTGGGGGCATTTCCTAACTTGAGGTGCCCTCCTCTGAGATGACCACAGCTTGTGTAATGTTGACATAAAACTGGCCAGCACAGATCCATCCCTCGTGACAGCATCTGGAGAGAGAAGTACAGGAGGCAGGCAGCAGTTGAGTAAGACTGCTGTGGAAATGGGTACCACCACCAGGATCTTCTCGGGAGACGAACTGCTAAACTTTGGTTTCAGGAACTTCCTTTGTAATGATTTTTGAGTGTGTTGATGCCAAAGGAAAATTGGCTTGTGAAGCAAACTTTATAATTCAGCCTAAAAAAAAAAAAAAGTACATATACCTTCTAAGCATACAGGTTGATGAATTTGTATGTGTGTGTTTCTTATATAACTCGAGTCCAAGCCAAGTAACATTGAGACCCCATTTGAGTCCTCACTGTCTCGCATACGCACAGTCTAACTCCAGCTCCGAGGGATCAGGCTGTAAATTAGTGCCATGGTTTTGAATTTTATGTGGAGCAAATGCCCCGGTGAGTCCTTTGCTGTTTGTGAGCTCCGTCTGCAGTGTGTGGGACACCTACTCTCATTCGCACACAGCTCTCCACGAAGTGAATACGTCTCTTCACTGTCTTTATTTGGACAGATGCTTTGGCGGTATACCACTTGGGTTGGCTCTGAGAATGGCTTATGAACATACCCACAGACGTCTTTGCTCCCACCTGTGAATGTATCTCTGTGGATTAAATACTTAGGAGTCCAATGGCAAGTTCATAGAGCGTGTTAGCTTTTTGTCACTCTGACCCAGTATCTGAGAGAAGCGACCCAAAGGAAACATGGCTGATTTTGGCTCATAGTTCGGAGTCGTTAGTCCATATTCTTGGGAAGAAGCAAACACCATGGCTGCTGGAGCGTGTGGCGGAGGTTGCCTGCCTCATGTTAGACAGGAAGTAGAAGGGGAGAGAGAAGACCTCTTTGCCTATTTTATTTTCTATAGTTATTTTTGAGACAGAGTCTTACGTAGACCAGGCTGGCTTTTATTTTCCTGTAAAGCCATGGATAACCTTCAACTTGTGATCCTTATGCCTCCACCTCCTGGGGGTTGGACTCAGAGGCATGTACCACCATGCCTGGATTTATACACTGATGGGTATCAAACTCAGGGCTTTCTCCATGTGAGGAAAGCAATGTATCATTTCATGCACATTCCTGGTTTCTGTGTTTCCCTTCTGTTCTGTCAAGATCCCTACCCACATTTCAGGACATTTCCTTCCCCTTGTTAATACTGTCTGGGAACACTTTACACACACACACACACACACACACACACACACACACACACACAGAGAGAGAGAGAGAGAGAGAGACAGAGAGAGAGAGAGACAGAGAGAGACAGAGACAGAGAGACAGAGACAGAGAGACAGAGAGAGACAGAGAGAGAAAGAGAGAGAGATGTATCCTTTATTATTCTCAATTGGATTGAGGCATTTCTCAATCCAATGAAGTTAATAATACAGATTAACTATTAAACTTGTGAGATGACTCAGCAGGCAGAAGCATTTCCCAGAATGCTTGATAACTTGATTCCACAAAGTGACAAATGAAACTGACTCTTGAAAGTTGTCCTCTGATCTCCATATGTGTGCTCACATGTGTGTGCTCACACATACAAACACAGAATAAATAAAAGTAATAATTATTGCTGGGCGGTGGTGGCGCTCACCTTTAAGCCCAGCACTCAGGAGGCAGAGCCAGGCGGATCTCTGTGAGTTTGAGGCCAGCCTGGTCTACAGAGGGAGACCCAGGACAGGCACCAAAACTACACAGAGAAACCTGTCTCAAAAAAACCAAAAAACAAACAAACAAACAAAACCCTAAAAAACTAAAACCAAACAACCTAGGCCTCCTAGAAAACTCGGCAGGTGGTGCAAGCCTCTGGCCATCTGAGTGTGATTCTGGAACCCACGTAGAGATAGAAGGAAAGATCCAATTCCACAAAGTTGTTCTTTGACTTGAACTTGTACCTTGTGGCAAGTATGTCTGCACATTCATCCTGCCTATACAGTCACATACAGATACATAGATACATACACACACTAAAAGAATTAAACCATAACATTTCATCCTTGGCCCCCAAAGGCTCATGTCTATCTCATAATGCAAAGTGTATTCAGTCCATCTCCAAGAGTCTCCATAGTAACATCTCCAACATTGTTTCAAAGTTCAAATCCAAAGTTTCCCAAGACTCGAGGCAAACTCTTAGCTGTGAACTCCTGTAAAATAAAAAAGGAAATTGCATATTTTTAATGTCCAGTGACACAGTATAAACATTCCATCCCAAAGGGGGTAGGTGATGTACAGAAAGAAGGGATGAGGCCAAAGTAAGACCCAAGTGCCTCAGGGCCAGCACAAACCCTGTAGCACCTTGTCTGATATTCGGTGTCTGAGCACATCATGTGGTATGTAAGCTCCCAGTGGCTTAGGCTACACCATCCCTATGGCCTTGCTGGCCAGAGCCCACGTGATTTATTTCTTGTGCTGCCTCTGCTTGCTGCTGTGGTTTTTCTTGGCAGGACAAGTTCCTGGCATTGCTAACTTCCTGTGTTCTCCATTGTGCCTTTGACTTCATGCTCACAGTTTCACACATTGCCCCCACAGGGGCTGCCTACAGTGGTCTTGATTCTGCCACATGACTTGGCCTCCCAGGTCATCTTTGAAATCTATGTGGAAGTATTCATAACCCTGTAGTTCTTATATTCTGCATACCTGCAAAAGTAGCATCATGTGGAAGGTGCCAAGTTGCGCTGATGTTTGAGCTCTGTGTGCCTGGATTGCAGAGCAGAAAAGTGAATCCTGAAGAAACAATTTTCTAGGTTGGCTTGTGCAAGCAGTGTGGCTCAGAGATGCCCTGTATTCAAAGGAAAGTATTTTACATTCTTGAGCTTGTCACAAGTGAATTCAGGCCAGTTCTTGAGAGCATATAAAGACACAATTCCTCTGATGCAACTGACCTGACTTCTTTTAAACCACCCTAGTTTCTTTAGAAACCATACCTTTCTTAGCTCTGATTTTGTACTGGCTTTTTAACCAAATTGTGAGTTTTTCCAGTCTTTCTACTCTGTATCTTGCTTCCTATTTCTCACTGAAAACTTGGCTAGAAGAAGTCAGCAATAACCATGCCACAGTCTAAATTTTGGATTGATTTGAAATTTCCTCACTCAGATCAATTAATCTCTCACCTTTAAACTCAGCCTCCTGGCAAGATGCAGGTCACGGATAAAATGTAACCAAGTTCTTTGCCAAAATGGAAACAGGAATGACCTTTAGCCCAATTCCTAATAGAATCCTTATTTTCATCTGAACCCTCACGAGAATGATCTTTATTGCTGTGGCAGTGTTGTGATAAAAATGTCGTGATCAAAAGCAAATTAAAGAAGCTTATTTTTGTCTTACAGTTCTAGAGGAGGGGTACATAACAATGAGGGAGGCATGGCAGCAGGCAGCCAGATCGCATCACAGCCAGAGAGAGTGAGGAGGAAGTGGGCTAGGCCCATAAATCCTCGAAGCCAGCCCCTAGTGACATACTTTCTCCATCAAGGCTACATGTCCTAAAAGTTCCCTATTCTCCCCAAACAGCACCACCAACTGGGGACCAAGTGTTCAAATGCATGAGCCTGTGGGGGACATTTCTCATTTAAGCGATGACCATTACCCACATTTCTGTTGTGTAGCAGGAATCTTAAAAGTTCTTATTAATAAAAGCAAACTTAGAGCCAGTTATTGGGGTGAATGCTGGAAGATCAGAGAAGCAGAACAAGCCACAGCTGCCTCACCTCACCAGTTCCTCAGGTGATCCTGTTTACTCAGACTGGAAGCCTCTGAGTCCTTATCCAGAATGAATCTCAGCCGAACCGTTGCTCAAAGCCTAAAAGCTTAACCAGCCAAATGCTTCTAGTTTCTGGTCTTCACACCTTATATATCTTTCTGCTTTCTGCCATCACTCCCTGGGATTAAAGGCGTGTGTCACCATGTCTGGCTGTTTCCAATGTGGCCTTGAACTCACAGAGATTCAGAGGATTTCTGGCTCTGGAATGCTAGGATTAAAGGCGTGAGTGTCACCATTTTGTAGCCTCTGTATCTAGTGGCGGTTCTGTTCTTTGACCCCAGATAAGTTTATTAGGGTGCACAATATTTTGGGGAACACAATACCACCACACTGTTGTCATTCCAGTCCTTTGAACTCCCACCTTCATTGCTTAGTAACCTTGGCTTATAAGAGCCAAGACTTTCTTTAGCCCACTTCCAATTTTTCTAATTTCTCTTGTACATGAATGCCACAGTATAGAAACCACTGAGTCAGGTGTAACCACAGAAATGACCCCACTTCTCAGGGGCTGGTTTTGTGTTTTAGTTTTTTTTTTTTTATTTTTTTTTTTTTACTTTTGCTGTGACCAAATGCTTGTGAGCCTGTATTGACAGTAGGAATTATTGATGTTGGCTCACGGTATCTGAGGTTTCACTTCATGTTCTTAGGCTCCATGGATTTGGGGGCCTGTGATGTGGCAGTTAATGATGGCGACAGGAGCAGGTGCAGAGACTACTCAACTCAGGACACACATTTAGTAGAAAGAGGGAGAGAGAGATAGACAGATGATAGATGGTAGATAGATAGATAATAGAAGATAGATGGATAATACCTGCATTATCTGATTTTTTTTCTTTCTTCTGTACAGCCCATGTGTGATACCACCCATATTCAGGGTAGGTCATCATCCCTCCTTAGTCAATCCTTTCTGGAAATATTCTCACAGACTCACCAGACTTGTAATCTTTCTGGTCTTATATGCAGTTCTGAATGCAATCATGTTGGCAATGAGGAATCTCCATCACAGAGTGCGACCCTTCAGCTCACCAGTGGTGGTACCCGGTGCAATGTCAGCTTTGTGAGGGTCACCTTGTGTAGCCACATCTTTACCATTTGATGCCGACAGTCTTTAAAATTTTAGCCATCCTGTTTGGTATGGAGTTGATCACTGTGGTTATAATTTGAGTTTCCATTATGACTCAGGGGTTAAGCAACTTATCATGATATACTGGCCACTTGGATAGAGTCTTTTGTAAAAGATCTGATTTAATAACTTTTACCAATTTTTTCCCCCCTCAAGACAAGGTTTCTCTGTGTAGCCCTGGCTGTCCTAGAACTCACTTTGTAGACCAGGCTGTTCTTGAACTCAGAGATCCACCTGCCTCTGCCTGATGGGATTAAAGGCATATGCCACGATGGCCCAGATTTGCCAAATTTCTTATTGGCTTTCTTTGTTGTTCTTATTGATTTGTAGATTTGAAAAATTAATTAATTATTAGTGTGTATGCATGATATGTGTGTGGGGGGGCATGCATGCCATATCATATGTGACTTTGAGGAGTTGGTTTTCTCTTTCCACTTGGGGTCCAGGGATTGAACTCAGGTTGCCAGACTTCAGGTTCAAGGGCCTTTACCTGCTGGGCCATCTCACCAGCCTGATGTGCAGATTTTTCTTATTGATTATATATTTTATATATATATATTCTTTGGATAAAAGTATTGTGGGTATTTCTTTCTTTCTCTCTCTCTCTTTCTCTCTCTCTCTCTCTCTCTTTCTTTCTTTCTTTTTTTTTTTTTTTTTGGTTTTTCAAGACAGGATTTCTCTGTGTAGCTTTGCACCTTTCCTGGAACTCACTTGGTAGTCCAGGCTGGCCTCGAACTCACAGAGATCCGCCTGGCTCTGCCTCCCGAGTGCTGGGATTAAAGGTGTGCGCCACCACTGCCCGGCTGTGAATATTTCTTTAAAATATGGCATGTATTTATATTTTTATTCTCTTAAAGGTTTTTTTTTTTTTTTTTTTTAACAGATTTTCAACTGTGCTAGCCCAAACTTGTGATCCTCCTGCCTCAGCCTCATGAATATTAGTTACAGGAATGTACAATGATATCCAGCTTCCTTATGATGAACAGGATATGGAAGAACAAAAGCTGTTTTCTTTGGGGCGGGGTTTCTGGGGATTGACTAAGGTCTCGTACTTGCTGTACATGTGTCCTACTGCCGAGCAGCCAGCCTCAGATTCACCCCAGTCTTGAATGGTGTCCGCTGGTTTTGCATTTTGAATCCTGCTTTCTGGATTCTGTTTGGCAAACTCCTATTTCCCTCAGTGTTGTAAAGATATTATTTTATGCTTTCTTCTCAAAGCTTTGTTTTAGAATATGTTGATTTTTAAAATTTGTAATGAATTTGATCTGTTGAGAATAAACACTTAAGAAAACTTGAATAATAACTTTGCCACACATTAAAAATCGTTTTGGTGCCAGTGATTGAACCCAGAGACTCACACGTGTTAAACAAGTGCACCGCTGTTGAGCTACATCTCTATGTCATCTTATTATTTTCTAAAAATTTATAGACATGTTTTATATATATATATATATATATATATATAATGTGCAACATGACTGAGATATATTTGCATTTATTTATGTACTTGTAATATGTTACAAATATTTATATATTTGATATATATATATATATTTACATACACACATGTGTCTGTGTTGTGGAATAGTCAAATCTAGCTAATCAACAAGTGTATTACTTCACATAATTGCCACTTTGTGATGAGAACATAAATTTACTCTTTCTATATTTTTCAAGTATATAATATACTAAGCCATCGCGGTGATGGTGCCATTCAGTCAGCTTCTTTAACTTATCCCTGTAATTACATCCCTTTGACTAACATTTCTCCACCTCCACTCCACTCCATACCATGCCAGCCCGTGGTAATTACCATTTTACTCTGTGTTTGCATCAACTGTTTAAATGCCACACATGTGAGATCATGTGACATTTGTCTTTCTGTGCCTGGCTTAGTTCACTTAACATCCTCCAGGTTCATCTGTGTTCCCAAATGATGGGGTCTCCTCCTTTCATAGCTAAACAGTATTGCATTGTGTATGCATACCTCATTTTCTTCATCACGTTCTATAGTGACAGATACTTTGTTTGATCCAATATCTTAGCCATTGTAATTAATACTTCCCTAAATATGGGAGTGAAGGTATTCATTTGATATGGATTCCATTTCACTTGAGTGTGGGTTCTCTGGATCATGTAGTTGTTGTATTTTTAATTCTGAGGAACTTATAAAAGTTTTCAACAATAGCTATATTAACTTATATTTCCACCCACAGGGTCTGTGTGTGTGTGTGTGTGTGTGTGTGTGTGTGTATGTATGTATTCTTTCTTTACATCCTTGTCAACATGTGCCCTTTGTGTTGTTTTGGTAGTAGCGATTCTAAGGATGAGGAGGAGCCCACCGTGGTTTTGATTTATGCTGCTGATGAGAGAGATTGAGCACCTTTGCATATATCTGTTGGCCTTTGTATGTCTTCTTTGGAGAAATGTCTATTTTCAGTTGGTCATTTGTTTTCTAACTCTTTGCTCATTGTGTGTTTTGGTACCCTTGGTGAAAGTCAGGAGGGTCTAAGTGTGTCGATTATGTCTGGGCTCTCTCATCTGTCCTGTTGGTCTCCATGTCAGTCTGGTGTCAGTGTTGTGTGAGTTGTCTCTGTGGCTTTGTAGTGTATTTTGAAATTAAGTAGTATCATGTCTCTAGTTTTGCTCTGTTTGCTTACGGTTGCTTTGTCTATTTGGGGTTTTTCGTGATTTCATGTGAATTTTAGGATTATTTTCTCTTTCTGTGGTTAATGTTACTGGAATTTGAGAGGGATTACACTGAGTTTGTCATTTGCTTTGATTGGTGGACACTTTAACAGCATTCAAGCACAGGATGTATTTCCATTTATTTGTGTCTTCTCCAATTTCTTTTCAGTGTAAAGATCTTTCATCTCTGTGATGGTGTCAACTTGGCTGGAGTGAGGATTACCCGGAGATCTGGTAAAGAAAGCATTGTTTGTGGGGTATGTTTGAGTCACTGTCTAAGTAAAGAAGCTCTGCTCTCAATGTAGGCAGCTCCCATCCCTTCAGCCAAGGGCAATCAGACAATACAAAATGACTGGAGGATTTTAGGTCTTTATCTCTTGGATCCAGGGTTCACAACTCTTCCCTCCTGGGCATCAGCACTCCAAGTTTAGACTTCAGGACTCAGACCAGAAGCATTCTCCTGCCCTCGGGGCTTTGGTCTTCATTGTACCATTGCTTCCCTTGTTCTGAGGTCTTAGTGCTTGGACTGAGCCACAGCACGGTCCTCACAAGGCATCTGATAGCTTCCTCAAGTAGATCTTGAGTCACTTGACTTGTTCAGTCAAGTCAAAAGAGCTGAGAATAAATTAAGAATAAAGTATAGTGACGGTGCTGTATATGTGAATAAAACTGAGCCATAATCGGTTTGTAGGCCTCGCTAGGTACAAGAGAAGGTGAGGAAGGGATCTGAGATGTATTGAGTGCCCATTAAAGGTCAGTTGCTCTGCTGGATAATGTAAACATCTTTAGAAGTGATTTTGGGAGAGAAGTATACGTTTAATCAGCTTTGGGTGATTTAACTAACGTAGTTACTGTGTGGTAGAGTTAGGGTTTGAACCCAGATCTGTGTTGCTGCCTCCCCACTCCCCTCCACTCCCTTTCCACCGACTTCCCTTCTCTTTCTCTGCAGTTTCCAGCTATCTTATCATCCCTTCTGTGGATTTCTGATGCTCTTCCTTGCTTTCTATGGGACAGAATCTTTTTCTTTCTCTCTTTGAGACAGGATTTCCACTATGTAGTCTTGGCTGGCCTGGAACTCACTCTGTAGACCAGGCTGGCCTTGAACTCACACAGATCCTGCTGCTTCTGCCTTCTGAGTGCTGGGACTAAAGGCGTGTGCCCCCAGTCCTTGATGGGCCATAGGGAGGCAGCTTCCAGCCCACTTTCTTACCTTAAAGTATTACACTTTTTATCATATCAATCCTGAAGGATGTTCACATGTCACTTAGGTTTTGGGCCACACTCAGCTGTTCTCACGCCTGGGGCTTGTTAGTTGAGATGCTGGGATCAGCTTCTCCAAGAGGCTCCCACCTTACAGCTGGCTAGCTTGGACTCATGCATTTGGAGGAGAAGAGGAGCCAAGGAAGCCAGTGGAAGCCCATGGAGGTCTGGGGCCTCGGCACACGGGCAGTACCCTTGTGGTGTCTTAGCTCAAGCTGCTCTACCAAAGTATCCCAGGCTGGGTGGTACAAACAACAGCTGTTTATGTCTCATAGTTTTAGCTGCATGGAGGTCAAGGTCTAGATGCTGGCTGACTTAGCGCCTGGTACAGACCTTTTTGTGGCTTGAGGGAAGCTACCTTCTCTCTGTGTCCTCACATGATGGAAAGCTCTGATCTCTTTGCTCTTTTAAAGTTACTAATCCTTTCACAAGGCTCCTGCCCTCATGACCTCAGCGTTACAAAATACTATTTTAAAAACTGACTTATGTTGAACTACAGTTTCATACACACTTAGAATGTATTCTGATTATTCTGTCTCCACAGCCTCTCTTATCTCTTTCCCGTTCTCATCAACTCCTCCTCCTCCTCCCTTCCAGTCCCCTTCCTGGAGTCTTGACTTATGGTTTTTGTCTCATGGTCCATTTAGAGGTCATCCGTGTGACCTATCCATTTAGAGGTCATCTGTGTGGCCATTGGATTGACACTATCCATTGGACCTTGGTGGGTTAATCAGCGGGCACAGCACTGAAGGAAATGGATCTCCCTCTTCCTGAATCTCACAGGTAGCGAGCAGTAGAGTTCCCTGAGTCCTCCCCCACCCTGGGTGACTGTTAACTGGACGGTTCTGCTGGCTCAACGCAGGCCCCTACAGCCTGTGAGTACAGATGGCAGTGGCTGATCTGAAGCGCCTCTCCCTATCTTCTGGCTCTTACGTCCTTTCCACCCCCTCTGCCGCAATTTTTCCTTCAGCCTTAGGGATGGTATAAATGTCTTGCTAGGGCTGAGCATTCATCCTACATGACCTCATCTTAACTCAATTACTCCCTGAAGGTCCCCATCTTCAATATCTACATATTAGGGGCTCAGGGCTTCAACCTAGGCCCTTTGAGAGGTCCAGGGATAATGAGTCAAGGCAAACTCCGTTTCTGTTACTAAACTGTGTGCTCTCCTACTACAGCACACATCACTTCTGAGATCTCAAAATGCCTGGTCATTTCTTCTCATCAGTTAGCAAGCAATCAATTCTGTAGCAGAATTCAATTCAATTCTGCCCTTGCCTACTTATGGGCAGCATCAAGTCTCAAATGTTAGGCATCAGTCTGGAGTCCAGGCTTCAAGGCTTCTGATCAGCTGGCTGTAAGCAGCTCCCTACAACTCCCTGGTTTGGCTTAGTTCGTTTGCTAGGGTGGCTCACAGAACCCAGGGAAACCCATTTGTTAGTTTATTGTAAGGCCACAAATAAGGTCCAGGATGAAGACACACATGGAACTATGTGGCAGGGGCGTGGCTGCTCCTGGGATGTGGATCAGTTCCCTTTCTTCAGTCCCCACAGGTTTCGGCTACCCAGAAGCTCTCTGAACCCTTCCACTGGGTTTTCATGGGGACTCTATTGCATAGGCATGACTGAAGCATAGGTAACTGTACCAGTGTGACTAGACAGAAAAAGGTGGTCGGCGTCTGATGCTCAGAGACGCCAGCATGCCCTGTCTGTTCAGATTCTTCGTGGCCTCTTTGTACAGTGTGCCTTTCTTTCTGGTATGGGGCAGGAAGCCATGTGGAATGAAGGTCTTAGGATCTATTATTGGACAAGTAGAACAAGAGTGTCTTTCTGTTGAGATGTAAGACAGGAAAAGCAGGAGAAGGTTATAATACAATTATGGTTTTAGTAATATGACGTGGGGAAGAAAAATCTTAATTATTACAATGTGCCTTGAGGAGAAAAAGGAGCAGAGCAAAGGAAAACAGAAGGCCAGAGAGAGGTCTTGCTCTAAAGCATAAGTTGTCCCAGCATCAGAACAAAGACACTTTCTATCCTCTGTGGTTCTAAACCTGCTTCTGAAAGTAAAGACCAAATACTTCAACAAAAGGTGTACTTACTGGTCCAGCCACTTTGGAGCTAGTAAGAGCCATGGAAACTGTGTGCATGTGCATGTGCATGTGCGTGCGTGCGTGCGTGCGTGCATGCGTGCCTGTGTGTCTCTGTGTGTGTGTGTGTGTGTGTGTGTACATGTATAGCATATATATGCATGTACACATACATTTAGTTTTGTGAACACAGAGGGTACCTTACAGGCTAGAGAACATGATGGAGGGAAGACATATGTTAGTAACAGAAATTAATTCCACTCGTGAATACACACTCACAGAGAAGTATGCATTTGGAGATTATTTTCATTAAAGGCTCTCTGTGATCTGAGAGGAAACAGAGTCCTTAAGTCCATGGGCTGCTCTGTATGGGTGAGGCCTTTGCACATGCGTTTCTTTGATGTGGCTGTACTTCAGGATCATGTGGAGCATGGGTCTTCCTCTGCAGACTGCAGAGTGAGGTGCAGAGCTTCAGAAGCAGAGGCCAGAGGCCAAGGTTGGAGTCTGCGCTGTGCACTGATTAGTTGTTGTTGGAAAAAATGTTTGCCTCTTTGAGTTTTAGTTTTTTCCTTTGTAACTACAAAAAGCTTGTCGTCTCAGGTTGCTAGGGAGATGGAAACATTTTGTAGCTGTGCTTTCGGGGTCACACAGTAGCCACTCTAAGAGGCTAGTGCAAAATGAGATAGACTGTAAATGTAAAATGTAAAGCCTATCAAGTATGTAGTAGGAAGAAAATCTTACGGGCTCCCCATTGAAGTGGCAATACTTTGTGTCTACTGAGATAAGTGAGAGGCACTACAAAACTGAATTCATTTGCTTCACTTTAGTTTTTAATGTGGCCACTAGACATTTGAAAGTTACAGTTTCTGCTGCTGTGATAAGCACTGACCAAAAACAACCCAGGGAGGGAAGGCTTTAGTTGTCTTATAACTCCCAGGTCACACTCTACCACTGAGGGAAGTCAGGGCCAGAGCTCATAGCAGAATCTAGAGGCAGGGACTGAAGCAGGCACCATGGAGGGATGCTGCTTACTGGCTGATCCACCTAGCTTGCTCAGCCTGCTTTCTTAAACACTCCAGGACTATCTGCCTAGGGGTGACGCTGCCCACAGTAGATGGGGCCTTCTTACGTCAACCATTAACCAGGAAAACACCTCCATCGACTTGCCTACAGGCCAGTGTGACAGAGACACTGTCTCCTCTGAGATTCCTTCTTCTCAGATGATCCTAGCCTCTGTCAAGTTGACAAAAGACTAAACAGTACACAGTTATTGCTTATTGGTGGCTTGCATCCCATTTCTTCAGACCAGTGCTATGCTTTGTGACCATGAAGTATTGCCTAAATGTTAGTTCTAGCCTGGACATGTATAGAAGATGTTGCTGTGTAGGTTGGGATTCCATTTTCATCTAAGGTTTATCTATTAATAGTCACTAAAATTTTAATGTAAGCTTGTATGTAGACATCTTAGTTTTTCCTCCTGATGTATAATATTGAAGAAATAATTCATTTATATGAACAAACTTGAGTGTATTAGGTCACAATGATGTGAGCACTGTGTCCTGTAGTAGGTAGAATTTTTTTGGCTATACACCACAGATATAGTGCAAATTGATTTAATTAAAAAAGAAAACTGGGTATCTTATAAGTATGGAAAGGTAGTGGGTTTCGGGAATTACTGCACTTGGAATGCTCTCTTCTTAGCTCTCTCTTTCTCTACAACTTACTTCTTTTTAGTTGGTGACATTTTCTACTCAGATCTCCTGTCCTGATGCATCAGCAACACAGATCCTAGGCCTGCTGTCTGTAATCTCTGCTCTACAGCAGGATTCATTCTGACTTACTCTCTAGTTTTTAGAATACCCTGTTGACCCAGCTTCATTTTAGATATTATTCTGGGTAGGACTGGGGCAGTTCCAACTCCAGTCACAGAAGAGGGGAATTTTCCGGAAAGAGTGCTTCTTTTGATTGGTTAAAGAAAATATGTACTGTGTCTACTGTTTTAGATATGACTTGTCTCCCAAAGGTTTGTGTGCTGAAAGATTGGTCCCCAGTATTGCACTGTGAGAGCAGTGGACCCTTTCAGAGGTGAGTTTAGTGTAGAGAAACTGAGTCATGAGGGCTCCAAGTTCTTGAATGGATTAATGTTGCTTCATGTTAGTGGCTCATGGGTATGGACTGATCCTGGGCCTGGTGGTATCAGTCTATAATTCTAGTTACTCAGGAGGCTTAGGCAAGAAGATCCCGAGTTCAAGACCTGTGCTAGTGTGAGTTCAAAGCTAGCCTGGGTAACTTAGCAAGATCCTTTCTCAAAATAAATAAAATAAAATAAAATAAAAAGATGGCTAGGGATACAGTCTTGTGATAGAGCACCTGCTTAGCTTATAGTTTATGCAAGGCCCTGGGTTTAATTCCCATAGCACAAAAAGTAGGTTTATTCCTGTGAAGAGTGGGCTGTTATCAAGAGTAGGCCTTGAATTTCTTGGTTCCTTGTCAAGCTAATGTTCCCTTCTGTGTTCCGGTTCTCTTAACACTTTTGTCCCATGTTGTAACGTAGTAGGGAGCCGTCGCCAACTGTACCATGCTGTTTGGTCCTTCCGGTTACCAGAATTGTGAGCCTTATAAACCTCTTTAAAAGGATCTCAACTCACATCCTTTGTTATAGCCATGTAAAACAGGCAAGGACCACAGTGGTAATGAATACGTACAGCCAACGAGTACACTGAAAAGCTTCATTTGGAAAAAGAGCAAATTATGGCTTAAAGAAGTTCTATATTTTGCCCAATTTCAAACTCCCAGGTTAGATGCTCAAGTCTCTTTAAAGCCCACATTTAAACAAATACACCAAGAGAATCCTAGTAAATTGGGTTGTGCAGACTTGAATTTTATGGCATTAGCTCTTGGCCACCCCCATTAGATCACTTCCCGTTGAACCTGATGGTGGGATTGCAGATGGAGGAAGTGGTCCCTGGTAACACCAGGGGAGTTCTTCTGGAGCTGGGCATTGGTACCACTGTGCCCTGCAGCCTTGTAGCAAAGCCTGAAAGGAAATGGGAAATAGTGCATACCAGTTATTGTCTTTCAACT
Organism: Peromyscus leucopus; assembly: GCF_004664715.2. Taxonomy (NCBI): domain Eukaryota; kingdom Metazoa; phylum Chordata; class Mammalia; order Rodentia; family Cricetidae; genus Peromyscus; species Peromyscus leucopus. Next base: position 104,551,014 of record NC_051064.1, read on the forward strand.
ACTGAGCTTCAGATGTTGTTAGTAGTACATATGTGTATGTATGTATGTGTGTATGTATGTATGTATGTATGTATGTATGTATGTGTATATGAACTTACTTCCCACCATTACATGGTTCTCTGTGGTCCACAGCTCATGGGCATGATGATTGTAGGAACAGAGGTGAACATTATATTCTGTCATTCACATATGGTCTAAAGGGATATTCTTTTAGAGTGATGGTTCATACGTCACTCAAAAAGGGGAGTCTGGAGGATGTGAAGCTAGTCCAAAATAAAAAGAAAGTTCAAGCTGATATGATTTGAAAGACAAAAAAAAAATCTGTTTTCTTCAATCCCAGAGAAATGCCATACAAGATGGCAGCATGTGGCAGCTTTGTTGGGTGAATCCATTTTTAAAATGCTGAGAGTCTGACCTGAACTTGTCAGGAAAGCATCCCTCTGTATACAGCTCCATGGTCTTCACCAGTACTGTCTGGGAAGCAGCAAACCAGAGCGTTTCCTAGAGATGCCTCACCAACTTCCCAGGGAAGTTGTTCACTTACTCTCCAGGTCTCTGTCAGACATGGAGTACTAACATGGCCCTTCCGTCATGGAGTAAGCCATCTGGAGTGGGAAGACACAGTTTCAGTATTGCATGTTGTGATATGTTAGGAGATGTACAGTGTTCTATGGGACCTCATGGAATTCTATTTACCCTAGTTCTGAGGACTTAAGGATTCCCTGGGGAAGTGCTGTCTACAGAGAGACTTGACGAGCAGGCTGGGCTTGGATAGGTGGGGGGGGAATCCAGGGATGCCAAATGTCTGGACTTCAAGATGAGGTAGGGATACTTGCAAGGTGACTTAGTGGGTGAAGGCACTTTGCTGGGCCAAGCTTGCTGGCTGATCTGGTAGAAGGAAAGAAACAATTCCCTCAAGTTGTACTCTGACCTCCACATGCCTGCTGTAGTACACACACACACACACACACACACACACACACACACACACACACAGGCAATAAAATATAATAATAATCATTAAAAAAAGACAGCAGTGAGGTGAAACAAGAAGTTGAGTTCTGAGGGGAAACAGCAGGTGAAGTGTACATCGTGTTGAATACCTAGCTCAGAGGTTCTCAGCCTTCCTAATGCTGTGGCCCTTTAATACAGTTCCTCATGGTGTGGTGACCTCCCTCCCCCATAAAATTAATTTCATTGCTACTTCATAACTGTAGTTTTGATGCTGTTGTGAATTATAATGTAAATCTCTGTGTTTTCCCGAGGTCTTAGGTGACCTCTGTGAAAGGGTCGTTGGACCCCCAAAGGGGTTGCAAACCCATAGGTGAAGAACTGCTAACCTAGATAGAGGGCTGAGTCCTTGTCTTTTTTAGAGTTTTTATTGCTGTGATGAAACCATCACACCATGTCCAAAAGCAACTTGAAGAGTGCCTTAGTTACTGTTCTATTGCTGTGAAGAGACACCAAGGCCAGGCAACTTATAAAAGAAAGCATTTTATTGGGGGCTTGCTTACAGTTCCAGAGGATTAATCCATGATCACCATGGCGGGGAGCGTGGTAGCAGGTGGGCAGGAATAGTGCTGGAGCAGTAGCTGAGAGCTTACATCCTGATTCTCAGGTATCAGGCAGAGAGAGAGAGAGAGAGAGAGAGAGAGAGAGAGAGAGAGAGAGAGAGAGAGAGAGAGAGAGATTTGAGCCTGGTGTGGGCTTTTGAAATTTCAAAGCCCAACCCCAGTGACACACCTCCTCCAACAAGGCCACACCTCTTAATCCTTCCTAAACAGTTTCTACCAACTGGGTTGAGCATTCAGATATACTAAGCCTATGGGGGCCATTATCATTCAAATCACCAGAGGGAGTAAAGGGTTTGTTTCATCTTGGAGGAGTGTTGCTTACTGGCTTGTTCCCCCTGGCTTGCTCAGTTTGTTTTTTTTTATACCATCTAGGACCATCTGCCCAGGGGTAGCACCACCCACAGGATCCATTAATACCTAGATCAGGTAATCAAGTAGTTTACTGTGATATCGCCTGCATTTCACATTTGATTAAGGTTGCTTTTGTTCTTCAATATAATTTGTGCTGGGGCTGTCTTTCTGTGTGCTGTGAATGTGTTGCTTTGATTGATTGATAAATAAAATGCTGATTGGCCAGTAGCCAGGCAGGAAGTATAAGCAGGACAAAGAGAGAGGAGAATTCTGGAAACAGGAAGGCTGACACAGGAGTTGCTAGTCAGACACAGAGGAAGCAAGATGAGCTAGGTTCTCCCACACCAATCATCAATCAAGAAAATGCCCTGCGGACTTGTCCACAGGCCGGTTATATGGAGGCATTTTCTCAATTAAGATTCCTTCTTTTCAAATGGCCCTAGCTTGTGTCAAGTTGACACAGAAAGCAGCCAGCACAGTCCTATAATTGGGTTTGCCTTTCAGATGTGAATCAATTTGCTCCCTCTTCTGACTCGTTTTTTCTTATCTCTAAATTGAAAAGGATCTCCTGCCCTCTACAGTTCCTTCCTACTTTAACATTCTGTCCATTTCTCTGGCTGCAGAAACCTTAATCCCATGCTAGCTTCCAGATCTCCTGGTCAGCAAGGCCCAGATTATAATCAGGGTTGGGAGAGGTACACGTGGTGTAGACGGGGTTGGGCAGGGACAAGAAGCTAAATGGATCCTTATCTTTCCCACTGTAAGTTAGCCAATGGGGAGGTAGCAGGTTTCTTCACCTGACAAGGAGCTGGTGGGTAGCTCTAGCCTCTCAACAAGCGGGTGGGGTACATCTTGCTCTGCTTCTGGCATGGGTGAAATTTAATAGCATCCCCCCACCTGCTAAAAAAATTTAAAGTGCTACATATCGAAGTATTTAATGATAAATAATATGAAGCCTGAACTGCACTTTAATACACTGAGGAGGGCTGGGGTGGGGTACAGCTTAGTGGCTTAGCATGCACGAGGCTCTGGATTGGTCCCCAGCCTCGCAAGGGCAAAGACTGAGTACATGAATGAATGAGTGAGTGAATACATGAAGTTGGGTTATACATGTGAAAGAAGGTTGGTTATGTCTTGGTATTAATGTTGCATTGTGGGTACAAAGGAATCAACTACATCATTTAATCTACATTTGTGTGTGCTTGATAACTTCTATAATAAAAAGTGAAAAATATAAAATAAAATGCCTCCCTCTCATTACCTAAATTTCTCATTCATCATTATTATTTTTTGGACAGATGGAGAATGAATCAGATCCTCACTTGGCCATATCAAACAGTCTTAGAACTATTGTGTCGCAAATAGCTACCAAACTGTTTTAAGTCCTGTGATCAACTTGGATGGCTTCAAGTGCTCTAGACTCCACAGGGATTATATAGGTAGACTGAAGAAATAGAATTCTGCACAGAGGAAGGAGCATAGACTAGGGAAGTCGCAGGTGACCTGAACCAGGATTGCAGGTCTGAGCTGGGCCTGTCTTTGGGGACCCCAGTGCATCACTGGCCTTGGAGTCAGGGGCAGTGGACACAGCCATGTACTTGCTGAAGCGCAGCAGCAAACACCACAGCCAGCCACCGAGCTAAGCTCTTTGTGTCCTTGATGTCACACAGTTTTAATAGCTGCCTTATCACTTAGATGTAACAATTTTATGAGTGAGCTAACGGAGTCTTAAGTTATAAAAACGTGCCTGTGCCATATGGAGATGGAATTCCTAGTCACTGTTGTGGTGAATGAAGAATTGAGATCCAGAGGTCAGGTGGAACATTATATCCCATTGGGGACTAGAATGGCTGCTTGTAACAGGAAGAAGAAAAAGAGTGGCTGACCACAGGGCTCTCTTTCTTTCTTTCCCTTAACTAATCTAGAGATAATTATCGCGTGGCTGCCATGGATTTCTGGGGCTCGGGGTTCTTATGTCTTTTGCTTCCGTGCCAAAGCCTTTTGTCCTGAAGCCCACCTCGTGGTTTGAGATGTCTGTGGGAGCTCTGATGTCCAGCCAGAAGAAAAAGCAAAAGATTGGAAGCAGGATGTTGTACCTGCATTTGCTTTTAAGGATCAATGCCAGCAACTGCTCACATGGCTTCTTTCTGTATTACAGTGGCTACAACTTAGCCCTGTGTGCATGTCTAGCAGACTGTAGAAAGCTACACGTGGCGGGTCCACACCATGAGAGACAAACGAAACGTGCGTTCTTTATTCTGAATGGTTAGACTCCCAGCTGAGTGGGTTCTGTTAACCCTGAATATGGAGAGGGATGTTGGTGGACACCTGCAATAACTGTTTAGCCCAAACAGCTCATTTTAGAACTCTGGTCTCTTTGAATGAAATTCTTTTTTTTTTTTTTTTTTTTTTTTTTTTTTTTTTTTTGGTTTTTTGAGACAGGGTTTCTCTGTGTAGCTTTGTGCCTTCCTGGAACTTGCTTTGTAGACCAGGCTGGCCTCCAACTCAAAGAGATCCACCTGCCTCTACCTCCTGAGTGCTGGGATTAAAGGCGTGCGCCGCCACCGCCTGGCTTTTTTTTTTTTTTTTTTTTTTTTGAAATTCTTGTTGTAGAACTTTTCAAAAATTGAACAAGTTAAAAACATGAGCAGCCCAAGAATTCAGTTTAATGTCCAGAAAGGTTGGATTCTTCCAGCCACGTGTAGCCAGGAGGCAGCAGTGCTTTGGTGTTCTAGACTGAGCACCAGCACTCAGACTTGGTTCCCTCTGGGTCGTCACCACACGGCAGCCGCCAGGTGCTCCATGTGCTCTGGGCCCCAGCGCTTGGCTAGGCATGATGGGGTTTCGGGGGGAAGCTTCAGAGTGTAAAAACCATACATAATAAGGCAGGCCTAATAGGAACACCCAAGATTTAGTTCTGTGCTGGCTTGCACCTGACTTGGGGGAGCTCTCCCTGAAAAAGGTAAAAGTTTATCTGTTTCTCCCTGATGGAGAGCAGCTGAGCTCTGAAGCAGTCTATTAGCATCTGCCAGTTTGCGTAGCTGAGGTTTCTCTGCGTGAAAGACGACATGAAACCAGCCAGTGTTTCTGTGAGTTACTTGGTTATCTTTAATTAGATGCAATCACTTATTTCACACACTTGGCTATTCAAAGAAAAGCTCATGCGACTGCATGAAAGGAATCACATCCTCATATGCCTGAACACACAGCAGTGGGCAACAACGATGAACTGTCGAGTGAACCCAGAAAACACCCTGTACAAGGTTTCAGGCTGCTGACTTCACTGAATCCAGAATTGAATTTGCTTCTTTCTATTTCCTCAGCTTCTTGTGAGTCTTTTTCACATCCTAATGTCTGCTGAAGACGGGTGTGGACACAGCCTCTAACCTGCGCTGGCAAGCTGGGCTCCTCATCCAGGACTCCTTCAGGATTGCTGCCTGCTTTTCAGTGGCATCGTTTTCACCCTCTCTAGCTCTTAGTTGTTTCAGTAATTCTTTTGCATACAACACATCTCTTAGGCCAGTGGTTTTTACCATATGATCTCCATGGGTTACTGATGCAATGGCAGCAGAGGCACATCGTCACGCCACGAACATTTTCTCGAAAAGTCGAAAGACATGCCAAACGTCCAGGCCAGAGAGTGACCTAAAGCAAGACCCTGTCGAAAACAAAAAAACAAAAAAATACAACATAACAAAAACCCAAACCAAAACAAAAAGGGCAAATACTAGCAAGTGACCTTGGTAACTGTATCTGAAGTAAGTGAGCTCATTAAGGAAATGTAGGGTGAACTGTTCTGTAAGCTAAAGAGAGTCCCCAAATATCATTTGTATTTTCAATCTCTTGGGTGCTTCCTGCTGCACTTAACATGTAGCAGGAACGGTGCAGGGCCTGCTAAACCATGATGTGGATTGTCTTTATGTAACTGCCAGGGTTGCTTAAAATACTTGCCTGTGATATTGACAATATCCAGCTAATACTACTGCAGCCTGGGAAGCCAGCTCCCAGAACTGCTCCAGGGTAGCAAAAAGAATGCCTCAGAGTAGTGAGGTATAGCTAGAGTTTTCCTGCCTGGCCCACAGTCAGGACAAATCTCTCTCACCCACCAGTCCCACAGCCGCTCAGACCCAACTAAGTAAACACACAGAGACTTATATTACTTATAAACTGTATGGCCATGGCAGGCTTCTAGCTAGCTGTTCTTATATCTTAAATTAACCCATTTCTACTAATCTATAAGTTGCCATGTGGCTCGTGGCTTACTGCTATCTTAACATCTTCTAATGGTGGCGGCTGGCAGCGTCTCTGTGCCTCAGCCTTCCTGTTCCCAGAATTCCCCTCTCTCCTTGTCCCGCCTATACATCCTGCCTGGCTATTGGCCAATCAGTGTTTTGTTTATTAACCAATCAGAGCAACACATTTAACATACAGAACTTCCCACAGCAGTGAGGGCTTAGGAAAAATTCTTATCTATCTGAGGGCTAGACTTTTCTATCTGAGGGGAAAAAAAAATAAGGAAACACATGCTTTCTGACAGTAACTTTCTCTTTTACTTCATTTTAAAAATCTATTTCTGAAAGTCTATCTCCACATGGCTATGTTCTTTACATACAGCTATATATCTCTCTTTACATATATACATCTCTCTCCTGCACAGCCATATACTTCTATATACATCTCTCTCTCTCTTTTTTTAACAGACTAATTTTTTTTTTTTTTTTTTTTGGTTTTTTCGAGACAGGGTTTCTCTGTGTAGCTTTGTGCCTTTCCTGGAACTCACTTGGTAGTCCAGGCTGGCCTTGAACTCACAGAGATCTGCCTGCCTCTGCCTCCCGAGTGCTGGAATTAAAGGCGTGCACCACCACTGCCTGGTGCTCTCTTTTTTATATATATCAACGCATCTCTCCTATACACATTTCTTCTCTCTACTCTGCAACATTCCTTCACACACTACTACATCATTCACTCACTCTCTTTTTCACATACCTCTCTGCCCTATATCCACATCTCTGTCCTACATACTCATCTCTTTTCTATACAGCTTTATCTTCCTTGTCTCCACACAGTTACAAATTTCCACACAGTCTCTCTCTACACACTCAGCTACATCCTCCTTTCAGCACACACACACACACACACACACACACACACACACACACACACACACACACTTCAACAGCCAAACTCTGGACAATTATATGTTACAATTTCAGGGTCTGACCCATTCTCATAACACATGATAAGTCACACAGTTTCTCTCAGGCTAGGGAGGTGGTGCTGACTGGGTATGGTGAGTAAAGTCACCCGTAGCTCTGAGTGGTCAGGGCTCCCAGATGGGAAGTGACATTGAAACCCAGGACCTAAACAATAAACAATTAGTTGGCTGTACCTTGAGTGGTAGGGGTACGTGCAGAAAGTCCATTACTGCAGAGGGTTATGTCTACCAAAGTTGTTTCATGCCTGGCCTTGATTCAACAAACTCTTGGGAACTTGTCTTTGTGTATTCTCTGCAGGGGCAGCTAGTCTGTTTTGAGCTAGCTAAATGTGTAAAAGGCTGTCTTTGTGACTGAGAATACTGTTACTTTGTTATGTCAGTTATGAAAACATTCCAGTATTATTTCTGTTCATCAGAATTATACAGCTTAAACAGAAATCATCTTCTTGACCATCCACAGCTGTAAGTGTGCCCAATAGATGGAATATATACATGAGATAAACACACAAGCAGTGGGAAATACCCATGGCAGTTCTTAGGGGAGAAATGTAGTGGCACATGAGAGAAATTACAGATGGGTACAGCCAGTCACTTACAATCAGTGACCCCATGGTCTTTGCCAAGTGGGGTTTCCCATCAGAGAGTTATTCATTTCGTAGTTCAACCTGTTGAATACTAGTTGTCACCTGCTGTATACTCCCACAGCCTCTGGGAAAGCCATCACTACCAGCAGCTCTCAGCATAATACATAGTTAAGAATGCTATGACAATTCTAAAGCAGTTTTTTTTTTAACATGTAAACATTTATGAAATCTTGAAGCATCTTAAAATTGATAGGTCATATTTGCATCTGTATCATGTTTTTATTTCTGAATTCTGTGGCTTAAAATGGATTCTTAGATTTGATAAAGTGCAACATTTGAAAGGTTTCCTTTTCATTATGTGCTTTCACGTGTCTTTAAAACGTTTTAAAGTTAAATGTATTTGTTTGTGCGGTGGGGTAGGAGTGTGTGAGGTCAGAGAGTGACTCAAATAGGAGTTTATTCTTTCTTTCTTCCATGCGGGTTCTGGGAATGGAACTCAGGTCATCAGGCCTGGTGGCAATCGTCACAGTGCCCACTTTCATGCATCTTGAGGGAGAGAAGAAAAGTACGGCTGTGAGTCCATGCCGGGTCATAGAAAACTTGCATATGCACGTGTGGGCAGCACTCAAACATAGGTATAACGTTTCCTTCAAAGCCCATGGCTTTTCTCCATGTCTCTTTAATCCCTGTGTGCTCAGATTGGCATACTGATGTGTCAAATGTAATAGAGGCCCAACCACTTTCAATGTTAAGAGTTTGTTTTTTACATCTTTGTGGCTTCAAACTTGTCACCATCTTCCTGCCTCTGTGTCCTAAGTGCTGGAGAAACAGGCATGCATCACCAAGCCTGTCTCAAGCTTTACTTTTTATTTTTAAACATTTATTTATCTGAAATAAAGTCTCACTGTGTAGCCTCGCCCAGCCTTGAACTTTCTATCCTGTCCTAGCCTCTTGAGTGCCACCATGCATCATTTAGGTGTTACTTAGTTACTTTAAAAAAAAAAAACACTATATTTTAGTTTTAATTTACAATTGCCAATATAGTATGAGAGCTAGGAGCTTGCTTTTGATGAAAATAAAAGCATTTTCCTTCTAGTCATCATCCCCTCCCCTCTTTGGGTTTTTGAGACAGAGTTTCTCTGTGTAGCCCAGGCTGTCCTGGAACTGGCTTTGTAGACCAGGCTGGCCTCCAACTTAGATTTGTCTGCCTCTTCCTCCCGAGTGCTGGGATTAAAGGCATGCACCGCCACCACCCAGCTCTTCTAATGGCTTTGAAGTGAACAAAGGGTAGCCAAGCATCAACTTTTAGGTGTACAACCCGAAATGCTCTTTGAACCAGTTGTTTAAAACGCAAGAGTGCATATGAGGAAGCCTTATCAATCAGAAAATTTCAGGCTTCACTGAGCACAGGCTGCCACATGGACAGTACAGCCAGGGCAGTTCCCTTTTCACTGGTCACGCTGAGAAGTGCGGTGACCCCACCGGCTTGAAGATTCTCTCTCACAATGGAGTTGTCACTGTAGCCTTGTGTAGCAGCCAAGTGTGACCAGAAAATTTGACATTTGAGTCCTGATATCTGTGTGAGCTTGGGTGAGAGACGCAGGCACTCCAAGTTTGCTTAAAAGTAAGATGGCATTTGCAGGGCTGTCAGGGGTGTGAGGGCTGAGCAAGAAAGGAAGCCTGAAAATGGGAACTAACTGGTGAGTTATCTGTATTACTACCGGCTCTTCTAGGAAGCACAGGTTTCAGGATGAGTTGTCTTGGAAAGTATGCCCTACCTAGAAAACTGGTTTTGCCTTCCAGGAGACCCAGCACTTGGTCAGACACCCAAAACAGACATCTCTACTCCCAAGTAATGTTAAGTAGGCATTTTCTTGGGTTGGTGATACCGTGGCACACTCATCATCTTCCAGCTCACTGCCTGCTTGCTCTTGTGTGTTGCTGTATGTAACTCTTGGCAGCTGCTCGGAGTTACACATGCGATTCTCTGCTGAAACCTTGATCTGCTGGGGTGTAGCAAATGGGAGCCCTTGAATGATTGGAGTTTTCCCCTCTGGACATCATTTGGAGGAGGAGAAGGAAAGGATACGTTTTAAGAAGATAGGAAACTTGAGTCCAAGAGACTCCTGAAAATCTGTACTTTTGGTTTTACTGCCAGGAAGAGAATGGGTTGGGTCCACCCTGATGATAAAGAACAGAGTGAGAAAAGATTCCCAGCCTGGTCCTCTTTCTTCTTGGCTGTGGCTCAAAGATGTAGGTTTTGTCACTGGTCTTGGTCCTGTCCTTTGGTCCTTCAGGTGAGACTTTGACACTATGGGTCTCAGGTCCAAATGCTTGTGTGGGCTGGCAGGAAGGAGAGCAGTAGGCTGGGAATGGGGTGGGATGTGGCGCTCAAACTAGATCCTGGGAACCTTCTGGAAAGACACGTAAACTTAAAGTTTTCCTTTTCTAAAGTCCAGGCAAACCAAACACGTCTGGGGTACATCTGGGAACTGCTCAGTTCAGTGCTTCAGTTGTGCATCTTCATGGGTCGTGTCCCACTAGGAGACGACCTGGTATGTCTCTGAGGTGTGCTGCCCACTGAAGTTTTAATGCTGTTCGTCGATTTATATTGGCCACAACAGAAAACTAAAGGACTGTGTTTCAGAGACCTGGCTTTGAAACAGAAAGAATGCACCAGGGACTTGGTCCTCATTTACCATCTAATTTGGAAGAATTCTTTGTTATCCACTTGTTCAGGTGAACCCAGATGTCACAGCGTAGAGGGGTGTCACAGTTAGGAACACTGGAACTGCTCTGTAGCAGAGGTTGTGCTCATCAGAGAGACAGGCAGACATTTACCATCAAAACTTACGTTGAGAATTAGATCTGTATCCTTACTGAGTGTAAACACACACACACACACACACACACACACACACACACAAATGCAAAAAGGAAATGATATAGTATTTTTGTTTGTTCACTAATTGTTTAATTTAGTATTTGCTCACTATTTATGCATTTACTGTTTGGATACTTTCTGGTTGTCATGGAACACAAGGAAAACATGGACTTTCCTTCATAAATACACCAAATGTAACTGGAAAAATAGGCCCGCAGATGTGTAAAAACCCAAGGCAGAAAAATCACTTTACCTTATACAAAATGCTTTTTACATTATCATCTATCAAAATGATAACAAATAAAGCAGGGCAGGTTTTAGTTTAATTTTAAAGATAGGAAATTATTTGCATCTTTGAAAAAGTGACTTAATGAGATATAAAATACAGTAATAGTTGGAAATATAGCAATAAGTCATTTATATGGTAGTAGTTGTAGAAATAATAGGTAATGATAATAGGATTTGTTAAGCATTTCTATCTGGTAATAATTTACTTAAGGACTGGAGAGGTGGCCAGTGCTTAAGAGAGCTTGCTGATCTTCCAGGGGACCTTAGTTCGGTTTCCGGCACCCATACTGGGAGGCTGGCCAGCCTATAACTCTAGCACCAAGGATGTGGCTCTCTTTTTGTCTCTGCACTCATATGGTATCCACACATATGCCTACATTAAAAAAATATTTTAAAATTGACTTAATTCTCACTTCGACCTTGTTATAATGGAAGCATGCTCCTTTTCCATGGGAAAAGTAAGACAGATTAGGTGATCTGGCCAGAGCCCGAGTGCCTTGGACTCATTGCTGCGTGGTTTGGTTCCAGAACCTCATTCTCCATCACTGTTCCCAGAAGTGAAAGGGTGTATGGTCGCAGCTTACCTTCACTTGGTAGCCTCACTGCCAAATGTGGCTGATATTTGTTCAGGAGAGAACTTTGGTTAGGGGTATGGAGGAAGAGAGACTGAACATCTTTCAGTGTGGACACCCATCATGGAGTTAGTGAAATCAACTGAAGAGTCACCCCGAAGGGGACGTCCAGTCCTTTGTGTATGTCCCCATATGTGAAATTTTATTCTCGAGATAAAATAGGTTATGGAGCATTCTGTAAGTTTTTCATTAAATTATTATTTATTTATATTGAGGTATGATTTCACTGTGTAGCCCTGGTTGGCCTGAAACTTACTCTGTAGACCTGGCTGGCCTTGAACACACAGAGATCCACCTGCCTCTGCCTCCTGAGTGCTGGGATTAAAGGTGTGCGCCACCACACTTGGCAATTGTATTTTTAGCACTCTCTCTCTCTCTCTCTCTCTCTCTCTCTCTCTCTCTCTCTCTCTCTCTCTGTGTGTGTGTGTGTGTGTGTGTAATGTCTGTAGGCCAGAAGTGGGCATCTGATCCCCTGGAACTGGGGTTATAGACAGTTGTTTTCTGCCCAACATGGACGCTGGGAACCAAACTCCAGTGCTCCGAAAGAGTAACAGGTACTCTTAAGCCTTAAGCCATATCTCCAGCCTTTATAAATCAGCCTTGATCTTGAGAAACATCAGAGTAGGTGTACATGTCCACCTCAGCTTTTACCAGTACTACCTCCCTCTCTGAAGCTCAGGTTCTCATCATTATTATTTGTGCGTGTGTGTGTGTGTGTGTGTGTGTGTGTGTGTGTGTGTGTGTGTGCTTCTGGAGAAAGGAACACTTTCCTTTCAGCTGCAGTCATGGGAGGGACTGGGATTGCAAAGGCACAGGACAGAGCTGTTCTTGAAGACAGGCCAGCGGAGTGACAACAGGAAACACTTATGTGCTTGGTATAGATGACTAGGTCAGGTCCTGTTTGTCTCTTCAGCTCCATCCTGCTACTTGTTGTATACTGAACACTTGCTAGTGCAGAGAAAAGATCTTCATGGGGGAAGTGAGCTTTTTAGGAATCTGTTAGAGTTAAGTTGGTGCATGTTCCAAGTTGGTCTCCAAACTCCAGACTTCAGGCTGTTGTAAATTAATCTAGATAGTGTAGTCTTCCTGTGTTCATTAGAGCCCAGCTTTGTAGAAATATTAATAGTTATTCTGATTGATTTAGCTTATGTTAACTGTAAAGCTAAAAAAATAAGATGATATGGCCCAGGGTGTAGCTCAGTGGTACATCCTTTGCTTACCATATTTGAGATTCTGGGTTCTGTCCCAGAAAAGGAAAAAAAAAAAAATGCTGTCTAGCCCATTCATGGCTTTCTTTAAATTTTCAAACTTGGGAGATAGATATCCAAAAATACAAAGGCATATGTCTCAGTTTCTTTTACCAATGTGCTTGCAATTCTGAAGTCTAGTAAAAATAACCCAAAGGGCTCCCTTTGAAAACAATAGTTTTCACTTTCAGAAACGGTTGTCTCTGAATTCTCTAAATTTAGTGACTATAAAGCCAGCATCTGCCAAAGTCCACACATGATGGACATGAGATTTCTATAGTCCCTGTGGGTCAATAATGAATTGAGAGCATGCAGAAAGAGGTTATTAAATGCCATTGGAAAATATTTTGTTACTAGGTTTTAAAAGTTATTACTTCAGTGAAGTAACCAAAATAGTTCAGGCTTACAGATTTGTAAGTTTGAAAGTAAAGCATTTGTGTTTAAAATCATATCTCCGTTTTTTCCTGCCACCATTCAAAGTTGTTATAAGCAAGCATTAGCTATGGCTTCAGCTTCTGGTCACAGTCCACCTCAGCAGATGGGAACACACTGGACAGGGAGTGGAGAAGGAATGAGGGGTTCTAACACCCAGCATCCTTGACCTCTTCAGACTCCTTCTCTACCCGCAGGACGTGTGTCTGTGTCACCTTTGAACAAGAAAATGCCCGTCAAGCCAGTGAATTTATTGTGTTTGGCCTAGGAGGAGCTGGAGTTTCCAGGGACTTTAGATTCTAGATGATCTGGATGGAAGACTCTTAGTTGATGTTGTTTGATTTTGTGTGTGTGTGTGTGTGTGTGTGTGTGTGTGTGTTCTGATGTGATCAAAATAATAACATCAAGAGAAACGTATGTAAACCAAGAAGCAGGTCAAGCCGGCTTTGTACCTGTGCCCCTACACATTGCACACACATCCACTTTTTGTCTTGTATCACAGGATACTGTCAGAGTGCTTCTAAAAGTTTTTCATTTTACCTTATCCAAGTACCAGGAGAGAGAGAGAGAAAAAAAAAATGATCCTCTTAAGTCAACATTTTTATCTAGTCTTTCACCTGAGCTGAGGAGGGAGCCTTCTGAAATACTATCAGGTGAAAACAAACATTGGCCGATTGCATCTTGAGACTGAACAGAGTTCCTATCTAGAGTGTGGAGGTCTAACACTCGCACAGTGCTGGGGGCCTCTTTAGGAATACAAGCATCACAAGCGGGTGGCGAGGCAGACAGGCTCGCAGAGCCTTCCTCAAGAAGAGGGCCTTGGCTCTCCAGCTTAATTAACTTTGTGACAGAGCCCTTCTGATAACATTTTTTTCCTTGTCTACAACTGTGAAAGAAAAACAAGGGGCGAGGCTAGAGGATGGAAAGAAAATCTGGTGTATTTTCCTTTCCAGAAATCCCTCAAGCCAGCTGAGCTGGGGAGGCCCTTCTCCCGGTTCCTAGTTAAAGAGTAAGAGACCTGGAAGTGCACATGTTGTCTCATGTCCACAGCTCATCCCGTGCCGGGGATGTGCAGAGATGCTGCTCTGCTCCGAGTACACAAATGGTCTGCCATCAGCACGATTCTTTTCCCCCTCCTACCGGAGTTACCAGCCAGTCCACCAGGTCGATCACCACCCAGGCGGCTTTTACTTGCCGAATCCTCCAACAAAGACAAGACGAATTAACGTGAAATGGGCCTGCCTGGCTCTCTGTGATAGTGCCCTGTCTCCCAGGCTCACCGGGCCTGAGACACCTTCCCTCCCCGCCCCCCTTTTTTTTTTTCTGAAGCAAGCGCGCGCTGACACACCCCTCCCTCCGCGTTGTCGCGGTCCCCTCCCCATCCCGCCCCGCCCCGTTTTCCGCTTTCAGCCTCCCTCCCTTCGACTCTCCCCTCCTTTACTCGCTTCTGTTTATTCCCTCCCCCTCTAGCCACTCCGGGAGCTGCCCGGCTGCTGCCCGGCTATACCTACACTTCCTCGGGCGCTGTCCAACCTACTACGGGTGGCCGGGCCGGCTACGCGCGCTGTGCCCGGGGCGGCGGCTGCGAGCCCTTCCCGGTGGCCGCTCCCTCCTTCCCCTCCTCTTCGCGTCATGTCGGGCACTTGATTATTATTGTTATTATTATTTTTTTTTGCATCCCTCTCTGTCCCGCCTTCCCCTCCCCCTTCCTTTCCCAGGTTGATTTCTTTTTCTTTCCCCTCTTCTCCGGGCTTGCCCATGAGCCTCCTCGGGAGCTACCGGAAAAAGACCAGCAGCGATGGTTATGAATCTTTGCAGCTGGTGGACAGTCACGGGGACTCGAGTGCGCGGGGCGCGGCGGCTGGCACGCAGAGGGTGACCGCGGGTGCGGCGCGCAGTCCCGCCCGGCAGCCTCCGCACCGCGCCAGCACCACGGACAGCTCAGGTAGCGGCCACCGTGGCGCAGTCCTCCAACCCGGCGGCGTGCGTCCCCGGCCCCGGCTGGGAGAGGCTGGGTTGTAGGCCACGGCATCTAATACCACGGGGTGTAACGTCTCTAATTTCTTTTAGTCCAGGGAGCTAAGAAACGTTAGATCCGTCTGGAGGCTCGGTGACATTAGCGAGCACCTCTTAATCTCCCTAGGCTGCTGAATACACTAGCTGGGGGCGGGGAGACGAGGGGAAGGGAGGGGAGGGGAGGGAGCTAGGTTGCTCCGCGAGGCAAGGCGGCTGCTTTCTCCGCCCAGCTGCAGGGCCGAGGTGAAGGAGAAGCGCCTGGCGCTTTAGCAGCTTGCAGACCACGTTTCTTCCAGTTGTTCCCCTGATGCTGCTGTTATTTACAATTATGTAAAGCTCTGCCACGTCTGAACGGTCTGCTAGGGTTAATGGTTCCTTTCTCCCACGGAAGGCTTTACCTGGGATCAAGAGCCCTGTTAAACAACACAGCTCTTATGCTTTACACAATGCAATTTGTTTGCTCGGTTTGTTGGCTTTGATCTTATTCTTCTGCATGCTAATCGCTCCTCAAGCTTCTCATACGGGGAGATGGAAATGCTTCCAAACTTTGTTGTCTGTGTTTGCAAGTCCATAAGATGTTTTAATGAGTTAGAGACCTCTTAGACACGGTGAGAGTTAGCGATTTGTGTATCAAAACAGTCATCCAGGAATCCCTGCTGGCCAAAGACTTGTGTAAGAGCTGTTTGTTTACTTTTTCTTTTTGCAGGATGGGAACCACAGGGGGCTGGTTCTACCTTTGTGACTGTAATACTGGTAACTGAGGACTGGTGGGAGTCAGGTTGGGATGAAACCAAGTTGGATTTTATTCCTTCACTTGACGGAGAATTGGTTGTGGATTTTAATTGTGTAATGTCTCTCCTTGGGCTGTCATTTCCTATTTCCCTCTTCCCCGAAAGTGACATGAAATACTGTTCACAGATGTTCAGATGTTCTGGACAGAAAGGGAGCGTACTAGTTAAGCCGTGGTTTAAATTGAAGAGGGTGTTGGTGGGGGGTTCTCTCAGACTAACATACAGCTGTTATTGTTCCTAGTGGACTGCTTGTTTTCTGGGGGTTGAGGAGTGATCCTGTGTTTGGCTATTTGAGCTGCACTTTTCTACATGGATGCTATTTGTATTTTGACTGGACATGGCCCTCCTTCAAATCAGCAGATTCATGTACTCAGACCCATAGTCATTTTGGGAAATAATTGAAATGGGCACATTTCCAAATGAGTGCAGAGAAGCCCCATATCAGGGACAGGAAAAATGAGTCCATGCATTTTCTATTTTTCCACAACAATCATTTTAAGAGTGGGAACTTGTTTTTTTTTTTTTTCTTTTTCTTTTTTTGGTTTTTCGAGACAGGGTTTCTCTGTGTAGCTTTGCGCCTTTCCTGGGACTCACTTGGTAGCCCAGGCTGGCCTCGAACTCACAGAGATCCGCCTGGCTCTGCCTCCCGAGTGCTGGGATTAAAGGCGTGCGCCACCACCGCCCGGCGGGGAACTTGTTTTTTAAAGTACATTACATTATAGGGAAAAACATATACTTTTTGTAGGAAATATATATATATATATATATATATTTCCTGGGTCCAGTGGTGTCCAGACACAAGATTAAACTTTATGGGAGAATTCAGTCAAGAACAGTTTTTTGAGCGTGGGTTGTTATTTGATAGGGACAGCCATTCTAACACAGAAGGCCTAGTTAGGTCCTGGACTTTTGAGGACTGGCTCCTCCCCACCCCCACTAAATCAGGTTTTTCAGTAGGTGGTGAGAACAATGAGCTGCCTTGTTAAACGGTGGAGGTGGAAGGAAGGTACAGTTATCTCTAAAGTGCTGTTGCCAGGAGTTGGTTCTTCAGCTTCATCAAGCTAGGGCTGTTTCAAGAGCACGTTCCTCCTTGCAGCCCCCTGCCACCCTGCCATGTCTGTCCCCTCCTGCATTTGCTTAGGGGAATGCTGGGGCTCGGCTGTAGCAGGCTGGTACAACCACGATGTGATGCACATGTTCAAATGAGAACATGGTTTAGAGGGATAATGTTCGGTTTGGATGAGGGATTAGATTCTGAGAACCGTATTTGTTTCCTAGTGCAACTGTATGTCTTGCTTAATTAGAGTCTTTCTTCTAAGAGGTTCGAAGTGAGGCCCGTGCTGTGTAAATATATCCATTTGTTAGGATATTTAATTAAACTCATAGATCATTTCTAATACGATAGTCATCTGCCCATTTATCCAGCTGGTTGTGTGTGATGTGGTGGACCCGGTAGGAGGTTTGTGGGGCTTTGTTCAAGTAGGAATGTTTTTGAACTGGAAAATATGTGGACATCGCTGTAGAAAATGCAAAGCTTGATCTCGATAGTGCCTTACACGTGTGTGACAATTTATGTAGAGCTCTTGGACACTTACCTTATTTCATTCTCTAGAAATAATAGAAATAATAAAGTAGCGGCCTGTGCCTGTGTGCCTGAGGTTGGGGGCTGGAGCCTCAGAACCATTGTTACTAGCTGGAAACTCTAGGTGTTAAGTCCATTCCTCACTTGCAAAAGGAGACATTCTTAACATTTTTTTTTTTTTTTTTTTTTTTTTTTTTTCGAGACAGTTTCTGTGAACTTGCGCTTCTGAGCCACTGTGTCAAAGATGCTGTCTGTCGATGTGGTTAAGCGTGGCACACGGTAATGAATTTAACTGAGGCTCAAGGCAATGTGAGGCTGAAGTTGCAAATTTCCCTTACTCTTTTGACTCTGTGCTCCCTGATTCCGGCGTGAGGGTGGTGATGATGATGATGATGATGATGATGATGATGATGATGATGTTAGAGACTTGTCTAGTGAAAAGGAGTTACCTAGGGACAGTCAGACTCTGGTCTTCTGTCTTTTTCTTGGAATTATTGCATCTATTTAAAATTTTGTGGTGTGTGTGTGTGTGTGTGTGTGTGTGTGTGTGTGTACGCGCGCGCAGAGGTCAGAAGACAGCTCTCAGGAGTCAGTTCTTTCCTTCTACCAGGTGGATCCCAGGGATCAAGCTCAGATCCTCAGACTTGGTAGCAAGCATCTTTACCTCCTGCCCCATCTTGCTGGCCCTGTTTAGTTTGGAGATAGGGTCTCAATATATATAGCCCTGGCTGGCCTAGAATTCACTATGTAGACTAGGCTGGCCTTGGACTTGCAGTAATCCTCTGCCCTCAGTCTCAGTGCTGAACTTCTAGGTGTGTGCTACCTCACCTGCTTGTCTTCTGTGCTCATGGACTGAGTTTTCCTCCATTGGAACAGAGTGACATTCTGTGGAGACACTATGTCAATTGATTGTTGAAATCAAACAATCTTATCAAAGCAGACTCCCCATCTGTTTTTAAAGGAAAGAAGGACAGCTGTTCCAAGGACAGTAATAACTTTCTAACATAACAGTTTCTGGAGTGTTGAATCCAGAGCAGTTTCCTAGCCAGATGTATCTCATAGAGCGCTCTGCTTTGGCTGGTGGTGATGGTGGTGGGGTGGGTTCACTTCATTCAGATTATTGTCTAGAGAGGGCTGTCATTCAAATGTCATCCTGTCACACCCATCCCAGGAACTGGAGCTATCCCAGTACACTGCTTGAGAAACTTCGTATTTCTCTTGTGTATATTCTGCCTTCCGGGAAAGGTAGAACTCATAAAGCACACAAAAGTCAAACTCCTTAGCCTGAGCCAATTAGGGCTAACTTGCCAAATTTGTCCTGACAGGCCAGAGAAGAGGTCCACTTAAAATCTGGGGTATATTAATGAAATTGTAAAGAATAAGGATGAGGAAATTTTATGACTTGAACATGAAATGTCTCTTACAGACTCATGTGTTTGACACTTGGTACTATTGGTGGTGGTGTGTGTGTGTGTGTGTGTGTGTGTGTGTGTGTGTGGCAACTTCAGGAGGAGCAGCCTGTGTGGAGGAAGTGCGTTACAGACGTTCCTTTCTTGTTTCTGCCTTTGGTAGACTCACCTGGACCAGCCTTCTCTCTTCCTCTCTCTCGGCTTCCTGGTTGCTGTGTGTGTAAGGCTACTCCACCACATCCTCTCTGCCATGGTAGACTGAAACTTGGGATCATGAGCCCAAATACACCTTTTGTCCTTTTAAATAGTTTATATCAGGCATTTTGTCACAGTGACACACAGTGACTAACACAGGATGAATGCTAGAATGCTTTTTTAATTGAGCATGAGAATCTGTTTGGAAATAATCACCTTTGGCAAATACAATGTTAAGAGTGTTTAAATGTAGTATTCACATTTTGAACTGTGTTTAGTGTCATGAAATATATATTTGGGTAACTTTATGCTTCATAGAAATAATGTACATGTAACAACCCTTTCCTATCAAATTCCATATAGGGACTTTATAGTTTGGAGGCAAATTTCATCTCTGTAACTTATTTAATTTGTGGCTAAATATGCATTAGTTATGGAGGTAGGTCATGAGCAAACTATGTTCAAATTTCCAATGCTGAGGATTGCCAGACCTCTTGGACTTGGAAGGAGGATCCTAGGAACTAAACTTTGGATGTGAGGGCAATCTGGCTATAGCATCTTTCACCCAGTTGATCACTATGGTTGATTGGTCTGATCTGACTGACTAGATGGGTGTCCACATCCTCCTTCACCTCCCCCATGTACATCCTTCTCCAAGTGACATGCTCAGTCAAAGAGGATGACTTTCCCTGATAGCGAAGGGCCTGCCTTTGGCAGGGTCCAGTACGTATAAGCAGCTGCATGCTTCTGGTGGAACCCTCAAACAGGCCTTCAAGGAGATAGACTTTCCGAGCACAGCCCTGGAGCCCCATGGAAAACACTCTGCCTTCAGAGGCAGTGTCTTCGGACTGCTTTTGTTCACAGAGTCCTTTCTGTGCTGGGGGCAAAAGTAACCTTTCCCTTTTTTAGATACAAAACACATTCAGTCTTTCTTTAACATGGTGACTTTGGACAGTTTGCAAGTAGACTTCTCTTGGTCTGGTCTCTTTTCTGGGCCAAACTATCTTCTTCACCTTTTTTAAAATTTTCCATTTGATTCATATTATTATTTCTAAGATTGGAGAATAATTCATAGTTTTGATTTTTCCATAACAGAATTTTTCATCGATTTTTATAGTAAAAGGTTCTGGAACTCTTGGTTAAAAAAGAATTAAAGATTACAGAAAGGAGCAAAATAAAAAAAATGGCAAGTAACCTTTCATCTCTGGTGCCTTAGGCTCTTACCTCAGAGATAACCCTACTGAATGTTTCTGGGGGTCCAGCAAGATAGGTCAGTGGTTAAGAGTTCTTGCCACACAAGCCCAATGAGCTGGGTTTAATTCCCAGGACTCATGTAAAAGGCCAGATTTGGTAGCACACATCTATGATCATAACACTCTTTCATGGAGATGGGAGGCAGGCCAAGTGTACGCAATATGTCAGAAACAAAGTGGAAAAAGAGACTCAATTCCTCAAGGTTGTTCTGTGACTGCTACATACATGCTATGGCACACACATTCCTATACACACACACACACACACACACACACTAAAAATTAAAATTACAAGTTTCTGAAGGGGACATTCAACATATAATGTATGTTTGCATAAAATATATAATATACACACATTTATTTAAATTACATTACATTAAAATTGTAATAAGTGCAAATTCAAATTTTATTCCCATTATAATGTTTAATAATAAAATGGATATGATCTGAGCATCATGCTAAATATACTGTACCTGTGGTATTTTCTTAACCTTCAGAAAAATTATGTAAGGAAGAAATGACAACAAATGCCACCAAGAATGTGGAGAAAGAGGAACCCCATAACTACCTGGTAGGAATGTAAACTGGTGTAGTTACTGTGGAGGTTCCTCAAAAACCTAAGGGCAAAACAGCCAAGTGACCCAGATATATCACTCCTGAGTATAGAACTGAAGGACTATAAGTCAATTTGCCACAGAGATGTTTGCACAGTCATGTTATTGCTGCACTAGTCTTGAGTGCATATAACAGAATGGATGCATGTACTCATGTGTACATGTGTGCATTTTTATGTTTCGGTCAGAGTACAACCTTGGATGTCATTCCTCAGATGTCTTCCACCTTTTGCAGCAAGATCTCTCACTGCCCTTGGTCTTGACTGGGCTCCAGGGACTATCTGGGGGCGCAGTGAGGGAACTAGCAAGACAGGGGAAGGAGTCGTGGGGCAGGGCAGTGGAGAGGGGATTAAGAACAAAATAGAATATGTAGGTATAAAATGTCCCAGTGAGGTCCATTTCTCTGTATGTTGACCAAACAACTAATCAAAACTTAGTCAAGTTCCAGGCCAGTGGGTGACTTGACCTGTCTCTGCTACCCACCTTGCCATTGCAGGGCCACCTCTGCCCAGCTTTTTTTAAATGGGTTTTGGGGATTTGAATTGAAGTCTTTATGTTTGTGAAGCAAGTATTTACCAACCATATCCATAAACGGATGGATTAAAAACTGTGATATCTATCTATCTATCTATCTATCTATCTATCTATCTATCTATCTATCTTCATCTATCTATCTATCTATCTATCTATCTATCTTCTATCCATCTATCTATCAAATATATGCAAAATGTAATATTATTTAGTTGTAAGGAACAATAAAGTTTGTTGTTAATTTTTACAGGGAGATTTTATTACAGTTTAATGGATGAAATGGAAGATCATTTTGTTAAGCAAAAAAAAAAAAAGTCAGGTTCGGGCAAATATTGCATGTTTTCTTCTATACATGTAGGAC
This sequence comes from Peromyscus leucopus, assembly GCF_004664715.2. Classification (NCBI taxonomy): domain Eukaryota; kingdom Metazoa; phylum Chordata; class Mammalia; order Rodentia; family Cricetidae; genus Peromyscus; species Peromyscus leucopus. The sequence continues at coordinate 104,572,973 of NC_051064.1, forward strand.
ATGAAAGGAAAAGGTAGACTATGATGGGAAAGAAAGGTGTTTAAAGGAATGGGCGATGGGGCAATAAGAGAGAACAATGGCTTGTCTATCTATGAAGCCAGACGAGGGAGTACGTGGGGCAGGCTTAAGGAAATCAGCAAGATGGGGAGAGAGGCTGGGGGCAGGGCAATGGAGGGGGGATGAGAACAAAGTATGACATGTATGTATGAAAATGTCACAGTGGAAGCCATTTCTTTGTATGCTCACAAAATAGCTAAGTGAAAACCATGCAGCCTGAAAAAAAAAATGCTTCCAGGGGAGTGCAGTCATCACCTCCTGCCTGCGTTTGAAGTAACTGAGGTGCAGAGGGGTTCAGCCGGCTGTCTCTGGTTCCACAGGCTTCACTTACTCTTTTAGGGGGCAGGACACTGTGGAGACATGCCCTTCAAATTGCAAAGGGAGACTTGCGGTGAAATCTCTTTGTCTGCTGCTTTCTCCGAGGCAAGGTGGAATGAGAGTGATTGAAGGAACCGGGATGAATGTAGTTGTTTTCCTTTTCGAATCTGCTCCAGCATGACAGCTGTGTCATCCTTATTTACATATAACATAAAGAATTTTTAAAATGCAGGAGCGAGGGAGCCAGAGCCGGAGCAGCGTGGAATAAGGCTGATTAAGCTTTGAGATGGCACTTTGGGGATAATGTAATTGGTGCAAGTTTCTAAAATTTATGGAATAATATCTTGCCAAGGAAAACGGCTCCCTAGTGCTCTCGGGATGAAGGCCAGAATCTTCTGTACTGGACACCAGCAGCCCAGTGTGGGGCCTCGGAACACCAGCCCAGCGGTGCTGCTCTTGTCCCAGACCAGAGGACGCCTCCCTCCTCTTCTGAGCTTTTGCAAACATTTGGCCCCTCAGCTCTGAGCATCTAATTCCAGAGCCATCTGGATGCTCCTTTCTGGCATCCCTCCTCCTCTTTGGATGCTCTTTGTCCTGTGGCAGCCTGGTGTGGTCATGATCCCCGCTCCTCATCAGCCTGGCTCTCATTGTTCTGACCTGTGGTACACTGCCTGGCATGTCTCCTGTTGGGCTGGAGATACAGTTCAGAGAGAGGCTTAGTCTTAGTCACCTTTGTGTTCTTTTCGCTGCTTGGCATTTATTAGCAGCCCAACCAATACTTGTTGAATAAAAGAAAGCATGAACAGATTCTGAATTTTTAAAAAGGGCATTTATAATGGAAAGTGCCCGGCCAAACCTAAAAATAAGTAGATGGCTAGATTTGATCAGAAATGAGGGCAGGCTTAAATGAAATTGTGGTAGAATGCTCAATCAATTCAATAATGAACATTTTTTATGTGCAAGAGTTCCAGAGAGGAAAGATGGTTAAGATGCACCCAGACTCCCAAGAGCTTCTTAATGCAGAAATGTAAGTAAATAGTTTATCTGAAGACTGCATTCTTGACCCCCATCCCCAAAAGCAGCCTATTGTTTGACTTACTCTAAAGTCAAACTTTTTTGTGGGGGGGGGGGGGTTTCAATAGATAGGGTTTTTCTGTAGCTTTGGAGCCTGTCCTGGAACTCACTCTGTAGACCAGGCTGGCCCTGAACTCACAGAGATCCGCCTGCCTCTGCCTCCTGAGTGCTGGGATTAAAGGCATGCGCCACCACCACCAGCTCACTTTCTTTCTTAACCAGAGATGACTTTATCCACAGATCTGAATATTTCTTAGTCATTTGCACAGACTTGAAGTCTTGGCAGTTTTCAGGTTTCCTTTTAGAAGTTCTGCATATTACCCTTAAAGTTCTGCATATCACTGTTGAAACTGCATATCACTGTTGAAGTTCTGCATATCACCATTGGCCATCTGAAGCAAGACACAACGTACTGTTTTACAGTCTGCATCACTCTCTACAGTTGCTTTTTCTTCCTTCCTTCCTTCCTTCCTTCCTTCCTTCCTTCCTTCCTTCCTTCCTTCCTTCCTTCCTTCCTTCGAAGTAAATAAAAGAATCCCAGAGATAAGACCATGTGTTTCCTTTCTGCGAGATTTTTAAGTTAGAGGGAAACTAAATGCGCATTATTTTGTATGAAACCACTCTTCCCAAGACTTCCCTGGAGAATTTGATGGAGAAACTCAGTCTCTGAGGAGTACGAACTTCATGGTCCAAGGAATTAGGAAATTTCATAACTTGTGCCAAGGGATCTGGCATATTCTCCTGCCTCTCATTGCTCTATATCACAGGCCATAATCTAGATCTAAAATATCTTATTTCAATAATTCATCCAGATACAATTTTAAAAGGCATTAGAGATAGAAACTAAATGAAAATTCAACTGTATGGAGCATTAACAATACGAAGGCCACTGCCAGGGACATAATCAGACTACTTATTGCCGGAGTGGGGTTCGAGTTGCATATGTAGGAAATGACTGTTGGTGCTTCGCAGGCACCGCACCTGGGAGCTGACAGGAGAGCTTGGTGTACATGACGCTCCCTCCTGACCTTAGACGATTCTGCTGGGAAAGAAGTGCACGTTAGAATTGGGAGGTGAATGTGTGGTGTAATCGCAGACTTGCCTGAGAAATGCAAAAGAAAGATTCACTGTTTAATAGGAGGGCTAGCCAGAGCCACAGTCGAAGGTGACAGCTGGAGCAGACATCAATAGGTGAAGAAGGAAAGGAAGACTGCTAGACCAGAAGCGACCATGTTTCCTGCTGCCAGGCCAGCTGGAATGGCAGTCTTCCCTGAGCCCTCCCCATCAATCTGGTCATCAGCCTCTACTCTCCTGTGCTGTGGCTCTAGGTCCTGCCTCCTTTTGCTAGGCCAGCTGGCACTGCCCTCTGGCTTGGGTGTCCAGCTCCTTAGGTTATCATCTAAACTGCCACTCGACTGTTCTCGAAGGGTATGCTGGCTCCCAGTGCACCTCTGCTCACCCTGCTCACCAAATGAGAATCCCTGGGCCTAGGGCTGATAGGTGGAGATGCCAGAATTGAGTTTTGTGGCACTGGCGAAGCCGGGGAGATGCAGGCTGGCTGACCGCCCCTCATTCGTTCTCACTGGGTGAGCATCTGACTCTGCTTCCTGCTTGGTGATGAGTCCCAGCAAGAAAGGCCAGACACCAGAGAACCATGGGAGATGGTTGTGGAGAGTAAGGATTCTGGGTCTCCGTGGAAATGGATCCTGACCTTAGAGATGGTCAAGGAATGCCTGTACCAACCAGTGTTTGGCTACTAGAGCTTCGTGGCAAAATCTTAGTCAGGCAGCTGTTTTTATTTCTCTTTCCTCTTTCCTCGGAGTTCTTCTCTGTCTCTCCACATTCTGCAGTCATTCCCTCTCTTTTTCTCCTGTGTCCTCACTTCTCTTCTGCTTCCTTCTCTCCTCCCTTCTGTGTCCCCTCCCTTCCTCCCAGTGAGTGAGTCAGTGTGTTTGGGAGACAGTGCACAGGATGGTAGATGGATGACTGCAGTCTTGGTGTGTGTGTGTGTGTGTGTGTGTGTGTGTGTGTGTGTGTGACTTAGCCCCCAGCCTGCTGCTTGGGGCCCGATGTGTGTGAACACAAGCATCACTTTCCAATTTGGGTAATTGCATCTAACCTCCCTACAGTTTCAGTTGCTTCAATTAGCGAAGTGTTCCACACTACGACCTGGGGAAGAACAGTTTCCTGGGTGTCCCAGAGGCTGCTGTGTTCAGACAGAGGAAGGGGAAAAATGTACTTTCTCATTCCAAGAAAGGCGTGCAAGATTATAGCTCCCTGTTTTTCCTTCCTTTCCTTACTTCATCTTTGCAAGGAAATAAACCTTTATCTTTCCTTTCCTCACGGCTGAGGCCTGGGTTTTCTGTATTTGCAAGTCTCTCTCTCTCTCTCTCTCTCTCTCTCTCTCTCTCTCTCTCTCTCTCTCTCTTGGTTTTTCGAGACAGGGTTTCTCTATGTAGTTTTAATGCCTGTCCTAGAGCTCACTCTGTAGCCCAGGCTGGCCTTGAACTCACAGAGATCCACCTGGCTCTGCCTCCTGTGTGCTGGAATTAAAGGCGTGCGCTGCTGCCGCCGCCCCCTGGCTGTGGATGGTGTGTGTGTGTGTGTGTGTGTGTGTGTGTGTGTTTGTTTGTTTGTGGTGTATACACAAGGTGGGACACACCAGTGTGTTAATGAGTCAGAAACTCCAAATTTAGGTTCTGACTTTGTCTTTTACATGCAGTCACCTTGGACAATTCGTTCAACCGAGGACCCTCATACTGTCCCCGTGTTTCACTGCCGAGGTAAATGTGGGCATGCTCGTGAGCTCACTTTACAGCCAGAACTTCCTCATTTGCTCATCCCTAGGCATCTCTTGGCTTCCCATTTGCCATGGAGAGGATGCGGAAGAGGTGGAGACAGATACGACCCTGGCTTCATGGGTTTCCCGGGGGTTGGATAAGTGGCCACGTGGTGTGCTCAGGAGGAACTCAGGTTTGGGAGGAGGGAAGGCCTGTTTCACTGAGCTGGGTCAGGCAGGCCCATTCCGAGGAGACAAATAAGCTTTGGATTAGCTGATAAAGAGGCAGGAAGGAAAAGCAATAGCAGGCAGAGGGGATTCAGTGGCTACCCTGTGCTTCATATGTGCAATTGGAGAGATGGCATTGTTGGGCAGATTCATGACTGTGAGTATTATAATGGGCTTGCCCAAGCTAAGATGGTCACGAGGTGACGCCATTTTTTGGGGGGGGGACTACTGTTGTAGATTTGGCTTGCTGCTACCCAGAGCTGCAGTGTGTGGCTCATGCCTGTACTACAGACAGTGCTTGATCTGGAGGACGGCACAGCTTTCAGGAAGGAACATGTGGCAGAATAGCTCGCACTTGGTGAGCCAGGGGGAGATGCCAACAAATGAGGCCCTGGGTGTGTTGACCGACTGGTTAAAAAACGTCTGGTTTTACAGGTAGCTGGTAACTTACACAAATTCACATTAGAAGTCAGACATAATTAATTATGTAGCCCAGGCTAGCTTTATGATCCTTCTGCCTCAGGCCTCTGAATGCTGGGATCAGAGGCAGGTGCTGTAATACCTGCCTTTAGGGTTCGAATTGTTTAGCTTACGTATTGTGGCATCTTCCTATATGAATGTCATTATCCTTTGCCTTCATTCTAGCTCCATCCATCGCTCTCCCTGGTGCACAGATACAAACTTTAGGGCTGACTTGTTTTAGGGCGGTTTTGTATTTATTCGAAAATCAAGTGGACGACAGGGAGCTGCCCCCCCCCCACCGTCCCTTTCCCCACTCTGTGTGTAGTCACCCCGTTAGCAGCGCCCCCGCCACCATCAGCACGAGCTTTGTGTCCTGTCGTGCTGAGCTCTGACTGTGGGGAAGTGGAGTGAGTGGTGTGAATGTAATGGAAGAGGAAGGAGCCCAGGTCCGGAGACATAATGAGCTGTGACAGAGGTCTGCCAAGGAGAGTCAAGATCCCGGGCCCCCTGTGGCGAGGAGGTATCAGCCAGAGGAATAGGAAATTGGGGTTTAACTGCCAGGGAAATTGGTAGGCTGTCCAGAAAGTATAGCTGAATATTCACTGTATTTCCTCGTCTTAAAATGGAGCCACCGAAGGCCCCAGGCAGGATGGGAGCCTGGCTTTGTCTCTGAATGTGCCAGGAGAGTGCTGCCTCCATTGTGCCTGTCACAGGCGCACAGAGGCTGGGGACTTCACACACTGTCTTGTTTTGTGAGCCGTTGTAACAGACATGCGCTCTGTTTCACGTCTGGCTTTGTTTTCACACTGTATGCTGTTGCACGGGAACTGAGCCTCTTGGCACATACCCCCCCTCCCCCCATGGCCCCACCAGCCTGGTCTAGTTTATAATATGACACATGCATGTTCATGAAAAGGAAATTTAAAACAATCCAGAAAATTATGTGAAGGTGAAAATAAAAACCTAATTTCTTTCTCCCCAGCCCTAGTCCCATTGTTACTGGTTTCTGTATTCACTTAGAAAAATTTCCATGCATTTACAAAAGTGTGCAAGCCCACAAACACATGCAGATTCCCTTATGCCCATGTATATGTATAAGCCCATTCACTCGTGTGTGTCCTGGAATCCATATGTGTTGCTATAAAAGTTCATGTTTTACTTAGCATGATGTTGTGGGAAACTTTCCACATTAGGTTCTAAGGTTTCTCTAGTGACTCCTCTGATCTCTATGGGTAGGAAGCAAGTATCTTTGGACAGAAATACTTAAAAATGTTTTTAATTTACACACAATGATCATATATATTTATGGAGTGTAGTGTGGCATTTGAATACACACGTACAATTGATAATGGGATCCGTGGCACTGGCATGTCATGTTCCTCTGTATACTGTACCTGTGGCAATTCCTATTCTTCTTCTTCTTCTTCTTCTTCTTCTTCTTCTTCTTCTTCTTCTTCTTCTTCTTCTTCTTCTTCTTCTTCTTCTTCTTCTTCTTCTTCTTCTTCGGCTTCTCGAGAGACAAGGTTTCTCTGTGTAGCTTTTAGAGCTTGTCCTGGAACTCACCAGAGTTGTAGACCAGGCTGGCCTTGAACTCACAGAGATTCACCTGCCTCTGACTCCCAAGCCCTTGGATTAAAGGCATGCACCACTACTGCCCAGTTGCCTGTGGCAATTCTTGACACTGGGATTGCAAACCGGAAGAACACAGGCTGGCACACCGATAGGCTTGCTGGATTGCTGAGAACCTGGTACCAACTCTAACGAGGATGCTTGCCTTCCCATTTCCCTGTCAGAGTTGAGTGTTACCAAACTCGTTAATCTTTGCTAGTCTGTGATGAGTGATGATGATTAGCTCCAAACTGTCATTAGATGTTGGTATTTCCAGGAATTATTTTTGTTGTTCACGATTGTGTTAGTAAGTCACCCACGAGTGAGTAGATGTATGTACATGTGTGACATGAGGGAATTTGCATACATTTGTGTGGATTCTCACAAGTTTGTGTAGTCATGGAAGGTAGCTTGGAAAATGCAAGCAAGCACAGTTGTGCTTTCCCTGATGACAGTGGTTGGCATTTGTTCTGTCCTTTGGGGGACTAATTTTTACATTTGAGCCTCTGCTTCCCACTCTGTAAAGGAGATAATACCGTTCTTTAGATTGTCAGGAAGCCCAGGTGAAAAGGGACCCAGTGAATTCCATGCCCTGTGCAGGACACTGGTAAATGCTAACTGATCAAGAGGAGGAAGTGAGCTTCATCAGGGTGAAGAATATTTGCTCTCCTGAGGGTTTCCAGGGCTGTTTTACTCTCAAGGACATGAGTCTTTCCTTTGTTATTTGTAAGCTTTGGGGCACTTTACAACACCTTGGGTTACTCTAAGTTCGCAGAATACTTACCCTTGGCTGAAGAAGTCAATAGGTAGCTGGGGTAGACTTAGGCAATTAACCAATAGTAATGCTTGCTATGTCATGGGGTGTGAAGCATAGCCTGGTTCAGGGAAAAATTTGAAAGTAGAAGGCAGAAACTTTCAAGAAGAAAGGGAAATTAGCCAGGGGTGTGGTGGTGCACACCTTTGATCCCAGCATTTGAGAGGCAGAGGCAGGCAGATCTCTGAGTTTGAGGCCAGCCTGGTCTACAGAGTGAGTTCCAGGACAGCCAGAGCTGTTACACAGAGAAACCCTGTCTCAAACTCCTGCCCACCCCCCCCCCCCAAAAAAAAAAGAAAGAAAAGAAAAGGGAAATTAGCATCTACTTTAATTTTTACTGGGCATTATTCACCCTTCTCTTTTATTGCTAGGTACATATGTGTAACCTAGCATGTGAGTAACCTATGAATATACATTTAAACCAGCTTGGATTATATACTAAGACTATGTGCTTTTCAAGAAGGGGCTGTTTTTGCTCCCTCTTCCTGGGACATTTGGAAATAGCTGTATTACAGTAGTGGGGACCAGTTGTAACTGGCACCTGCTAGGTTAGAGACTAGGGTTTGCTAAACACTCTCAGTAACTGATGCAGCTCCTCATAGAAGACAATCTGGAGACCCCCCAAAGAGGAAAGGAGTGATTATGAATTGAAGGTAAGGACCCTGGAGAATGGTCTGCCCTTGGATGTATCAAGTTGATGGTGCCATCCAAAAAGAACTTCTTTGAGGCTTCAAGATGGGCTATTGCTTTGTAGAGAGCTGGTATAGAAAAGATTTAAGTCCATTTGACTTGGGCTATCTCTTTGAGGCAGCTGTGATTCTGTAGCTTCAAGCTCATGGCTTTTATGGGATCCAGGATCGACTTCTCTGTTCCATTCACAAATTCATTCATTTAGCAAACGCTAAGTGTAAAAGCCTAAATACTATGAAGTGATAAAACAAAGCAAAACAACAACAAAACCAAAACCAAAAACAAAAAAAAACCAAGCTGTCTGCCCTGAGGGAGCTTAGGAGTTCATACATGGATCTGTGTTCTCTGGAGTCAAGTCCTTTTTTGTTTGTTTGTTCAGAGCTGAGGGTAGGATGTAGCCCCTTCTTCATGCTGGGCAAGGGCTCACCACTGAGCCAGACCCTGAGGTCTAGTTGCTCTTATAATAAATGTAGCATATATATATATATATATATACACACACACATATATATACATATATATACATACACATATATATGAAATCTGAGATTATATATATTTGTTACATTTATCATATATATATATATATATATATATATATATATATATATATATATATCATGCTCTTGCTGCTCTGAGTTCTTATGTTTTTTCTAGGGTTTTCAAATTTGGTTGGTAGCTAATAGATTCTTTTTCTCAGTAAACTCCTTTCTGCTGTGGGATGTTCTGTATGTCAAATGTGTTGCTCTGATTGGTTAATAAATAAAACACTGATTGGCCAGTAGCCAGGCAGGAGGAAGTATAGGCAGGACAAGAAGAAGAAGAATTCTGGGAAGTGGAAGGCTGAGTCAGAGAGACACTGCCAGCCGCCGCCAGGACAAGCAGCATGTGAAGTTGCCGGTAAGCCATGAGCCATGTGGCAAGGTATAGAGTAATAGAAATGGGTTGATTTAAGATATAAGAACAGTTAGCAAGAAGCCTGTCATGGCCATACAGTTTGTAAGCAATATAAGTTTCTGTGTTTACTCAGTTGGGTCTGAGTGGCTGTGGGACTGGAGGGTGAGAGATTTGTCCTGACTGTGGGCCAGGCAGGAAAACTCTAGCTATACTTTCCCAGCCTGTGCATGTATAAAGTATATGAAAACAGAGAGACTCTGGTTAATGTAAAGGTGTGAGGCTAGATACTGCTTTTAGAGGACTGGCCTCTTCTTTCCTCAATAGTATTTAGTGTATGACTGTAAAATTCCAGGGCTGTGTTGGATCCAGTTTGACTGCCACACTTTTAACCCACTCCCTTTGAAGCCAGGCCCTGTGCAGGAGAAAGGGAAGGTGGAAGGTGGCGTCTAAGGTCAGTGTGGCTGGGTAGGACTTGTTTTTCTTAAGCCATCATGGACTATGTATTGAGTCCCCATCTCCATTTATGTTTTTCCTTTCATCCTTGTTTCTACAAGAGCTAGGTCATGTAAGGTAGTGGATTTGCTTTGAGTGGATTAGAGTAAGGAGCTGAGGCCTACAGGCAATGGCAAGTCCAAGAATAGCTAGTGAGCACTTGTCAAGCACAGGTACCATGCTCTCGGGGGGAACTTGATGGGGTCAGTCGAAATACTGAGTGAGAATATGTCTGATAAAGTTGCAAAGAATATTTTAAGAGGAAGGGATAGGATGGTAAGACAGAAGAAAAAAAATCAGCCATAGAGTCTTTTCAATGTCTTAGTAAGTCATCTTTGGGTGCAAGTACACGTATTTGAATTGTCTTAATTCTAAACCAAAGGAGGGGAGTTGGGATGAAATCCCAGAGGCAGAGAGAACATGGAGTCTGCCCTCAGGTGGACCTGACGCCAGTGCTGAGGGCCTGCTGCTGGCAATGCCTCGTGGCTCTTGTCTTTCCTCTCCTCACATTTGCTATGATGTCCTCTGCTCTTCCTGTAGACGTTCTTCGCTGTGTATGTGGCTGCCCCAAAGATCCCTGGTTTGTATGTTGCAACCAGCCCTCCCTGATCCCCTGTCTGACCCGGGAGGGAGGGATCTCATGGGGTTTAGGAGGTTTTTGTATATTTATTACCCAGTAGTTGTAGTCGGAGTAGCGGTGTGTGTGTGTGTGTGTGTGTGTGTGTGTGTGTGTGTGTGTGTGTGTGTGTTGTGTGAAGACCCTCTCTTGGGGTATCAGCGGTTGACAAAGCACTCCTCAAAACTGGAAATGGAACAAACTGACCCTCGGGTTGCTCCTTTGAGACAGCTGAGACAGATGCTTGTGTGGCTGTGACCAAGTGTGAGATGGATAATATGGGACAGAAGTAATGGAGGGGGTTGGTGGAGGTATCCGGAAGATGGTTTGAGCGCTCACTCTGAAGCGTAGGCAAGAGCTCCTAGTGGGAGAAGAGGATGGGGAGAATGAAAGCTGGGAAGAACAGGAGTGTGTGAGGAACAGTGGCGTTTGCATACGCCAGGGATTCTTCTATTCACTTAGCTGACAGGCACTTACTGAAGGCCTAGTAATGCATCCATGTGTTTATCAATGAAAGCAGGATTAAATAGTTAAATTGCTTCTCCAATTTAAAAAGTGGGGATAGGAACCCTGTCTATCTGGTTCCAAAGTCTTAAACAGTTTTTCCTATTGCTACCTTCACATCCGTCTTCCATGTTTGGTTCTACAAGGTCAAGTGTAGCCCCAAGTAAGGTTGGCTTGCATCTGCTCACTGCTCTCCCTACAGTGAGAACAGATGTGCAGTTTCTGTGACTGCAGAGTTAGTGCATGCTTGTTTTAGGGGGGAACATTTGGTCGGATGCTAAGCTGTGTTCTAACTCTTGTATCAAGGTAGGACTTGTTATCATTCATTCCAGTTATGTTGGGAACTGGCTATATGTAATTCATTGCAGAATTACTTACAATAGGAGAACCTTAGAGTAGTCTTACATTTCTTCAACAGGAGAGTGATTAAGAAAATTAAGATATGTCTATAGAGTCTTATTAAGTAGCCATTACAATAATTACTTAAGGGAATTGTAATTAATAAAATCTCCAAATAGAATAAGAAGAAACAAACTATATATATTAAATTGAACCACACACACACATCTACACATAGAAAAAATCATTGTAAAAATACATCTCCTGTTTTAAGAAAACGAAGAAAGTAGATCAAAATATTACAAAAGCATATTTGGGTTTTTACCAGTAAGCGAAACTTTTTATGTCTGTTTTGCTTAAATTTTAACAGTGAATTTATATTTTATACTACAAAACTGTATGCAGCTGTGTTTTTCTATCGTTAGTTGTGTAACAGAAGTTTTTATTGAAATAGTTACACGTTCACTTGCAGTTCTGCAGAACAGTACAGAGAGAGACCTGTAAACTTTGCCTTCTTCCAGATTACAAATCTGTAGGGTAATGCCACATCGAGGACATCGACACTGATTTGTTTGACTCCAGATCCCCCTGGTTTTACTTGATTTGAGTGTATGTTAAGTCCTATATTATGTCTCATTTGAGGACTCCAGAGTCTGCCACCACAATCAATATTACACACTTTCAAAACCACAAGAAACCTCGACTTACTCTTTTCTAACCACATCCACACCCCCACACTCTCTATTTAATTATTTTTTTATACTTAATACTAATGCATCAGGCACTTACTTTATTTTAGCTTTTCATCTGAAGCCAAAATTCTAGAACCTTAGAGCAGGAAAAGGATTTGAAATCTCAGGGGTCACTTAGGATGGGAACACTTTTACAGTGGGAAGAAGATCTGTGATTACTCACCGTCACATAGAAGCACCAGCAGCCTGAGTTTTCTCCCCACTCCTCCCCCAGATGCCCTCATCTGGTCCTCTCCGTCTGGGTCAGGTGCCCTGCTTATACTCCATGGCTTCCTTATTGCGGTGCATTCTTCATTTAGCAATGGCGAACAGATAAAACACTGGACTGGGGATGGCTCCATGGATAACGTGCTTGAGGACCTAAATTTAGCATCGCTGAACTCCCAACAAGACACTATGTCAAACAAGGTGGGGGGTGAGGATTACAACCAAAGTTGTCCTCCAGTGGTATACATCATACATCATGGCACTTGTGGCTGGCGCTTGCCCTCACACCCATATTCCCCACATGTGCCTGAAGCTGCTAGCTCTCCCTCTTCTTTCTAATGTCAGTAGGTTGTGTTTTTTTTTTAAATCTTCCTCCATCTGTCTGTCTCTATCACTCTTTCTTTTTCCTCACTCTGTGTCTCCTAGTAGGCATTGAACCTAGGACCTCAAGCATGCTAGGCAAACACTCCACCACTGAACTACATTTCTAACTCTTCCTGCCTACTCCTCTACCGTAGCATGATTGTGGTAGGCTCTGACTTATTTTGGCGACAACTGCTTACTTTGCCTCGGAATTCCAGCTCTCTACCTGCTCATACAGCTATCAGAATGTCTGAATCTTATCTTTTGAGTTCATCACATTTTGTTTCTCCATTAGCGAAAGTAGTGAGACGATCAATGCCTCGAGTAACTGTGAGCCTATCACTGTGCTGGGTGCTTGACATGGGCTATCTTTTAAACTTCACATTATGCTTTATTATCCCTAGTTTTAAAATAAGGAAATTCAGGCTGAGAAACAAAAACAAACAAACAAGAAGGCGAGCACTTGTTCAGGATCAGGAAACTGACAGGTACCAAATTCAGGAATACCATTCCTTAGTCACTACCCTGCCTCATCTGCAAAAAAGGGCTGAGTTCTCTGGCAATGCCTTAATTCCATTGAACTTTTAGTGTTCAGCACTAGCTGTGGGGGCCTGAAGCCACGTCCAGCTGCTGACCCAGTCTGATTTTAGAAGGTCATTGCCTTGTGATGGCTAGTGGAACTCTCCCCTTCACATATGCAGTGTGGTACCCATGCAAGTTGGTGTTCTAGCCTTTGCTGAAACAGATTCCTCTGATTCTATAGATCCTTCCTGGTATAGCTAAAAGGGATTCCACTCCTCCTCCTTGTTTTACCTATTTATCTCGGATGAGGAAATTTGAGTGCCGAGAGGAACCCTGTTCAACTTACCACCCTTGGGCGACTTGCAACCTTATCATGTCGTCCTGGCTTACCTCCCCGCTTCTCTCCAGTCCTCCCCTGTGACACGGGTTTTCTTGACCTTTCGTCACCCTAGTCATGCTGTCGTCACTTTCCAGCCCTTGGATCTGACCTCAATTGTCTAAATTTGGGTTGGCGGCCTGGAGGCCTTACAGAAATCCTACACGAGCTCCTACTGTGCGCCAAGGCAGTGTCATGGCTGTTGCTTTGCCCTCCTCCACATTGTCTGCTCTGTTTATCATGCTGTATAGGTCTGACTGCATGTAGCAAAAGCCGTCATGACTGTAGCCTGAACAAAAGTAAGTTTATTTCTTGCTTACATAAAAGTCTGGTCTCAATAGATGCTCTACCCTGTGAAGCAGGAAGGGTCCCAGACTCCTCTCTTGTCACTTTTTGACCCAGAGGTTGTTACTTCCCTCATCTTTATCTAGGATGGGCAGCCAGTGTATTTGTTATCTAGACAGTGTGAGGACTGAAGGGGGATAGTACACCTCCTCTCACTTAGAAACAGCTTGCAAATTGAGAGCTCACATTCCATTGGTCAAAACTCAATCACAATGGCTGCAGCAAGCCAAAGGGACGTCTGGGAAATGTAGTCTTTTATTGTAGGAAGCCACCTGACAAAAAGGATGTTGGTCGGCAGAGATGTCTCTGCTATATCCTTTTTATGTCCGTTCTGGGAACACAGGCCCTGGTTGGTTGATAGAAGAAGTCAATTCCAGGCTTATGGAGTTCTAGAAAAAGAACAAAGCAGGGCCTTCCAGGAACTGTTAGGATTCCACAAAAGATAAGAACTCAGAATAATTTGTGATGAGGTTACAATGTTAAGAACACCTGTAGCCAGGTGGTGGTGCATGCCTTTAATCCCAGCACTTGGGAGGCAGAGGCAGGCAGATCTCTGTGAGTTTGAGGCCAGCCTGTTTTACAGAGTGAGTTCCAGGCCAGGCTCTAAAGCTATACAGAGAAACTCTGTCTAAATAAATAAATAAATAAATAAATAAATAAATAAATAAATAAATAAATAAATAGTACTTGTAATTTATTTTGGGCTTACTATTTTCTTGGCTTTGTTTAATACTTAAGATGCATTATGTAGTTTTTAGGGGAATCTTACAGGGTAGCTGCCATTTTTAACCCTCAACTTACAGACCAAATTTCCCTGAGAGATGAAGTAACTTCCCAAGGTCACTGATCAGGGATGTGAGGAAACTGCTATGTATTCATTAAAGGAGCCTGAGGTCACTGCCCACTTACTTTGATGCCAGACAACTCAGAACTGCTCCTTAGCACTTCAGAAAGCCTTCTTGTATTCCTACAATAATTAAACACTTTCAATTATAACTTGAACAGGAGGTGTTGTTTAAATAATAGTTCATGAGTCCAAGTTGAAAGGTTCTATCTTATGCCCTGTTTGTAGAGTGTGAACTTAGATCAAATGAAATAAGACCAGATTGTCAAACGGCATATTATCCCTCTGTTCTACACTGTGTACACTGTTCCTTGGGATATTTCTTTGTAAAAATGTTTAAAATTATATTTTATTTGTGTGGTGTGTGTGTGTGTGTGTGTGTGTGTGTGTGTGTGTGCCATGATATGTATGTAGAGGTCAGAGGACAACTCTTAGGAGCTGGTTCTCTCCCCTCATCATGTGAGTTCTGGGAGTAGAACTCAGGTTGTCAGGCTTGGTAACTTGGGTTTTCTTTACCCACTGAGCCATCTTGCCAGACTGAGATACTTCCTTTTGTGTGTGTGAGGAAACTGGGGCACAGGCTTATCGTAGTTACATGACGTAGAGTTGGGATTTGGCCACACGTTGGTGTGATGCCAAGCTGAAAGTTTTAGTTTGCTTGATGCCTCATGTCCGTAACGTTAGTGGGGATGGCCTTATGAGACCTCTCAGTGTGCCCTGGGACCAGGTATCAGGCCTGTTGCTGGCCTTGCTGCACTGGTTAGAGGTCATGGACTCTGATTGTTTGTGGACTTTTCTAGACTTTTATTTGATGACAGCTTTGCTTTTTTACATTTGCGTCCTTTTCTTTACCAGCATGGTGAATGGGCTATGCATCCAAAAATCAAGAATCAGGCACTCTATGAAGAAAACACATACAGTAAACTGGCTTTTCTAACCCAAATCAGGGTTAGGTAGTCCACAGGAGGGGCACTGGAAAGCTAGATGTTTCAGAATAACTAAAGTTTGGTGTGTGTGTGTGTGTGTGTGTGTGTGTGTGTGTGTGTGAGAGAGAGAGAGAGAGAGAGAGAGAGAGAGAGAGAGAGAGAGAGAGAGAGAGAGAGAGAGAGAGAAGTGCTGCCCTTTGGGAATGGTGGTATTTAGAGGGATCTGCGATGGAAGTCAGGAAGGATTTGATCATGCAAAAAGTGAGAAAGAGGTCCCTGAAAGGAATAGCAAACACAGGTTCCTAGGAGATGGGAAATAGATAAGTAATTCAGTGTGAGTTTGAGACTTGCATGTAGAGCTCATTTGCTATAGGACAGGAGCTGAGGTACATTGCCAACTGCACCGTCCATTTCCAAGCATCAGTGGATGTTTTGGGCAAGCCTCAATGAAACTGAGAGTAAATGCTATCACACTTGTCCAAAAAATTCTACTTTGGACATATTGGAAGAATGGCCACCAGCTGTCTTGATGAAGGACTGGTCTCTTTCACTTAATTGCATTCACCTTGGCTGTGGCTGACTCAACAACGTTCCTTCAGGACTTCTTTCAGAGCCACTGGGTCTCTGACTTTAAGAAAGCTGCATTGTTTTTCAATATTGGTGATGTTTTGTAAAAATATTTGGATTCTTGTTTCCACTTAAAAGCCATTTAACGAGTGAATAGGTTGGAAATTAAATGATCACATCAGAATTCTAAACCCAGAATTTATAGGAAACTTGGAGTGTTCTGTTGACAGAGGAGCTGAGCTGTTCTGAAAACAGTGGCATATTCTTCCTTTTACAATGCTGCAGCCTCACAGATGTGCATGGCTGGCTGATGGCCATCAATAACTAGCAGATTGGGACATTGTTTCAGTTTGGGCACTTGGGTTTTTAATCTAATGTTAACTCAGCTGTTCACATTAAGGATTTTAACAAATCAACAGGCTCTTTAAAAACAAGCAAAAAGAACCCAAGCCTAAAATTAATGGTAGGAATTTAAAAGTACATTCTGGACTTGTTCCTTGCAGGGGATCAGCAGAGAGTGTTTTGATGTTTCCCAGCACAATGAAAATACCAGCTGGGTAGGACGAACAGACTCAGGTAGAATGCTGAAGCTTGGGAGAGCATTGTCTTCTGATTATATTACTGTTTGGCAGTGACCACAATAACAATGCCCATGCTTTGTTTTTGGTTTATAAAATGATGGACATCATTTCCCATCAATTTTCTAACTGGTTCATGAGCAGTGTATAACTATATTCATTTTATGAGTGAGGAGACCAGCTTCCCAAGGGTTAGGTGATTTAACCAAGATCATAGGATAGCAGGTGGTTGAATCAGTAGTCCCACCCAGAAGCCACTGTGCAGATGGTTGGTACTAACATCTGCCAAAGCATCACTGGCATCATTAGAATAATGGCTTGGGGTCATTCCTCCACTGGTATTATTTTAAACATTCAAGGAAAAAACTACAAATTTTGCTCCATCCTCAGTCTTTTCAGAATGTCCCACAAACCAGAACACCTTGGGATTATTTGATGTTTTCCCCCAGGCTTTAGTCTTCAATGTTATCTTGTGCCCGAGTAGATCATGTTGAAGGCAGAGCCTAGAAAATCTTTATGGATTATGTGCTATGACCTTTTAAAATGAGAAGCATCTTTATGAAATAACAAAAGCATTATACAAAATTACCAAGTCATCCCATCAAGATAATTTTGAATTTCTCAGACAGCGTAATTGAGAAAAATGTGGCAATGTTGTTATTAGAGTATGTAACTATCATTTCTTTGGAGAACACAATAGCAAAACCATGTCAAAAGAAAAGGAAATTTCCAAGGCAGTATTATACTCACAAAATATTTAAGGCAGACATGAAGACTGCAAATATTAGATATAACCACATTTGACAATGGAACTAGAACACAGACTCCAAAAACTTTTAAGCTT
The DNA here is from genome assembly GCF_004664715.2 of Peromyscus leucopus. Taxonomy (NCBI): domain Eukaryota; kingdom Metazoa; phylum Chordata; class Mammalia; order Rodentia; family Cricetidae; genus Peromyscus; species Peromyscus leucopus. The sequence continues at coordinate 104,590,175 of NC_051064.1, forward strand.
GACAGCCTGTGGCAAGGCTGAGGAGTGTGAGTTCTTTCATGCATCTTCTGGGCAAAGGACAGAATGTAAGGCATGCTACTTGCAGAACCTTTGCTGCAGAGGATGCTTTGAGATGCCCCTGCCACCATGGAGAGCACTTGAGCAAGTGAAAGATTCTGGAATAGTGGTTTTCAACCCTCCTAATGCTGCAACCCCTTAATACAGTTCCTTATGTTGTGGTGACCCCCAACCATAAAATTATTCCATTGCTACTTCACAACTGTAATTTTGCTACTGTTATTAATTGTAATGTACATATCTGATATGCAGGATATCTGATATGTGACCCTTGTGAAAGGGTCATTCAACACAAGTTGAGAACCGCTGTTCTTGAAGAAAAGGAGAGTATGGGCTAAGGGGACATTTCCTAGTGGTTTTCTGGGATTAAAGCAAAGGGCTGAAGGATGATAGGTCCTTGGAATTTTCTGGGAAGAGATTGGTGCAATAAGATGTGTGTTATAGCAATCTCCATGTGAAGGGAGGGGTACAGGGCAGACTGCAGGGGCTAGTTAGCTGGCTAGTCAGAGGCTAGGGATGGAAATGGCTGAAACCAAGATTCTGATTGGGAGTGGGTGTGTAGAGATGAAATGGCACTGAAGTACTGGTTAGTGTTTGGGTCTATAGACAGAGAAGACTTGGAATGCGGTATTAACTGGAGGTAGGTGTGTAGAGAGGGAAGTGGCTTGGGCTGAGGTTCTAGCTAGTAGTGAGTGTGTAGCATACAAAACAAGGTGAGTTGGGATTTAGATTTTCCGTGAACACAGGTTGGAAAATATAACTCTTGGGTATCTTTGTATCCTCCTATTCTTGTCCCATAGCCTTATTTGCCATAGGATCACTGTCCTTACAGGGCTTAATTAAAAAATGTGTTAGCACATATTAATATATATAATGGATTCCATTAGGATGTTTCAAACATGTATATAATGTGCTTTAATCATGTTAATCTTGATAGTCCCCTTCTACTCTCCCCAGCTCCTGCTGTTCCCCTTCTTCCTACTCTTCTTTCTATTGTCATGCTTTCTCTTTTTATTTGTTCTTACCCTGTAGCAGGCTTTCTTGGCAGACTTTTCTATGAAGCAGAAAGTTTGAAGGACTGTCCCACCTTGTCTTAGCAAAGTTCAGCAGTTGGTTTCCTTTGTGTTCTGCATGTCCAGTTTGGACTGTCAGCAGGTGAGGAAGGACAGTTTCTTGCTCACATGTCTAGCTTTGCCACATCGAAAGCGAACTCCATATGGAGGTTCTTTGATACCTATCATCCTTTTATGAAGTAGATTGGTGCTGCCAGGAGGAGATATGTCTCACTGTCACGAGAAGCCTTAGGTTATTAAACATCTTAAATGCCATATTCTACAGGTCTTTGAAGCATTTGTAGACCACCTACCTATCTATACTATATCTGTTTAACCTTGAAAACATACCTAATGTGACTACAAGTGTGAATATTATAGACGACTAACTAACCTGCATTTCTTAATTATACATTATAATTTTAAATGAGCTGTATAATCATAATACTCTGAACAAGAGTAGAAACATACATACAGTATAACAAAAATAGCTTAAATTTGTATCAATATACCAAAACCCACACCAATGTAAAATATTTGAGTTTAGTAGTTATCTTTTTATCCTATAGTGCTATATCCCCCTAAATGATAACAAATGTCCATAACCCACATAATGACAAAACTACCTACCCTACCTATTGGAAATGTGGGTGTTGTGTTCCTAGACTGCTTACTATTGTCTGGAGCCGGAGGCAACAGCATCTTTAGGTAACTCTGAGAAAATTGAGATAATTTGTAGCATTTCTTGTTCATTCTCAGAACTGTTCCCATGCAGAGGGTCAATATATATATTGACCTGCCTTGTAGTTTTTCTTGGTTTATTTTTTTATGTCTGCAGCCAATATTTTCAGGATCTCTTTATTAACCTTCAAGGAATCCACAGCCTTTCATTTCCTGTGGAAACAAAAGCATAGCCTCTCCTCCAACACAATACATTTTCTGAATTCCATTTTAAAGTTAAGACATCCCTAAAGTATCTAGGCTGGTTTAATTCAGCAGTCCCTTTTATAATCCAATGTCTCTCAGCAGCTGTTGTTCACTCATCAACATTAAAAAAAATTCAGAGTCAACACAACACCATACAGGATCCTGACTCCCTGTGTATTTCCCACCTGTACATGGCTTTTTTTTCTTTATATTATTTTACTCTCTCTTTAAAAGCTTTATCATTTTTAAACTATTTGTTTTTTCCTATGATTGTCCATACCATTTTATTTTCTTTCTAAAGTGCCTACACATATTTTTTAATACACTGTAACCTGTTTAGAGTTTTTTTTTTTTTTTTTTTTTTTTTTTTTTTTTTTTTTTTTTTGGTCTGGATCTGCTTTACTGTGCACCTGTAGCATTCTCTGATCACATGAGCCAAATCTTAAACTCGCTGTGTGCCTTTGCACCAGTGGCTGGCTCTGACCCACTTGGGTCCACGAGAGCCAAGCTCTATGCCCTATGTGCCTGGCTGAGAGCTGCATTTACCTGGGAGCTGCATTTACTTGCCCCAGGACTAAGAAGTTGGCGCCTGCACCGTGGCAGGTGTTTTTACTTAGCTTGTTGTTTCCACTTACTGTGCTGGCTGCTCAACTGCTTGCCATACAGCAGAGCTGCACCTCTGTATGCTATGAGCACCAGGCTACTAGGATGTTGTGCTGGGGGTTGGTTTCCTCCCCCCTCCTCACTTTCTCAGCTCCTATGTAGAAATCCACGCCCCATGTTGGGGTCCAAATGTAGCAGGCTTTCTTGGACTGCCTGTCCCCAAACCATGACTCAGAGCCTTATTATCAATTATGAATGCTTTGCCTTAGCTTAGGCTTGTTTCTAGCTAGCTTTTTTTTAAAGATTTAATTAACCCATTTATATTAATCTATGTGCTGCCCCAAGGCTTGCTTACCTCATCTACATACTGTCCATCCTGCTTTTCTGCTTTCTCTATGTCTAGCTGGCTGGGCCTCAGCTGGCTGGCCCCTGGCTGGCTTCCCTTTTCTCTCTGCCCACCAGCCCTGCCTATCTTTCCTCTGCTTAGTTATTGGACATTCAGCTTTTTTATTAGACCAATCGGGTGCCTTAGACAGGCAAGGTGAATCAGCAACACATCTTTACATAGTCAAATGCAGCATAAACAAATGCAACGTATCTTTACATAGTTAAACAAATATTCTAATCCCTCTATCTTTCTCTCCCCTCCATCCCCTCTTCCTTCCTTACAGGAGCGTGGGTGAGGGGTTATCTTTCAGGAACACCTCATCAGTAGTCACACAGCTGAAGAAAACATCTCTTCCTTCCCTAGCTACCATTAAATATATTATAGCCTCAGAGAATGATGAGTCCTCATGATTCCCTGTCCCTCTGTGACAGAATGTTGACAGGCCCAATCTTGTGCAGATCTTGTGCTGATATCATAGCTGCTGAGAGTTTAAGAATGCAATGGCCATGTCATGCCCCGAAGAAAGCACTCCACTGCAGCTCTTCCTGCTCTTCCATTCTTTCCATCTCCTCTTCCTGATGCTATCTGAGCCATGGGAGGGTTATACAAAATCACTGTAGGGATCGGCTTTCAACAATCAGTTATTCTCAGCACTCTGATCAGCTGTGAGTCTCTATAGTAACTGCTGTCCACTGCAAAAACAAACCTCCAACCAAAGCTGGCAATAGCACTATGGAGACACACAAAAACATTTATAAGACAGTTTGACAGGCTCATTATGTCTAGCAGACAAAGCAGCGGTAGCAGGTTCTCCCTCGGGTCTGTGACTTCCCCAACCAGAGATTTTTGACTGAGCTTACTATATACCGTATGTGTTTTCCTTCCTATGGGGCAGTTCTCAAGTCCAATCAGAAGGCATTTTGTTTCCCCCATAATTCCCTTGCCACTATTATGCCAGTAGGCTTTCTTGCCTGGCTGACTAACAATGCGACTTGAAGGATCTACAAGGAAGCGAGACTTGGTAAGACCTTCCCTTCAGTAGCCTGTGTGGCCATTTCTGGTGCTAGGAAGGCTTGTCAGCTGGCAGGCAGCTTCGAGCTCAGTTTCAGCTTGATCTTTTTTGCTGTATCTTGCCACCAGTATGTGGTGTCCTTAGCCATAGTCTTAGCAGTAGACTTGGCAGCCAACAGAAGTGGCAATCGCTGGCATTGTTGTGGGAGCCTCAGGAGCCGCTCTGAGCCATAGTTCATAGGGAGGTGGCTCACTGCTACTCCGGAGCAAGTCTGTAGTTCCCACACAGACTCTTTTCCTAAGAATCACCCCCACCTTTGCCCTGGCCTGTGGAATGTCTGGGGGAGATCATATGAAGTTAATTGTTATGGAAAGACCCAGGCCACTGTGGGTGGCATTGTCCCCTAGGCAGGGATAGGGGACCTGAACTGTAAGAGTGAAGAAATGATGCTGCGCAGTAAGCAAGCGAGCAAGTGAGCATGTTTGCATTCATTTCTTTCTGTGTTTGTCTGTGAACGTGATGTAGCTCCTGCTGCTCCTGTGACTTCCCGCAACGATGGGCACGTGACTGTGAATTAAAATAAACCTTTGTCTCCCCAAAAGCTGTTCTTCGTCAGGATATTTTATCATAGTGACAGAAACAAAATTAGAACAGATGGGATACTTCAATAAGGAGAAATTCTTCCTCATCAGATATCTGAGCAATTTATTTAGTAAAGACAGGAAAAAAAAGGCTTCTTTTTTCTTTTTACATTCTCAAAAATTAAAAATGGATTCCCCCGTCTTTCCAATGATGACCGAGAGTTTCTTTATCTTGCGATTACTATGAAACAGTATTTTAGTGTCAGTTAGCACTTCACTGGTACTCAGAAAGACTCACCCTTGGCCAGTCAGAGCCCCTTCTGCTGGCTGGTAACTCCCTTGCAGTGTTTCCTGATTTGTGTATCGGCTGCACTGCTCTGAGGATCAACCCTCTTCTCAAAGGACCCTCGTTCTCTTCAGAGGGAGGTGGTATTTTGTGGTCACAGTCTCCGTGGAGGGACGCTCACTGCTCCGGGGCAGCAGTGTCTGGGCCTTCTTTGTGAACAGCACCACAAATAACTTCTTAAATGATAAAATACCCCATGGATCCTAATGATGTAGCTCTCTTGTATGCTCTGTATCCCAAATCTTTTTTTTTTTTTTAAATTTATTTATTTTTATTTTATGTGCATTGGTGCTTTGCCATTGGGTGTCGGGTCCTCTGGAACTGAAGTCACAGGCAGCTGTGGCTGCCGTGTGGCTACTGGGAATTGAAACCAAGTCCTCTGGAAGAGCAGTCAGTGCTCTTAACAGCTGAGCCATCTCTCCAGCCGCCCCCATCTTAATTATAGCTATACAATGACTTATTGTCTTTGTCTATGCATTAGTACATAGTCATAGGATACAGTAGCAGCTCAACTCAAGATAGTTTAAACTGCTTCATACTTTTGGGGGGATCAGTGGACTTCACTTTAGCAAATTATTTAACCAAGTCACTTGAGATCATTTCTCTGCATGGTTATATCATCCACCATGTACTTACTGAGTTCATTTGTTTCATGTCACTTTTACTTTGGGTAAATTATTTTAAAACTTACATTTATAATGACGTAGAATGATTATTATCTGTATTTCCAGATTCCAATTTGTGCAACAATTGTATTGAAAGAAACCTGACTTATAGCTCTGTCTCCCTACCCTGGCCCCTCTCTTATGGGTGACTCTTTTTAGTTAGCATATATCTTTTCACTACGTAAATCTGTCAGCCCCCATCTCCTCTGCTTTGGAGTTGGATTGTGACTGGCATTTATGGTGAAACAGGCAGTATTTTCTGAAATGTTGGATATAAGACACGAGAATAGGATCAAGGTTGATACCTAGTGGTGTATACACTGATTGACTGAGAGGATGGAACAACCTGGCCTGTCTTTTCATCCATTCATCTGTCCTTGTCCTCAGGTGCCCTCTGCTGAGTGCCTCTGAGATGATGAGAATAGCACTGTTCTTCCTACATGACATTATGCACCTTTTTTGTTTATGTTTCTCAGTCAATAGATTATGCAAAGCTTGAAGGTAGCAACCATGCATTCGCCTTCTGTTTTCCCACTGCCTACAGAAGAGCCTTTCACAATGGAGGGGCTCAGTGATACACACAAATGAATAGCAGGCAGGTACAACAGTGGGTTCTTTTTCTTTGTTCTGTGTTATGTGTGTGCGTGCACCCATTTATGTGAGCACATATGTGTGCAGATGCTTGTGTACATGGGTATAGAGGCCAGTAGTCAACCTTAGATGTTATTCTTCAGGAAACATCTGCTTGTTTTCTGAGACAGAGTCTGTCTTAGTTAATGTTTCTATTGCTGCGAAGAGACACTATGACCACAACAACTCTTATAAAAGAAAACATTTAATTGTGGCTAGCTTATACTTCATAGGTCCATTGTCATCATGGTGGGAGGCATCGAGGCATGCAAGCTGACCATGATGCTGGAGAGGTAGTTAAGATTTCTACATCTGGATCAGCAGGCAGCAGGAAGAGAGTGAGACACATTGAGTCTAGATTGAGCATCTGAAACCTCAAAGTCTTCCCCCAGTGACACACTTCCTCCAACAAGGCCACACCTACTCCAGCAAGGCCATACCTCCTAACAGTTCCACTCCCTGTGGGCTTATGGTGGCCATTCTTTTTCAAACCACCACAGGGTCTCATTAGCTTGGTGCCTTTTCAGTGGGCTAGCCTCCTGTTTCCACCTTTCCAGAACTGGCATTACAAGACGGTGCCACCATGCATGGCTTTTTTCATGTGGGCTCTGGGACTGTAGCTCAGGTCTTCATGATGTGCGGCAGTCACGTTACCCACTGAGCTACCTGCCCAGGCCAACAATGCTGTCATTGACATGCACGTCTCTCTGATTCTCGGAATAGCTCCATGAGGTAGATAGTGTCATCCCATCTTTCAGGCCGTGTGATGAGCCCAAATGGTTTATGCAGTTTATCTAAAGAAACAGCTGAAATGAGAAATGGACACATGCCCCCATCCCTAACCCAGAAGCAATCTCCAACTGATAACCACTTGCAGATAAAAATTTAGTTCCCTTCAAGGGAGTCTCACTAAGGGTAGGCCACATGCCCAGCAGTCGATGACCAACAGAAAACAAACTCAATGGTGTCTTTAGAGGCTCCTTGTCTCATAGTGTCATGTCAGGGCTTTTCACTAAAAATTTTTTTTATTATATATATTATATTAAATATATATTATATATATATATTATTCTCTCTTTTTACCCTACAGGTTCTTTGCATGTATATTATGGCTTCCAATTTAGTGTTCTTATGGAATTCCTGATTCTTTTGGGCTCTTTTCCTTCTGTTTGTTTTGTCCAATTCCAGTGTATCAGCTTTTATTTTATTTTATGATTATTATCATCCCTTAGAAGCCCATTTGTTTTCTACTCAGAGACAGAAAGGGGGTGGATCTGGAGGGGAGAGGAGGTGGGGAGGAACTGAGGGGAATAGAGGGAGGAGAAACAAACCATAATCAGGATATATTATGTGGGGGGGAACCCATTTAAAAAGGGAGGGGCGGGGACAGCTAGCAGAGTGCTGAGCTGAAGTTTGTGCACACACTGCCTGACGCCAAGGCTGCTCAGCCCTCTGCTTCCCATGTGCTCCCGTTCCAGGGGCTGGGTGGGCCATCGCACATACACTGCACTGTGGTCAGCTCACCCATCTTCCAGGAGTTACAGGCAAGATGTTTGTGGTTAAAGGTCACAAACAGGGCCGCTGGGCAGAGGTTAGTCAGCAGGCAGTCAGCTGAGGCCAATGCCAAGTGCAGAGAAAGGACAGAAGGCATTTGCAGCTGGCCAGCCCATTATATAACAGTCGTCAGCAGGGCTTCCAGAGCAGAAAGAACAAGAACCACTGTGGAGCCATGAGTGTTCTTGTTCCACAGACAATGCTGCCCTTAGTGGCAGTTCCAGCCGACTCCCGACACACTCTGGTGATGTTCTTACCTGGACTTGCTGTGTAGTTGATTAAGTCACGTTTTCCTTGGGTTACATAGTCAGAATCACGGGGTGACTGGGCATTAGGGGGATCATGGTAAGCAGGTAATTCAATTCCCTTGACCATCCAAGGAGTCGTTTACTCCAGGGTACCCTGGCATTTGGGATTCGGATCTGTGCATTACCCTCATGGGTCAGAGGGAGATAGCCCCAGTGTCGGGACTCAGGCCTGGGAGCGGTGGGCATCTAATGTGGAATCCTGGGAGGAAGGCTGGGGCTGCACTGTCTCACAGGTTAGCGGTGAGACCAGCCTTCTACCAGAATCACAATGGTGGCTGGTGAGGGGAGAGATGGGTACCTCTAGCATGCAGCCATTTCTGCTGGGTGGTTCATCTTGTGCAGTCTTCTCTGCAGCCATCCATCTGCAGCTGATGACTACGGTGAGGCCTGCTCATGTCTCTCTCTCCCAGACCGTCTGACAGCAAAAGGGGGTGTGGCCTTAGAGCCGGGCAGACCTGGGTCTGTTCCGACCTTGTATTTCTTAGCTGTGCGACCTGTTATCTAATTATTTCACTTTACTAAGCCCCAGTTTCCTCCTCCTCCTCTATCAGATGTGAGAAGATCTGCCTCAGCAGGGTGTTGAAAGGATTAAATGTGACTTAATGCTCCCGGCAGATGAAAAGTGCTGAGTAAATGGTAGTTTCTCTGTGGCTCTCCCTCGCTCCCACTGGACCTTTACTTAGGGCTGGCTATTCTTGGCAAGGTAAGCTGACAGAGTTGAGGCTCTGTAATCACGCTTCCATAGTCAGCAGCAGCTGATCTTGTGCTATTTCAGAAAACATACGGACACACACACACACACACACACACACACACACATTTTATCTAGAAACAAAATTTCACTAGGTAGCACAGGTTGGCCTTGAACTTACTCTGTAGCCTCCACTGGATCCCTTTTGCCTCAGCCTCTTGAATGCTGGAATTACAGTGCGACCCCCCCCACCCCCAGCCCATTTTTAGCTGGAACTCTGGCTACTTGGCTATAGTGGCCTGGCTTCATCAAAGTCAGCCTTCTGGAGTCAGGCGTGATCCTTGCTCCTGGCAACTCCTTGCTCCTTTGCTTGCAGGCCTCTTAGCTTTGACAGGCTCTATAACCTCCCCGAACATCTTCTTCACACCTGTAAATTAGGACTGATGTGGCTTTTGCTCCCAAGCCTTTGAAAGGGTGGAGGAAGATGCTGTGTATGCAGCTTCTTATCCCACCTGACGCTTAGCGGGAGCCCAGGGAAGGTCAGCGTCCCCGGGGCCACCGTGCTTGACTGTGTACAGTTATAATCATCCATAGGCTTGGTCCAGGCATTGAGTCGACCTGATCCTGAGTGTAAGGGCTGAGTCACCCTCACCCAGTGTGCACAAAGGTTCTGTAGAAACCTCACTTTCTCCTGTTGAAGGACATCAAGCCTTATAAAGTGCTTGGCAACCCACCACTGCCGTTCTTTGCAGAGGACATTCTGTGCACAATGGAAAGGCATAAGCTTTCAACCTTGCCTGCTGTCCACCTTTTACCCAGACCCCTGTTGGGATTGTCAGTGCTGGCCTTTGAAATCTCAGAGCCTGTGAATCCTGGTCATGTTGTCTGGGATCTAAAGGACACCAAGGGAGACCAGATTCCTCTAATGACTTAGGATTTTTTCAGTCGCAGCCACCTGCCTTTGAGGTGCCTTTGACCTTGGGTTTGTCAGTGAGAATGTACTTTTCTACCTCAAAGAGATTTGACAGTGAGCCTTTTCCAAAGCCTGCTCTGGTGGGGAAGAGCGAATTGTGTATTGCGGCTTGCTCTCTGGGTCCTTGCTCTTCCCATCCTGTGCTCTGTTGCCACACACTGACAACGTTCATGCTCGCATCTGGTGAACAGAAGAGTGAAAGTGAATAGATGCAGACCCTAAAGACAATGCGCTCTGTGTGTGTGTGTGTGTGTGTGTGTGTGTGTGTGTGTGTGTGCTCGTGCGCGGGCACAGGTTAAGCCTAGGCAGCTCAAGGAGACTCATTAAGAAAAACCTCCTGCCCTGCCCTCTATATCCTTTTGTGAATCTGAAGAAGGGGACATGATTAGAGCCCCCACCCCCATTTTCTTCTCCTGCCTATTAAAGTTCTAGTTGGTAGTTTTCATTAATTTGTGTCATCCTTTCCAGCCACTGCTGCTCAGCAGCTCCCCCCTGCTGGGTGTCTGGTCATGAAAATCTCCTTAGATCACTCACAGGGCAGACATCAGGCCGTGCCTACTTCTCCCTTGCCAGCAGACCTTTGGGGTTGCCTATTTCCCTTTGTGTTTTAGGCTTTTAACAAACACACAGGAAGCAGTACGGTCACGAGAAGAACACAGGCTTTAGAGTGAGACAGACACGGAGAAGAGGCTTGGCTGTGTGACCTGATTTCTGTTTTAAGTCCTGCTTGCTAGGGACTAAATATTTGTGCTCCCTGACCCCAAAATTGTATGTTGAAATTGATAGGATGTGGTGAGGTGACATTTGGAAGGTGACTGGATCATGACAACAAAGCTGTGGAATTAGTTTCTTGGGGCTGGACATGGCTCGGTGGTTAAGAGCACTGGCTGCTCTTCTAGATCCTGGGTTCAATTCCCTGCACCCATATAATGGCTCATAGGCATCTGTAACTCCAGTCGTAGGGGATCCGATCCCCTCTTCTGGCCTTTGAGGGCACGGCATGCTTGTGGTATACAGACATAGATGCAGAATTTTGGAAGTTGCTTACAATGCATTTCCTGTTTACTTAGGTAATATTATATCCTTCTGGGGTCTTTGATGTAGTTAAAGACTAGATAGTTATAATTATAGTTTTCCTTAATCATGATAAAAGATAAATTAGATATAAAACTTTAAACTCACAAATACAGGATAAAATATTTTCTTTAACAAAGACTAGATATTATAACTATAATTTTTGCTTGATAACTGTTCTATTATATATAATTTTACTATGTTAAAGTTAAAACCCTCTTTTTTGATTAGAAAGAAAAAGGGAAAGTGCTATGGGATGTCTTTCTGTATGCTGTGAATATGTATTGCTCTGATTGGTTGATAAATAAAGCTGTTTGGCCTATGGAAAGGCAGCTTAGAGGCAGGTGGAAATCCAGGAGAGAGTCAGGAAGAAGAAAGGCCAAGGCAGAGGAGACACCAGCCTGCTGCCCAAGGAACAGCATGCCAGCAGACCAGTGAGCCACGGAATATGTGGCAAGATATAGATTAGTAGAAGTGGGTTAATTTAAGACTTAAGAGCTAGCAAGTGAGAAGCCTGAGCCATTAGCCCATACCATTTGTAAATAATGTAAGCCTCTGTATGGGTCTGAGCGGCTGTGGAACCACAGGTGAGAGAGAGTTGTCTGGACTGTGGGACCAGGCGGGACATAGGAAAACTTACCACTACAGTGGTATACAGACATAGATGCAGGTGAAACACCCACACACATTTAAAAAAAAAAAAAAGATTTCTTTTAAAGAAAGAGACTCTAGAGGACTCATTCATCATGTGAGGATACAGGGGAAAGGCCCTCACTGTCCCAATATGCTCTCACTTGATCTTTGATTTCTCAGCCTCCAGAACTGAGAGGAACAGAATTCTGTTGTTTGTAAGCCACCTAGTTTATGGCATTTTGTTATAGCAGCTCAAATAGACCAAGACAGGTTGCTGTTCTGTAGAAGGGAATGGTAAAACTTAGCCTGACAATACAATGGATGGTAGATATAGGCCTGTGGCCATGTTCCCAGCACGGAGAATGTGGGTAATAAACAATGGCCTATAATGTTAGCACACAGTTATACTTCAGCATGATTACAGTTGGTTTGAAAATGGATTGAGGGGTGAGGAAGATGGCTCACTTGATAAAGTGTCTGCCATGAAAACACAAGGACCTGAGTTCAGATCCCCAGCTCCTATATAAAAGCCATGCACAGTGTCAACATCTGTAACCCCAGTTCTGCAAGATGTGGAGACAAGGAATCCCTAGAGCTCACTGGCCAGCCAGCCTAGCCACTTCATGTTCAGTGAGGGATCCTGTTTCAAAAAGCAAGGCAGGGCTGATGAGATGGCCCAGCAGGTAAAGGTGATTGTCACGAAGCCTGGGTACTTGTTTGTTCTTCAGGTCCCACATGGTAGAAGGAGAGAACTGACCCTTCCAGATTGTCCTCTAGCCTCTACATGTGACTGTAACACACACACACGCCTACCTCACATAAACAGACAAACGAATAAATGAAATAAGTGCAATAAAAATTAGCAACAATGGAGAGTGATTGGGAAAGATACTTAATGTTACCTCTGGCCTTCAAATGCAAGTGCATACAGTTGCACATGTACCCCCACACATGTGCTCATTCCCATACAAACATGTACATATACCACAGACACATATACACTCATGAAAGGAAGGAAGGAAGGAAGGAAGGAAGGAAGGAAGGAAGGAAGGAAGGAAGGAAGGAAGGAAGGAAGGAAGGGAAAGTGAATTGGAGCTTTTGGTTTCTTGACAGGTTCAGTTCAGTTCAATCTCATATCCTGCAGTAGACTGCTCATTCTGGGAAGCCTTGTGCTGAATGCTTTACATGCAAACATCAGGTCTTCACTCATCCTTCTTGCTCATTCTCGAGTTTGTCTTAAAGCCTTCAACAGAGCCATCTCCACACCTTTCCCAGTGGTTCCGAACACTGTCTCCTTTGAAGGTCAGTTTGGCCTTGTAGCCTCTTGGGGCTGAGACCTCCAAGTTTCCTAGTCTCAGCTCTCATGCCTCTAATACATGTTCAGTGTGCCCAGTTCTGAGAAGAAATACCATGATGTCCGGGCTTCAGCATGTGCTATAGACATCTTATAACGTAACTCATCCCTGGAAAGCCTCCAGCTTTCCTCCTCTTTACTCACTTCTTCGTGTTGGCATGCATGTCTTTGCCTCAAAATCAGACACAAGTTCACAGGCAGACTGCAGGAAACAGAAGAGATATATTGGCATCAAGTCAAATGTCAAACAAAGACAGATGAAGCCTTGAGCTCATGGAGGTGCCGGGTGGGACTGATTTTTATATTCTATTGGTTGGCATCTTTTTTTTTGTAGCCAATCAGGGTGCAGCTTGTAAAAAAAAGGGGGGGCACGTAACTCTTTCCTCCACTAAAAAAAAGTAAAGATGGGGTGATGATGGCCACTTCTTATTGAGCCCCCCCTCTCTGTTTTTAAAACTGCTATCTCAAAACAAAGGTTCCGAGAGGTTACATCCCATTGCCGAGTATATAGAAAACAGAGTGGTCCAAGTGATGCTGATGGCCCCTTCAAAGCGTGACTTCAGACTGATCTGATGGCTGGGTAGCTAGCATGCCAGGGAAGTAATCAATTACCTGTCTCACTCTGCAGGGCTCAGTATTTGGCTTAGTTGTCATTGGCTCATGTCAGTTATCTTGATAGAGATGAAGAAATAGGTTTCAGAAAATTTGATCCAGGTGGCGACGCTAAGCCTGGAATTCAATTAAGGCCATGATTTCCAATTAATGGACCTTCATGTCAAGATTGAGGTCATGTCATTAGTCTTGCTTTTATTTTAGGATCTCCACTGTCATGATTTACAGTGAGGCTCAGCCAGCCTTGTCAGGGTTATCCGAGCATAATTAAACAAGGAAGAGAGCTGGCTGAGCTGGCTGACAGGAGGAGCAGGGGAGACTCCTTTCTTGATTGGTAAGGGGGCTGGCAGGATGAGGCACACATGAGGATTCCTTCTTCAAGACCATTTCCTGAGTGTGTGGCCTCTCTACTCCTCAAATCCATGCAGCATAAACTAACTCTCTCTCTCTCTCTCTCTCTCTCTCTCTCTCTCTCTCTCTCTCTCTCTCTCTCTCTCCCCCCTTCCCCTCTCCCTCTCCCTCCCTCTCCTTTTCCCTCTCCCTCCCCACTCCTTTCTCTCCTTCCCTCTCTCCCTCACTTCCTCTTTCTTTCATTCAACATAGGGTCTCACTTTCAATTCCTCCATGTTCCCAGCATCTCGAGTGCTTGGCTAACCGCCACGTACTTCCAAGCCCAGCTGGCCTAAGTCCTTTCAATCTTACCATCCTTGTCGCAAATTCCTTTTCTCTTTTCCTGGTTCTCAGGGACTTGTCACTGGAGCTGAGACTCTTTGGGAAAAGTGGCACACAGAATGTCATTTTTGCATGGGAGGGGCCTGGAGAGGAGTAGGAACCATCCTCTGTGGCCCAGCAGGTGAGGGTGAGACGTTGGCTCTGTGAGTAGAGTTTAGACCTGGCTGTCTATTCAGACTGGCTAAGCACAGAAGCCCACCAGCCTGCTCACTGACTGCGTTTGCTCAGCGATCGGTGTGTCCATTTAAAGGAGAAGGGGTGACACTTACTAGAGTGTCTCCATAAACCACACTCACGCCAGAAGTTGGGCCGCAGATAATGGTAGCTTTCTTTGTCATTGAGACCCATGAAATGGAACAGTAGCTCGTTATCTTACATTTTTTTTTTTGTTGTTACATTTATTTATGTGTGTGGGTGCATATGTCATGGAGTGCAGGATGGGACCATTCGAAGTAGTCAGTGCTCACCTTCTATCACGTGGGGCCCCCAGGATGGAACTCTGGTTGTCAGGCTTGGTGGCCAGTGCCTTTACCCGCTCTGTAGCCAGTTCTGATTGTAGTTAAGTAATGGATTGTCTTCCAAGCGCTTGCTGTGGAGGTTTTTCTGTCTGTAGATTCATCTTCTGATATTGCCCCTTCCCTGTTTAGTCAGCATGTGGGTGTGTCCTGCAGCTCTCTGAGCCTCCTTGGACATTTTTCATGTGTCATGTGAGTTACCACAGACTATTACTGGGTCCGACTTCCACATTTACCTGAGCGTTAGATGCTAAAAAATCTGCCTTGAAATTCCCTTCAGATGCCTTGGGGTGGGGTTCTGGCCTTTGAAATATACAGTAAAGGATGTGCTGTCCCTGCAGAAATCCCCTCGTCAGAACCATGACAACCTGCTCTGTGAACAGCTCTTTGGAAATCTGCTGGTCACTGCACTTTTGCATTGGTGTGGGAGTGTGAGGACCAAGTTCTGTAAGCAGTTACAGAGAGAGTTTGGCAAATGTTCATACCCTTCAGCAAGACTTCCAAGTGTGGAACCAAAGGGACACTCACTCACCCTCCCAGTTTAGGTCACCCTCTCTAACACACCCTTTTCATCCTCTCAATCCCTGAGGGAATGGCAGGAAGTGCTGGTGGACAGCCAAGTATGTGATTTGCTGTCCCAGATCTGCTCCCTGCTTCCTCATCTGCTCAGTAGGGACCGGAGCACCCACTCTCCATTGTTGGCTGAGCTTGGCGGGGTCCCTAGTGTGATGATGGTGCCAGGCGCTGTAGTTATGATGGCTCTCACCTTGGCGCGGTGTTCTCTTGACCTTTGCTTGTTTTCCGGGCTTGGCTTGAAAAGCTTTTCAGCCCATCCCCACCCAGGCTGCAATTCGGATATCCTCTCTTAGATAAACCTCTCTTCTCCTTTCCTTTCTAGAGTAACGTGTAGTGCATCTGGTGATCAGAGCATCCTGGAATAATCTAATGATTATGATGATGCCCAATGAGGGACATTAGAGGAAAGCGCTAATGAGTGTGTGTCTCTGTGTATGTGCCGTGGTGCACTTGTGGAGGTCAGAGGACAACCTTGGGGTGTCAGCCCCCACCTCCCCTCTCCTTTTGAGATGGTATTTTTGTGTTACACCAGGGCTAGCTTGCCCATGAGTTCTGGGAACTCTCTTGTCCCTACCTCCCATTTTGCTGTAGGAGCACTGTGGTCACACATGCGCACTACCGCACGCATCTTTATGTCATTTCTGGGGATCCAAGCCCAAGTTCTCACACTGGTGTGGCAAGCACTTTACCCATCGAGATGCTTCCCCAGCTTGGCATCTTTTCTTTTGTTAGATAGGCCTCACGAGGTGGACCAGGCTGGCTTCAGGCTCTCAATCTTCTTCTCTTGATCTCCCTGAGTGTCCAGAGGACAGGCATGCACAACCATGCTTGAGTACTAATAGCTTTTAATACTTTCATTGTTAAGTAGAAAAATTGGAAGACCCAAGGCAGTATAAGATGACTTCTATGTATGTGGGTACAGAACCCCAAATATTTGTGCTTGTATATAAAAACATAGATCTAAGAATGGAAGGATATATTGTTTCTAAAATACCAACAGATTTTTTTTTTAAAGTAAAAATCTGGAGTTTAACCAGTCATAAGCCTTTAATCCCAGCAATATGGAGTCAGAGGCAGGAGGATATCTGTGAATTCTAGGCCAGCCTGGTCTTACATAGTGAGATCTCGTCTCAAAAAGCAAAGCAAAGCAAAACATAAAACAAATAAAAACCAACCCTGAAGTTCATGTCTCTACCTTGCACCTCCTTTCTTTCCTTCCCCTCAACTCCACGGTCACATATGCACACACATGTGTACATGTGTACCTGTACTAACACAAGTGGAGGTTTGCTTAACCACTTACATACCCATCTCCCAAATACCAGAATTCTTTATTGCACATGTACACGATCCCTCCTTTGAGCTCAGTGGCATATGACTGACTGTACATGACATTTCACTCTGGCTTGCCTCAAGCTACTGGGCATTGGCTCCTAGTTCTCAGCAGAGCACATTCTTAACAGAGAACAGCCAGGCAAGGCAGATAGGATTATGGGACAAAGAATGGCATTTTGTGCTGATTAATGTGTTTGTTTAACTTGCCAGTCCAGACTCTAGTTAAGCGTATGGCAAAAGGGACATGACCTTTAGAAGTAAAGTCATTTTCATCTCCCTGCTCTGCCTGTGATTTCACATTGGGCAATGTGGCTTCCTTATTTTATCATCAAGTATTTACACACTTAAAATACACAATGATTACTGAAAGATGTCTACTATAACCCAATGAAGAAACCACCCTTCAAAATTAAAAATTTACACAGATGAAAAGCCAATAGAAGAATTGAAATTTCATACTAAAATATGATTAATGCTAATAAAGTTGAAAAGAAAAGAGAAACAAAAGGATAGAAAGAGCAATGAAAAAGAAATAGCAAGGCACTAGGTTTCCTTCTAACCATGTCTATAGTTGTTCTGTGTATAAATGGACTACACACTACTGTTAAAAAAGAGTAATTCTTAGCCCAATGTTATGGTTGAATCAAAAAAGGCATCGCAGGTAATGTGCTACAGGCTTGGCTTCGAGCTAACGAGCCTTTGGGATACCATTGAATCACAAGGGCTCTGATAACTAATAGCTTAACCCTATAGGAAGGTCAAAGAAACCATGGAGGACAGTTGGCAGAAGTAAGTCACTGGTAACATGCCCCTAGAGACCATGATGCTCTTGCCTTAGCTCAGGCCCCAAGGAAAGGAGCCAGCCAGACACAGACACAAACCTCTAAAATCATGATCCAAAATAAGTCTTTCCTCCTTTGAATTATTCATGTTTCCTTGCCAAACTGTATACAGCCTGTAAGGAATGCAGTTTAGGTGCAAAGTCACAGTCAGCGAGGATCGTCCACTTCCTTACAGTGTCGAGGCACCATAGATCACACAAAGAAGAGCTGGCAACCCTCTCCTGGAGAAGGCCTTACCTGGGAATGAAAGTTGAGCTTTGGTAATCTTACTTTTGTTGGAAACAATTGTCTTTCAAAATGGATTGAGAGAAGAAAAATAATCCTTTGTGTTAGGCACGCATCATTTTGGAATTGTGACTTGTTTCCTGTAAAACAAATTCCCATCTGGTAACACATTCCATAAGACTGAAATATGTAGTATTTAGCATTCCTCATAATGCAGACCATTAGGCAACAAATTCCTAAGGCAGATTCTCAGTCTATGACTCTGGCTGACCTTAAACTCGCAATCTTCCTGCTCCAGCCCCTTGAGTGCTACCATGCTCAACCTAAAAAGTTGTTTTTAACGGAGTTTCTGCCATCTATAAAATTCTTGGTTGATAGTTTTCTGTCAAAATTTCATTCTATCTTTTAAAACTTCCATTGCTTCTGGTTAGAAGCTGGCCCTCATTCATGTCGTTGTCACTTTGCATGTCTCTCTCTTTTTTTTTTTGCTCTGTTGGGTGCTAAGATTGCCCCATTAGTCTTGGCTTCTGCAGTTCGATTCTGGTGTGTCTGAGGTTGGTTCTTTGTGTAATTTATCTTGCTTGGAGTTTGCTGAGTTTCTTTCTCTCTTCCTTTTCTTCTCTTTTTTCCCCTCCCCTCCCCTCCATTCTTTTGATGGGATCTCTTCAGAGGGGCCTTGGTCTTAGTATCCTCCAGCCTCAACTTCCCGGGTGCTGGGATCTTAGGCATAGGCTACCCCACCCAACTATAATGGCAGTTTTAAACCAAGGATAATTTTGCTTTCCTAGGGAACATGTGGCTTTGTCTGGAAGTATTCCTGGCTACATATTCTGGGACTTAGGCTTGAGGGTGATGTTATTATGATCTAGTTAGCAGAGGCCAAGAATGCTGCTGAAGATTGCGATGTTCACGACAGTCATCACAACAATGTCATGAACACATGAACACAACTCATGTCAGCAGGACTGAGTTCCAAGGTGGAGGAATTCGGTCTTTTTTGAGACAATGTCTCACCATGTGGCCCAGGCAGGCCTGAAATTTATGATCCTCCTACTTCAGACTCCTAAGTACCTAAATATTGAGATTACAGGTATATGCTACCACTGTTTACTGAGGACCCTTATTTTAATTAATTTTTTCTTTAACAAATTTTACAAATATTAAAATCTTTTTCCTGCTCAATTTTCTTCTTCCTTTCATTTTTAGCCTTACTTGGTGGCATAACTTGATGCCTTAACATTTACTAATTTGTTCTTTTGTAGTTTCTAGTCTTTGTTTTTTTGAGACAGGGTCTTGCTATGTAGCCTAGATTGGCCTTGAACCCATGATCCTCCTAGCCTTCTAAGTTGGTGGTTCTCAACCTGTGGGTTGTGACCCCTTTGGGGTTGCATATCAGATATTTACATTACAATTTGTAACAATAAAAAAATGACGGTTATGAAGCAGCAATGAAATAATTTTATGGTTGGGGGTCACAGCAACATGGGGAACTGTATTAAAGGGTTGCAGCATTAGGAAGGTTGAGAACCATGGCTCTAAGGGCTGAGATTACAGGCATGTACCACCACTACCACTACGACCACCTCCATGACCAGCTTTCTAATCTGCCCCCAAGTTTATTTAACGAAATTTTCATTTCCTATTTTTCTACTTTCAATTCTAGAATCTCCCCTTCTACCTCCCTCTCTCCCTTCCCCCAGTTACTGTTTCAAGGCTACTTTTTTCCCTCTTAAGTAAGCTCTTTGAAGATATTTATGAGGTTTTAAGTATATGTAACTAATTTCAGCACTAGGAGCATCTTATTTCTTTGAGCTTTTTTAAATTGTCTACTGACTGTGCTCAAACTAACACCACCTGAATATGGTTTTATATGAGACTGTACTGGGTAGAGTTTGGAGTAGCAGGTGTAGCCTGATTTCAAACTTTGGGCTCAATGTGGTTTTCATTTGCACTATATTTCTTGTTCTTCCTACTCTTAACTTTTTTTTTTTTAATTATTATTTTACTTTTTCCAATATTGTGAATCCTTTGGGGAAAGAACAGCTACTACTAGCTTCTTAATTAGCTTTCCTTACCTATTTCAAGATAAAATTATTTTTTGGTCCTCTCATCAAACATTAGTGTCCCATTGTGTACTGAGCTCTGACTGTCCTGGGTCCTCTAAGCCCATAGTGAGATATGAGGAAGCGTGAAACTGGCTCTCTGTCACTGAAGGCCTGGAGCCAGTGGCGTTGAATCATTCTGATGCAAGTCAGTGTGCTCTGAGTCCTGAGCTGGAGCTGCAAAGTAATGTGGGGAAATGGCACATGGGGCAGGAGAGACAAAGACCCTCTCAACAGAGGGCAGGATGCGAAGGTGGATAATAACTGAAGTTTTAGATTCTGCCAACCCTCGGTTCAATTTTGTTTTGTCATCATTTCTTTCTCTTTTTTAATTTTCCTTTTTATTTATTCTTTGTGTCTTTCACATCACGCATCTTGGTCCCATTCAATTCCCTGTCCCTTTGCAAACCCCCTCCAAATAAAATAAAATTTAAGAGAAAAAAGAAAACAAAAAGGAAAGGAAAAAAAATCTCATCATGGAAGCTGTAGTGTGACACAGTGAATCACACAGTAAACCCTTTTATTCATATATTTTTACCTGCAAGTATTCCTTGCAAAGAGTCATTGGTCTGGTTTGAGGCCTCTGCTTTCTGTTACACTATCAACTCTGGGCTCTCACTGGGACTTCTCTTGATATCCTGTTGTTGCCCTGTGTCATGGAGATCCTGCAGCTTTGGATCTGCAGGTCTAGTCCCTTCATGTGCTCCAGCAGATCATAGATGGGGTGGATGTTGAGTGGGCCAACTCATAACCCTAGTTCTGGGCCTGGGTAGTTGCAGGGTTAGTCAGCCCGCCAGCTTTCCTTTATCCTCACCACCAGGTTGAGCTCTCCAGCACTGGTCTCCAGCATTGCCCTGGCTAGTTCACCCCTTGCCACAATGAGCAAGGGGCGGGGCCGATTCTCCTGCTTTCATGCCTTCAGGGTTGGCTCTCTCACACTTGGACCATCAGGGTCAGCTCTATTGTGATGCTCAGGTGAGGGGCAGGGGTCACTGTCCTGAATGCTGCAGCTGGTGAGGGGCAGGGCCAGCTCTCCCACCTGATGGGAATGTCATTCTGTATGCTGTGAATACGTGTTGCTCTGATTTGGTCGATAAATAAAATGATGATTGGCCAGTAGCCAGGCAAGAAGTATAGTATAGGCGGGCTAAGCAGAGAGGAGAATTCTGGGAAGAGGAAGGCTGAGTCAGAAGTCACCAGCCAGGCACAGAGGAAGCAAGATGTGAAGGCAGAACTGAGAAAAGGTACCAAGCCATGTGGCTAAACATAAATAAGAAATATGGGTTAATTTAAGTATAAGAGCTAGTCAATAGTTAGTCTGAGCTAATGGCTGAGCAGTTTTAATTAATATAAGCCTCTGTGTGTTTACTTGGGTCCAAGCAGCTGCAGGACTGGCAGGTGAGAGAGATTTGTCCTGACCACAGGCCAGGTGGGACACAGGAAAACTTCAGCTACACCCACCTGCCTCAGGTGTATAGGTGGGGGGAGGGCATCTCTCCCTGGCCCATGCTGCCATGTGGCAGATGAGGGGTGGGGCCAGATCTCTCATGCTCCTGTTCTTGGGGTGGCTTACCCATGCCTCCATAAATAGGGTCAGCCCCACCATGCTGCCCAGTCAAGGCACCAGGCCCTTGTCATTGTTTCTAAACTTAACCAAAGTCCAACTTTTCCTAGTGGGGTGCTATTTTTTGTTCCTCTTGCTGGGATACACCCAAAGTAATGTGGGGAAGAAAGTGTTTATTTCAGCTTTCAAGTTACAGCCCATCACTGTGGGAAGCCAAAGCTCAAGGAAGGAACCTAGAGGCAGGAACTGAAGCAGAGTCCATGGAAGAGGCTGCCTACTGGCTTGTTCCAGGTTCACATTCAGTGGCCCAGGCCCACATCGCTAGCAATACTCCCACGCACAGTGGACTCAGTCCTCCTATAGCAATTAGCAGTCAGGACCATGCCACAGAATTGCCCCACAGGCTACTCCAGTGGAGGGCGTTCCTCAGCTGAGGTCACCTCTTCCTAGGTGTGTCAAGTGACAACTGAAGCTGACTATGACAGAGGCTCACCTGCCCCCTGTGCAGCATGATGGTTTAATTCTTGTAGTTTATGGAAACTATATAATAGAGTGCCTAGGTTAGAATATTTGCTTAGTAGGAAGTCTTTCTGTTATAATAATAATGCCATCAAAGGGGTTCAGAACTGGAGGGAACTTTGGGAATCTGTAATTCATTCCCGTATGTTTATAGTCTTTGAGACCTTGAGTTTATAATCTTCCCATGGCCTTGTAGACTGGAGAAAGAAAGAGCCAGCCAGGAACAAAGACCTGAGCAGCTTTCATCCAGCAACCTGACCAACAAGAGCAGAAATAGTGTATTTGTGGATATTATGGTCTGTAGAGATAAAAATATTTAATAGTTGATACAACATATACATTGTAAAGTATAGCCCCCTTTTAGTCTATAAAAAAACAAAAAGTAAACACATACACATTATAACTACTTGACAGGTAATGTAACATGGATTATTTATCACTAACTTCCAATATTTTCCTGTTGAATTTTGGAAATTTTTAAGACTGATCTGACAGTGGGCTAAATTATTCTATTTTGAGGCTGTGGTTGGAGAAAGGGAACAGAAGCGGACCCTTGTAGCAACAACTTCTCATCAAATTAACTTCTACCTACTTCCAGCTGGCCTAGGCTGACTTCCAAGAGCCATCATACACTTGTGTCCCCACGCTTTCTGCACAGCCTGAACCCACAAAACCTGCATCAGCGCTGGTGCTCTGGGCCCTTGCTGGCCGGGGCTCAATGTCCCACAAGTCTGCTTCTGTACTCTGGGTCTGTTGAGCAGCCATTAGACCTGTCAGGGCTGCTGTGTGACAGCAGTGTGACATAATAGCTCACACAATGGGCCAAATAGCCCAGAAATCACATAGTATTTAAAAATAGTGACATCAAATCCCTGTGCGCCTTAGTAATAGTTCTGCCAATAGCTTATCATAGTTTCCCACACCAGAGCTGTACGAGGTGGAAAGTAGAGGCTCTGAGATATAGAGAGTTCTGCCTGCGTTAAGCCATTTTGATTCTGAATCCCCACAGCGAAAACTTCACATGCACGATGTCTAGAAGCTCTGGAAAGAGATCCCTCCCTTGCTGTATCCCTCTCCAGTCTGGCTGGGCCGATTATGAATCAGAACAATGTGGTCCTTTGTGATTGCAAGGCTGCACTGGTCACGGTTTTCTCCACAGCCCCTGCTAACTGTCACTTACTAAGTGTTCACAATATGCTGGGTGTATGCTAAGAGCATTGCAGACCTTTAGTTCTCTCGGTCCTCCCACAGCTGCCTGTATTCTGTGGGTGCTTCTCTCCTGCGGGTCAGGAGTCTTGTGTGGCAGCTGTAGGCTGCATGCCCTGCTAGTAGCAGAAGCAGGGTCCAAACCTGTTCTGACTAATAAGCAGCCTGCATTTTAATACTGCCAGCTTTGTTTAGTCCCTGCCTCCTTGTCTGGCATAGAGTTTTGAACACTTTTTGCTTAATTTTATTTATTTTTGCATGTGTTAAACTTTTATTTTGTGCAATCCAATACCTGTGCTCTCTGGCATGCTGTTTTGGGCAATCGCTGGAATCATTTACTATGAGAGCTGAATTTCTAAGGATGCAAATTAAAACTCCTGCTCATTTAAAAAAGGTCTTATTACTTTAAAAAAACATCATCATCATACGTGGTCTCCTTTGATGCTGTTGATGCCATGAGGCATGCAGGAAAGCTTTTGTTCCTAATTGGTTCCATTTTAAGGGGAGAAGGAATCACGGAGTAATATAATGATATGCTCAAGCTTACCTAGGTTTTAAGTAGGAAAACCAGCCCTTGGGTCTAAGACATCTTTCCCAGAGTTCATCTTCTCTCTCCTTGAAGGTTCCCTGGAGTAGACTGAATGGGGAAAGAGGATTCTGGATGCCAAGGCAGCGGGTTCTTTTAATAAGGAAGCTAGTTCTTATGCCTGTGTGGTCTATTTGTTTAACTGACGGGAAATCAAGAACTGAAAAATCTGTTACCTTAGGATAGGGAAGCCTTTCGTGGCAATGACACTGCTTTCTTTGCCCTTGGCCAAGCTTTGGGCAAAGGCATGTCTTGTTCTTGGGGCGGGAGCTGGCAGTGCATGCCAAGGCCTTTTGAGGCCTAGGATTTCACTCCTATACCCGTCAACTTTGTAGATATGCCAGGCAACAGGTGTAGCATAGTGACATTTAACAAACAAACACACACACAGAGGAAAATGCCCTTTGGCGAAGAAGAACGTGAACATAACCAGAACCTATTAGCAAAGTTGGTTTTATCCATCTTTTATCAGCTGGCCCTGAATGGTAAGAGTTATTGGAACCAGGGATGGAGGCTTTCTGGAAAGGAGACAGGTGGGAGACTGTGGAGGTGACTTTGTGTAGGCGTGGAGGACCCGCCGAGGACGGCTGATGGCCTGTGATTGTTGCCAAGTGTGCCCTGCCATCACGTCTCTATCCTTAAGGCCCTGGACCCAGGCCTTAGATGGAATCTCAGGCAGAAGGATGCCCAGTTTGCCTGTGGTGAGAGAGCCATCGGGGCCACTAGAATGCTGTGGTAAGCATGGCTGCTTTTCAAAGGCCCTCGAAGACGCTTTCGTGTTGGAACGGACGGACATGCGCAGAAGAGGGAGGACCCCATAGCCATTCTGCAAGCGTGTACTGAACTGGAATAGGGCAGCACTTGGCTAATTGTACTGACTTTGTATGTGTTTTTAACTGTGAAGCGGTGAGATGTAAAAATCTAGAAAATGCAGTCATATAAAGAAATGAAAAAAAATGACTTACCATTTCATAATTCGATGTAATTGCTCTAACTAATTTGAAAATGTAATGGATGAAAGCCTGGGCTCTGGAACCATTTGACTGGCTACACACCCTAGCACATGTACTATGGGAGCTTGAGGGAGTTTCTGGTGGGCCTGTGAGTCTTCATCTTCCGGTGTGAATGGGAAGAGCAGTGGAACTGCCTTTGGAGTGGTGTGAAGCTTGAACATTGCCGTGAACTAGGCATTTAGATCAGTGTCTGGTACATAAGAGGTATCCCATAAGTTTGGGCTACTCTAGTTATTCTTTTATATTAATTATAATTTCTGAGCTAATTCTGGTGGTGCATGCATATAATCTCAGCATTGGGGAGGTAGATCTTTCAGAAAGGAGTTTGAGGTCATCTTCAGCTATACATAGAGTCCAAGGACTGCCTGGGTTACATGACAACCTGTCTGAAATACACCAAAATATACAACACTTCTGAATTCTTTCGCTACTTGCCAACATTTTTCTCTTACGAGTATGTGCGTACAATGTTTATATTTTAATTTTCATTTTGTCCTTAGTCATTAGTATCTCTATTCTTCTACAAGGCAATTTAATAGTTAATTATATATATATGTAAAATGAGCTAATTATAGTCACTACACAGCATTATTGGGAATATTCAACCAATTCCTTTACCATTAAAAGTACATCATTTGGGGCTGGAGAAATGGATCAGCAATTAAGATCATTGGCTGTCCTTCCAGAAGACTTGGGTTTGAGTCCCAGCACCCACACGATGGCTCACAACCATCTGTAACTACAGTTTTCAGGGGGTCTAATGTCCTCTGCTGGTCTCCATGGCATTGGGTACACACATGGCACCCTGTGGTGGATTGAATGAGAATGGCCCCTATAGGTTCATATATTTGAATGCTTTGGTCTGTAGTTGGTGGAACTGTTTGGGAAAGATTAGGAGGTGTGGCTTTATTGGAGGAGTTGTGTCATGGGTGTGGGACTTTGAGGTTTCAAAAGCCCACACCATTCCCAGTTAGCTCTCTCTCTCTCTGAGCTTCATGGCTGTTGTCTCAACATGTGAGCTCTCAGCTGCTGTACCAGGGCCATGCCTGCCTGCCTGTCCACTGCCATGCTTCTCTGGTGTGATGATCGTAGACTCTACTACCCTCTGGACCTGTGAGCCCCAAACTAAGTGCTTTCTTTTGTATGTTGCCTTGGCTATGGTGTCTCTTCACAGCAATAGAAAAGTAAATAAAACACACCCATGTACATACAATTTAAAATAAGTTAAAATACATCACCTGTATTTTCTAGTCATTCAAAACAATACCATGGTATATATTATATATATATATATATATATATATATATATATATATATATATATATATATATATATAAAATTCACCGAGTCTTTGCAAGATACAGTACTATACTACATGGGAGAGTATACCCTCTTAGGATCACCAAGTGCTACTGCACGCAGTCCAGGGTGCCCTTGACAGGGGCACTGTGCGAGCCGTGGGAGCATGTGTGGGATGGCAGTGTTCACCATGGGCTGTGACTCCCTTGTCAATAGTTTCCATCTGTTTCCTCTGCACTTCTCAGTGTCTTGACTTGGGTACCACAGGTGGATAAGAAGCCGATTAAGAGCAGCCCCTGCCCTTTCTACCTTCCTCACACAGTGAGGCAGTTAGGCCCACCTGAACATTTTCCAAATGACTTTTGATTTGCCTCCGATACTCCTTGAAAAGAAGTGGATGCCGACAGGTGAACAGACAGTGAACGGTTCAGTGGGGAGACAGATGCTCTCCCAGGAGTCAACAGTGTTGTAAGAACTAGTCAGGCAGTCTGTGTGCTGGTCTCATAACGGGAGGGATATGATGCTCTTCTGAGTGCTAATAATCCCCAAGAAAACTCATTTCTGACATTTTGGGAATGACATGGGGTTGGTTAGTGAGTGAAGAGGCAGGGTGTGGTTCTGACATTTGCCTTCTGTGGGCTTAGGTTTTAAAATGACACAATGACATTCATTATAGATAAGAGTCTCCTGGGGGCCTGAAGCAAAGACCCCCAGCCTTTTCTCCTTCTATGGTACTCTCAGACATACACTGTCACTTCTGACCCTGACACCCCCTTAGATCCTCAGCTCCCCCAAGGGCCCTGGCCAGCACTGTTCCCACAGGTAGCGTTTAAGGTGGACAGTCTAGAGCAGAGGTTGGGAAACCTCCCTTACAGGGCCGGCTCATACACACTTAGGCTCTACGGGTGTCTCAGAGCTGTTCAGCTTTGCCGTTGCAGCCCAGAAGCAGCCACAGACCAGACACGAACACAGAAGTCTCAGTCTGCTCTCGTTTTCTATGTGCTCCAGGCAAGTGATATACCACTGAGCTACACCTCCTGCCCTGTGTTCCAGTAACATTTTCTTTCTAGACATTGAAAGTCGGCCGTGATGTAATTGTCGTGGAGAATGAACTCAAGTGTCTTTTGATATTTTTCCCCCCTAACAGTTAAAACGTAGGAAAGTCATCGAGCTCTCATAGACTATATAGAGACAAACAAGTGACTGGATTTGGCCCACAGGCTAGAGCTCAGTCCTGCCATACGATGGCCACTGCTCTGTTGGGTTTTCGAAACCTCTCACCCTCTCTTTCCACCGGCTGAGGCCAGAATACCCTTTGCAGAATCTGTACTCTCGACACCTAGAGTAGCTCACCGAGAAAAGCTGGCTCACCCACCCAAGTGAGCCGTTAGGGTGAAATCACACAGTGCCCCCCTTCTCTTTTTGTGTCGTGGCTTTTGTGACATAGTTTGGATGTACGGGTGTTATAAATGGCTCAGGAAAGTCACTCCCGGCTTCAGCAGCATTTTTAATGAGCAGAGAGAGACTTGAGTGATGCTGAGAGTGAGTTTTAGATGATCAAAGACAGTCGCATCTTTTAATAGGCCTGTGCCTCACTGTTCTGCTCCGGCATGAAACTGAGAGTCAGCGAGATGTCTAGATAATCCACACGATGTCCCCTCTGAGAAGCGGTATCTCAGGAGGGTGCTCAGACAGAGTGCAAATGGGGTGAGCAATTTTTGCTTCCCTGTCCTCAATATATTCAAAATGAGAACAGGATACCACTTTTTATACATGCATGTCCTTAAAGGGAGGTGATATGACCTCTTTCGTAGGTGTAGTGGTTTGCGTGAGATGTTCCCCAGAAGTCTCAGACATCTGAATACTTGATCTCCAGTTGTTGGCTGTTTGCAGAAGATTAGGAGGTGTGGCCTTGCTGTATGCTGAAGGAGGTATGTCACTGTGGGCAGGCTTCGAGGTTTCCAAAAATTCATGCCGTTTTGAGTTAGCTCTCTTTATTTCCCATTTTCAGTTTGAGGTTAAACTCTCAGCTGCTGTGCCAGCCAATATACCTGCTTCTTGATTCCCCGTCATGATGGACTCATCCCTCTGGAACCATAAGCCCAGATGAACCCTTCCTTCTATAAGTTGCCTTGGTCATAGTGGGTTTTTTTTTTTTTGTTTGTTTGTTTTTGAGGCAGGGTTTCTCTGTGTAGCTTTAGTGCCTGTCCTGGATCTCGCTCTGTAGACCAGGCTGGCCTCAAACTCACAGAGATCCGCCTGGCTCTGCCTTCTGTGCTGGGATTAAAGGGGTGCGCCACCACCACTCGGCTATGGTGGTGTTTTTAATCACAACAATGAAAAACTAACTAACACAAGGAACCAGAACACAAGAGAGCTTTCTTATGCTTGTAGCACGAGTCTTCCCTGCTGCTGGACCCAGCTTCAGCATGTCACTCAACCTGTGGAGCAGAGGGGTCACCAGAGCTCAGGCTGCCTACATAATTTAGTTTGTCTGGTGTCTTAGTTTGGGTTTTTATTGCTGTGAAGAGACACCATGACCACGGCAACTCTTATAAATGAAAATATTTATTTGACGGGGCTTGTTACAGTTTTAGAGGTTCAGTCCATTGTCATCATGGCGGGGAGCATGGTGGCATGCAGGCAGGCATGTGCTGGAGCTGAGAGTCCTACATCTTGACTCAGAGGTAACAGGAAATCGGCTGACTGACACACCGAGGGAAACTTAAGCAAAAGAGACCTCAAAGCCCACCCCCACAGTGACACACTTCCTCCAACAAAGCCACACCTCCTAATAGTGCCACTCTCTTTGGGGGCCATTTTTTTTCAAACTCCCATAGTTGGTTTGACAGATGCAGAGATTTGGGGGGTGCTGGTCGTGGAACATCAGCACTGAGGGGCCGGTTAAAATGCACACCGTAGGAGGATGAGAAGATCAAGGGACAGTTACGGGGGGCGGGGGGCTGGATATGAGGCAGAGATGGTAAAATTCCTTCTCAGGGGAACAATACCCATCCTCCCTCCTAAGGCCCCAGGAACTAACCAAAGCATGATTCCTCCAAAGTTCACTCTAGGGAACCAATGTGTTTATTGAGCTTCCTTACAGTGTGTAGGTGAGGGGTCACCTGCAGGGGTGTGAATGATGGGTCACCTGCAGGGGTGTGAGTGTTCTTTTCCCAGATGGCCACACCTGGAAAGCGTTTACTCAGCAGGGATGAGGCCTGCCCTCTAGTTGAATAGATGGAGCTCCCTCCTAGTCTTCCCTGCCTCTATGCTCTATCCCCTACCCAAGGTAGAGGCACTGTAACAGGTAGGAAGGACTGGGGACTTAGGTGACAGTCTCTTCCCAGACTCTCTGAGAGAATCTAAGCAGTCCACGAACTCAGTGGGCTGATCCTTTGGACCCAAGAGCAGCTGAACTCCCCAGGATGGCTATTTCTTGGCTCGGAAGAGAGAGAGAGTCTCTCTCTCTCTCTCTCTCTCTCTCTCTCTCTCTCTCTCTCTCTCTCTCTCTCTCTCTCTCACACACACACACACACACACACACTAGTAAAGAAGGACCATCTTAACCACAGCTGGCAGAATCATGGACTGGTATCGGCCAGGGGCATAGTGGGATGTGGCTGGTTCTCATTTAGACTTTAGATCTGCACACATGGATGTGAATGGCTGGTTCTTCTGGTTAACTGAGGCTGTGGACGAGCAGCCTTCTTTGAGACTCCAGTTCTACTACTGTAAAATCGGAGTAATAGGCCTGGCATGGGGTTAAACCTATACTCCTATCATGTGGGAAACTGAGGCAGGAAAATCACTGTGAATTCCGGGTCAGCCTTGGTATTGGAATGAAACCCTGCCTCACTGCCTCTCAGGAGGAATAATAAACAATTTTCAACTGTGAGAACTGTACTCCCATGAAAGGTCGGAGCAGAGCTCCTGTCCTCTAGGAAGTGAGGGCTCTGTTGCTGTTTGCTCACGCATCTGTTTCTTTATTCACCAGCATTCACTGTTCTTTGCGATTTCCGATAGGACTCCACCTTGAAATAGATGCTTAATCATGCCTAAGGCATCCATGAGTTTTGTGATCAGGACAGAAGAATGACAGAAAACACGTGTTTATAGACACATGCTAATAGTATGTAGGGGTATAGTAGGTACTTGAAATTTAAAAAAAAAAAAACAAAAAAGCCTTTCTGGCTAGTAAACACAAAGAAAAATTACCTCATTTTATCAGAGTTCAGGAAAAATGGCAAAATAGAATCCCTTCCTTGCATTTGCAGAGGTTAAGTTCCAAGTCCCCAGAGGATGCCTGGATCTCTAGATAGTACCAGACTCTATGATGGCTAGGGCATCTACCCAAAATGCAGAGGTACCTCAAAAAAAGAAGTACTGGACCCAAATATCAGTAGTGCTGACAAGAGCTAGCCACAGGGGGTGCAATTTTATGTAGCCACAGGGGAAGAGACACTGAAGTGTCTGATAAGTCACAGCAGTGGCCACTCTGCAGTTCTCAGTCACGATGGAAGGGATCTGTTGCTGAGGGATGGGATAGAATGAACCTCTATTCGTCAGGTCCACTGGAGGCCAGAGCAGGCCCTGGATGAACGAACTTAAGCGGTATGCTTTTTTTTCTCCTGGGGTCTCTCTGTGTCAATAGACTATAATACAGGCTATGTAGGTGATTTAAGCTTTTTAACTATTCCAAACCAAGTATGATGGTGCACACTTGTAATCCCAGCTTCAAAAGGCTGAGGAGGGGAGGTAGTAAGCTTGAGGCTAGTCTACTCTATAGAGCAGCACTTTGTTTCCAAAATGAAATGAAATGCAATAAATAAAATAATTTTAGTATTCACATTAAAAAGAGACAGGTGAAATTATATATTTAGTTAAATATTTCTAAAATGTAATTATTTCAAAATGTAATCAGTATAAAAATATGGAGGTTTTTTTTTTTTTTTTTTTTGTGTGTGTGTGTGTGTGTGTGCATCAAGTTTTTAGAATTTTCTGTGTATTTTACAGGACAGCTCAGTGTGACCAGTTAGTTGTATTTCAAGTGCTCAATGGCTGCCTACGGATGTTGGCCGTGGTATTGGGCAGTGTGACTCTGGAGGTCCCTGTTCCCTACGACTCCATGTGCAACAACTTACCTTGTACTCGCTGGGGCCCAGCAGCATTGCTAAAGCTCATAAATTCTGAGAACAGTACACATAATTGCTGGGATATTCCCAGCCTCTTAGAGACGAAGAGAAGCTGGCATTCCGTGTTGTCTGTATGCTAACCTTCTGCTTTTCCTTCTCAGGTGCCTCATCTCCAGACATGGAGCCCAGCTATGGGGGAGGCCTTTTTGACATGGTAAAAGGTGGTGCAGGGAGGCTATTCAGTAATCTGAAGGACAACCTGAAGGACACCCTCAAAGACACATCCTCTCGAGTCATCCAGTCTGTTAGCAGGTGTGTACATTCTTCCGGGTGAGACTGGCGGAACCCAGGCTTCCAGGGGAACTGGCTTCTTGCCAACTGCTTATTAAACTCCTATAGTGTCAGATTGGTGACATGATTGCACTCTCTGATTGAAACTGAATGTTAAGTCCTTTTAAAGCTATAAGCACAGTCTATGGGGAGACTGAGTTCATTAGTATGTTGGTGTGGGATGGTCACCATCTTTGGCTTTACAAACATCGTGGGTTCTGATGTAATATCTGTGCTTATAAGCTATGTGGTGTAAGGCAAGGTAATGTATTCTCTGATAGGATTTGTGTCTGAGTGGCTTGGGGATGAGATCAGATCATGCACAGGCAGTCTGTGGATTGCAAATGAAACTGAACTTTCGTATCTCGCTAGTCCTTCAACATTTATTTAGTGCGGGAAGTTGATTGCTCTTCCCCTATATGAAAATTCTTACATAAATAATGTAATTTTTATATTCTTAAGAATTAGAAAATTATTCGTTTATTTTGGGTTACAATATGAAGTTTTGAATCAGAAATCAAATGTCAAATCTAATATATTTATTGGCATTTTACTCTTGTTTCAAAGGCAAAATTTCCTGTCTCTTCTGTTGTTCAACAAAGACCTTGGTAGGAGGAGAAAAGGGACCTTTGCTTTTTCTCAGCCTCTTCCCGTTCTCCCCTTAGCAGTTCACAATTAGGAAAGAGCGTTCCAGTGGGTCAGACACTCGGAAACCGTCGGCGTTAGGAAAGACACAGCAGTTCTAGTTTGAGATGGACACTGCTCATCAAGGGGTGTGTGTGTAGGGTGGCAGCATGCACATCTGGGTGGTGTAGCCAGAGGTTGTGGGCTGCCTTCTCTCAACGAGGCCTCCTTGTTAGAGAAAAGAGAATGAGGAGAGTTCAAATATGCCTGCTGGACACAAGCGCTCCAGTTCATGAGGTTTCAGTGGAGACAGAAATCTTCACCTGTTCCGATTGCTCTAATCCCCTCTCCTGTCTTGCTTTCAGCTACACTAAGGGAGACCTAGACTTCACTTACGTCACCTCCAGAATTATCGGTGAGTGTCTCACGTCCTTTAGCTGCTCTCCAGTGCCGTTCATCCTGACAGCAGATGGGTTTAACCCCGTTCTCTTTGGTTGTGACCTCTCCTAGTGATGTCCTTTCCTCTGGACAACGTTGACATAGGATTCAGGAATCAGGTTGATGACATCCGTAGCTTTTTGGATTCCAGACATCTCGACCACTACACAGTATACAACCTGTCACCCAAGTCTTACCGAACTGCCAAGTTTCACAGCCGGGTAAGGAATTTTCAGCCCGGGGAAGGATTCTTGAGGACACTGTAGCGTCACTATTTGCATGGTTGAGGGTATATTTGCTCTTGGGAGATGTCCTTGGGTCCCTTGCCATAGACGTATGAGCCAAGAACTATGAAATCTGGCCCCTTCCAGCCACAAACTCTTGCTATGAGATATTCTGAATGCTTTGCTTAGGTGAAAATACTTACAAGAACATGTGCCTATCAGTGAAATACCATTTGGAGCTGGGGGCTCAAAGCATTTGGTGGTTGCTTATGAGGCTCAACTTAAAAACTGAACTAACTGCACAGGGTAATTAACTACTGCTTTGCTGTAACACTAATGATGCCTTTGATCTTCCTCTATAAGTCTATATGAGTATCAGTATGAGGCAGTTAGACTGGTACAGACAGACTGTTTTTAAGAATAATGTATTTTGGAGGCTGGCAAGATGGCTCAGAGGTTAAGATCATTGTCTGCTCTTCCAAAGGACCCAGGTTCAATTTCCATCACCCACATAGTGGCTTACAGCAGCTATAATTCCAGGTCCTAGGGATCCAATTCCCTCTCTGGCTTTAGAGGGCACTTCACTCATATAGTATATAGATATACATGCAGACAAAATGCTCAAACAGTTAAATTAAAATAGTAATATACTTGTAACATCCTACAAATGAAGTATAGCATGAAGACATCTTTACTGTAGGATCGGTGATACCATCTATTGTATTTTGTAAATTAATTTTTCTATGAGACAAAGCCTTGCTACATATCCCTGGCTGGCTTAGAATTATCAATATAGACCATCCTGGTCTTGAACTTGCTGTGAGACTGTTGTTTCTGTCTCTCAAGTTCCGGTATTATACACTTGCCCTTCCACACCTCACCTCAGTAATACAATTTCAAATATTGATCATGGAAAGGGCAGCAGCCAACATTTATAAAGTTGGTTTTACAGGGCATGGAGGAGTCTGCATGCAGCACCACCCACCGCAGAACAGAAAAGGCCAGAGAGAGGAGGAAACTTGCCCCAAACCATACAGCTAACAAGCGGCTTTCTGCTTCTGCTTTTGACCATCAGCCTGGGCTGACATTGGAAAAGCTAGATTATCCTTTTTTATTTTAATTAGCCTTTTAAAGAAGTTTTTTGAACAAGGTAGAGGACTATTCTTAGTTTCAGTCTGGGCAGGGAAGCTCTGGGAGCTGGCTTAGGTTCGAGTCTGACATCATGCCTGATACTTTCCGCTTCTGAGTTCTTGATTGACTCACTAAAATAAAGCTTTGCTGCTCTCAGTCTGTCTGTCTGTCTGTCTGTCTGCCAACCTGCCTGCCTGCCTCTCTCTTATCTTAAAATGTTTGTGGCTTATCCTTTAGCTATGATTGGCTCTATAACTTCCTCTGGATCTATTAATAAATAGGAATGACTTTTTTGCATGGACATTAAGGAAGTGGAAGTTTGGGGCTGGTGAGATGGCTCAGTAGTAAAGGTACTTATTGCCAAACTTGACCTAAGTTCAACACCTGGAACCCACAGAAGGGAACTTTCACAAATTGTCCTCTGCCTTCTACACATGTGCCGTGGCATAGATGTGAGCACACACATACACAAAATAAATAAATAATAAATGTTTAAAAAGTGAAGTTTGACTTTGGATATGCAAAGCAATGGACCCTCACTTTTATGCTAGAACATATTTTTGCTTAAGGTTCTGGTTGCTCTTGAAAATTTCTGGGTTTAGTCTCCGTCTGTCCAACACACAAAAGCATTGTTCCATGAACTCTCCCAAATCTCTTTCTGTCCTAACAGTCAACAAGATATGAAAGTTTTATTAAGGATCTTTTCAACATGATCTTAGAACATTCTTGAACTTGAGTGTACATCAGAATCATCTGGAAGGTTTGTTAGGCACCAACTTCTGCTTTAGTCAGATGGGAGTCGGGCAAGAAATCTGCATTTTTAACAACTTCCTGGGCACTTCTCCTGCCCTGGCTGTGGGGGATTCCTCTTTGAGAAGCACTCACAAGACCATTTGGAAGCTGGTATGTCCTGTCGTCTCAGCACTTTGGAGGCAGAGGCAGGAGGTTAACAAATTCATGGCTAGCCTGGGCTACACATCAAGTTCAAGAACAGCCTGGGCTAAATAGCAAGACCCTATCTCAGACAGACAGATAGGCATGCATGCAGGCAGACACCAACAGATAAACAAATAAAAACCATTTCAAAGTGGTTGGGTTGAAATTGCCATTCTGTTGATAAGAGTTTTACATGTCATTCTTTAAAATCTATCACAATAAACTAACCTTCCAACTGTTATTTCCTCTATCATATAATTCCAAGGAAGTGACCCTAAAACATTAATGGAGCCTGGTGTTCTTTTTCTTTCTTTCTTTCTTTCTTTCTTTCTTTCTTTCTTTCTTTCTTTCTTTCTTTCTTTCTTTCTTTCTTTCTTTCTTTCTTCCTTCCTTCCTTCCTTCCTTCCTTCCTTCCTTCCTTCCTTCCTTCCTTTCTTTTCTTTTCTTTTTTTTTCTTTTTTTTGGTTTTTCGAGACGGGGTTTCTCTGTGTAGCTTTGCGCCTATCCTGGAACTCACTTGGTAGCCCAGGCTGGCCTCGAACTCACAAAGATCCACCTGCCTCTGCCTCCCGAGTGCTGGGATTAAAGGCGTGTGCCACCACCGCCCGGCTGGAGCCTGGTGTTCTAATGGAATACAACTGTCTTTTTGCTTATTGAGGAAGGGTCTTGGTGCATAGCCCAGGCTGGTCTTAAATTTTCATTCTTCCTGCTTTAGCTCCCAGGGGCTAGGATTGCAAGCATGCAGCACTACCCTGAAAATATTTGGGGCTGAGTTTTCTCATTTGGAGACTAAGTGGATGCTATTGTTTTCACACCTGAAGGACAATGGAATACCCCAAAGAGTATTTCATAGAAATTTCATTTGCTTTTGGTATATCTGTGAGAGCCTCAGTTTCCTACTGAAAGTAAGTAAATTTGTAAGATTGACAATAGAAGCACTTATATATATATGAAGATAGGCTTGAATAGCTTTTTTTCAATAGCCCCCTCCCCATGTTGTGTTTGTGTGTGTGTGTGTGTGTGTGTGTGTGTGTGTGTGTGTGTGCAGGAACATGTGGAAACCAGAGGCTGACATCAGAGCATCTTCTCCAATTGCTTCTCCACCTTAGTTCTTGAGCTATGATCTTTCACTGAACCCAGAGCTCGAGGTCTCAGCTAGACCGGCTGGCCAGTGAGCTCCTGAGACCTGCCATCCCTTCTCCTTAGTGCTGGGGTGATAGATGCACGCCACTGTGTTGAGCTTTTATATGGATCCAAACTCATGTTCCCATTCTCGCACGACAAACACTTTACCCCCTGAGCTTTATACAGGTATTTATAAAGAAAGACACCTAATAGTGTAACTAAAACTCTTGCTACTGGTCTTAACTGGCAAAAGAGAAGCAGGGATTACATACTGAACATCTACCCTGGCCTGCTTTCACTTGCCCTAAGAGGAGGAGGGACCTTGTTTATTTTATTTGATATACAAGACAGTACCCAGCATGGCTAATAAATGTTTCCTAAAATAACAGATGTGCCAAGAAGTCTTAAACATTGTAGCTATAATGGAAATATTTGGTTCTTGCTGTCAAAGCACTTAAGCCTAGTTGGAGAGAGAATGCAGGGCGTTTTAAAGGTGAACGTAAGTAATAACTATGGAGCCTGTGGAGGTGCTCAGTGCTGGGAGACAGGCATGCGGCTGGTCCTGACAGTGGGACACAGTGTAAGTGGAAGACATGGTGTCGTTTCCCTTCTAGGCAGAGGCAGAATGTGTCTTAGAAGGCTCATCAGGAGGGCTCTGCTTCTCCAGCTTCATCATTCACTGTCCATCACTAGAGTCTGTGTACCCATCAGGGATGCACAAATGATATATATATACACACTCACATACACTCACACTCACACACAGTACTTTCACATGAACTGTACATTCTCTCTAAAAAGTCATCTGAACTACAGGCCCTCCACCTTTTCCTCTGCTGGTCTTTTTTTTCCACACCCCAGGCTTTTACAATTCTTTCCCATACTGTGGATGACATGGCATCCATAACTCTTCCCCGAGAGTCCCAGCAGAGTTGGTCAAAATGGAACCAGACCTGCTGCTGACCTGCATCTCTCAACCTTTAGTTACAGGATTTGGTCCCCAAATTTGGTTCATCTCTTTCCAAGGTCATTGCCCATCCCTCCCAGCACTGGCTCTGTGAACTGAGTGGCATCTCACTGTCACATACTTAGATAATCTGTCTGCTTAGTTCTCATTCTCCAGGCAATGAGGACTAGAACCATGCCTTCCTGCTTCAAGTTTAGTGAAGGGCTAGGTCTGCTCCTAAACCTAAACATCAAGGCACTAGAATATCCATTCAGGATTGCAAAGGAGGTAAAATTTTTTTATTATTATTTATAGAAAATATCTACCCTTGGGGATTAAAAGTATCAATTAAAAGCTGTTAATGACATTTAAGAGAGCATAAGATGAATTGGCTAAGCCAAATATTATTCTTGAAAATTATTTATTTTGTTATGCTTATTTATATACCTTTGTGGATTTTTATATACCATGTGCATAGGTGCCTCTGTAAGCCAAAAGATGGCACTGGATCCCCTGGAACGGTAGTTACATATGGTTGTGAGCTGCCCAATGTATGTGCTGGGAACTGAACCTGGATCACCTGCAAGAGTAGCACATGCTCTTATGTTGAACCAACTCTAGCCCTAAGACAAATATTCTTAATCTGAATGACAAACACGAATAGATACACTCTATATTAGATTAATTGGTGGGATGCAGAGAACTTAAACCAGGTGCTTGCACCTTTAAAAACATTATGGGAAAATGTATATAGCAATGATTCCATTTTAACCACACAAGTATGTATGTAATCCAGTTTATCTAATTGCACTCAGCAATGTTGTATAACCATCACCACTATCTAGATCCAAACCTTTTCTTATCATCTCAAGTGTTAACATTGCAAACCCCCCTTGCGTGTGTGTGTGTGTGTGTGTGTGTGTGTGTGTGTGTGTTTGGGTTTCTGCACAGGTTTGTAGCTATGCCCTTTAATATCAAGAATCTTTGTATCACTCATTTCTTTGTAATACTGTAGGAAAAAACAGAACTCTGGATAACTAGAGATCAGGTCTAACCTTGCCCAGTGTTCTGAAGTTCTGAGAATGCCATTCAGTGCTGCCCAGGCCCACCCTTCTCTGTCCACCTGTGAAGGATGTTACTGGGAACGTCTTGTTAGCAGTGTAGAAACCAGTCATTCAGTTTTTTTTTTTTTTTTTTAAAACTCTTCCTTCATGTGGATTATTTCCAAATCTTGTAGGACTTAGTTTTTACCTTTGGAAACAGTGTTTGGAAGGTGCGTTAATGACTTGGATTCTTACAGGGCTCCTGACTCCAGCCAGGGTGTTCCCTCCTTTCTTCCAGAGCTCACTGAAGAAGTCCTTGTAGCTCCTGGTTATTTCTGCTTTGCTTTGAGGTTGCTGAGGATGTGGCTGCAGAGGAAGAACTTCCTGCTTTCTCTCCTTGGCTCCATCCATGAGGGTCTGGACAGGAAATAGGAAGGTGGAAACAGCCTGGACTGGGAGCCAGAGGTTTACATAGTGCAGTTACACAGCCTTTTATGATCTGAATGTCTCCACCTAGGTGAAATACAGCTGCCACCTGACAAATGCGTTATGGAGCTATTGTTAATAACCATAGCAGGGCATCACAGTAGAATTTGTTATTTTTATTGGGATGAGATCCTATAATATACACAGATTACAAGCTTTAAAAGTACCTTAGACTCATCTCTCAGTTGTGCCTTTTACTGAACAAGACATTCCACTGCTACTTGAACTCAGTTCTCTTTCATATAAGATAAACATGGCAGCCAAGTGTTGTAGTGTTTGTCTTTAATCCCAGCACTCGGGAGGCAGAGGCAGGTGGATCTCTGTGAGTTCCAGGACAGCCAGGGCTGTTACACAGAGAAACCCTGTCTTGAAACTTTCCTTTGTAAAAAAGATAATTATGACAATAACAGAACCTTTCTCACAAGTTCCCTCCTCCTTCCCTCCCTCCCCTCTCTTCCTCCTCCTTCCTCTTTTTCTCTTTATGTCAAACCCAGGGCCTCATGTACGGGAGGCAAACATTCTACCAACTGAACACCATCCCTAACCTACACAAGCAGTCTCTTACCATGTGCTTATTATGAGAAAGAAATTTGGTTAGTAGTGCCTGGCTTGGAGTAAGCACTCAGTAAGTGGTGACCAAGATTAACACTGGTAATAATAGAATATCACAATTGGTGACTGAAATACTCCTGTCTTCCATAAATGATGAACTGATCAGGAAACACCAGATAGGGTGTGCCAGACTGATGCTCCACTTCACTGTTGGCTCATGTGCTTAGCACACTGTGGTGATATTTGTTTGTGCTCTAACAAATAAAGCTTGCCTGGAGATCATAATGTGGAGCTAGCCACTAGTTAACCATAGAGGCCAGGCAGTGGTGCACACACCTTTAATCCCAGGACTTGAGATCTCATGCCTTTGATCTCAGTACTTGGGAGGCACACACTTTTAATCCCAGCACTAGGGAGGTGGAGACAGGAAGTGATATGGCTGGGCAGAGAAAGGAATATAAGGCAGGAGGAGACAGGAGCTCACCCCTTTCAGGCTGAGGAGTCGTAGAGGTAAGAGGTGACTGTGGGTTCTTTACTTCTCTTATCTTTCAGCATTTACGCTGATATCTGATTCTGGGTTTTTATTGTTAAAATCAATTAGAATTCATGCTACAGCATACCACTGAGGAGATGAAGATGCATGGCATCCAGCTTCAGCCCTGCAGTTGTCTTGACCATGTACCATGGTCTAGTACCATGGTGGGCCTGGAGCTGACATGGTATCTTCTGATGCTCAGTGACTCCAGGAGTGTTCAGGGAGGTTGAAGATGCTGCAATGAAGTGTCGCACAGTCTAGGATCATACTTACTGTACTGAGTGTGACCTAGAGCATCACAGAAAGCCTGGCATTAATCAAATTCCTAATTTGGTGGGGGGTGTTTATGTCCTAATGTTTTTCCTCTTTTAGACAGAACATGTTTTTTTAAAAAAATTCTAATTATGTGTTTGCCTAGTGCTATGTAATTATATATCAAGTAAAGATATAATTACAGAGCACTTTAAATTAATATTATTTGCTTGATTGATTTAATGATTCTAGGGCTGTTAGCCTATTGTGCTAAGAACACAGAATTTAGCCAGTTTTTAGCTGAGATGCAGTTCAGATATTGACATGTGATGTGTGGGTGGTTAGCATACAGTTTTTAAAAGCTTTAAAAATATTGCCTCAGGAAAAAAATCTTGTATTTTCACTCTGCTGTAATCTAAAAAATAATTTTCAACAAACTCAATCTGCCTGTTCATTCTTAAGCTATACATGTAGAGGCTGGATAGATGGCTCAGATTTAAGAATTCAGTGCTGAAGAGCACTTGCTGTTTTTGTGGAGGGTCAGAGTTCATCTTCTAGCACCCATGTGGTACAGCTCACAACCTCTCGGCAACCTCAGCTCCAGGGGATCGTATGCCCTCTTCTGGCCTCTGTGTGTTCCCACACACATGTACACACAGCATAAATAAAAAAGGAGTAAGTCCTTTAAAAAGATATTGGACAAATCCTGTTGCAAAAAAGTGATTGCCAAGAGAGGACTTATTCCTTTAGTTTTTATTTGTTCGTTCCCTCAGCGGCAGCCCACCGAAGACAGACACCCAAGAGTGAGGTTACAGAAAGGGGAAGCCATGCTTGCTTTTTCCATGGAACTCAGTAGCTAGGGCGGGAGACAGAAGAGTCAGTCCGACACAGCTGACAAACAGTGTGCCCTAATCCTCACAACAATCCTCGAATACTCCCTTGCTCTCAACCCCCAAGAGAACGGAAGCTCGGGACAGTTAGTGCCGTGGTCCATGGTGACCCTGAATCCATAACTGTGCTGTCTTACTAATCAAAGCGGGGATAGGTGAAAACAGGCCAGGTCATGGATACAACCGTGATTGGCTCTGTCAGTGAGGTCAGCGATAAGAGAGCATTGAACTTGGGCTTTGAAGGGGGTAATGACATTTTCCAAGGGAGAGAAACACTACAGACAGGAAGCAGCATCGACAGATATGTATTTTATAATCTCCCACAGCCAAATTCATTCTCCTAAATTTTCAACAATTTTATTCGGCAAGTCGTTTCCATTCCTTGAGAAAACATCGGTGGAGAGTGCAGTTGGGAAGTGAACAGGGGACCAGATAGCTTTGTTGATAGTTGTGTTGGATAGAAGGTGTTAGTCACTGTGGAGTTTAAGCTGGCAGGCCTGAGCTGGCACCTCCTGGACCCTTGGGTAGTGATGTGAAGTGTTTCACACACTTTGTTTAACATGCCACATCTGTTGTTCCCAAAGGGTATAGAAAATTGGGTAACCTGGAAGTTCTTCTTCACCCACGGTCATTGTATAGAAAAAGGGGCTACAGATTAACAAAAAAAAAAGAACAGGCAGCCTTGGCAGACCAGAAAGGGAATTCCCACCTTTGCTTTTTGAGGTGAGCACACACAGATAATTTCTTGTTTATGTTTTTATTAGTATTGTCTGGTGACCAGGAAAGGGCCAATCAATGACGGTCCTTTCACTGCCCTTCCCAGTGTCGAGCACAGGAAGCTGGAGGTGTTTGAGTTTTCTTAGGCCAGGTCTTTTTATACCACGTAGCACACCTTGTTGACATCATCCCTTTGAGTCCATCCCTCCCTCTGGCCACTCAAGCCACAAACATGGGTGCCACCCTTAACACCTCTCTTAAGTACTCTCCTCTGCACAGCCACCGCAGCCACATGAGCACTTACTAAGACTTCCCTTTTGTCTCCTGGGTGGCTGAGGTGGCTTTGTACCCCATTGCCATTGAGCTAAGGGGCCACCATCCCTTCCTCCACCTCCCCACCAGCTTACCGGCCCCCCAACTGATTCCTTTGCCTCCTTGTGTTGGAAAATGCAGATCCCAGAGTGAGTCTTTTCAAATAGCCTCCTCTTCTTCCTCCTCCTGGTGTGAATGTGTGTGTGTGTGTGTGTGTGTGTGTGTGTGTGTGTGTGTGTGTGTGTGTTTGGGGGTGGGGGCTGAGGCTGACATTGAGTGTCTGTTGGCAAAGGGTCTCTTGATAGACCTGAAGCTCATTAGCTAGCTGGTCCAGGGGATCCTCTATCCTCTGGCTTTGCTTTTTGGCTGAGTTGGGCAATGGCTGATCAGTAGTTTTGTGGGTTCTAGGGACCAGATCCAGTTCTGGTCTCCATTCTTGTCCACAAACACTTGATCTGTTGGGACATCTCCTCCATCCTCTTCTTTAGGCCTCCTGAGGTCTGCCCTGCACCCAGCTCTTACCACACAGGCTCAGTGTTTTCAGTCTGACCTCAGAGCTTTACATCAGCAGTGGCTTGATAAAATAATGATGACTGCTAGAATTGATTGATCAACTTGTGTGTGTCAGATACAAACTAAGCCCTGACAGTTGATTCTCCTGTAATACTGACAGCTGTGGGAGTAGGTCCCCATCCACCACATTCTATGAAGAAAGAAAGGGTTAAAGATGTAAAGTTTACCCAAGTCTAAACTTCTTAGTATTTGATAGACTAGTAAATATGTAGTCAGTCAGGGCACGTGCCCTGCACAGTGAGGTCATCCAGCCGGTGCTGCCAAAGCTAATGGATAATGCTCAGAAGACCTGGACTTAACTGTGTGACTGTAGACAGCTCACCTCTGAGAGTCAATTTTCTCATCAACAAAAATGTCATCTAATCAATACTTGTCTTCTTTGATTGCCATATAGATCGGGCTAAGCAGTGTCATGGTGGGTCTCTAACACATCCAATATATATGTTAAATGAAGATGGGGAATAGTTCCCCTGTGGAAAAAAAACTGAGACACTTAAGTCGCCCTGGTTCACTCTGCAGGACTTTTCATGTTAAGGAGAGCTTAGATGAACACAGAGACTACAGGATCTAAGAGAAACATCTGGGAGAAGGATAATAGAAACTGAATTTTATGCTACCTAAGGCAATAAAAAATTGTCTAGTTAACTTAAAATGTGTTTCTAAATGTGTTTTAATAACTTCAGTGATTCAGAGTTATTTAATTAGAAACAAAAACAAAAAACTGTTGTATTAAGTCAGGTTATCCCACCTGTAATTCTGTTACTCAGGAGGCTGAGGCAGGAGGATAGTGGATTTGAGGTCAGGTGGGCTATGTACTGAGACCATGCATTACCAAAATGACGGTGTGAAGCTTCTCTTTCTGCATTTAGATCCTTTTTCCAACTCTGCCTGTCTGCAATGAAAGATCATAATGCTACCTCCATGAGTGGTGTAACTCATGATTTTGGAGATCTTAGCAAATTAGTACATTAAATGTGTCTTTCTGCATTTAGATACTGTTCCATACACGGAGAGAGGACAGGATGCCACTTCTGGAAGTTCCGTGAGATGCATACTTATGGAGACGAATTGATGGGAGAATCCATTTCCTCTCTCTGTTTCTTTAGGTCTCGGAATGCAGCTGGCCCATCAGGCAGGCCCCGAGTCTACACAACCTGTTTGCTGTGTGTCGGAATATGTATAACTGGCTGCTACAGAATCCCAAAAATGTCTGCGTTGTCCACTGCTTGGTGAGTGTTCTTTGGTCCTTCCGAGGGTGGGGCTTTGGAGAAGTATGGACGGCTGGATCCAGAAGTGTGATGACATCCGAGCTCAACCTCACTTACTGAGCCTCGACTTAGAGGTAGAGCAATGCCAGGCAGGTAAAAATGAAGGAAGAGAAGAAATGATTTATTTCTGTGAAAACCTGTTTTATCCCCCCCAACCCCCCAGAGGAAAAGCAATTGAGGGAAGAATCTGTTATTCTTGGTGGTGTTTTATTTTGTTTTGAGATGAATTCCTACTATGTAGTCCAGGCAGGTCCTGAATTCATGGCAATCCTCCTGCCTCAGTTTCCTAAGTGATGGGATTACAGGTGTTTGTCACAGAACCTG
Source organism: Peromyscus leucopus (assembly GCF_004664715.2). Lineage (NCBI taxonomy): Eukaryota > Metazoa > Chordata > Mammalia > Rodentia > Cricetidae > Peromyscus > Peromyscus leucopus. Next base: position 104,633,991 of record NC_051064.1, read on the forward strand.
GCTTTATTCTTGGCTTGGTGTTTGAGTGAGAGTGGGAGAGGTCTGTGTTCACAGTCTACATAATACAGGGGTTCTAAAATGTGCCGAGTATCTTAAAAGAGGTAGGAAGAGAGTTGTGGATCCACCGGTAAGAATGCACTGAGCTTTGTATGGATAAAATGGATAGAAACATGTTTAATTTCTCAACTAGTTATATTAAAATAAAACTAAGCGAAAAGTAACATTTACGCCCTTGTGAGTAGCTTTATGGCCCAGCTCTATTTCCAAATAATTCCCAAAGGATTTGTTGGCTACAGCTCCTTTCTCCAGCTCTTCTTCTTCTCAGGCTTCTTAACTGTTTTTTAAAACCCAACTTCCAGCAAAATCTTTCTAAACCTTGGGTGTTTTCCACAGTGCAGACATCCTCACTGTGCATCTAAACATGACCTGTGGCATTTAATACATAGTGTCACCCCAGGCCGTTCCCTACTCATTCCCCACTGGACTGTCCTCTTTCGGGAAGAAACTTTCTTTTGAACTTTGACACAAAAGATCTGAGCAAGCGGCTGTGGATATGAACACATCGAGCCCGAGCATACGCGCTGGAAATAGTCCATTCCGTCTACAAACATCAGTCGGTCTGTGTTGCTGTTTGTTGTTTTGTTTTGCTGAGGCACTGGATGACTTTCCCGTCCTTAAGAGCCAGCTGGCTGAAACAGAGAAGACAGTTGAAGAACCTTTTTATATTTCTGTTTCAACTCCCAAATACTTGGCAAGCCATACAGAACACTCGGAGTCTGTAAGCATTTAGCGTCAGAGGCTGCAGGACTTGCCTTTTAGAGGCACAACGGTCACTCAAAGAACAGATTGCTTTTAGGGCCTAGGCAGCCTTAAGTGCATTGGGGATTTTCACTTCAATTTTTTTTTTCTAAAAGTTTAGAGAGGCTAGAGGCTTCCCAGCTCTCATAATCACAATGAATTAAAAATTCAAGGCTTTGTGGATTCATCTGGGTACTTAATTGCTATGGTCAGTATAGTGACCAAAATCAGGGGACCTGACATGCAGGTGGAGATGTTTCAATGGTGAGCATACTTACTGTGAACTGTTGGTCACCCTAAACCACCCTTGTGGATCCCTGGCTTCTTGTTATCATGTACAAGTTCAAGAAGGCCATGAAAGAGGGCTGGAGAGGTGTCTCAATGGGTAAGAGTACTTGCTCTTCTTACAGAGGACCCAAGTTCAGTTCCCAGAACCCATGTCTGGTGGCTCACAACTGCCTGTAACTACAGCTCCAGTGATCCAATGCCCTCTCCTGACCTTAGGTACCAGGCATGCATGTGGTACATGAACATATATTCAGGCAAAACACCCATGCACATAAAAAAAAAAAAAATTAAAACAAGAAAGCTGATGTGAAACGGGGCTGGAGAGATGGCTCAGTGGATATCCTCTCTAAAGTGGCCATGGGTACAGCTGCAGGCTCCAAGCATCCTACCTGTGTGATCACAGTGAAGCCCATGAAGAATCTCAGAGGCCCACGATCAGTGCCTGGAGGAGGTGCAGGCCAGCTGCCACCTCTGTGAAAGGCTTGGGCAGTGGTCTGGCACCTGTTACAGACTGCTGGCCAGTTATGGGTAGCTACAATGTTCAGAACTTCTCCCTGACTCCCCGAGGTGTGGATTCTTCCCTAGGCAGCATCAGCAGCTCTGCTTGGAGTCAGATCCATCATCTTTTTCTTCAATGCCATTTCTTATGGAGCTTAAATTAAGACAGTTCCAGGGATGTGAGGTGTAAGTAAATCCTAAGTGGGGGAGGGGGGTAAAGAATGAAAACTCGGGGCGGGGTGGGCACGCTTTAATCAGCACGGAGGCAGAGCAGGCGGATCTGTGAGTTCGAGGCAGCCTGGCTACAAGTGAGTTCAGGAAAAGGCGCAAAGCTACGCAAAGAAACCTGTCTCGAAAAAAAAAAAAAAAAAAAAAAAAGAAAGAAAAAAGAGGTGACAAAAAAAGGTCTGACAGGATGTTTAGCATCAGTACAAAATGTGATAAATGAGTCAGGAGGACTTGACTAGCTGGGAAAGGAATGGAACTATGCATAGCCCAGCCTCCTGTGCATATCATAGATTTATGTAAAATAAAAGATAACTAGTCTTTAAAAAAAAAAAAAAAAAAAAAACCTAGTGAAGATAAAAAGAGAAAACAACTAAGAGCTATGATCCATTAAGAGTGTCAGGGAGGCTACGTTCTGGAAAGAGTGATGAGTAAGAAAAGTGTTTCTCATCCCCCACCCCCTTTCTATGTTCAGAACAGGGACAACAGATTATGGAAGCATGTAGTAGAGTTCTAACTCCTTTTCTCCGTCTTCTCTGCAGGGGGACAAATGTCAGGCTAGCAGGGACAGCTGATGAGATAAAGTATTGAGGAAGTAGGACAGACAGCCTTGCACTGCCCCAAACTGGCCCATTTTCAGGACTTCAATCCTGTGACAAATCCTGACAGCACGTGAAGAAACAGCTATGGATTCCCCATGGTCTGTGAGAAAACAGGAAGAAGAGGTGCTTGGGGAATAAAGAGAATGCCCCACCCAAAAGATGGAGGGGGTTGATCCTGCAGGACTATGGGTCCCCGGGAATTAGTCAAATGAATCCGCACGTATAACTTAAAACTCTTAGAAAGAAGGAAGCCCATGGGCTCAGCTGAGTGCAAGGATCAAACCAACTAAACATTTTACAGTCAGGCAAGTAGACTACTTGGGAAAGTTTATGGAGTTCCAGCTTCAGAGTTCCAAATTTCTCTGGGTTAAAAGGAAGTAACTTGGGATGAGTTATTTGATTTTCAGCTGGTGATGACTGAATATCTGCTTGGAGCAGTGGATGCTTAATAGACCAACATCCTCATGGGTGAAAGCTTTCTTTGGTTATGCTTAGAAAGTCAACAGCTTAGATGAAGATATGGAAAGCAAGCTTTATCAGTTTTCTTAGAGTTGGGATGGTCCCAGAATGAACTTGGATTTGAAATGGTCTAGGGGGCTGGAGACATGGCTCAGTACTTAAAAAGATACATTCTTACAGAGTGCTGGAGTTCGGTTCTCAGCACCCATGTCAGGCAGCTCACAACTTCTATAACTAACTCTGGGCACGTGGACCAAAAAGAAAAAAAAAAAAGAAAGAATATCAAATTAAAAAAAAATCAACTTGGAGGAAAGTGTTTATTTCAGATTACAGTTAGTTCCATATCATAGTCTGTCACTGCGGAAAGTCAGGACAAGAATTCAAACAAGGCAGGAACCTGGAGGCAGGAGGGATTCAGAGGCCATGAAGGAGACTCTTTAGTGGCTTGCTCCATGGCTTTCTCAGCTGCTTCCTTCCTTCCTTCTTTCTTCCTTCTTTCTTTCCTTCCTTCCTTCCTTCCTTCTTCCTCCTCCCTCCCTCCTCCCTTCTCTTCCTTCCTTCTTCCCTCTTTCTCTCTTTCTCTCTCTCCCTCCTTCCCTCCCTCCTCTCCCTCCCTTTCTTTCTTTCTTCCTTTCTTTTTTTCTTTTCTTTTTTTTTTTGGCTTTTTGAGACAGGGTTTCTCTGTGTAGCTTTGCGCCTTTCCTGGAACTCACTCTGTAGCCCAGGCTGGCCTCGAATTCACAGAGATCCGCCTGCCTCTGCCTCCCGAGTGCTGGGATTAAAGGCGTGCGCCACCACCGCCTGGCCTACTTTCTTATGGCACCCAGGACCACCAGCCCACAGGTGGCATCACTCAAAGTGTGCTGGGTCCTCCCATATCAACCATTAATCAAGAAAATTGCTCCTCAGGCTTGTCCACGGGCCAGTCTGGTGGGGGACATTTTCTCAGTTGAGGTTTCTGCTTCCCAAATGACTAACTTCTGTAAACTGACATAAAACTAACCAGCCCATATGAGTTTAGCAGATCATTTGAGAAAGTACTAGGTGTTGGGGGACTACAAAGGTCAATGCGATCACGTACTGTGACATGAGACATTTGTGCTAGTGTGGCCTGGATTTGGGTTAATCAAAGTAGAGTGTCCACACTAAGGCAAGTCGTGTTTCTTCTCCAGCTTGACCAGAGCTCATTCTATGCCTTGCTTTTGTGTGGGCAGTACACTGAAGACTGATATGTTGGGTATGTTCAGAGATGGCATTCCAAATGATAACGTCTTTTAGAATGGAATTCCAAAGCAGGAAGAATTGCAGGGATTGAGCTGGCTCTAATCTGAAATCAGAAGTGCTGATGGAATGGGAAGGCATTTCAGATATGTGAAGGGCTGCCTGAGGAAAAGGAGTGGGTTTCTTCCTTCCTGGAAGGAAGAATAAAGATAGGTTGACTAGAAGCAGTAGAAGAAAAGTTGGATGTGGTGGCCTACACCTTTAATTCCTAGCACTTGGTGGACAGAGGCGCGTGGGTCTTTGAGTTGAGGCGAATGGGTTCTGTTTACACAGTGAGTTCCAACCAGGGCTACATAGTGAGACTGTCTGAAACAAACAAAGAGATCATGGCGGAGCAGACTTTAACGCAAAACACATAATAGGAAACAGTTTGTAAACTGGTTCGAGCCACTTGAAGTTGAAGTGGCTTTTACTTATTCTAGGAGAGGCTTAGTTACCATCCATCAGCTGGGTTTCTGGATGTTGTAACAAGGGAAATCATGGACTGAGTGACTTAAATGGTAGAAAGTTTGTTTCTCATGGAGTATGTTGTAAGCCTAGCTCAGACTGTTTGCAGATCTAGTAGATCTGCCTCCTTCCCAGGTGGCACATATCTGTCCTCTTCCAGAAAAGGAGAGGACAGAGAAAGAATTCATAAGGGCCTGTCCCTCAAGACCTAATTATATAGAACCCCAACCTCCATTCCCAATGCCCTTACATTATGAATTAGTATTTCAATACATGAATTTCAGGAGGAGACAATCAGTTCATCATACATTGATTTGTACAATGAATGAAGTTTTCTGTATTAATGAACGTACAGTTTGGGTGGAACACATGTACAGCATGTTCCAAAGGTAGCATCTAACCCTGGGCTCTTCATTCCCACCATTCATTACACTACCTCGAGTCCAGCGTCATCTTAGTTCTCAGAAATCATATGAAAGTGGAATTTCTTTTGCTGAGCCTCTTGGGTGAACACAGGGTCATTTTTATCCTAAGAAAAGTCTTTCCTTGCTGCTTTCTGATTTCACGTCTGGGACAGATTTTTGGTCTTGAACAATTCCGAAGTGAAAGGCATCCATAATTAGGGGGTGCCACTGCTTTCTCTCTTCTCTGCAAGAGGCTTTCCCCAGATGTGACGCTTCTGACGAGTTTGTGGGTCTTCTTTGACAGGATGGACGGGCTGCGTCTTCAATTCTGGTTGGTGCTATGTTCATTTTCTGTAATCTCTACTCCGCTCCTGGCCCCGCTGTTCGATTGCTCTACGCAAAGCGACCGGGAATTGGACTGTCCCCGTCCCACAGGAGGTACAGTGATGGAGGCACAGGGCGTGGTTTAAGTGGTGCCCGGTACTGTGGAAGGTTGGCCTCATGGGAGCTCTCTTCTGAATTTTTCTAATTGATCTGGTGTTACCCTGAACCTTGATGACAATTAAAATGGATGAGACTATTGAATTTCATGCAGGTTCATGAACCCTCACTTGAAAGTCTGTGATTTTAAAACTGAAAGAAAATTGAAAAAAAAAAATGCTGTTTACTTAATGAAAAAAAAAAAAATAAAAAGGAAAGGTCATGACTGGTCCTAGGTATGGTGGAGGAGAAAGTTTATTGTAGATAAAAGGGCGAGCATAGCCAGAGGCAGAGACTTCTGGGAGAGTCCAGAGAGGCATGACCAGATTGAGGGGAGCCATGTGGGGAGAAGGGGAGGGAAATGAAGAAGAGAGAGGAGAACCAGGTGCAGCAGCCGAGAGGGCAAAGGTACTAAAGGGGCGGGTAACCCAAGTGGCTATATTATATAGGGAAGAGCCTTTGGGGGAAGGACAGCTGAGCCCCTGGGCTGGAGGATTCAAGGGGTAGCGGGTGGGGTATGCTGGCTATATCCTGTAACAGGGACTGAGGGATCCTGGGAGAACCTGGTGGCCTGGTCCTCTTTATATGTTACACAGGACCTCAGCTGTTTGTCGTGGGGTTGGGGACTTAACATTTACTCTCCTCCTTTAAGAGGAGAGGGAACATGAGTGAGAACCGGACCGAGAAAGCTACGCTAACTCCAGTTTAAAAATACCCACTGAATGTAGCCTCCTGACCATTCTCTCCAGTCTGAACTTTATTAAGATGCAATGGTGATCATTGCATAAAAATGCAAAAATGTAGAGAGAATATGTGTTTTAAAGCTGAGTTTTTCTCATGGCTGAGACATGGAGGTGTAATAGATAGGTATAGGTTATAATAATGAATGTGAAGGTGGCTTTTAAAAGGAAGCCCATTTTTAGGTAACTGGTTTATTTTCTTTCCTAGAGTTACAATTAGTTTCTCTGTTCTTACTTAAATTTTATCTCCTCACTTCTGTGGATAAAATTCCCGATAATACAGTCTAAAGTTTACCCAAATCTTCCCTTTTGCTGCCATGCTTACTCTGCTAGATATACTAGGAATAGATGTCCACATATCGGGCTAGCGTTAACGCTTCTGACTGAGTAACACTCTGCTATCAGCCCGGCATGTCAATGGAAACAAGCTCTCTCTCATTTACAAAAAGATTTATTATTTTTATGTCATGTATATGGGTGTTTTGCCTACATGTATGTATGTACTACACATACATGCCCCGGTGCCTGTGAGGCCAGAAGAGGGTGGCAGATCCTCTTGGACCTGAAGTTACAGAGTGGGTGAGCAACCGTACGGATGCTGGGAACCAAACCTGGGTCCTCTGCAAGAGCAGCAAGTGCTCTCAACCCCGGAGTCACGGCTCCAGCTCTGATGTACAAGCTTTCTTTATTGTCTGCATTCCCCTTTGGTGGTTAATGTTAGGGAATGTGCAGAATGCAGTTTTACTGTAATTTGATTTACAAAGACAAACTTCCCAGCAGAAATGGTCCAATCCTCCTGCTACAATGGGCCCACAGAATGGCGGTCTTCTGTTTCAGGTACTTGGGCTACATGTGCGACCTACTTGCAGACAAACCCTACCGCCCTCACTTCAAGCCACTGACGATCAAGGCAATCACTGTCAGCCCAATTCCCTTCTTCAATAAGCAGAGAAATGGGTGTCGCCCATACTGTGACGTACTGATCGGAGAAACTAAAATATATTCAACATGCACAGATTTTGAACGAATGAAGTAAGTCCCAATGTTTTCTCTTCTTGCATGCTTAATTCCTGTGTAAGTTGGATTCTTCCTGCTTATTACTGTGTGAATTTTTTTTTTTAAGCCCAGCATCAAAGATAAGCACAGCTGAATCAAAGGGCTTTTCTCCTTTATACACAGTGGTACTGTGTTCTGAAGGATAGTGCTTCAGTGTCCAGATGATAGGGGTGGGTGGTCACAGAGGACCTGGACATTTAAAAAGGAGACTCAGTGATTGGATAGATGACTGTTCAAGTTACTTTTAAATTGATGTGACGAGACACCATGACCAAGGCAACTTAGAGAAAAAAGAGTTTACGCGGGATTATGGTTTCAGATGGTGACTTCATGACCATCATGTGGGGAGATTGGGAACAGGCAGGCAGGTAGGCAGTGTGCTGCTGCAGTAGCTGAGAGCTCACATCTTGACAGACAATCAGGAGGCAGACAGAGCTAACTGGAAATAGGGTGGGTTTTTGAATCCTCAAGCCTGCTCCCAGTGATGCACCTCCTCCAATAAGGCCACATCTCCTCCAATAAGACCACACCTCCTAATCCTTCCCAAACAGTCCCACCCACTGGGAACCAACTGTTCAAATATATGAGCCAGTGGGGCCAAGACTTGTTCAAACCACCACAATGATGATATACTTAAAGTACTTATATGATCTGTAAAGAAGAGCATGTACCAATCAGAAGTCCTTGGGATTTAGGAGACAAAGGAGTGGCTGGTAACACAACCTAGACTTAGTTGGCAATAGGTCAATCTAAGAGTCAGAATTCTAGACCCTGGGAGAGTATGATATTTCTCTTTCTATTCTGACCTTGGTTGGATTTTTCTGAATGAGGCATGGTGATTTGAGGAAAACAAGATCTGTCTAGAAGTCCAGATGAGATGGAGAGAGAGGGCCTACATCGGGTCAGTGCTCTACCAGCTCAGAAACACTCTGCATCCGGTCCACACTGGCTGCATTCCTACCTTTGCACAAGACAGGAAGTAGTTTCTTGGTCCAAGTCTGGGCAAACAGGTCCCTTAGAGCCATAAAGGTGCATTCCTGTCTGTGATGGTACCAGACTGTGGACACTTTCATGGTCTATTCTGATCTCCATTTAAAGAGAGTACCGTGTCCAAGATGGGAAAATCTTCATCCCCCTGAACATCACAGCCCAAGGCGATGTCATTGTGTCCATGTACCACCTGCGGTCAACCATTGGGAGCCGGCTGCAGGCTAAGGTAAGCTTCAGGAGATTCAGACTGTGAACCCACTGGAATTTGTAGTATGAGTATTGCTGGGTCTTTTCTCTATATCATTTTGGGCTTGATTGACTTGTGAGTGCTTTTAATGCTGTGTTGAGGGGATCACTATAAAGTGAGGGATTTCAACTAAACATGTGTATAGTTAACAATTTTTCCCACCGAGAGATGTCTCAGCAGGTAAATGGTCTTGCCACCAAGCCTGATGACCTGAGTTTGAGTCCCAGGATGCCTCCCCCAAATGCAGTGATTTTTAGTGTATCTAAAAGGTGTTGTTCCTGTTAGAATTCTCTTACTTAAGATTTTTTTTTTCATTAAAAGAAACCTTGACCCATTAGCAGTCACTAACCATCCCCCCTTTCCTGCTTGCTTTCTGACCACTATGAATCTTTTTTCCTACTTCTTCAGACTTTCTTATTTGGGAACATTTCATATAAATGGAGTCATACACTATGTAGTCTATTGTGGCTAGTTTTTTTTTCACTCAGTGTAATATCTTGGAGGTTTATTTGTGTTTTAGCATGTATCAGTATTTCATTCTTTTATATAGTTAAGTAGTGTTCCATTGAATGGATATACCCCATTTACTGATTCTCCATGTTTAGATTATTTCTACTCTTTGGTTGTTAGGAAAGATGTTGCAAGTAGTTATATCTTAATTAATCAAATATTTGCTAAGATCACATATTCCATCCATTGCCTAGGTGTTTTGGATTAGCAAAAGTAATATTGTATTCTTAGCTTTACAAAACTGACCTGAGGAGGGGCCGAGTCAAATATATATAAATATCCACTGCTGTATCAGAGGACAGAGGGGGTGCTGTCATTGGAACAGTTGTTTTTAGGTAGTGGTGGCCAGGCAGACTATGGAGGTGGGCCTTGAAGGATGAGTTTGTTGGGTTGGAGAAGGACACCCTGAGATGAAAGAATATATAAGGATATGGGACATCAGTGGGTAAGGAATTGACTTGCTCTTCTGGAGCAGAGAAACTAGAAATGAAGCTGGGAGTTCATTTAATATTCATATTCCACAAAGGATTGGATAAAGAAGCAATGGAAGGTACTGGCTCCCCAAACCCAATTTTTGGTGCGGACTCCCTTTTTCTCCTACTTATCATGCTTCTTGCACATATTTTTAGGTGACCAACACACAGATATTCCAGCTCCAGTTTCATTCTGGATTTATACCACTGGACACAACGGTTTTAAAGTTCACTAAGTAAGTGCTGCATGGCCCGAGGTTGTTACCAGCATAGCCAGGAATCCCTGATTGTCTGTAGCAGCATGTTGCCACCTCCAAAGTCCCACACTGCGGACTGCTGAGCATGGCTTCACTGCACGGGGAAGCTGTGTGCATTTGAAATCCTTCAGTTAAGTATGGTTGGTCTTAAGAAGTGGATATGGATCACAGTGTTAACTAGAATGGCCTAAAGTTCCATGTTAGGGAACAAAGGATTATGACCTCGATCCCTGTGTTCGTGGATGCTTACACCCAACAGGAATGACAGTTTAATTCCTGGGATGGCATAAACAGTGGCCTCTCTTAAGGGGTGTCTGGCTATAGCACTGTGAAAGAGGTTCTGGGGAAACCAGCTGCACCAAATATTGACCTGAGGTTGCTATAACATAATGTGGCTGCAGATCTCAGGGTGTGACTGAATCTGGAGTGGTGGGTGGTTGCTGGATCCAGAGTCAGGGAGCTATGAAGGATTCAGGGGTTCAGGCTGAGAAGGTAGCTTTGGGTCTGTCTCATTATTTTGATGACCCATTTAGCCATGCCAGTATATACTGGCCAGATTTATCAACCCTGCTTCTCACAGTGCTTTTATCAGTGTGTTTGGTAGCAAACAATTTGAGCAGGTGCTGTTCCGTTTTCTCTAGATGAGGCAAGCAAAGCAAAGTAACACCTGCCTAGTGACTGAGTCTACCCGGAAGGGAGTTTCAAGCTGGACTCTTCAGCTTGAGCTGAGTCTCGTGTTGAGCATCCTGCTGACTGCTCTGCTTGTGCTGTTGTTTTTCTTTCCATCAGGCCTGAGTTGGATGCATGTGATGTACCAGAAAAATATCCTCAGCTGTTCCAAGTGACACTGGATATAGAAGTACAGCCCCAAGACAAAGTGATCGACTTAACTCCACCATGGGAGCACTATTGCACAAAGGATGTGAACCCCAGCATCCTCTTCTCCTCTCAGCAGGAACATCAGGATACTCTGGCCTTAGGAGGTATGAGTCGTGGGCTGCTTTGGGTTTTCAGGGTGAGGCCTCTGCATTACTTACCGCATTGCTTTGTTTCCTGTGTTCGGCTGATGCTGGGTGGCTTTTGCCTTGCAGGTCAGGCTCCAGCAGATCTCCCTCCAGACCATCCCAGGAATCTTGGGCAAGGTGGCTTCTTTGCCTCCCTCTGTTGGCAAGGTATGGCAGAGCCTCTAAGTTAGGATGATTAGGTGATTGAGTGACTAAGTTGTTTAGTGGTTTTATTAAGACACTTCCTGACTCAATCTCAATTCAAGTTTCCTTCCTCCCTTATTTCAGACCCTTCCCTTCATTTGTTTTTCAAATCAGGCAATTTGCCTGCTTTCAAGTCCACGAGTGCACAGAATGACCAGAAGGCCAATGGAGGCTAAATTCTCCTTTCTTTGTTTGCACGATGTTTCCAAACCATATCTTCCGAAATTGATGAGCTGCGATGTATGCTAAGATCTCTCTTTAGGCTGCTGACAACTGACAAAGACTAACAAAGAGTTCAGCTTCCTGCCTTCAGGCAGATATTCTCAAGACACAAAATTGAGTATTGTCTTAGCACTGCACCTCTAGCAAGGCAGGATGGGTCTTGCCCTGGCATGGTGAAGGAAGTCACCTGGCCTGTATCTCTGCTGGTTGCTTTAGCAATCATTAACCCAGACAGGGTTCTACCACTGTGCTGTTTTCTCCCACACCCGGAGGCATTTCCAGACCCTTTCTCCAGTTAGCACTTTACATTACTAGCACTTTATATTACTAACACATTACATTGCTAGCAATTACATTACTAGTACTTTACATTACTAGCACATTACATTACTACATTACTTAAGGAGACAGCCATGGGCATTCTAGTTAGGTATGTTGGCCATTCTTGCTTTGCAGTTTGCAGAGGTTAGCTACAAAGTGTGCTACAGAATCGGAATAGTCAAGACTTTAGATGTGAAGGGGGTGAGAATTCAGCTTCAGAGATGGCCTAGGCAACATTTTCTTGATTGACCTTCCTTGGATGTGTGAATGTAACACAGTATTCCTCCAGCCTGTAGATGTTTTCAGTGTTAGGCTATAAAATATTCGTCTGATTCCTTTGGGTGAAAAGGTTTGCTTACAGAATTTTCTTTTGAAAAATGCAATGGAAACTTCTCAGACTCGGAAGGCCAGCCAGAGGTAGCTTGCAGATGGATCATCAGCCTCTTCTTGGTCCTTACCTTGTATCTTCTCACAGTAATGGCTCCTAATAAAACATTACACTCACTTTCCCATTGTCATGTTAATATGCAGAAATAATTCCTGTACGGGGCTGTAGAGATAACTTAGTGGTTAAGAACACTTGAGGCTCTTAGAGAAGACCATCTATAACTCCAATCGCAGGGGATCTGATGTCCTCTTCTGGCCTCCAGAGGTGCACACATGGTACACAGACATTTGTACAGTCACATGTAAAATCTTTTTTTTGTTTTTTTTCGAGAGAGGGTTTCTCTGTGAAGCTTTGCGCCTTTTCTGGGACTCACTTGGTAGCCCAGGCTGGCCTCGAACTCACAGAGATCCGCCTGGCTCTGCCTCATGAGTGCTGGGATTAAAGGCGTGTGCCACCACCGCCCGGCCTACTGTACTTTTCTGTGGCACCCCACATAGTGTCTGGAAATCAGCATTGAGGTGCTACTTGCTATTGATTTGAGTTCTTTTTATTACCATCTCATGTCATTATTACAGCAGCCTGAGCACTGTGTAGTATTTATTACCCCTGTTTTGCTGAGGAAGAAACCAAGACACCAAGAAGAAAAGTTACTTGCTCAGGGTTGCGCCGCCAGTGAGGGGTGGGGCTGCGTTCCATCCTTAGGCTGCCGGGACCCAGAGTTTTTCCTCTTAGTGTTTATGTTATATTGCCTTGCAGATGTTGAACAAATAGCTGAGAATGATCTGAAATCAAACAGTTATTGCATTGGCAGGGTTCTGAAAGCACTGTTTGCTCGGGGCTGGTAGATCTTCTCTTTCTGGAACAATGTACTCGTAGCAAACCTCGCTTGTCCCAGCCCTCCGTCATCCAATCATTTATTTGCACATTGGCCTTTCTTAGATCAGAAATCAGAGAAGTCGTTCTGTGAGGAGGACCACGCTGCCCTGGTGAATCAGGAAAGTGAGCAGTCGGACGATGAACTACTGACCCTCTCAAGCCCACACGGAAATGCCAACGGGGACAGGCCTCACGGAGCCAAGAAGCCCAGCAAGGAGCAGGAGCCAGCGGCCCCTCCTCCTCCGGAAGAAGTGGACCTTCTGGGCCTGGAAGGGTCTGATGTGAGCACGAACTTCTCTCCGCTGGCAGCTCCTCCCAGCAATTCTGAACTGCTGAGTGACCTGTTTGGGGGTGGAGGTGCCACAGGTCCTGCCCAGGCGGGGCAGGCTGGGGTAGAAGACGTGTTTCATCCCAGTGGACCTGCGTCTGCGCAGTCCACACCACGCCGCGCTGCCGCCTCCGCCTCCGCTTCGCCAACCCTAAGAGTGGGAGAAGGTAATCTTCCCATACTTCTGTTATCTCAGATTTCAGGAATAACTTGTGCCAAGCACGTAGAGCTCAACTGTTTTCGTAAGCAGAACTTTCCTGATTTCTTGGAAAGTTCCTTGGGAGGTCATAAGGAAGTTCCTTGGGAGATCAGAAGGAAAATACAAACATTGTCCTTTTTTGATATATTTGAATTCCATAGTTTTTTTTAATCTAAATTTTTTATTTTTTGAGGATTTCATCCGTGAGTACTGTATTTGCATCATTTCACCCTCCCCCCAACTCCTCCCATATCCCCCCTCATTCTCCTTTCAAATTCATAATCTCTCATTTCTTAATTATTATTGTTACATCTGTATCAACCTACTGAGTCCCTTTACTGTTGCTCATATGTGTTTAGGACTGACTGCTTGGTATTGGGTAACCTATCAGGGAGCTCATCCCTGGGGAAAAAAATAGAGTCTCCCTTGCTCCAACAGCCATTGATTTTCTGTAGCTCTTCGTCAAGGGTTGGAGCCTTGTAAAATTCCCTCTGTCTGTGTTGGCATGTCCACTGATGTGGTCACTGTGAAGGTCTTGTTTAGCCAGCCATATTGTTGAGATGTCATGAGTGCGGCTTTCCTGTAACATCTAGAAGACACTATCTCGAAGCAGGCATCCCGATCCTCTGGCTTACCTCCATGCCCTTATTTCCTCTTCTTGGAGCTTAAGCCTTGAATCTGCTTTGGTTACTTCTGCTTGGAGATGGAGATGGATGAGCTGTTATTTACTACAGCAGCTGATATTGGTGTGATACTCGCCACTTACCAGATATAGAATATATGATTAAACATGACTCAGTTCTTATAAAGATCAGTGCACAGATATCGTTATCTCCACTTCATAGCTGAGGAAATAGAAGCTTCCAGTTTAATTAGCAGCATTTGTTCAAACAGCTGGGCATTGATGGAGCCAGGATCCCAACTTGACCTGTGGACTCGGAGCTTTCCCTTAGACCTCCTGTAATACTTTCTTTGAATTATAGTTTTCTGGATATCCCCTTGCTGTACAGAGAAGTGTTTGGGTACATCAGAGTCTGCTTGAGGGGCCCAGGCCAGCAGCATGGTTGGTGAGAGAAGTGTGGCTGGTCTTTGTAAGGAGTCTGAGCCATACATACTTAGCTAGTTTCATTTAGCTAGTTTCACTTGACACACCACCCCAGACTTCCTTTTCCGGGTCAACCTTCCCTTTTCCCGGTCAGCCACAGCATTAACATTTGCAAGATGATGAAGCTGGGTCCCAGAGATTCATTACAGCTTCAAAATAACCAGCACAAACCAGCTACCCCTGTGACTGTCACCCTTAAGATGATGCTGCATTAGAAAGGGTAAAGAGATGAGTCTCAACCATCTAGGCTTGGGGGATGCTATAGAAACCTTCCCGCATGCTAAGCCTTCACCTTCTCTGGAGGCTCTGGGCTGGTCTTGGCTTGTGAAGTTCTGCTGGATGCCTCTTTTGTGAGAAAGGGAATTAGAACCACAGAGTTCAGGTGCAGAGTTTCAGTTGGTGGTGGCTGGATATGAACCCGGGAGCTTTGCATCCTACATCGTGGTTCTTCTGTGCCTTGCTTTCTTCCATCTGGTTCCTGTTTGTCAGGATGAATGAAAGGCCCGTCAGGGAAACAAGATCCCAGGATAGAAATCAGCAGTGTTCCATGGCTGAGTTTTAAGACAAGCTATCCTAAGGGTGTTTGATAATTTAACTCTTCATAGTCCCATACTACTAGGTGTATTCATGTCAGAGCTGGAAGGCACAGTTGACATTAGTTAATTCTGCCTGTGAAATCATAGGTATGTTGTCTGAGTATACCCAGCTATTAATGGCAGACCTAGATGTAAGACTCAAGTATTCTGTCCCTCCAAAATGAAAGAGAACACCAATCCTAGAATTAATGGCTGCATTTGAATCACAGGACTAACACTTAACTATCTGGAGAGTCTGGTTAAAAATTTAATTTGGCTGGGTGTGGTGGTGCACACTTTTACCACAGCACTTGGGAGGCAGAGGCAGGTGGATCTCTGTGAGTTCAAGGACAGCCTGGTCTACAGAGCAAGTTCCAGGACAGCCAGGTCTACCTAGTAAGTCCCTGTCTCAAAAACAAAACAAAACAATGAAAACCCTCTTAATTTGCTTAGTTAAGGATAATACCCGTGGGCATAATGGTAAAGACTAACTCTTGAGTTTTCATCTGTAGTATGCATGTTTCATCTTTGGTTATTAGAGAATTTCTACAACAAGGTGATATTAAAAGTGCTCCAGTCATCTAAGAAGTCTTTAGTGTCTTCTCCATTGGTTGGCTTCAACTAGAAACAGGTGGCCTTACCCCTTGTCTTCTTATAGTCATGCTGCAATCCCCAGAGTCCTTGTGTCGGAGAGGATGAGCTCTCCTGAATACTAAGTAGGGCAAGGGATGTGCATCCTGGACTACATTGTGGGTACTGCCACAACAGGCTGATCTGCTGCCCCTACCCCACAGGGGTTGAGAGAGCCTTGTGCCAGTGACGTCATAGCTGTAGACGTGTGAGCCACACGCCCCACTGCCTCGTGACAGTGGGAAGTGTTTGTTCACTGGTGTGGTTCTCAGGCTCTATTTCTAGAATGGGTCAGCCTCACTCCAGGAAGCAGGCTGTCATCGGCTGGGTGCCTACAGATTTGGAAGTGACATCTCACTTTAGGTAGCTCAAGGAGGTTTTGTTCCTTGCCCTTGACAGTGAGAAATCCAAGGGCAGTTGTCTCCATGCAGCTCAGGGATGGGCAGGCATCTCGTTCATTTCATGACTGATGCTTGTGGGGATAATCTGGAGCCGGGAGCTGGAAGATTTGAACGTGAGTCTAGCATAGTGTTTCCTGGACTTGAACAAGAGCAAGTTTCTGAACCTCAGTTTCCCCAGGGCCGAGTGAAGGTGACAGCACTTCTGTTTGCCAGGGAGAAACTGAGGACCACCCAAGGTCTTCTCCATAACACAGGAAGCTCTACTGTTACCGACAAGCAGGGCCTTCCATATTCCTAGCTTCCTCACAGCTTTCTCCAGCTCCTAGCAGGCTGTGGAGTCAGTGTTTTAGAAATGCTTGTATCCCGTGGACTCGAGATTGCAGCTTCGCTCACTGCTCTCATTTTATTCTGTTTTTAGCTTTCAAGTGAGCTGAAGGTCCCTTAAAAACAAAGTTAAAGAAAGACCTACTTAGTGGGGTTGTCCTTTTCTTTTGAGATGGGTCTTACATAACTCAGGCTGAGCTTGAACTTCTGATCCTCCCATTTCCACCCTCTAAAAGCTAGAATTACAGGGATGTACCACTATGCCTAGTCTTCTGTGGTGCTGGGCGTTGACCCAGGCTTCATGTATGGTAGGTAAGCACTCTACAGATTGAGCTACATTCCTGGTCCTGTCGGTGGGGTTTTCCACTATTTGTCTTTATAGCAGCTCCCCCTGCCTGTTTTTTTCCCATTAATTCCTTTTACATGAGCAGTCATTAGTCCCTGGACCCCTGTAGTCTATACCTGGTTTAGGCAGCTCACAGATTCATCTGTGTTGATCTTGTGTTCTCAGCTAGTCTGTAACTCGGATTTGCTGGTTCTATGTTATTAAGAAGCTGGCTTGAGGGGATGGCTCATTGAGTAAAACAGCTTGCCACACAAGTGCCAGAGCCTGAGTCCGAACTCCCAGAACCACATAAAAGCTGGACATGTAGTGTGAACATCTGTAATCCCAGCACTTCTATAAGGAGATGGGAAGTAAAGGAAGACAACCGCAGAAACTCCAGGCCAGCTAGCCTGATGTACACAGCAGAAAAACAAGACTGTCTCAAACAAGGCAGAAGATGAGGACAGATACCTGCACTCTGTGGTGTGCTGCACACACACACACACACACACACACACCATGCACACACATGCAGGATTTATTAAAGGTGCTTTAACCCTCATTTAGAATTATGGCTTTTGAATAAATAAATACAGAGTCTTTCATCTACATGGAGGGGGGGAATTCCTGTCGTGTTGGGACCCACTGTTAGTTCTGGAGGAAGTTCTAAATCTAGGAAGGGGTGAGGAAGGTCAAGAAGAGGCAAGCTTCAGCCTGGTCTTTCAAGTGTTTGGCAAGCTAACAGGCCTTCAATCTCCATACAGCAATCACCTGGCAGGATCGAGAAATAAATGCATCCTTCCTTTGTTTTCTAGGTACCACCTTTGACCCTTTTGGAGCCCCTGCTAAGCCAGCGGGTCAGGATTTGCTGGGCTCCTTTCTGAACACGTCCAGTGCTTCTAGCGACCCCTTTCTGCAGCCCACAAGAAGTCCTTCCCCTACAGTGCATGGTAAGAAAGTGTCTTCTATGATGCTTAGTGGAGTAATGGAATGGTTTTCCACAAGACAACGCTAAGTACTGAGATGTGAATATAAAAGCGCGCGTGCGCGCGCGCGCGCGTGTGTGTGTGTGTGTGTGTGTGTGTGTGTGTGTGTTTGCAAAAATTTTGGAAATTAATAATTTGTTAACATGCTAAAAACTCTTCAATATCTTATGAAAGAGATTCATTTAACATTTAATTTGGTTTCACGATGGTCCTGAAACCAGTAGGCTGTGGATTTCTGCTTGTTTTTACACTAGACCTGCATACCCAGAAGCAGAGGGTGTCATTAATTATAACCGTTACTACTTTGTGTATCAGTGAAAAAGAGAAATGCTCCCCTTTTAATTAGTTGGAAGTTATGTCCTAGTTGCAGAAATCTTTGAAATGTAAAAAAAAAAAAATGGGGCTATTACATTAGTAAAATATGATGTTAGCATTCCATGAAATTATCAATTGTCAGAGCAGAGTTTGGGACATGGTACATGGATGTGTGGGAGCACCTCTGTCTGATATGACAGCCACCAGATGTGCGTGGCTACAGAGCACTCGAGATGAGCACTCGAGGAGTGGTTAGTCTTAATTGAAATGTGCTCCACGTGTAAGGCAAACAGCAGATTCCAACTTTTACTGCACATAAAAGAATGCAAGATATCTTCACATTTTTATAACAGTCCCTCATTAGAATAAGATTTGGGTTATCTGCTCAATAAATTAATATCATATTTTACTGATTTAAGAATTCTGTTTTTCCACATTTCAAATGCAGGGGTGATGATTAATGTTACCATTATTTTCTCTTTTACATATAATTCAGGTCATCTATGAGCTCATAGTGGTTCCTTATTTTACCCCCAACATTAGAGCCAACATTGTGTACCCTGGTCATAGCCTGTGCAGACCCTATTTACTCTACCCTGGTCATAGCCTGGGACCTCATTTCCCAGTTTTCCTCCTTTCTGTCTTCATTCCAGCCCTTTGGGTCTCTTCCTCCCACCCACCTCATTTTCATCCTGATAGATGTAAGACAAACATCAGAATGTAGAGGAAGCCAGATGGCAGATGTTGACAGAGTTCTCTGCTTTTGGCCTTTTGTTCATGGGTTACTGTGGAGCCAGAGCAGAAAGGCAAGAGCCGTCGTCCCTGATAATGGTGTGTGCTTTTTAATTAATTATCTGATAGGAAGGTACAGGATATGCTGACAGTAGGTAAATAAAACAGGTAACTATGAAGCCCAGAGTGCTGATCCTGGTGCCTTGGGTCCTTTGTGTGGTTGTGTGTGTGTGTGTGTGTGTGTGTGTGTGTGTGTGTGTGTGTGTGTGTAGTGTGGTGTGTGTGTTTTCAATCCCACTTGTAACGCTAGTAGAGTGAATTCTACTTGCTGATTTTTATGGTCAAAGTCTTAGGGAGATTCTTCCTTCAGTAGCACATTTCACTTCAGTTCCGCTCACAACTTCTTGAGAGGTCAGAATGATCTCTCTTGAAGCTCTAATGGGTTTCTTTTTGAGTGACAGTAGACACCTACCTGCCACCAGCATAGTGGGAGATAGATAGTTTTTGCCCAATTAGTGTTCTGAATGGCTCATTCTTCTCAATCCATGCACAGCTGAGGAGGAAATGAGATCCCAGTTCTGGGTGGTTCATGCGTTGAGGCCCTTGTCAGCACTAAGCTGGGTTGAGTTTAAGGATATCTTCCCTCTTTTTGCATAGCCCGGAATGTTAAGTACATTAGTGAGGTGCACGAAGATGAGTAAGACAATTCCCACATTCAAGGAACTCAGCATTAAATGAGGACAGACATGTGCACAATTGTAATTCCAAGTGGGTGATCATGGAGGTACCACAAAGGTGAGCCAGAGAATGAACAGAGAAAGCCTATGGTTTCTACCAAGCTCTCATGAGCATGCGCAGATGAAAGCAGAAACTATCCCTGTTGCAGAGAGAGGTGAAAGCCCAGGAGGAGGAACGGATCCATTAGATAGTGAGAAGTCATGCGAAGCCGTGCAGTCTAGAGAAGACAGCTTTGTCCTGGGCAAACTCAGAGGAGTGGGCTCTGAGCTGTCTTGTTTTCATTCATCTTCTCTCCGTTTGCAGCTTCCAGCACACCTGCCGTGAACATCCAGCCAGATGTTGCTGGAGGTTGGGACTGGCATGCCAAACCAGGTAAAGACTAGCAGGTTATTTTTTGTACACCAGTGACCAGTGGCAAACTCGGTCCTTCATCCAAGATAGGGGGATACTTGGAATATTACAGTCCACTGTGTAGCTTGATTATTCCTAATGATCTGCATTGTAGCAGCACTTTTCCCAATGCACTTGATGACATGATATATATATATATATATATATATATATATATTATGTTATATTTTTATAAATATATAATATATACTACTTATATTATATATAATATATATATATATATATATTTGTCTTATAAATTTAAGCTGCAAGTGTATTCGTGTATATATATTGTTTAACTTTACAAGACTCATCTGCAATATATCTGTATCCACAGTAGAATTAGATGGGTCTGAATTGGTTCTACCACTTAGAATCTCCTGGATTCTTTCTTCTTAGATAAGTCTCAGCTTCTGTTCTCTTATCTGAGAAATGGGGCTAACCATGCTTAACCCACACAGCAGAGTAAGTATAAGTAAAGCAGTGTAGATGTATCCTCCCTCATTGTTCATGACTGAAACTTGACACCCACCAAGTGGTAGCTACCATGGCTTCCTTTCCCCAGCCCCATTTTCAATGAGTGTGACTGAATAGGTCCTTTACTAAGTAGAATGTCACAGCATCTGTGATTTTGTGAGTGGCTTATGTCATTTTAAAAAATGTCCCAAGGTGTATCCACATTGTAGTCCATAAGAACATTTGTTTCTTTTTAAGCCTAGCTCAGATTTTGCTGTCCACATACACCACATTTTTTTCTGCCTTCCATTTTCAGTGGACGGGGATGATGTGCAATGACCATGGTTGTGTAATGTCTCCTTAAGGTCCTTATTTTAATTAATACCTTGGATATGTTCTCAGGAACGTGGTTGCTGAAACATGGTAGTTCTGCTTTTAGTTTGTGAAGAGCCTGCATGCTGTTGCCCACAGTAACTGTACCATTCTGCATCCCTGCCAGCAGTGTGCAAGGATCCCATTTCCTCCTCATTCTTACACTTTTTTGGGGGACAAATCCTGACAGGTGTAAGATAATACCTCGAGTTTACTTGATTTGCATCTCCCCTAATAATTCCTGACTGCAGTGATTTGAATAAGAATGACCTCTGCAGGCTTATATATTTGAATAGTTGGTCCCAGTTGATGGAACTGTTTGAGAAGGGGGTGGTGTGTCACTGGGAGTGGACATGTAGTTTCAGAACCCCACCCCATTCCCAGTTAGCTCTGTGCCCCATGGATAATATGTAAGCTCTGGTTTCTGCTTCAGTACCGTGCCTGCTCCTGTGCTCCCCGCCATGGTGGTCAGGGACTCTCATGCCCTGGAACTGTGAGCCCCAATCAACGTTTTCTTCTGTGAGTTGCTCTGCCCCATCACAGCAGTAGAAAAGTCACTAAGACAGTGATGTGGAGGATCTTCGTGTGTGTTGTGATCATTTGTAAATCTTCTTTGCAGACGTGTCCTTGGCCTATTTTTAAATCAAGTCATTTGTCAATTTATCATTAAGTTGTAGTCGCTCTATATATATTCTGGCTCAAACTCCCATCAGAATAAAGGTTGGCAATATTGTCCCCCATTGTATACTTCACTTTTTCCCTCTGTGGACTATTTCCCTTGTCATACAGGCTTTTCTAGTTCAATTTGTCTACTTTTTGCTTTTATTACCTGTGACTTTGAAATTTTTTTCTTTAAGTTAAGGGGCTGGAGAAGTGGTTCAGTGGTTAAGAACACTGTCTGCTCTTACAGCAGACTCAGGTTAGATTCCGGGCACCCACGTGGTGGCTCACAATGGTCTATAATTCTAGTTCCAGGGGACCTGACGCCCTCTTCTGGTCTCTGTGGGTATTGCAGACACTTGGTGTACAGACATACGTGCATGCAAAACATCCATGCACATAAAATAAGATACTCATAAAAAAATTTTAAGTTAAAAATGTTAAGTTGAAAGATGATAAGCAAGATCCCCAGGGTGGTGGGGAGAGTTCAGATCCAGCCTGACTTCAGATCTATGAAGAAAGAGAAAGCTGGGATGGGAGTGGTAAACATGGAAAATAACATGCATGGCCAGGGAAGAGCGGATGCCTGACCTGTGTCTTACCCTTGCTTCGGGTCACCACTCACCTAAATCAGAGTAATAGCATCTAGAGACTTCTCACATATTTCCAAACCCCATTCTAATTTGCCTTTAGGGGCAGCTGAACAGGAGCTCTGAAACCCCGACTCTCAGCATCCTGCTTCAGGGAACTAACTCATTTTCAATGGTCTCCATTCCTTTCCAGGGGGTTTTGGAATGGGAAGCAAGTCAGCTGCCAGCAGCCCGACAGGCTCATCACATGGCACCCCTACCCATCAGAGCAAGCCCCAGACTCTGGATCCCTTCGCCGACCTGGGCACACTGGGTATGAATTTACCGGATTAAGATCTGAATAGTACTTCATGCTAACGTCAGCTGAGGCGGGACAGAGACCCAGCTCCACACTGATCCTATAGCAGCGCCAGACTTCTCTTAATCTTTCTGAGACCTCAACTCGGGTAAAACTGGATCCTTGGCCTCCATGCAAAGTGGAATTGGAGTTTAAGCATCAGTGTTAAGAGAAAGGGAGGCACCAGGGAAGAAATTAAAATGTGCTAGAGAACGTGGGTGTGGGCGTCTCAAAGTAGAGCCCCATGTGATGTCTTAGCATTAGCGGGGTAGACTGTTTGGCTTCCTTTCAAGTTATGTCTCGAAGGGTTGCTAGCAGTTTTTTGTGTGTCCATTTCAACTAATGAGGTTATAGCTCCAGAGGTGCCCTGGATGTGATTATAATTTGATAAAAACAACACAACATACAACAACAACAACAAAAGCAGGAGCCACTAGGGTCACACATGGGGTTTAGAGCATGCACTTTTACCGTGAAGGAGATTTTCTGGTGAGATTCATAGAAAAGTGAAGGTTTACCCGGGAAGAGAGAAAGGCTGTGGATAAATATTGTGTTAGAATTCTTCATTCTCAGCCCCAAACAAGCCCAATATAAAAGCAGTGGAGGGAAATAAGGGATTAAGATTGGGGCATAAATTCATGAAAATAGAAATGAACAAATTAATACAAGAAATAAAGCAATGAAGAGAAGAACTGATAAATAAGATGGGCAGACTAAAGAAAGAGAAGACCCACATGGGTAAAATTAGAGATGAAAAAGGGTAAATTACACTGGGTGGTGGTGGCGCACGCATTTAATCCCAGCACTCGGGAGGCAGAGGCAGGCGGATCTCTGTGAGTTCGAGGCCAGCCTGGGCTACAGAGTGAGTTCCAGGAAAAGCGCAAAGCTACACAGAGAAACCCTGTCTCGAAAAACCAAAAAGAAAAGATAAAGGGTAAATTACAATGGATATCAGTGAAGCTCATAAATTCATGAGGACATACTTTAAAAATGAGTATTCCATTAAATTGGAAACCCTAGAAGAAATGGTTGCACTTCTAGATCATTTGACCTAACAAAGTTAAATAAAGATGAAAAGCAGTTCAAGCAGCCCTGTAACAAACAAGAGAACTGAAGCAGTGATTTAAAAAAAAAAAAAGAATCTGCAACTGAGAAACTCCAGGCCCCAATTTATTCCTGGCTGAATTATACCAGAGCACTGCAGAGGAAGGAGTACCAACCCTGCTCAAAGCATCTGTAAAATTGAAAGAAAGGCCAGGTGGTGGTGGTGCACGTCTTTAATCCTAGCACTTGGGGAGGTGGGGCAGGCAGATCTCTGTGAGTTCAAGGCCAGCCTGGTTTACAGAATGAGTTGGAAGACAGCCAGGGCTATACAGAGAAACCCTGTCTTGAACCCCGCCCCGCCCCCCCAAAAAAAGGTACACATCCAGGAGTCAGTTTTATCCTGATACCTAAACCAGATGAAGTTACAACAACAACAGGAAATTACGGGCCAATCTCCCTGATGAAAATACTTGGAAACTGAATTCACACAAAAAACGATCATTTACCAATGATCAATTTAACTTCATTCCAGAAATGCTAGGACGGCTCAACATATGCAAATCAATAAATGTAATGCATCACATACATGGACCCAAGGACAGAATTCTTGACAAAACCTTTGATGATAGCTTTTGAAGAGCTAAGAATGAAGGGATCGAATCTTAACATAAAGTCTATATAAGACAGACCTCTAGCCAGTGCTGAACGGAGGGGAAACTTTGCAACCCCTTTCTCACACCCTGGCTTCTTAAATGTCTCTACTTTCTGTGGCATACAGCTTAGAAGTTTTAAGTGATTTTTTTCCCTACTAAAGTCACACAATGAACAGACACCAGTGAGAGCTATAAGCTAAAATTTTGAATGAATCTTCTGAGAATAAGAAATCAGCATCCAAAAAATACAGCACTAACTCAGAAAAAAACAAAAGACAAAGGCCTCGAATGAACCAGTTCTAATACAAACACCAATGCCTAATTCCTCACTGTGTATTCCGATGGAACTGGCCTACATGTGGCTTTGGTCGGGGAGGAAACCTGAGTCCCAGGTGATCTCTTCTGGGATACACAGCGGCTAATGACCGAAGAAGTTCACCTTTGATCTGAGATCACTTAAGCCGGAGTCCAGGGACAGGAGAGGGCAGCAAACCTGTGGGAGCGAGAAGTGGGGCTGAGAAGGTAAAGCCGACTCAAGAAAGACTTCCGAGTTGCTTTACTCTAATGTGTGTGCAAATTTGGGAAGCAGTTAGTTTTGTCTTTTAGGAAGATTGTCTGAATTCAGGAATGGCGGAAACCACTTGCTCTTTAATAGAGGAAATGAGTAGAAGTTGTTGGCAGGTCAAAAGGGAAGCTGAAGGACAGGGCAATTTTAATCCCTCTCAGACTTGCTAGGAGGGCTTGGAGAAAGACCACCTTCATTGTGGACCAATAAGCTTCAGTTTCCTCATTTGGTAGGTATTTGTGACCATGTACCCTCTGCTAAGCATTCTGGATGCAATAAGGAATGAAGGCAGATAGCATTCTTGCCCAGAGGACCTTACAGTATGGCAGGAGAGAGAAACGTTAATCAAATATAAAATACCCACCACGTAGGTGCTGTGCTAGGTGAGATGTTGGATGAGAAGTTCTCTGGATAATCCCGCTGCACAGTCAAGGTTGAAAACTGGGGCTTCTTCCGCTTTTGTGGGGCTTCTTCCGCTTTTGTGGGGCTTCTTCCGCTTTTGTGGGGATGGCTGTGACCTGGGCCTAGCAGCTCGGCTGTCTTTCGGCCAGTTCACGGCTTCGATAACATCAGCACGTGGTATCATTGCATTTGAGTATGCCATATTCTGGAAAGGTAGATGTGACAAAGCCGTACATCGTTGGCAGGCAGGCCCTGGAGAGCGATGTCAGCACCCACCGTTTCATTGCTGGGTCAGCAGCCTGGTGTGTAGAAGGTGCTCAGAGTGGTTCCTAAATACACGAACAAGTGATGGGTTTGGTGGGCATCTGGGAGATGCGTTTAGTTCGTGAGGTTTTCTCCTATGAGTAGGAGATAAATCAGATGTTACAGCGATGAACAGATGTATTTAGAACAAAGTAGGTATCCTTGAAATAGAAAATGAATTTTTATTTTTCATACAAAATACCCAGCCTTATGTGTGTGTTGATGTGCTAGGGATAGGAGGGGCCAGGGGCCTAGCAGAGGGCTCCTTGCTGTATGTTTCAAATGACAGCAGCAAGCAGAACATGCTGGTATTGCCTGTATTCCCAAGCACTTCAGGTGAGGCAGGAGGATCACCAGTTTGAGGCCAGCCTGGCATACCTAGAGAGCTTTAGACTATGTGGGTTACATAGTAAGACCTTGCCTCAAAAAAGAGGGTGGTGATAGGAAATGACAGGGGCAGTGACAGACTCGTGTGACAGCCTGTGAATATTGTTTTCTATGACCAGATGCTGATTGAGTCCCTTACAGCGTGTCAGACTTGTGGTTGGTATTGTTTTGTGATGTGTAATGTACCTGAGTTCACTTAATTCAGGGACCGTGAAGCTCTTCTTTTATAAACTGTGTGTTTATACTATATCTCTGATAAAGACATAGTCATTTCATAGATGAGAAAATTGAAGCTCTCGGAAATGAACATGTCATCTAGTTTTAGAAAAGCCAGAAGCCTTGTTTGTGCATAATCCCAGTGCCTGACATCGTGCCTGCCTGGCACATGGCAGTCATCCAACAAATGCTGGTGGATGACTTAGAACCCGTGCATAAAAGAGAATGAATGAAAAAAAAAAAAAAAAAAGAGAATGAATGGTACCAAGGTGCCATCGCTGAACTCTAGCAGGTTGACTTGAAATCCAGTAGCTGATAATTCAGCCTCCTAGTGTGAAAGGGAAGCGGAGTCTCAGGGTCCAAATGAAAGGGCACAGCTGTAGCAGAAAGACACAGTAAGGGGTGTGTTTTAGTAGCAGCTCAGAGCTTTGGGAAGAGCTTGAGACCGGGTGCAGGAGTGCAGAGGTAAGATTCCCATGGTCAGGGCATTGCATTAACCAGCTGTGTGATCGTGAGCTTGTCAATGAACCTTAGCTTTGAGTCCTTCTTCTCTCTTCTTCTTCTTCTTCTTCTTCTTCTTCTTCTTCTTCTTCTTCTTCTTCTTCTTCTTCTTCTTCTTCTTCTTCCTTCTTCTTCTTCCTTCTTCTTCTTCTTCTTCTCTTCTCCTCCTCCTCCCCCCCCCCCCCCCCCCCCCCCCCCCCCCCACCCCCACCCCCCCCCCAAGACAGGGTTTCTCTGTGTAGCTTTGCACCTTTCCTGGAACTCACTCTGTAGCCCAGGCTGGCCTCGAACTCACAGAGAACCGCCTGGCTCTGCCTCCCGAGTGCTGGGATTAAAGGCGTGCGCCACCACTGCTGGCTTAAACCAAGCCAGCAATACTATTTACCCACACTTGACAGTTAGTTGTTTTATTCTCGTCATTATTTTGACTCTTTGAAGGATCAGTGGAGATCAGGATATTTCAGCTTCTCATTCTACTTCCACATATACTGGCCCTCCTGCAAAGGCATGCAAGCAGTGTAAAACTGGAACCTGTTTGTGAAATTCAAAAACATCTGTAGCTGCTCTTGTGCCCTAACCAGGCTTTTCCTGATAGCAAATGATAATTAATCCTAGTAATTGCCGTTTAAGCAGAACCTTAAAGAGGCCATTTGTCTTATCGCCTGCTCTTGTCACTGGGTAGGTTTTTTGTTTGTTTGTTTGTTTGTTTGTTTTGGTTTTTCGAGACAGGGTTTCTCTGTGTAGCTTTGCGCCTTTCCTGAAACTCATTTGGAGACCAGGCTGGCCTGGAATTCACAGAGATCCGCCTGCCTCTGCCTCCTGAGTGCTGGGATTAAAGGCGTGCACCACCACCGCCCAGCAATCACTGGGTGGTTTTGACTCTAAATAAAACTTGCTTAGAATGGAGCAGGCTGGGCAGGGTGACACAGTCTGGCTCTTCTGGCTTGGACTCAGTGGTCTAGTTCAAGTGTTCTGCCCTTTGCTGGCTGAGTGCCATAGAGACAAACCACTGAAGTATCCTGAGTTACTCTCTGTTCATCTGAAGAAATGAATGAGGTAAGGGGTACTCCCTAAAAGTAGCACTGGACTGATTAAGGAGATATCAGATACACAGACATGCCTTTTGCTACCTTTTAGGGAGATTAGTTCTGTTACCATCCAAAGCAGTTTCCAGTAAAATCATTGCAAGCAATGCCTTGCAACGTGAGTTCGAAGCCACTCCAAATCGCCTTACCTCCTCTCTCTCTCTCTTTTCCTCCGTAGGTAGCTCTTCATTTGCCAGCAAACCCACCACACCAACGGGATTAGGTGGAGGATTTCCACCCCTCAGCTCACCACAGAAAGCATCCCCCCAGCCAATGGGTGGAGGGTGGCAGCAGTCGGCCGGCTACAACTGGCAGCAGGCGCAGCCTAAGCCACCGTCCAGTATGCCTCACTCCTCCCCCCAGAACCGACCCAATTACAACGTGAGCTTCTCAGCTATGCCTGCTGGACAGAGCGAACGTGGCAAAGGATCTACCAACTTGGGTGAGGATGGCGAGATGGGCCTGGTGTAGATGACCGGCCTGTGTGGTTACCCTGCTGGGGCTGTTATGTCTGAAGGAGACCAAAACCAGTCACAGAGTTTATGAGACCGTCTTAGAGCTGAAGAGACATCAGGTGATCCACACCCCCAGGACTGTGTGTGGAGGAATACCTGGGTCTACCATAACCCCACACAGGTGCCATGTGACTGTGGCTCTCTCCGTCTTTCCTGTCCATGCTGGAGTATGAAGGAAGGCTTTTGTCAAAGGTTTTCAAACCTAGCATAGCACTTGCTGTATTCTAAGTCTTAGTGCATGTTGATTGGAGGGATAGATGGGACAGAAAACTATTGCCTTTGGAATAAGGAACGTGTTCTTAGGAGAAAAGGATGAAACCTGTCAAAATGACTTCTTAAGGACAGAGATGGCAAAAGATTCCCAACCAGGAAAAAAAAAAATACTGCGGGTTGATTACTACCAACTACATGGGCTGTTGTGGTTTTGTTCAGTTTTGCTTTCCAATGAACACTGAGATAACCAGGCATGCTTTTAGCTCATTCTCATGACAACACTATATTGTTAACGTCATCCTCATTTCTCTAGATTAAGAAACTGAAGGTTAGACACCTGCGATCATAGCTGGATTTCAGACACATAACATTTGTTTCCAGGATCTGTCTCTTCAAAAAGACCGAGGGAGGTTTAGTTCCCAACCAGACTTGCAGGGGAAGGGCACTCTGATCCATTGAACCCATCAGCTGGGTATAGACAGGGAAGTTGTTGCTGGAGGGCTTCTCTCCAGGTTCCACCAAGCCCCGCAGTCCCACAATCCACGTATAAAATAATCACTCAGACGCTTATATTACTTATAAACTGTATGGCCGTGGCAGGCTTCTTGCTAACTGTTCTTATATCTTAAATTAACCCATTTCTATAAATTTATACCTTGCCACATGGCTCATGGCTTACCAGTGTCTTTACATGCTGCTTGTCCTGGCGGTGGCTGGCTGTGACTCCCCTCCTTCTTCCTGTTTCCCCAATTCTCCTCTCTCCTTGTCCCGCCTATACTTCCTGCCTGGTCACTAGCCATCAGTGTTTTATTTATATAGAGCGATATCCACAGCAGAAGTGATAGCAGGGAGGATTTCACGGATTTGAATCTAGGCTCTTGTCTAATCTCTGACACTAGTTCATTGTAATTGTGGTAGAATTTGAGTATCTTTGTCTGCAAAGTTACACTGGAGATGAAATAGGTGTTAGTTAGTGATCCAGACTCCAGTCCTGCTCTTGCCATAGATGCATTGTGTGATTCTGGACAGGCCCCTTAGGCTCTCCAGCCTTCCATTTTCCTCATTTGTTACACAGAGCTGTTACTGTTTTGCATGGCGTGAAGAGGGTGGAGTATGGAAAGACTACTTGGAAGCCCCGTACTCCCGGGAAGTGAGGGTTTGCCATTCTGTTTAGGAATGAACATTGTGATGGTTTCCAAATATCATGTTACAGAAGGGAAGCAAAAGGCTGCTGACTTTGAAGACCTGCTTTCTAGTCAAGGTTTCAACGCCCACAAAGACAAGAAGGGGCCTCGAACAATAGCTGAGATGAGAAAGGAGGAAATGGCTAAGGAAATGGACCCCGAGAAATTAAAGGTGAGTGAGCCCCTTGATTATCCTATAGGACAAAAATGTGTGACCAAGTCATGTATATCCAATCACCCCTGTATTGGTTGTCTTTATGTGGGTCACTAGGGACTAAATACTTGATAGCTACAACTTGAGGAAGAAAAGATTTGCTTTGGCTCATGGTCTCGGGAGATTTCAGTTTACTGTGACAGGAAAGGCATGGCAATGGGCGTGTGCCGGGTGGCTGTTCACGTGGAAGCAGACAGGAAGCAGAGAGAAGGGTACTGCAGCAAGAGGTGGCTAGGGAGAACCTTCGAAGGCCCACTCCTAGGGAGCTACTTCTACTAGCTAAGCCCCCGCAGCTTCCACAGTCTCCCAAAAGACCATCCACTGGTGAGGAGATGCTGAGCTTGTGGAGAAGAGTTTGAATCTCAACACCCCCCAAGGGCCCTACCTCCTAATGCCATGCACCACCTTGGGTGTTACAACTCAACATTGACTCTAGGGTGGGACACAGACTGTATCAACTATGGAAAGCACTTCATTCTGGCAGTCACTCTATTCTGGTGGGTCTCTGAAGCTGTGGTTCATGTGACAGTCATGCTCTTCCATAGCAAAGTGGCTTCAGAAAGGTCTGTACTTGGTGCTTAATTTTAGCCTGTGGTTTGGTAATACAGACTCCTTACATTTGCCCACCTGATGAACAATGATACTCGACTTGAAGGTTCAGAAGCCTTTAGATTATAAATATCAGTCATTAGAGTTTGGTGAGAAAAATTCACTATTGGTATTTTCTGTCCACCTTGAGAACTTTCTGCTGCTCTTGGTTGATTCAAACAACGTTTCAGTTCTCTGTTGATTAAGAGAGATTAGGCTTGAGATTTGTATAGATTGAGGAAAGGAGAGCTAATAATGGTGAGGACCTTGGCCTCTTCTACACACTCCTTCCACTTTTAAGCTAAAGAAGTTCTACTTTTTCTTAAAGCAAAAAACAAAACATCTGTTTTTTATTCTAAAGTTCTAAAGAATCAGTTTGGGGGAAAGGAAAAATTTTTTTTTTTTAAGGAAAAAAGACGTTTGTCACTCAGTGAATTTAAGTTCCTTAACTCTAGATAAGGAAGTGAGTTTTTCACAGGTGAGGCTGTAGTGTGGACAGCCAGACACAAAAAAAGAAGTGAGTTCTTCACAGGTGAGGCTGTAGTGTGGACAGCCGGATGCAGATAAGAAAGTAAGTTCTTCACAGGTGAGGCTGTAGTGTGGACAGCCAGATGCAGCTAAGGAAGTGGGTTCTTCATAGGCGAGGCTGTAGTGTGGACAGCCAGATGCAGCTAAGGAAGTGGGTTCTTCATAGGTGAGGCTGTCGTGTGGACAGCCAGATGCAGCTAAGGAAGTGGGTTCTTCATAGGCGAGGCTGTAGTGTGGACAGCCAGATGCAGCTAAGGAAGTGGGTTCTTCATAGGTGAGGCTGTACTGTGGACAGCCAGATGCAGAGCAGCCGGGAGGCAGAAAGTGGTTCTGAAGATGAGTGGTGTGAGGTTGTTGATGAGGACATAAAGATCTGAGAGTTATGTTGCAGGATATTTGATCACACTGTGAAGCCTGAGATTGTGTTATTTCCTGGAAAAAACCTGTTTCTAGTTGTGGTGTGGCTCAGCCCTTAATCCAAGAGGTTTCTGCTTGAATATTGTAAGCAGGATTAAATAAAGTCATCTACAGGTCAAGAGATGGAGCAAGCAACCAGTTGACAGGAAGTGAGCATAGGATTATTAAGAAAACAAACAAACCAGAGAGTAAGAAAGAGTCAGGAGGATAGAGAGATGCACAGGAAGTAGAAGGGAGGGACATTCAGTTTGAAGAGTCTTGTTTGAGATGATGTGGAGAAGGTGGGAGGCTTCTGGGATGTCAGCTGAGGAGGAAGGTCACCTGGTTGCTTTCTCTGTCTCTGAGATAGCAGGCTTTCACCTCAGCATCTGCTCCCAAGTCTTTATTGATAAAATCGAATGTTTGAGATTTTGTTAAAAACTATGGAGTTATAAGGTTTATCCCAATTGGAGAGGTTGAATTGTTCCTGCAGTAGGTCAGGGGGCATTTTTTCCCCTTGTGGCGGCAGTCAAACCCAGGGCATGTATTCTACCTCTGAGCTACATCCTCGCACAACTTTGGCCTACATGAAAGGAATATTTATTTAGTTAAGGGAACAAAGTAGATCCAGGTGTGACCTCATGAAGTTCATATGTTAGGAGTATGTAATTAGCTGCAGGAAGACAGAAAGGAGTTCCTACTGCAGAGGTGTAGCCTGAAGTTCAAGAACAGCTTTTGAACAATGATGTAGACTGGAAGGATGAGGAGGGGGAGTATTTCGGCTGGGGGGGGGGGTGGGCTGCGTGCTCAGATTCACTGAAACAGGATAGACCTTCAGGGTTCTGGTAGATAGAAAATATTTGACTGTCTTTACCCCTTTTGTATTTCCTGTCTGCAGATCCTGGAATGGATAGAAGGCAAAGAGAGAAACATCAGAGCCCTGCTGTCCACGATGCACACTGTGCTGTGGGCCGGGGAGACCAAGTGGAAGCCCGTGGGCATGGCAGACCTGGTGACGCCAGAGCAAGTGAAGAAAGTGTACAGGAGGGCCGTGTTGGTGGTGCACCCGGACAAGGTGGGTAGGACCTGCCCTGTCAGAGACTGGCCTGGTTGGTCCTTGATTCAGACTTGAGAAGCATAGGATAAAACAGCATGCTTTCGGTTTGCTGATTGATGAAGATAGCTAGTCAACAAAACTTACCCTGTGGGTCATTTAAACCAGGTATCTAAACAAATAGTCATACTTCATGAGGCTGGCAGATAGCAATCCAAGCATCCTTTACAAGCATTTTATTGACCATGGAAGTGAAGTGCAATGCTCTTCAGTGACTTAGTTTTAGGGCTTACAGGTGATCTTGAACTACAATAATAAAACAAAGCTGAGTACTTCAAAGGAAAATTCACTTCCTGTGGAGGGCAGGATCATGTCTAGCCAGAATTCCAGGAGACACTCTAGGGTGCATTTGGAACACAAAATATTGGTAAGGATCAACAAGATTTTTAAAATGTCAGTGTGTGTTGAAATTGATGCTCATGGTGTGAATAATTTACGAGAGATATAAGGGTTCCACAGGATCAGAAGTTCAGCTCTCTCCTGGCTGAGTTCTTTGTAATCTGCAACAGTACCTCAGACTGAAGCATGCCACCCTTGCTGTCACGTGACCTGTAACAGACATGTGACATGAAGTCGTGATTGCAGTGCCTCTGGGATACATGTTTGAAGTCATGTTTGATTTCAATCTCTCGGCACTCCTTAGAACTAAATAGAATAATTAATGAGAAATAATATTAATGCATGGACTTTGATCAGTCAAAAGAGAAATCGGAGCCCAGAGAAGCTGGCAAAGTGCCCTCTTATGAGTCTTAACTTTATAGAAATTGGAAAAGGGGAATTTGGAAACACAGTCAGCTGGAGATAGGGCTTTCATTAACAAAGAGATGTGTCTTTTATTGTCCAGCAAGCTCCCAATTTTCTCCTTATTGATAGCTTTCTGTTATTCTCTGTGAGTTTCCAAGGCAGTGCTCAGTAATTTATTTCATATAGGTAGGCCGTAAAAAGAAATGTCTTAATGGAAGTGCATTTTAATCACCCACAATCTCAGTGAATTTAATATGTTTAATTTTAAACATCTAATTGTATTTTGTGTTTTCTTTAGGCTACTGGGCAACCCTATGAACAATATGCAAAGATGATTTTCATGGAGCTAAATGATGCCTGGTCTGAATTTGAAAACCAAGGCCAGAAGCCCTTGTATTAATTTGTGAGCTTTTCTATGCTGGCTGCAGCCCTGTGTTAATGCTTAGTGTGTATTACAGTTCTGAGATTTTCACAGATGAACCAAAAATTCCAGTAATGTATTTCTAGTACTAAACTGTTAAGTTCCTCATGAATTCATTTCTCATGATAAAGAATGTGAATGTTTGGTTTCTTGAAGTCCATAGCACCAAGTAGAACTCTAGCAAGCTGACCTTGCAGAGTTATACATTCCAGCCTGCCCTCTGGGAAGCCTCCTCAGCATTTTGCCTGGGGAAATGGGACCAAGGCCACCCAAGGCGAAGGCATGACATCCATCTCATTGTCTGAGATTAAGATTTATGAGTGGACGTTATGATAATTGGATTACATAATGGTTTTAAGGAATTGATTTAGGGATATTTTTTGTTCGTGTTTTGTTTTTAAAAGATGTAATTTGAGCAATGCCTTTACACAAACTCCAATAATATCACCGACCAAGTGTGTTTTTTAATGGAAATTTACTGGGGCCTTTCAGTCCTGTAGTGTGTTTTTTGATCAAGAGCGGTAACCGTTATAGAAGTGGCTAGGTGGTGGGCTGAGATTATGCAGAAATCTAGGCACTACCCCTAACTTTTCCTGGATGAACTGCAAGCCCAAACACATGATAGCTGAAGAGACCAGGAGGCTTGAGATGTCGAATCTCAACTTCTGTTCAGGACGTTGGGCTACTGGCTCCCTTTCCCTTAAAAAAAAAAAATAAATCTGTGGTTGATTAAAGAGAAACTTTGGAACACTACCACCACCACAACTCCAAACCTACTTAAAAGCGCCTTCTAATTGCTGCCACGAGGCTTAGTGCGCTTTCTTTTGCTTAGTTAAGAAACCATTCTTCATGGGCGACAGTTTGTAAAGCAGTTTGGCCCATTCACAATTGGTATGGACCTAGTGTTCTGGTGGTCTGTATCGAGCTATGGGGAAAACAGAGAGGATATCACTGAGTGAGGAGAAGGGTTCAGTTGGGGAGAGAGCTGTGTGTATCTTTGGATGGCTTTGTCAGTTTGAGGAACCAGAGTCCCACCCACCCAGTGCTTCTGGAACGCCCTTGGATTATTTCCGCTGGGTTTGCTGTTGGATGCCTGTGAAAAATAGGCAAGAATGGAGCTTTCCCAGCCCTCCAGCTGTTGGATGTTAGCCCAGTGTTCAGTGCTTCCCACTCTGTAGGGAAAGCAGCTTGTATTGCCGGGACTTCACGAGGTCTCCTGGTGAGCACAGGTGCAGCATCTCTCTACGCATGTATGCAGATGGACATGTCGAATGTGCACATCCATAGTCACAAAGCAGGCAGTCAAGAAGATTTTCATTCTCTTCTTAAAAGGTTCACACTCAC
This sequence comes from Peromyscus leucopus, assembly GCF_004664715.2. Taxonomy (NCBI): domain Eukaryota; kingdom Metazoa; phylum Chordata; class Mammalia; order Rodentia; family Cricetidae; genus Peromyscus; species Peromyscus leucopus. The sequence goes on from NC_051064.1 coordinate 104,668,641, forward strand.
TGTTGTGAAAGGCTTTCAGAAATTGTTTTCAAAGACAATCATTTTGTTTGTTTCTGTTTTAATATTCTTGTGACAAACTGAACGGGAAAAGCAGCATGTCAGAAATACTTTTGTTCTATATAGATCTCTCTTTTCTCTCTCTCTTTTTTTTAATTATAAAAGTTCTTTTTTTATTTTACCTTTTATGGATAATGTGAAATTCTCAAAAAAACAATTGCTCTCTCTTAAATATACAGCTATAAACTGTTCAAAGTAACCATAAGAAACTAGGTGTTATTTATTAACGTATTATACGATGATGTCTTACCCCGTATGTGCTTGTCCTATTTAAGATTGGGATGTAAGACATGTTGCTGTGACCTGTTTTGTTTTTTGGGTTTTTTGTTGTTGTTTTTTTGTTTTATTCCTCATTCACATTTGTAGATATTGTGTGAACTACAGTATATAATGACAATAATTAAGAGGATATTATGTGGCTGTTACGTACATTTTGAAATGATAGGACTATATTAGCTTTGTACCATGTTTGCATAGCTCATTAATGTTCATGGTTTAAATACCACTAAATGTTATGCGACTAGCAATGAAAAAGAACCCCTCCTTAAATCTGGGGGTTTCCCACCTCTTTCCCAGATGCATTATGATTCTGGATGCCTGTCTATCTTAAAACTTGTAACACATGCAGCCCAATAGGTTCTGCATTCCTCTTAAATACCTGGTTGTGGCAGCTTGTTGTCGGTCAGAGCCACTGTCTCATTCATATTTATTGTAATATATTTTTGTTTTGTAAATACGTTAAACACAACAAAATGTCATTGTTCTAAAATATTTGTAATGTATATTAAAAAGGATAAAAATACTTGTAGAAATAGTCGTTATTTTTGTGCTTGTGGGGACGTAAGGGGCTAGAGCAGTGGTTCTCGACCTTCCGAATGCACTTCCTCAGGTTGTGGTGACCCCAACCATAAAATAATTTCTGTTGCTACTTCATATCTGTAATTTTGCTACAGTTAGGAATTACGGTGTACCTATTTTTGGAGATAGAGATTTGCCAAAGGGGCTGCGACCCTCTAGGTTGAGAGCCGCTGGGCTAGAGAGATGACTCAGTGGTTAAAAGTGCGTATTACTCTTGCAGAGGACCTGGCTTTGGGCTTCTGCACCCACACTGGGGGCCTCACTGCCTGTAACCTCAGCTGTAGAGCGATCTGACGCCCTCTTTTGATCTCCACAGGCACTTGCACTGATGTACACATGCCGCCTCCCCCATATACATGATTAAAAATAAACTAAATCATTAAAAAAAAACAAAAGAAAACAAATGAGATAAGGCATACAATGACAAAGTTGAAAGATACCTTCTGACCTGATTTGCTTTTAAGGCACAGTAAGGGGAAAGAATGTGAAAAGTACAGAATACATTTGCATCGAAATGTGACCTGACAAAATTCTACAGTGATACTTTCGTCTCCCAGTATCATTCATGCCCTGAGACAAAATGACAGACAGACATTCAGACAGATGAACATTCAGACAGATGGATAAACAGACAGATGAATAGACAGACAGACAGACAGATGCAATACTGTGGTTGCAAAAGGAAATCCTATTCTCCTCACCAGAATATTAATGCATTTTCATCCGTGTGTGTGTGTGTGTGTGTGTGTGTGTGTGTGTGTGTGTGTGTGTGTGTGTGTTGTGCTGAGTCAGGGAGGTTGATCTGTAATTTGGGACTTTACCACAGGGCAGGGACATCTGTAGACACACTGTACCAGAACATTTGAGCCACTGCTGTGCTGGTGCGTTTAGACTCAGAGGCTCAAGTCACTACCAGTGCCATGGTGAGACCCCACCTAGTAGGAGTCAGCATGAAAGTGTAATTTCAGAGGAAGTTAGCATAGCACTGGTCGGTTCCCATGCTGGAAACAGCAGACCAGAAAATGTAGGTCAAATCAAGAGGTTTTCATTATCCTAAAAATACGCCATGCAGTTTGCAGCATGGTGCTATGTGTTGGTCTGAAACTAAAAAAGTAGCTTTGAATCTTGATTTTTTTTCCTACTTAATAGCTGTTATATTGACTTAAACTATCATTTGTAGAATAGATTCCTCACGACTGTGTGTAAACTGTTATCACAAGGATACTAACCAATAAATTATTCTACTGTTGATGATGATAAATGAGACACAGGGTAGCACTGATGGTATTGGCAGCTACATTGGAGCCTTGGGTTTGAGAAATGGGAACAGGAGATGGAAAGTCTGCTGGAAGCACCTGCTCTCTGGCACTTCTTCCTGTCTCCATGGGGTGGGGATGGGGTGAGATCTGGGTGTGGAAAATGGAAGCTGTTGGTAGCTTCTGTAGATGGGATAACTGTGGGCAAAGAAGGGAAATCCGTTTATTGATTTCTGTTAGTATCCTTGCATGCTTCTGTTTAACTGATGTGCTGACCTTAGAGCCTGCCTGAGGCTCAGAGGATACCTTGTGCTGATCTTACATGTATGGTCATGTAAGAGCTGGGGTTTGAGAAGGGTGTTTTCTATGGGACAGGGAGAGGCGATACTGTTTATAGTAAACTTACTAGTATTTGCTACATCAGGGCTCAGAAAAATGACCACAAACTGAAGACCTCAGAAGCCAAATTTCTCCACTCTCCCATCTTCCTTCCCTAGGCAGATCATAGAGATTAGCATTCATTTTGCCTTGGCAGGTCATAGAACCCACGCCCTTTGCTTAAAGCCAGACATAAAACCTAAAGTCACCTTCATTTTCCTCCCTTTCTGCTGTGAGCACTGACCTTGGTAAGCCCTTTCACTTTCTTTGATTAGACCATAAGCTTACTAGTCCAGGGAGGGTCCTGGGCCGTATCTGGAAGGAGGAATGCTGCACAGAGCAGAGTGTGACTAGGCAGACCTTTCAGGTTTCCATCTGAGTCCATCACTGTTAGAGCAGACTCCTTTTGACCCATCACATTTCTAGGTGACTCTCGGTGCTTCATCAGACCTAAATACAAGAAGGCACAGCACACACACACTCCTTGAGTCCTCAACCTGCAGGCTCCTGTGTCATTTAAAACTATGGTCAGATAAATTGGTTGTGATTTTTCTCTTGTAACCTGTCTTTTGGTATAGTGGCATGGGCCGTGAAACTTTATGAATGGGAAAGGGATCACACCTTTTTTTTTGCTCCCACAGTTAATAGAGACAACTTTGGTATATACCATAGGCAAGACATTAGTAAATATGTAGATTGATATGAAATCAATGACTTGCTTTGAACACCCTCCTACACATATGGTATTCCTGATATTTCTCAACACCATCAAACCCTGCCTCCTCTCTGATCCACCGTGAGAAGAGAGCAGTTGTGAGTGGCTAAATTGAGTGTTCCAGGGCTTGATCTCAGCTTTCCCGTTCCCTGGTCACCATTTGAACCTTGCTTTTATCGGCTATAATAAAGTGGAGGTAATAAAATCTAGTTTATAGCGTTTGAAACTTGAACTCAAGGAGGAAACATGAAGATTCATCTTAAGTACTCGATTCTAGTGGTAGGCAGTAAGACGGAGGCCCAGGTCGTGTACAGCCGAATAGAATAGGAATGGCTGGTTGGGGTGAAATGCAGGTCTTGGAGGCTCTTCTTGTGGAAATGTGGAATGGGTGAGTACAGTGGTTATTCAGTGTAATATCTGGCAAAAGATTAGCCTGATTTCTCAGGTGATGGTCAAACCCTCTGGCAAGGTAACCTTTTTTTAACGTACTCAGTGAACTGAAAGGGCAGTGGTGTGACAGAAAGCAGCTGGAGATGCACTCACTGTCTCGGACTCATCCTGGTCCCAAACATGACCCTGGGGCCAACAACTAACTTTCTCTCTCTTCTCTCTCTCTCTCTCTCTCTCTCTCTCTCTCTCTCTCTCTCTCTCTCTCTCTCTCTCTCTCTCCCTCCCTCCCTCCCTCCCTCCCTTCCTTCCTTTCTGCTCCTCCTCTTCTTTCTCCTTCTTCTTACCATTTTTCAGTATTTTTTTGCCAAACCTTGGGCATACACACTACACTGCCTCTGATATCAGTTTCTCTCAAATCATGGGATTAGATGAAGGCTGACAAGGAAGACTTTGGCAAACGCCCTCTGCATGGCCTCTCAGGGACAAACTGAATGGTTGAGAATGTAAGGAGAATGTATCCTAATCATTTAAAGTGGGAAAATATCCTAGCTCCTCACTAAAGTAGCTCAGTGGTTAGTTATAATGGAGGAATTAAAAAAAGGCTCGATGGAGCAATTTCCTGAGTGCTTTTACAGGTACTACAATGCCCTCTTTTCATCAGGTGTATCGTCCACGACGCTGGCCAGACGCCTGACACTGCAGATAGTACCAGACCCTCTGTACACTGTTTATCCTACACACACTTACGATGAATGGCTTACCTTGTAATGGTTACAATATGATTAACAGCATAAATTGTAAAAAATCGTTATATTGTAATCAGTTACGCAAATGTTGTCTTTCCCCAAAATGTGTTTCTTCGAGATTGTTATCTTCTTAACCTTATCTAAGGAGCTGTTTGGCACAGTTCCTTTCCTTTCTGAATCCCTTTCTGTAGAGGGCTCCGACTGGATGGTTTCTAAGATGAAGATTCAGGATGGAGGTTAAAAAAAAATGGCTCTGGGGGAGCGAAAATTGGCCTTAGTTACCAGCAGATCCACGTGGCAAATAAATAAATAAATAAATAAATAAATAAATAAATAAATAAATAAATAAATAAATAAAATAAAATAGCTCTTTATTTAAGGACTCAGCAGAACTTCGGACCCAAAGAGTCTGTATAGTACTTATCGCTACGAATAAACAAGAATGAAGGAGACAGACGGACACACATCTAGTTTACACAAAATGTTAATGTAGCTAGCTACAAAGTATCTAGAATATCCTGAGGTAGCATCTGAGACCGAAGCCACGACCGTGAGGGAGGTTTGGTCCCCAGACTGAGGGGCGTGGCTGGGACGTCTCAGGATTTCTAGGATCCCTGAAGTTAAAATTAAGGGGTTATTCTGTACAGGTAGTGAAAGTAGGGGGGGCGCCGAGACTAGGAGCAGAGTTCTGTGCTAGGGGCTTGGAGACTTCGTGAACGAAGTTTTGAGTGGCAGTAATTAGGACCAGTAGAGTCCGGGCGGAGTCTGAGTGGCGGAGGCGCGAACAACCCAGCGGAGGCGGGGTTCTGCCAGACCGAGCAGGATCGGCGCAGTAGGGGCGGGGCTCTGAGAGCTGGGGGCGGAGTTATAAGTCCGCCAAGCGTGGAGAGACGCCTGGGGCGGGTCTCCATGGGCGGGATCAGCAACAGGAAGTGTTGTGTGCCTGTAGGCAAGGATCCGGCCGAATTGGGCGTGAGGTTATGAGTGGCAGAAGCCAAAACCAGTAGGAATCGAGTTCTGCGTGGTGGGGCGGGCTCTGTCCTCTGGGGGCGGGGCTCCGCGAGCCGAGGGTGGAGCCCCAGGGTTCAGGGGCGGGACCTATTTGGAGGGGTGGGCTCAGGACTCGAGGGCGGGGCTTCGCGAACGGGATGGGAGGGGGACGGAGGTGGAGCCTAAACCAACAGGAGGCGGGTCCTGTGCAAGGGGGCGGGGCCACGTTGGCTGAGGGCGGGGATAATGCCATCAAGGGCGGACCCTGCGAGTCGGGGCGGGTCCCGGATTCGCACGCCAGCCCTTGCTAGTCTGGGTCGGGGCGGCTTTTGGAGGAAGCCGGAAGCAGCGACGGCCTCAGCTCCAGAGACATGGCGGGCGTTAAAGGTATACCGCGACCCCCGCCCGCGGCTGGTGGTTGGGGTCGCTCCGGCTCCTAGCTGTGCGGCTCCCAGCTTGCTGAGCGTGCGGGCTCTTGCAGACCCCGGCCTCCCGGGTGCGCTGCAGCGGTGTTTCGCGGACCCTGTAAATGCTCGTGCCCACGCCCGCCAGACCCCTGGCGAGGCTTACCCCTGTGGGCTGTGCATTCCCCCTGTCGCCTCCTGGGCGTCTCAGTTCCCCGAGGGTCACACCAGGGTCCCACATCCTCACCTTCCTGCTCCTCCGCAGTTTCCTGTGGCTTACAGAGGAGCCTTTGTCTCCAGGCTGGGTGTTGGAAACTTGGTTCTGTTGTTCCTTATGATTTTCTAGATGGGCAGAATCAATTCCGGGCGTGTGGCAGTGAAAAGTAACCAGAAACACTCTGTTCGTCGCAGCCTGGGGGCTGTGATTAGGTGGGATTTTAACAAGACTTTGAGTGTTTTCTTTAACTCGACTGTGAACAGACAAAGCAGTGGGTGTGCTGATCTCTATGAATGAAGAGCAATGGGGGTCTGAGTGGGCACGTAGTTATTGGAAGGCTTCCTGATTGGATTTCTGATCATGTGCACAAAATAGACTAACTTGTCTCTGTTGGACTTCCTTTCCTTAAAAACTGTCCACCAAGACCTTCCCACTTACCAACATGTGTACAGATAGGCACAGTGTATATGCATGTGTACTTGTGGGTGCACTATGAATGTGTCTGTGTGAGTAGCTGTAACAGAGATACCTTACCATTTCTGGAGGACTTTCCTGTTCCGTATCAGCTGAGTAAACGTGGTTTACTTGGGCAGTGTCCACCGTATAATATATCCATTTGAAAGCGGTGCAGAAAACAGGGGAAATGGTGTCTAACCACTACAGAGTGTTTGGTCATGGCCACAAAGTAACAAAATAGTAACAGTAGTTTATGTGTGAACGTGCTAGAAACCATGTAGTGAAAAGGAACTCAGGCTATGAAGTGGATAAGAACTAAGCAAAGTAAAAAATTTTTAGGGTAATTCAGCTGTTACTGAGAACTATATTGGAGACCGAGGATAAACGATAAATGAGAAATTTTTACTGACTTGATGGCTGCAGATAATTATATTGCTGTGTAAGTAAATGAGGTGTGCTCAGAGACAGTTGGGAGCATAGAGATAATATGTTGGGGTGAATCATGTCCCTCCAAAGATATGTTCAAGTTGTAACTCCCTAGTGGCAAATAAGGGTGTGACCTTATTTGCAAACAGCAGATGTTAATCAGCCGAAGGTAGTACTTACTGCCTTGCACGAAGTCCTTCAGATAGCAGAGAAATTTGTGCATGAAGACATAGGGAAAGCACCACATAAGGACAGAAGTGGCTTAGTACAGTGGTCCTCAACCTGCCTAACGCTGGGAGGGCCCTTTAACACAGTTCCTCATGGTGTGGTGACCCTCAACCGGAAAATTATTGTCATTACTAATTCATAACTATAATGTTGCCATTGTTATGAACTGTAATGTAAATATCTGTGCTTTCTGATGATCTCAGGTGACCCCTGTGAAAAGCGTCCTTTCACCTCCCAAGGGGGTCACGACCCACAGTTTGAGAACCACTGGCTTAATAGGCAAGGCACTTACTGCCAAACCTTAAGACCTGAGTTTGATCCCTGGGACCTACATGGGGAAACTGGAGAGAACCAGCTCTTACTTCCACACATGTACATGTACTATGGCACACTCCCATATATCGGTAGATAAACCTAAGTAAATAATTTTAAATTGTAATGGTATAGCTGCAAGCCAGAAGTACTGGCACTGGGTGTTAGGCAAGGAAGCTTGCTCCTTATAGACTTCAGAAAGAGAATGGCCCTGCCGACACCTTGATTCCAGAACTAAGAGAATTATTTTCTCTGGTTCTCAGTCACCCAGTTTGTGGTTCTCCGTTGTGAAGCCAGCGTGGATGACCACTCCTCGATGGGGGCAGGTGACAGAAGAGGAAATACTTCAGCTGAACTTATAGGGCCCCGCAAGGGTGGGGTTGAGACCAGAATATATTCCAGCTGGGCAGAACAGCATCCGACTAGGGCAGAGGCCGTGAAAGAACACATCTTCTTTTCTTGTTCTCAGGGACTTGGAGGGGGTGGAGATGTTCGGAGTGAGACTGTAGTGAGCCTCTAGTGATAGAGCAGCTTGCGGGCTGTGACCAGAGATGCAGAGGGCAACACACAGGCAGCTGATCATCTGTATGGAGGAAGGCTAGGGAGAGGCTCAGTCGGCAGCAGGAGGAGAGCATAAGGACTGCTCTTACACAGTAGCAAAGAGTTCAAGAGAAGACGGCCGTTTTGAGTGAGGTCTGGTAAAATGAGTTACTTTGATGAGCTGTAGAGGACAGCTCTGGTTTCAGCCCTCTAAAACGGGTCTTCAGGGTAAGATGAAGCATGCGTTTAAAAGGGTGGGGATGGAATAGGAATGGAAGGTCATTTTACATGTTGGATTTGAGGTCCTTCTTGGCTTTGGCTCTACGGGCACAGTCATCTAGATGAGAAATAGAGTTCTTAGAATCTGCTGTGGGATGGAGCCTTGGATATGGCTGGGCCCTTGTTCTGGGAGCTTGGGGTTGAACTGAGCTTTTCAGCAGTCAAGTGTGAAGTGAAAAGAGACGGACTTGAGTGGTTGGTTAGCTCCTGCTGAAATTTAAGAAATGGCAGCAAGCTGGCAAGCTGGCTCAGCAGAGGCTCGCTCTGCAAGCAGAGTGATCTCAGTTCAATCCCCGGGAACCCATGGGACGGTGGGAGGAGAGAACTGACTTCACAAGGTTGTCTTTACATGTGCTGCAGCACGTAGACCTGTCTTCCCCACCCCCCATCATTATTACACACAATTTAAAAAGAGAGGAAGTGGGCAGAGAGTGCAATTCCTGAATACACACACACATACAGGGCTTAAAGGCACTGAGCAGGAATATGGTTATGAACTTTGAGATGATTTTGGAACAGAAAGAAGAAGTAAGTCTGTGGTTCACATGCTGTAGGTTCCTGGAAGAGAACTTTGCAGGCAGTCTGTCACAGAGGAACAGTGCAAGGCTATGAGAAAAGGACCAGGCAACTTCTAAACTCACAGACATTTGTCCATTAAAAATACCATATTAGTAGAAAAAGATAGAAACTAAGATAGAAATTCCTTCCTCCTCCTCTGACATCTCTATTCATCCAGGGTTCCTGGAAAGCATAATGGTTTCTTTCTATTGAACACTCTCTCTAAATCTCTTAATAAAAGAAGGCAATAAAAAAAAAAAAACTTGATTAGGGGCTGAAGACGTGGCTCAGCGGTTTAGAACACTGACTATTCTTCCAGAAGACCAGGGTTCAATTCCCAGCACTCACATGGTGACTCACAACTGTCTGTAACCAAGGGACTAGACCCCCTTACACAGGCAGAACACCAATGCACATAAAAATAAATAAAAATAAAAATAAAAGTCTTCATTAGTCAGTGACTAATTATATTAGGGATTTTAAGAAGAAAATCTGGATGATGCAGTATCCTGTGCTTCTGATTTATTATTTTTTCAAATAGCTGGGTGAGTGGAGAGCTGCCATAGCCAGCATCAGTTGAGCCCCTTTTGTTGAGCACCATGTATAGATGATCCAATTTAATTTCCAAAAGCCCCATGAAATGGACCATCATTGCCATTTTACAGTTAAGAAACTAGGCTCAGAGAGGTCCAGCTGTCTAAGGTCGTGCAACCAGCTGGTTGCAGAATTGACATTAGTGACCGAGAGTTAACCTGATGTGCTGTCACAGGGCAAAGTGGAAAGGGCCGACATATTCTGATGTGAGTATCCAGTGCTTGTGGGGATTTATATGGTAGCCACTGTTGGGGATCGTTTCCTATGAAGGCATGTTGTGAGTTCCCCTCACTGGTGTTGACGATCTTGGCACATGTAGAGAGAACCCATGTGGTAGGCAGGGCCAAGTTGCTGGAGTGGCCAGAGAGCTTTCCACCTTTGGTTTTAAAGTGGTGGACAGAGGCCATTGCCATTCTCACTGTGGGCTCTGGGACCAAATGAACCACAAACTGGGTAGTTTAAATGACTTAATCCTGAGTATTGGAGGCCAGGAAGTCCAGGATCCAGGAGCAGACAGAGTGAAAAAGAGAAGTTTCTTTCTCTTGTGATAAGGACACTGGTCCTGTCAAAAGAACTCTACATTCATGCTCATGTCTCAATATATTGACTTCCTAAATGTATGGCTATGCGTGCCTATTATCACAGCTCTTGAGCTGTGGAGGCAGGAGGACCTCAAGTTGGAAGCCAGCTTGGACTACATTGTTTTAAAGAAAACAAACCCAAAGGCCTCACTTCTTAAGACCATCTCACCAGGAGTTATGATTTCAAGTATATGACTTTAAAAGGTACACAGATAATCAGTCACATAGTAGTTCTCAGTGGATAATCAGATGTAACATCAATTAATGACATTAGCAAATTGCTGCATTTGCTTAATTTTGTGACCTCTTGTAATGAGTATTTTTCTGTCTCACCAGCCAGCTCCTAAATAATGACATGGAGACTTCTTATTAATTATGAAAGCTTGGCCTATAGCTTAGGCTTGTTTCTAACTAGCTCTTATAACCTAAATTAACCCATTTATATATCTATGTTCTATCACATGGCATTACCCCTCTTCCATCTTGCACCTCTTGTTTCCTCTCCATGTCTCCAGGCATCTCCCATGTGCCTGGATTCCTCCTCCTCTTCCTTTCTCTCCCCAGAAATCCTGCCTGTACCTCTTGTCTAGCTATTGGTCATCCAGCTTTTTATTACCACAATCACAGCAATACTCCTTCACACAGGGTACAAATATCCCACAACAACCTCTCCTTAAGTTTCATCTTTAAAAGAATGTATGTGAGTGTGCACATACAGCACACCTGTGGAGGTTAGAAGATAGCCTGCAGGAGCTGGTTCTCTGCTTCCACAGTGTGGGTCCTGGAGATTGAACTCAGCTCATCAGGCTGGGCAGCAGGTGCCTTTATCTGCTGAGCCGACCTGTCAGCCATGTGTTACTGAGATATATTCAGATAGCATAAACTCAGCCTTTTTAAATGTAAAATTCTGTTGACTTTATCATATTCACAAGGTCGTGCTGCCTCCACTGCCGTCTATTCCCAGGACATTTGCCATCCCTTAGACAAAACTCTGCACCTATTATTGTTTGGACCCATCACCCCAAACAACCATCGATTAGAACCTTTAACATTCACGTGTGTTTTCCACAGCTCTCGTGGCACTATCCTTCAGCGGGGCTATTGGGCTGACTTTTCTCATGCTGGGATGTGCCTTGGAGGACTATGGGTAAGTTGTTTGAAAAAGGAATTACTGTGTGTGTGTGTGTGTGTGTGTGTGTGTGTGTGTGTGTGTGTGTGTACACGTACATGTGCGTGTATGCAGGTATTTGTGAAGGTGACATGTCTTCCAGTCTCTTCTCTACCTTATTTTCTCTTTTCCCACCTTATTTTTTTGAGACAGGATCTCTAAGTGAACCTGGAGCTTGCTCATTTGGTTAGACTGGCCAACAAGCTATGCAGATCCCTCTGTCCCCCCATCCCCACCCACCCCAAGTGCTGGGATTACAGGTGTACACTACTGCGTCAGGCTTTCTACGCGACTGCTAGGGATTGAACTCGGGTCTTTGTGTTTGTACAGCGCGCGCTTTACGTACTGAGCCATTCCCCAGCTCTCAAAGTCACTTCTCTGTTACGGTCACTGTCGGAGTCTGATCAGTGTGGCCCGTGCTGTGATGCACGAGTTGGTGAAGTCTGCTTTAGGAATTCAGCCCCTTCAGGGACCAGTGTATTTATGTAGAGAAAAACTCCTTTAACAACAAATGGATGTGTTAATTTAATAAACAGTTGTTAAGCTCTGAGCCTGAAGCAGCTGGGGTTGTGAGCATGCGTCCTGCCCACAGGAGCTTGCCATTGAAGTTGGAAGAGAGAGACAGACAATTAATCGAGGACACAAGAGCGTAGAGACTGTGGGAGCTCCGAGATCGGACCTGCGCATTTCTCCTGAGCCAAGACTTAGTGGATGAGCGAGACGAGACGTTCTCTGCATCACAGGCATAGGGAACAGTCAGTAGCCTTTGTGCTGCAACCCACTAAAGGAGGATTAACCCAGCAAGTAGAGCCAGTTCTTTGGGGACTTTGTATGCCCTGTGGAGGAGGTTAGATATGTGTCCAGACAACAGGAGCTGGGAAAACATATCATGAGAGGCTAGGTAGGAATGTGGTGACAGAGACTGTAATCCAGATGGATCCTAAGGGACCACTGTCGGAGATGTAGATGGGGCCTGGAGCCGAGGAAATGGCCTGTGTAGGTGACAGTAGGTTGTATTCACCTATATCAGGGCTCAGGCAAGTTCCTGCCAGCTTGAATGAGTGGTGAGTGGCTTCAATGCCTGACCTAAATGTGTGCGACTAAGACCAGCTGGAACTGGTTTTTGTGACCTCTGTCTTAGGTTTTCTATTGCTGGGATAAAATCCCATGACTAAAAGCAGCCTAGGGAGAAAGGCTTTATTTCAGCTTACAGTTGTAGTCCATCATGAAGGGAAGTCAGGGCAGGAACTCAAGGCAGGAACTGAAGCAGAGGCTGCAAGGAATGCTGCTTCCTGGCTTGCTCCTCATTGCTTGCTTTCTTACACACCTCAGGACCACTTGCTCAGGGTGGCACCCCACACACACAGTGGGCTGGACCTTCCACACCAATCATAAATCAAGAAAATGCCCCACAGGCTAGCCTGTAGGCCAGTCTTACGGAGGTATTTTCTCAAGTGAGGTTCCCTCTTCTCAAATGACTCTAGCTTGTGTCAAGTTGGCAAAAAACTAACCAGGGAAACATTGCTGAGTTCAAATGTACCATGGAGTTAGAAGTGATCACACACATTATTTAAACATGATGTAAGCACACACATTTGTTTGAGAGTTTTCACAGCTATTACTGTATTCTGGTTTAGGGATTTGTTGTTCCCCTTCCTGCCTGGGAAAACAAAGCCTGGCTGACTGTACAGTAGGAAACGGCAGACGTGGATGTGGCGCTCTGCTCTGACTCTTGGCCAAGGCACTGCCTGTCATTCCATGACTGATGGAATCCAGGTGTTTGAATTCTCTGTAAGGTACCATGTCTCCGTAAGATGAGAACAGCACACATTGCCGCCGCTGCCGCCACACAGAGACGCACTTGATGCCTTTGTGACAGTAACTTGGGACTTTCGTCTGCATCGGAGGTCGGCAAACTGGCCAGTGTAGCTGTTGCCCGCTGCGGTGGGTCAGACTTTGTTGGGACCACCGGCATCGCTTCTGCGTCACAGTGGCAGAGTGTAGAGAAGACAGAGACCTGAGGTGGCCTGGCCACTCGTGGATCTGTCTATGGTCTTTTACAGAAAAGAGTTGGCCAGTCTTTGGCCTTCCCATTTAGTAAACCACGTGATATTTAAATGTTAAATTTTGTATATGAAAAGACTTCTCTTGCCAGAGGCCTGCTCTGCGTGAGACAGTCTCTTCGAGTATGCCTCAGAAAACTGTCACAGTATTCCAGGGAGAGTGCAGGTGACAGTTAGGCCCCTCCTCTGTAGCTTGCTCCTCACTGTCTCTGTCCTGATATTACCTAGCAGCGCCTTGCAACAGTACTTTCTGGAATATATTCTAATAACCTCTGCAGTTTCAAATGAGGAGCCTGCATCCATTGTTTCCATCCCGAGTCTGCTTGCTGAAGGACACTCCCTTCTTGCTTCCTGGTTATCACCCCGACTTCCTACACCCTTCACCCCCAGGGGCGCTTGCTGTGTGGGTGGATCCGCATGATTACCGTTTGGTGATGGTGTGTGTTATTGTGCCGTGTGTTTATGATGATGACTGGCTGGTGTGTTTTTCTCTAATGGGTGTCTAACCGAAGGCGACCAGGATGGTAGATTATTTTGAAAGTATTTCTAGGGAAAACACAATTGTAAATGCAGTGGCTATTCTTAACCACTGCAAGTGGTTTTGCTCCTTCGTGTGAGATTATACTTGTAATCTACTGTAATAAAAGGTGGTGTTGGGTACATACAGTGAGCAAATGCACATTTTCATTCCTTCATCCCTAAAATCTTTTTTTTTTCCCCGCCCACCTACTTGACAAGTGTAAGTGGAACATCCCATTCAGGGCTCTGGAGATAAATGGAGATTGACTAAGACAAATCACATCTTTGTTCTAGTGAGCACAAAGATACCAAATGGTGCTGTGCAGAAAGCTAGAAAGGGGTATTGTAGGCAAGGGTCACTGGGGTCACCTTCAGGAAGGGGTCTCCAGCCTTGACTGCACTGCAGGTCAGAGCCCAAGGCAAGCTTGAGACCAGAGTGTGCCAGGAGCAGGGAGAAGGCTGCTGTGGCTTCGAGTTAAGAGAATGAGGGTGGGGTGGTCCAGATTGAATTGAAGAAATGGAAAACAGCGGATGTGGAACCTGATTTGTGTTTCATTTTAAATCATTGGAAGCTTTCATGCATGTATGCATGCATGTAAAAGATCTTCATGAAACTAGCGTGCGTAAGCCACTGTACTGTGTTCTGAAGGGAAAGCAGGTGGCTTTTTAAGATCCTGTCCTTGGAGGTGCTGATCATGGCCAGCTATACAGCTCAGTGGTAGAGTTCTTGCCAGCTTGTACAAAGTCCTGGGTTCAGTACTGCAAAAAAACTGCAGATCTGTAATATAGTACTCTATAGTTGTTTCTTGACATAATATAAACTGCATATGTACTAGAGAATAAGTAATGTTTTCCTAACTATATCTGTGCCTGGTAGAAATATTTTCATGATATAATAGTTATAGTTGATTAATGTTTTTACTTAAACATGTAAACTAATGATAATGAAACAATAATATGCCTTTGAGTTAAGATGTAACATTTCTTTTGGGTTTCATCTTGGTTCCACTGAGGACAGCGTTTACTGGCCCCTGTTCGTCTTGATTTTCTACGTCATCTCCCCCATCCCCTACTTCATTGCCAAAAGGGTCACATATGACTCCGATGCGACCAGCAGTGCCTGTCGGGAGCTGGCATATTTCTTCACTACTGGGATTGTTGTTTCTGCCTTTGGATTTCCTGTTATTCTTGCTCGCGTGGCTGTGGTGAGTTCTGTTTTCTATTGTTTCAGTCGGCTGTCAGGGTTTGTTTCAAAGGCCTGTATCTGAGACCTCAAGTTCATTTTCATTGCTTCAGCTTCCCGTGAAGCCAGCTGCGGCTGGCATTTCTCTCTCCTACTTGAGATTCATCAGTATCTTGCTCATATTTTCAGACTGCTTTCTTTGTTTCTCCTACAACTTTTAGTCAAATCGTATGACTTTTTGCTTTTTCCACATTAAGCCATTCTTTTCAATCACTCTTAGATTCCTGCCTCTTATACGACAGGGCAAACCATAGAGACGATAGAAAAGATGCTTCCCCAGTCAGAAAATGAAGGTCTTATCAAATTGGAACTAGGACTTACTTCTCAGTACTCTGGTAGATACTGAGCAATATCTAGTGAGTGACATCACCACAGCCATTGTAGGCTTTTTTTTTTTTTTTTTTTTTTTTTTGGCATGTAAACAAACATTGTAGGTATACTTTATTCAGTTTCTTGATGTTCTCTGACTCTCCTACTCTTTGTTTTTATTCTGCCAACCACATTGGCTATCAAACATGTGCACACATGTACAAATCTCGTTTATTTATTTAGCATTAAATACCAGGACTAAAAATCCCATACTGTCAGCACTCGAAGAACATGATGATGCCCCGATGAGGATATATGCTAAGGTGTACTATGTATGAGGAGGGACATTGGTAAGAACACCATAGGCGCACCGTGAAGAGAGCAATGCCAGCTGCTGGTTGATGTGAGCCTCTAAAGCCCAATAGGATTCTGATTAAAGTAGAGAAGGCTGTTGGAATGGCACCTAGGTATGAAAATGCACTGTGTGGAGAAAAGAAAAGTGCATTATGATGAAGCAAAAAGGAGGCACGAGAGGAAGGCCACTTGAGGCACCGAGAGGAAGGCCACAAATGTCCTTGAGGCCTACTGAGCCAGAGCCCCCCTAATGCCTCGCCAGCTCCAACTTTCCTAAAGCCATGAGGCTTTCTGAAGCTCTGAACACGAGGTGGCCGTGGCCTCCTTCTTCTGCCTTAAGTGTTGATATTTCTACTTTCTGCACTGTGCTTGTGTTTGGGGGAAGAAACTTTCAATGATATTTCTGTTGGTTCATTTGAAGCCAAAAGAAAAGAAACGCCCACTAGAGGGTACTCTCGTCCCAGCTGTGCCTCCAGGAAACCAGCTGCCCAGCTGGAATGCCCCTTTCGTTTAAGTGCAGATTATTGTTTAAAAGTATGCCTTGCCTAGAAAAGAAGCAAACAGATGCATAACTTTCCAGTCCCTGTTCTCTGTGAAAGAGGTTGATGCACGCAGAGCATTTGCGCCTAATGTTGACATGGGATCATCAGTAATCTTGCTTACATGTGTTTTGCCTGAGGCAGTCATTGTCAACTAAAAACAGGGACGATGTAAAGGATGATACTAGACTTAATTCACAAGCATCATGGCATCACTTAAACTAATGGCTGAGACGTTCACTGTCCTCCACCCATGACGTGACTCAGCCTTGTGGCAGCCGTGGTCATGTTTCAGTGGGGGTTTCTGGAGCAGAGAATAAGAGATTTACAGAGTACAATCTGAAGGTGACTTACCCCTTCTCTTGTGTTTCAGATCAAGTGGGGAGCCTGTGGCCTCGTGCTGGCCGGCAACGCTGTCATTTTCCTCACAATTCAAGGCTTTTTCCTCGTCTTTGGAAGAGGAGATGATTTCAGTTGGGAACAGTGGTAGCACTTGATCCTGATGGAAAGCAGCGAGTTTCTTAGAATTTGTACTGTACGTATATCTGTGCACATGTGGTGTTTTCTTATGGATTTTAATATGCTGAGTTTTTTATACCTTTATATCGTAATCATCTTAGGGAAGATGTTGTAAACAAAAGATGAGTTCTATTCCTGGCAGACAGGTCACTCCATCGACTCAGATTCTGCTTGGGATATACTTGGGTAATCAGAGACACTGGGACAGATCTGTGACAGCCCAGACAGAGTTGGCCTTCTCTCTGTACACTGCAGCTCCATTTCAGTGTGAGTGGCATCCACACTCTGCTGGGAGCTCACAGGGGATGTGGGCTCTGAAGCCCCATTAGACCTGGTGCGTCTGGTGACAGTCCACACTTGTCACATGCCTGTTGAAGTCTGAGAAGCTTGGTCGTAGAGGAATCAGCATCGTGCCTAGCTCACTGTCCTCCCCTGGGCACAACACTTAACCTCTCTGGGTGTTGCATGCTCATTACCTGCCCCATGTTAAGAATAAGTTCAGACTCCTGGTGTTTCTAAAATGTTTAAACTTATATTTGGGATGTTCCTCAAATTTGGGGGGAGGACCTGGGTAGGGTGTGGTGGCTCACACCTTTAATCCCAGTACTCAGGAGGCAGAAGCAGGTAGATCTCTGTGAGTTTGAGGCTAGCCTGGTCTACAAAGTAAGTTCCAGGATAGCCAAGGCTACACAGAGAAACCCTGTCTCGAAAAACCAAACCAAACCAAAAACTAAACAACAACAAATTGGGGGAACCTGTTCTAAGGAGGGAACAAATCAATCCTCACATCATTTAAAGGGCCATGGCTGTTTGCACAGAATAAGTTACAAAATAACCCAAAAGCCCTGCCTCTGCCTCCCCGCTCCCAGTGCGCCCCCCCTCCCAGGGTCCCTGCTTTAAGTGAAGGGGAAGACAGACAATTCTTTGAAATTTCCCTTTAAAACTTTGTGCTTCCTGCCCCTTTCCAGTGTCTCCCATCCCCCACTCTCCATCATTCCCGCTTGGCCGGCTGGTTCTGGCCTCCCCTGGAGGCGTATGAGCGTCAAGAGCAAGCAGAGGCCTATGGCTTCTTTGGATTTACATGTCGGTGCATTTTTCCCTCTTTGTGTGGAACTTGATGTCACCTCCACAGGAAACACGGGATCCACGTTGGTTCTTATAAACAGTTTTTCTAGCTCATCCTTTTTATCTGCGACCTGTCAGGAGAAGGAGGTGAAACCAGCCACCTCCTCAGGATGCCATCCGCGGTGTTTAAGCATTAATGTTAGTAACTGGTGAGTGTCCAGAGTGCTCGACCCTTGAGGCTTGTGGTCTGAGGAATCGGCACACCCAGCTCAGGCTGTTGTGACGCTGGGACCAGCAGATGGACAGACAGCGGACAGCGTGCAATGTTACTTTTTGGCCTTGTGCATGATATTATGTGTATTTCAATATGTACATATAGAATTGTTGTCATTTCTAGTATTTACATTAGAAGAATGATTTAGATACTTAATCATTTTAACCAGCATTTTTAATCATGACTCTTGCTATTGTAATAAATTTGACTTTAAACACTGAAGGAGAGTTGAATTTCATGTCTTTCGTCTCGTGTTACCTTGCTTAAAGGATGAGTGAGAATTTCTTGACACTGGAATGGGCAGTTTTGAGCAGTAATTTCTGTCTTAGAATGATAGCGGGGACTTCTGTGATACTGTTTCCCGTGTCTAGTGGACTGTAATAACTTTTCTTTCCCTCAGATGGCAATAGCCATCAATTTATCCTATGTTTTTCAGAGGTGTCTTGTACCACATCTCAAGTAACCATGATAACTTTAATATAGAAGATTGAAGTATTACACCCCCCCCCTTTCTCTTTTTAAGAGAGGATCTTCCTCAGTAGCCCAGGCTACCCTCAAGCTCTTTTGATACTTGGGCCTCACCCTCCAGGTGAGTATTGTGATTATCAGCACACACACCACATCTGGCTTAAGAATCAGCTCTTGATTTTATTTCCAGGATGATGAAAGGTACCTGTACTGTAAAGAGTATTTGAGAGGCTAGAGAGATGGCCCAGTGGTTAAGAGTGCTTGCTGTTCCTGCAGAGGACCTGGGTTCAGTTCCCAGCACCCACATCAGCTGACTCAGAACAGTAATTCCAACAGTAATTCCAGTGCCTTATGGCTCTATGGCGCATGCGCGCATACACACACACACACACACACACACACACACACACGCACACCACGCACGCACGCACGCACGCACGCAAGCACGCACGCATACATACATACATACATACATATACATAAAATAAATAAATCTTTAAGAAAGTATTTGATGCGACAGATTATTAAATTTGCTATGTGTCTGAAAGGAGACACATTTATTCCATAGTGACAATTAGCATAAGCAATAAGTGTTAGCCATATAGGAATATTTAGTACAGTTTTTTTCTTGGTCACAATGGTGGATTTTTTTTTTTTTTACTTCCAAGGAGTACTCATCCTTTTATTGTAGATATATTTAAAAATCCAGAGTATGTTGATTACATCCTAAAATTGAGAATACACTTCAAAGACTTGCTTGTAGATGTAACCAACCGTCTTATTAAATAAGAAACACAGAAACAATGTAAAAGAGAAAGCCAAGAGGTCAGAACTCAGAGCTAAAATCTCACCCTTCCTTCTGCTGTCCCAGCTTCTAGAAAAAAGAGAGCTATTTCCTGTCTGTAAGTCGCTTTTCCAGTCATTCTGCCTTCTCATTGGTTGTAAACCCAAACACGTGACTGCCTCGTCACTGTCTGAATGTACAGCCCCCTAGGTCTTAAAGGCATATGTCTCCAATGCTCGCTGTATCCCTGAACACACAGAGATCTATGGAATTAAAGGCGTGTGCCACCACCGCCACACTCTGTCTATGGCTCTAATAGCTCTGACCCCTGGGCAACTTTATTTATTAACATACAATCAAAATCACATTTCAGTACAATTAGAATACCACCACACTTGCTCACAAGAATTCTCATGCCAGGACTAACACATTCCTGCAGCTAGCTTGCAGGAGAATGGGAAGCCCCTTCCACAGCCTTGCTATTATGAATGGACTGAGGCAGGTAAACTGCTGGCCCTGACCTGTAAGGTTGAAGCCCCTACCTGCGTTGACATGGGGACCTGTTTCAAAGCTGTGAGGTGTTGGAGGAAGGACAGTGGGAGCCCCACCTCTTCTTCAGAACGAGGTCGTTCCTCATTAGTTTTTACTCCTGTCTGCCTGTGGGTACCGTTGTGGTCCAGGCACCTTCCAGTGAATTTGACCTACCTCCTCTTCCAACCCAGATTCTTCTCTTCTTCTACCCCATCCTTCCTCCCGCCTCTCAGGTTCCTCCTTCACCTTCACCCCCCTGTCACCCATTAATCAGCTCTAGCTGAGAATCCCGGGCTGTTGGAAGTCATCTGGTCCACTGTCTTCACAGAAGGAATGCATGCCGTCTGTTTTCCTCCCCCTTCTGAAACTGGTGTCAGTACCCCCAGGCACCTCACGTGCCACAGCCCAGAGCTTGTGAGAGTGCCTCCTGACCCACTCTCGGTCACAGAAAAGTGAACAAGCAGCGCAGCTGTGTAGAGCAGCATGGTAATGTTTGGGGTGGAGCTAGCCATCCTCTCTCCAGGCCAAGGTTCTCCGTTTTCATGTTCACAGGTGCTTATCTGCCCCCCCCCAATAAGCACCCCATGTGCGTTTCTTACAGATGTCCAGACATCTGCCTATTAGATACCTCCTTGCTGAAGATTTTTCTAGAAGGTGAACTGTTTTATTACGTTAATAGCACCCCCGATACTCTAAAGGAGTTCTCAGATGATGTCACAAAACTGTGCTTTCTCATAGTTTGCTAAATTAAATTTTGTATCCTAAGAGAACCAAAATATTTATGATACCAGCATTATCTAGGAATAGTAGTTAATTATAGCCTGGACCCATTATCCTGTAGATGAATGTCACTTGCGTGTTTCTATTCTCTCCATTTTGCCTTGATAATTCCTTTATTTGCAAAAGCCCTAGCTTATGAATTATGATTTGCTTTCAAATGGCGAGGCTGCTAGGGTAGAGCAATGATGTTTAACCCAACTATGAAGCCAGAGATCTCTGAGTCTGCTTTTGGGTGTGTGACATGATGAAAATGGTCACTTGTCAAGTAAAACTTGTCGCATAACCCTCAGTGGAAGCTTTTATGCACATTATTAAATTAAAAAGATTCTGTTGTGCATTGGGATACTTTATGTTTGGAAAGGTTTGTTTTCTGTTGCTTTTGTCTGGACAGCCTCAGTGTAAACCTGACTGGTTGAGATCTGCTCTTGCTGTAGTTGAAGAGAAGCCGTCCTGGTGCTGGAAGCAGTGTCCACCTGGAAGGAATCCGGGCCCTCATGACAACTGTCCTGGGGTAGTCTCCCTTGGGAGGCGGCAGACTTGGGTGCAGGTGGAGTGGCAAGATGAACCCAGACTGCTGTATGGAAGGGATGGAGAGATTCGCCAGTGGATAAAGAGCTTGCAACCCAAGTGTGAGGACAGGGTTCAGATCCTTGGCACCCACATAAATAGCTGGGCAGGCATGGTGTCCCACCAGGAATCGCAGCACTTGGAATCTTGGAGGCAAGCTGGCTAGCTAGACTAGCTGAACTGGAAAGTGGAGAGCAGAGGAGGAAATGCATGACATAAATTTTGGCCTCGACATGTACTCCTGCAAATCTGTGTCTGCACATATGCCTACACACACACACACACACACACACACACACACACACACACACACACACACACAAATGTGAAGTGACAGAGAAGGAACTGGGGATCCTCGTGTTCTGTGCAGTAGGGAAGATTTGACCTGATGTTTACAAGTGCGTTTAGGAACTGGATCACAAAGAAGTTATGCTATCTCATCAGTCACATAGTTCAATTACTAGACCCAAGTTTGGCAGCACTAATGTGAGTATAAAAGGTCCACAAGAAAACCGTTCTCAAGGAAAACCAATAGGTGGCCATTTTGAAAGAGTTGTCCATCCTTAGTCCTGGGAATACAGGCAGGGTGGAAGTCTCAAAACTCCCTCGGAACACAGCACACTTTGGAGACTGCAGTGTGCCCCTTCAGTATTGATTGTCAGAAATGGGTGTTATGGCACTTAACACACTTGAAATTAATTTTTTTTTTTTTTTTTTTTTGGTTTTTTGAGACAGGGTTTCTCTGTGTAGCTTTGGAGCCTTTCATGGAACTCACTCTGTAGCCCAGGCAGGCCTCAAACTCAGAGAGATCTGCCTGCTTCTGCCTCGCGAATGCTGGGATTAAAGGCGTGTGACACCACTGCCTGGCTCTATCAATTAATTTCAAAGCCGGGCAGTGGTGGCACCTGACTTTAATCCCAGCACTCGGGAGGCAGAGGCAGACGGATCTCTCGTTTGAGGATAGCCTGGTCTACAGAGCAAGATCTAGAACAGGAACCAAAACTACACAGAGAAACTGTGTCTCTGGAAAAAAAAAAAAAAAGAGAAGAAGAGAAATTAATTGATAGTGAACTTATGCATTAGTTTTTCTTTCTCAGAATAATTCAGTTATTAATTCCCAATGCCTTGGCTAAAATCTGTGTATCCCTGATGGTCATTCACTTTATAAGTTAAAGCATGAATGTACCCGTGCTTCCGTCCCAACACTTTCATTTCCTCTGTATCACCATATTGTGCCAGTTTCACAACTCTTAGAGCTCTCCGTAAACTGTGTGCTTGGTCCCCTGACACAACCACAGTTCACTAGCTCTTTGGTTACAGAACAGCCTGCACTCTGACCAGCCAGCTTTGGTTATCTACCTTGTTTTTCTTCCTTCCTTGGGTTGCTTTGAGACAGGCTCTCACTATGGAGGTCTGGCTGTCCTGGAATTCACTCTGTAGACGAGGCGGTCTTCTAACTCACAGAGATCCACCTGCCTCTGCCTCTGGAGTGCTGAGATTAAAGGTATGTGCCACCACCGCCCAGTTTGGTTACCCACCTTTAATAAGACAATTAAAAGAGCCAAATTAATAGTGAAATGCAGAAAATAAAAAGGGGGGGGGAGAGAGAAAGAGAGAGAGAGAGGGAGAGAGAGAGCGCACAGAGATAGATTTATTCAGGAGGGCTACGTTGGGAAGAGGAACAAAGATCCAGTGATTTCCTTAAGTCCATCTTCTGGGTCCTTACATGAAGTTTAGGTTTAAATTCATGATTAAGCAGTCTTGTCAAGATGTGGTCATGCCCATCAGTGTCTGTCCCAGTCTCTCCTCAGGGAAGTCCGACAAGTTACCCGCCCTGTGTGAAGTCTGTTTCAGGAGAGTTTCCTCCTCTGTCGCAACTGTGTAATCCACAAGGAGTGAACTTCAGCAGAACCCTTCCGACTCTGCGCTCACTGACTTGCTGATTTCATGCTGTCCCATTCTATTAGTTACTTTTTTGTTGCTGTGACAGAACCACCATGGCCTCGTCAACTCACAGAAGATTTTATTTGGGCTCATAGTCCCTAATGGTGGGGACCATATGGCCACAGGCAGCAGTTCTAGTGGCTGGAGCTGGAAGCTGAGAGCCAGCTAGGATCTATCTCAGACTATAAGCATGAAGCAGAGAGAGTGAACTAGAAACGGCCCGTGGCTTTGAAACCTCAGTGACTCACTTCCTCCTGCAAGACTTGCCTGAACACCATCCCCAACTGGGGACCCAGCAGTCACACAGCTGAGGCTCTGAGGGGCATCCTCATTCAAACCACCACTCTGGTCTCTGCCTTTTGGAGGCAGATGACACACGTTTCTACTTCTAGGGCAGACTCCTCTAGCCCCCAGAATTGTACACACAGCTGGCAGTGTATCCTGTCCACTGGCGTCTCCATGTGCAGCATGCAAAGTCAAGCTCCTGATTCTCCCTTAGTTTCCAGTTTCTTGGGCCTAAGGACTTGAAATGTTTCAAAGTTTCTTATTTCTTGCCATCCTACCAAATCCACCCTCTAAAAGTATTTAGTCGGTCAGGCTTTATATATTCAAAGAGCTATGCAGCCATCAGCTTTCAGTTTCAGAGTGTGTTGGTCATCCCACGTGAAACTGCATATGCGTCAGAAGTTACTCATTTTCCCCTCCCCCACCCTAGCGACTCTGGGAAACGCTGTGGCCCTAGAGCCTAGTTCTGTAAGTAACAGGCATACAGCAGACCTGGGAAGGCATTCGTGTGCTGCAGCTCCGTGTTTAGGTGAGGTGGGAGGACTTAGCTCGCTGTTGTCTCTTGTCTCTTACCTCAGCAAAGTAGCTTGCATGTTTAAATGGTTCTCAAAGTGGACATCCTCAGGGCCCTTCTCCATTTATTTACACAGTTCTTTCCAGAGGCTATCTAAAATGCGCCCCCCAGTGGCTACTAATGGAATGTTTGGTAGCATATTCTGGGTTTTAGAAATTTCCAGAATTCATTTGCACGTTAAAATGTGCATTTTCATGAATTGCCTTGTTTTTCACTTAGTTCTCCCTTCCTTGCTTTTTTCCAGTTATACCTGTTATGATATCTGTAAACCCATTATCCTAATAAGTGGTTATTTAAAAATTCTCTAAACAGGTTAAAAAACAAAATAGCCTCTGAGTTGCTGTTATGGTTTGAATATGAAGTGTTCTCCACAGACTTGTACTGCGAACATTTTGTTCCCAGCTATTTGGGAGGTGCTATTTGGGGAGGCTGGGGAAACTTTGGGTGGGGGTGTAGGATCAATGGACATGGGTCCTTGGAGTATTTTATCCCAGGCCTGTTCTCTCTGCTTCCTGTCCATCATGATGTGAACAGCTTCTGCAGCATTCCTGCACCAGCAGGCCCAGAAACCCAGAGCCAAGTCACCAAGGACTGACCCCTGACACTGTGAGCCAAATAACAACACAAGAAGTAATTAATGCAGTTAGGAACTGAAGGTATGTGCAAGCTGGGACACTGGTCAGATTATGGTCACAATGAAAAAGAGAGGTCTGAGAAGCCACCCATGGTGGTACATAACCTGTAATCCCAGCATTTGGGAAGCTGAGTCATGAAAATCATTTCCACTGTAGACCACATACTATTGTACATGGCAACTTTATACAACTTTTCTGCCAATTAAGAAAATAAAGATGATGTGGCCAACACAAAAAGGATTCCTTTTGTTGATGAGTGGGCTTTTTGTTTTTTGTCATACTGGGTTTGTTGTTGTTTTGAGAGGGATAAAACATGAGGTTGGATGAGTAGGAGGTAGGGAGGATCTGGGAGGTATTGGGGAGGGAAAGGAATATGGCCAAACTACATTGCATGAAAAAATTTTAATAAAAAAATGAAATTCTATAATTTTCCTTTCTTTTTCTAATCAGATTAGTTGGTGAATCTATCTCCTCCCCCAAATAAAACTCCAAGGGATCAAAATGTGTTTCTAACCTTCCATGTTGTTTGAGACACGGTCTCTGTTGTTTGATACTGCATGTGTTAGGTCAGCTGGCCCACAGGCTTCCAGAGATGCTCCTTTTTCTGTCTCCCATCTCTCCTTAGGAGCACTAGAATTACCGATGGGTGTTACTGAGCCCATCTGTATGGGGCTTATGAGGATCTGAACCCAAGTTTTCCTGTTTGTATGACAAGTACATCTTTCCAACCCTCATATATTAGTCTTGATTTCTCCACCCTTATTCTCCTAACACACGAGCACCAGTCTTAGTCCAGAAAGTTGGATGTAAAAATATGATGGCTAATTTTCTACGTCTGCTCGACTGGGTCATGGGTTTCAGAATAATGACTAACTGTTGTTTTGGATGCATCTGTGAAGCATTTCTGGATGATATTATCATTTGATTAATTCGATCCAGGGAAATAGAGTTTTCCTCTCCAGAATGTATGGGCCTCATCCAAACATGGGTGATCTGGAAAAACAAAAACAAAAACAAAAAATGCCAAGTAAATGAGAATTTTCTCCCTCTGCTTGACTCTTTTAGAGCTGGGGCACTAGTCTTCTCTTGCCTTTGGACTTGGACTCAACTGAACTTACATCATTGACACTCTTGATTCTCACTCAACCTTTGGACTCAGATTGGGACTAGCCTTGGGGGTGTGTCTGTATATGTACTATATCTTGGCACATCTCAGTCTGTACAATCATATGATCTAGTTTTTCTAAAAAGTCAGTCCATCTATTTATCTATCTATCTATCATCTATCTATCTATCTATCTATCTATCTATCTATCATCTATCTATCTCCTACCTATCTATCTTCTGTCTATCTGTCTTCTACCATTCTAGTTGGCTCTTTCACTGGAGAACCTATAGTTACATATTTTGTTTTCTTGCTTTTTTTAAAATGTCACCTTATCTAACTTCAGTTTTATGCTTCCTGTTTTTATTAGATAATGAGAATTCCAATTGTAATTCTCCTGGCATTGAAACCTCAGACATCACAGAGAATCCAGACCTGAAGTCAAGGAACAGACTTACAGTCTTCTTACTGATTTTCATCATTAGTTACCACTAAGATACTCATGGCCTTAAATTAAACAATTTTTACCTCAGGGGCCACTAAAAGCATCTCTGATTGGGGTTAAAACCACATATCTACTTCCCTTCTTAGATCTTGTCACTTTCCCAGGGTATTTCAAAGGAGGAGGATGTGGTCCCCATTGTTTTGAGGATATTCAGACATGTATCTAACCAATGGATTGGACTCACTATTAAGATTTCAAAAATAGATCTACAGCTTCAATGCAACCCTAATCAAATTTCTAGAAAAAATTTTTGGAGAAATATACTAGCACTTAAGAGGCAGAGGTAGGCAGATCTCTGAGTTTGGGGCCAGCCTGGTCTACAGAGTGAGTTCCAGGATAGACAGGGATGCACAGAGAAACCCTATCTTGAAAAACAAAAAAACAACCCCCCCAAACAAACAAAAATAGAAAGAAAAATTAATATATTGCTTGATTTTTAGACCTATTGAGGTCACTCATATAAATTGGTGGAACAGAATCCAGAGTAGGAATATGTCTATCTACCTGTGGCCAGTTTTTCATTAAATTTGTTTTCTAAAAAAATTTGAGACATGTAAATTCTTTGCTGTTATGTGTTGTTTTTAAAGTGACAGATATTTGACCAATGTGATAGTTCATGAAGCAGTTAAGTCGTGACAAAGGCAGCTAGCTAGACTGACTGCCTTCTAGGAAGGGCCAATGAAGTGACGTGGCTGCAGAGACTGGGTTATTGAAAAGAACTGTGACTAATGAGAAGGAACTAACACAGGGGGGCCTGCCGGAAGTTCAGTCACTCAACACTAGATGGTATTTGTCGTTCATCCTTTCAGGAAGTGTTTGTTGAGTGCCTACTATATTCCAGATATTATTCTTGTTATATAGCTAAGAAATAAAACGGATGAAACCTTTTCTTCCCTGGGATGGTTACTCCTGCTCATCAATTTGACATACCTGGGAAGAGAGAATCTGTAAGTTGAAGAATTGCCTCCATCAGCTTGCCCCATGGGGCATTTCCTGATTGCTAAATGATGTAGGAGGGTCCAGCTCATTGTAGGCAGTACTGTCCCTAAGCAGGTATAAGAAAGGTGGCTGAGGTGGAACCTGGAAACAAGCCAGCAAGGGACAGTTGTCTGTGGGCTCTGTTTCCGTTCCTGCCTACAGGTTCCTCTCTCAAGCTCCTGCTTTGTTTTCCTTTCATAATGGACAGCACCCTGTAGTACAAATAACTCCTGCCCCACCCGGGGCTGCTGTTGGTCGTGGTGTTTATTACAGCAATAGAAAACCAACTAAAACACCCCTGCCAGGTTGCTTTTTTTTGTTGTTTTGTTTTGTTTTTTGTTTTTGTAGGGAAGCAAAGGTTAAATAAACTAATAATACGTTATGTTAATGAAAGTGAAAAAGCAGCTGGGTGGCATATGCCTTTAGTCCCAGCACTTGGGAGGCAGAAGCAGGTGGATTCTGTGAGTTCAAGACTAGCCTGGTCTACAGAGTGAGTTCCAGGACAGCCAGCCAGGGCTGTTACACAGAGAAACCCCCCCCACAAAAAAAAAAAGGAAAGAAAGAAAGAAAGAAAGAAAGAAAGAAAAACAAAAAAAAAAGCAAAAAATGGGGGAGGGTGGGGAGAAAGAAAAAAACCAATAAAGGAAAGGATATAGACTGTTATGAATATGGGCTTAGATGTGGGCAGGTGATGGAGACTCCTGGTTATGACAGAATAGCCTGGAAAAGCTTACTAAGCATATCTCATCCAAAGGAAGTAGATGAGAGCCTGGTCCAGGCAGTAGTGAGAAGATAATCCAACAGGAGGAAAGAGCAAGAGCAGAGTCCGGAGCTTAGTGTGTGAGGGTTGGATATATCCCCTGGGGCCTCAGAGGTCCTCGTGAGGACTTCAGCATTTACTCAGAGATGGCAAGCTCTGACTGTCCCGGCAGGAGTGAAGATATCCTAAAGAGACACTTGGTCCCCTCCCTTCAGCTCGCAGACTCTTGAGAACAATGGATTCTAGGGAACCGGAATTTCTCCCAGGAGCCTCACATTGGAGTCCTGTTACCAACTAGAGGGGAAGTTTGTCCCCCAGAACTGTGAGGAAGGAGCTGAGACAAGGCTGTGTCAGCCACAGGCCACACCTTGAGCAGGAAGGGTAGCTTGCCTTCCATTTTAATTTACTCTCACACTGGGATCCTGAGGATGGACCTGCCAGGGGACAGTCATCGGATCTCTGCATCTGTTCCTCTTTCTAATATGGCTACAGTGAATAAATCGTTCTCTGCTCGACTCCAATATTTTTCTCTTTAGTTAGCCTGTTGGGGACAGGTGTCAGAGTCTAGCTTGTGAGGGCTGCTAGGGCCTGGGGTTTGACCCTAAAAAACTCTGGTGATAAAGCTGCCCCAAGAGCATTTTGAGAAGTCATGGTCCTAATGGAATTGTTCTAGTGCGTTTTAATTAAAAGTGTTCTGTAAAGTGTGTGGGGGGGGGGGGGGGGGACGACGGGGACTGCTCTACTAAAAATTGCTTTTCCAAATCTGTCTTTGAAAGAAAGACACGAGAACAACAAACAACTGAAAACATAAATAAAAGCATTGCCTAGGCACAGATGGGCTCAAGCAGTGAGAATGAATCACAGAGTCACAAAATCACAGTTATGTCAAAAGTGCTCAGGAAATAGCTTGGTCCCTAATTAATAACTCCATGTTGTTAAATTCCACACAGATAAATTTAGCTGGTAGCAAGTGGAACGAGATACGTTCTTATGGGAACATGCTTCCAGTAAGGTTGGCAAAGAACGCTGTATAGACGTAAAGCAACGGAAGCTCTGTCCTAACAGTTAAGCTGGTTGTACCACGTCCCAGTGACTGCTTGGGTCTGGTGTGGAGCATAGAGGCAGAGGTGTCAGCATCGGGTGTGGCAAAAGGGTGGAGAGTGAAGTGGAAAAAACCAAGGAAACTGCAAATGTGTGGATGTTGTGGGACTGCTGTTGCCATGGCTACCCTAGGAACTGACCCCAGGCCACTTAGGGCATGGCTGTCAATGCTCACACTTGTTTACATTATTGAAAGATTTTATTTAGGTTTGGTGGTTCAAGGGAGACACTGAGATACATTGTCTTTGGTGTAAGCAACTTATTAGGAGAGTTATTAATGCCATTGACTGACAGACAGTAGCGTGTGGGCTCTGGTGAGATAGACTAGGAGTCCCTCTAGGTCTCAGGGGAAGGGGATGTTTCATGACACATAGTTGATGAATAGTCCACACCACAGACCTACAGCCTGATTCCTGGGCAACAGGGAATGGAGAAGGAGTCCTGTATTCCAAGGAAGGAATGCAGGACCCAAGGCATGAGGAAATGGGAAGAAAGGGCACATCTAGTTGAGGTACCCCTTTATACCAGTAGCCCCCCTGGTGTGGTGGAGTCTGTTGCCTGAGCCTGTAGACTTCCTTGGGGAAGTGAGAGTAGCTGGGAGTCAAATGAGGTGAAGGTTAGAAGTTAACAGAGAAGATCCAGCTCATGGGGGATGGGGGTTGGAAGAGGTGGGGTTGGGTAGGAAGGAGGGGTAGGGGCTGAGGATGGGGGTGGAGGGGAGGAGAGGAAACCCACCAAAATGGCTTCCAATCAGATCAGCAGCTCCATTTCCTCCTATCGGTGGCCTGTACTTATAATAGAAATGGAGATAGGAGGATCCTTGGGCCTCTCTAGCTAGCCAGTCTAGTTTAATCCTTTAATGGGTGAGGTTCCAGTGGGAGACCTTATCTCCAAACAACTCAAAAGAAGTTGGCAAAATTGGCAGCCATCTGCAGAACAACACCCATGGTTGACCTCTGGCTTACTTACTTACACACACACACACACACACACACACACACACACACACACACACACACGGCTGCTCCACCCTCATACAAATCACAAACAAGGTTAAAATAAAAAGTAGGTCTATTCTGGCACAGAACAGACTCAAAATTTGTAAATCATCACAAAAAAACAGCTAGATAGTGAGCTGGAGGGTGCCCTGGGCTCCAATGACACAAAGAGGGTTGTGAATTCTTTGGGAGAAATACAGGATTGAGGAAAATTTGATAGCTATAAGCTAATGCAAGTCAGGATTGTCTGCAAATGTTACCCGTCCATCTTAATGTGTAGGTGAGCAGGTAAACTGGATGCTTAGTGTTTCTCAGATCATGCGGTGTGGTGTTGGATTCCAGAAAGCTACTTCCTCTGGTAGGCCCAGTTTCAGACACTGCAGTCTATCCCAGGTCACTGTATCCCTAAGGTTCATGAGGATGTTTGTCCTTTTGACCATTTGGCAGCCATTTTGTCTTTGAAAGATCTAAATGATGCTCATGAACATGATGTGCTGTGAAAGAAACTAGGTCCAAAATGAGGGCTTCCCAGAACCAGAAGTTAACAGCAGAGTGGTGAGGTCAACAGCAGGAGAATATAACGGGACTCCAGGAATTCTGGGATGCCCTAGTTCTTGATCTATTGATGGTTCTTAACATATAGTTGGGTGTGGTCTGGGCCACCCCAGCAGTCTCTCTGTTGACCAGTGGCATTCAAAGTGACTGATGATATCATAGATGAAGATATGCCAAACTTGTGGGGTTTCTACTTGTTCTTTGGTCCAGATTTTGTCTTCTCTCTTTTTTTGCCTTTTGTCATTTTGAACATCTTACATAATTCCATTTTCCTCCTTTCTTAGTATTTCTCCTTCCCCTCCCCTTTTCTCCTCTTCCACCTTCCCCTCCCCTTTTCCTTCTTGTTTACTTTTTCCAGTGGTTACCCTGGATTTTGCAATTTAAGTTTGCAGTGAACCCAACTGTATTTTCAAAACATTTCACATAGTTTCATGGGTACTGTGAGTGTCTTGTAATAGCAAAATAACCGAATTCCTTCCTCCTGCCTCTTGCCATGGCTATTGTTCATTTTCCTTATAGCTAAGCATGCAGAAGCGTACACAAGAGATACCCAACTGTACATAACTTCACACATTCTTGATGTTATTATTTAGAACAAGACATTATGTTAGGTTAACTAAAAATAAGGAAAATAAGTTTTATTTAAGCTAGTCTCCCCTTCTCGAGACATTTGTGTTAGGCACATCGTAACTTAATATCTCTACAGGTATGCCACAGTTCTTGAGTATTCCGTTTTAATTTTTATTCTCTTTGTGTTCTTGGCTTTGGAGGTCTCTGCTGATAGGATGTCCAAGGCAGAGTCGTCAGCCATGTCTACTAATAGCCTATCCATACTGTCTGTGTCTGTTCTGGTAGTTTTTTTCTTTCTTGCATTTCTTTTGATTTTTCTTCTTCTGTGCTTAAGTTGCCTATTTGCTCTCACTTGCTGTCTGCTTTACCCATTAAAGCCACTTCTGTCTGATGCTTTGTTGTTTTCTAAAATTATGTTTCCAACTTTTAGTATGTTTTCCTCCCGCTTCTTCCTCTCCTCTCTTTTCTCCTTCCCCGCTCATCTTGCTGTGTTGCTTGGATTACACCTAAAATCACATGTTTTGCCTCAGACTTCTAATGAGCGGGGACTTCAGGCACGTATGGCTGCAGCAGCTTTTTTCTTAGAGCTGAACATGATGTGCCGGGTAACGGAACTGTTGTAGAAGAGGCGCTAGTGATGTGGGCGTTAGGTAGAAGGGAGAGAAGCATTCTGTGGTCTTTCAGTGAGGTTTCCGTGTGAGACCGCTCCTCGGAACTTGAAAGTCTTAAAGCTTCTCAGGTCTTTTTCCTTTAGGTGCATCAGGAAGGCTAGAAGGGGCTAGAGTTAGAATTTCCCGTCTCCTAGGCCAGTTAGGTTCTGGTAAAGCACCAGCTGGTTAGCAGGTTAACTGGCCTCCCCTGAAGGCACACCTTGTTAAGAACAGAGGGCCCCAGTGTGCTTCTCAACTGGTCCTTTCCTTCCCTGACCTCCCTGAAGGAAACACGAGGGAGGGAATTTTTCTCCAACAGTTGCTGTCATCACCTGGCCGAGGGTTTACAGTGAATGGTCAACACTCAGATTTTTCTTGGGACTTCAGCAGCCCACTGGTTCCAGTTTCCATATTACTATCTCTTGTGTAGCTACTTCCTCTAGATTGAAAATGTTCACACCTGGAGGGGTGCTCCCTAACACCCAAGAAGTAAAGGAAATTTGCCAATCCCAGGAAGTTCCTGAAAATTCCAAGACCGCCCCCCCCCCAAGATTATATAAGCAGTAACAATTTCATGAGAGCTGTGTAAGTCTCACAGAGGGCGCTCCAGGGAGGCAGCTTTTCATGAGCTGTGACCCCTGTGCACCTGGCTTCTAGTCATCCTTGCTCCCGTAGGTAACCGCTTACCTGTGCTCTGTAAAACTATTACACTTGCTGGGGACTCACTAAGCTAAACTTGGGTAGAATTCTTCCTTTGGTCTGTTTTGGGGGCTCTATGTAGGGTAAGAAAATGTTCGCATCTCAGTCACATGCAACATTAACCTGTACTGGGTCTTGCATAGGTTTCTTGGTTGGTTATTCCTAATTGTCTCCCTACATAAGAAACCAGATGGAAGATGGACCCCATTAGTCACTCAGAACTGATTACCGAGTACTTGCTGTAAGTGGAGGAATGTGGCAGACTTAGTTCCGGCCCTCGAGAATTTATCGTAGGGGATTGTGGGGACAGGGCATAGAAAAGTCCAGAAGCAAGTCTCTCAGGCTGCCTGGTCAGAAACCATCACTACTACCCAAACACGTCCACGTTTTAAGTTAAAGTTTTACTTCCCTCCCAAAACACTATCAGCAAACAGTGTAGTCCTAGGTAGTACTGAGGAACGTGCCAGGTCTGGGGCCTATGTACTGTTTATGTCCCTCATGCCCTTTGGCATGAATACTTCTGCCCACGTGGCCAGTCAAGAAAGATCTCATCAATCTGTTTTTCCAAAGGACCTTTGTCCGACTTTGATGAACAAACAGAATCATGTTTTCAAGGATTCACCCCCTCCTCTCACACACACACACACACCCCACACACATACAGGGACATCTGTTTGTTTTGTTGGTTGTTTTTGAGACAAGGCCTCACTGTGTAGTTCTGGCTGTCCTGGAACTCACTATTTAGACCAGGCTGGCCTCGAACTCGCAGAGATCCTCCAGCCTCTACCTCCCTACTAGTGCTGGATTAAGGGCATATACCACCACGTCTGGTGGCATATTTTAAAAGTAGAAAATGCAGACTAAAGGAGGGAACATGTAGCTGTGATGAGAGGTTGGATTGACCTCTTAACTTTCCGAGAAGCCTTAGTTCTTGGTAAGTTGACATTGAGCTATTAATCTGTGTGATTTAATGTCATAAAAAGTTGGGATGGATCCACTCAATCCGTAAATATTTTTGAAGCATGTGCCTTCTGCCAACACGGTGCTAAGTGTTAGGACACAGTGGGAAACATTATCAACTGACATCTTTTATTTTATCTGGGGAGAGGCAAATAATCTCACCCCTCAGATAAATACAGGCTTGGAAGTCCTGAGGAGGCAGAGGAGATTGGAGGAGCTAACGCTGTAAAGGGATGGGATTCGGGGGTGGAGTGAGGCTGCAGATCGGAGGGTTGTCACGGGCGGCTGGCCGAGAGACTGTCACCTTTGAGCAAGGGTCTAAGGACGCATGGAGAGCGGTCTGTCCAGGACTGAGGGTCTTCAGGCAGGAGGAGCACCGTGTGGGGGGACAGACTGTGCTTCCTTCCCCTTTAATCGGTTTCGTATTGTGAAAACTTTCCCAAGCCTGGAAGAGAAACACCACATCCCCTGCTCTTAGAACATCTACTTCCTCAGTGTAGTCTGGCCAGAAATGTGTCAAGAGGAAAGCTTCAAAGGGGCAGATTTCATCGCTCTCGCCTGTAAACAAAATGCCCAAGATATTTTCCCGAGGCTTGAGGCCGGTTTCTAATTTGGCTTTTTCATCATCCTAGATGAATTTCCAAACATAGTAAAATGGGCTGTGATGAAATATAGTTCAAATGACAAGGCAAAGAGCAGCTCAGGCCCTCAAAACATTTTCATTAAGGAAAAAGGCATGGATAAAATCATTCCTCCAATGATGCACTAGTGTGGGGCAGTAAAACGACCCCGCCCAGACCCCACATTGTAAACCACAAACTGCCACTATTTGGGAGACTGGGCCACGTCAGCTGCAGTCTTTGCATATCTGTCTTTTAACAGATTCAGCTAACTCTAGTCCTCTGGGTCACTTAGCTATTTCTACATGTAAAAAGAACACATTAATTTTCTTTTTTAAAAAAAAGCTCAATTGATGCCAAAGTCACCTTCCCTTCAGGCTTGCTTTCCTGATCCTGAGATTTCAAATAGTTCTTTGTTCATTCATCTAGAAGGGTTGTGCCCCTGAGCCCAAGGAGAGTGGAAATGACAGGGAGTGTGTCTTCCTGGCTCTTACCCACCACTGCAACTGGGAAGCGTGGGCTTTGCTTGCTGGTGACATCATTCTGTAGGTAAGAGAAAGCATACCTGTTCTTCTATAGAATCCCATCTTTGAAAGGATGTGGTGTTGAATGCAAAAACTAGTTTCCCTTGCTGCACCTTCATAATTCTGTAAACGCCTCTCAGAATGGATGCTCACTTGGAAGCGGGTTCTCTGACAGCTGCCATTTTGAGTGCTCTCCCCAACAGGAAGGTAGAGTCTTTGCTCTCTATCTCCACAAAGAGCAGTGCTATTACTATCTGGACCACTTTCCATGTTACAGGGCTGTGCCAAGAGACTTCATAGTCATTGTTTCTAATGCTTCCAAGCAGCAATGCTGAGAAGTGATCGTCATACATTACATGTGACAGACTAATAAAAAGTCACAAAACTAAGAAGAGAGGGCCATTTTGGCTAAACTTAACACGTAGGTCTGTTTCCTGATAATGTACATAGTTGTTATCTCAAATTTGTGTATTTCAAGTCACCTTTTACATTGAGTTCTAGGTTTCTCAGAATATTCTATGACTATGTTTTTGAAAGATCTTATCTATCATCTATCTATCTATCTATCTATCTATCTATCTATCTATCTATCTATCTATCATCTGTCTATCATCTCTTTATCTATCACCTGTCTATCCATCATCTATCCATCATCCATCCTTCCATTTGTCTATCATCTATCTATCTATCTATCTATCTATCTATCTATCATCTACCTACCTACCTATCTTTCCATCTATTCACAAGGAATGAACTTCCAGAAAACTGCATACAGTACCCAAATTGAGATATGTGCATTCCAAAATAACTTCTTTAGGTCTTTTATTAATACTATTATTTTTAAATAAGATAGCAATATATTGATTAAGACATGGTTTTATATAGGTTTAGCCCCAGATTTCGATACTGATGAGGTTTTGGACTCAGCATTTTACTTAAAATTTCAAATTTCTCATTTTCTTGCCTATATGGTGGAGATACCAATGACCTCCCTTTTAGAACTATGAAAATTTACAGTGTGTCTAGTGATACGTTTAATAAGTGGTGATGGCATTGTTATTCTTTGACTTGAAGGAAGTCAAATCTGCATAGCTGCTCTCAGATCATACTTTCCCTACACCATATTTGTCAATTTGGGTTTTGAATATAACTGTAAGAACTTGAAATATCCATGCCAAGTTTCATTATATTACACTTCAGCTGAAAGGTTCAGGAAGGATCTTGATTTTGTCACTCAGTGTAGTAATCCTTCTTGTTTGTTGTCACCCACAGGCTGGTGGCACTCTTAGTATCCTTAGGCTGTTGCTGCAGGTGATTGGGAAGAGAGGTCAGCGTTTGTTCTCATTTGTGGGAGCTGGCATTAGAGTTGAGTTTGACAGCTGTGCATAGGATTTGCCTTGTGCTTTGTCTCTTTCCTAGTGATTCTTTATGTTAAGCTGCCACCAAGCCAATGTTCTGTACATCTGATGGTGACATAGCTGAATCATTTAACTGTCTCCTAGATTGGAAACAGGATATCTGAAGCTTTATACTAACCTCCTACCAATGTGCTTCTGTTTTATGCTTCTAAAACTGAGCAAATATTTGTACTTTCTATATAATATATCAAGTTAATTAATTGAGAATTTCAATCATAATCACCTCCACTTCCTCCAGTGTCTCCCAGATCCATGTCTTAGCTTTTAACCTACCCTCAACTTCATGACCTCTCTCTCAGTCTTGTTTATTTTATTTTATATTTTAGACACAATGATTCTGGCTTATACTGCCCATATATGGATGGGTGTAGGGCCATCTATTGGAACATGGACAATCTATTATGGACCACACCTTTAAAGAAAACTGACTCTCTCTTTCTCTCTCTCTCTCCTAGCAACCATCAACTGTCTCTAGCTCCTCAGTTAAAAAGTTGGGAGCATGTGAGCCTCTCCCCCATTTCTGCCGGAATGTTGGCTAGTTTGATATTGTGCGGGTCTTATGCAGTCAGCTACAGCTGCTGTGAGGTCATGTGTGCAGCAGTCCTGTCCTGTCCTGTCAGAAGACACTCTTTTGTCCCAGCCCTCCCATACTGCTGGATCCTACAATTTTTTCCATTTCCTTCTTCATGATGCTCTCTGAGCCTCAGGAGAGGGGTGTGGTCCAGAGGTCTCATTTGTAGCTGAATATTCCACAGGCACTTATTCTCATTGATTGAGAGAGAATTCTCATCACCTCACACCTCTCATCATTATCTCACAATTCTTATCAGTTGATCTCTATTGGTGACTTGTTGACTTTCCACCATAACCGCTACACAAAGACTTCTTCATGAGGATTGATTACTAATCTATAGGTACAGAGAATTGTATTTAGAAGGTCACTTGGTACTATGTCCAAGCAATTAGCAAATTAGCAAACTAATAGTAGCTTCTGATCTCCCTAGCCATGGGCTCTTAGCTAGACTCACAATATCAGGCATGTACTTCCTCCCTTGGAGTGGACCTTAAATCCACCCAGAAAGCATTTGTTTACCCCAATAACATCATGTCACCATTGCACCATGGGCTTATTTTGCCAGGCTGGTCATTATTGTAACTCGCAGGGTTCATGACTGTGTACAGCTGCTGATGGCTTTTCACCTCCAGCTTTCTGTGTAGTAACTTCCTTTGGTGCTGGGAACGCTAGACAGCAGAGAGGAAGGTTTGCAGTTAGCATCAGGTTGATTTTTTTTTCCATGTCCTGTGATCAAAGTGTGTGCTGTCTTAAGCAATAGGGTCTTACCATCAAGTTCTGCTAGGTAGCCATGACCAATGACAATAGGGTGTATTGTATTGTTTTAGGGGTTTCCAGGATACCCCTGACCAACAACTGGAGGGGAGGTTTCTGGCACTGTGCTTTATGTTTGGCAACCTGTGACTTTGGGGAGAAGAAAATTATCTCCTGTATAGGGAAGCTACATGAAGTGTGTGTGTGTGTGTGTGTGTGTGTGTGTGTGTGTTGTGAAAATAGCTGATTTCCATATGGCTTTTCCTTAGTGTTAGTCCTCTCCCTAGCCCCTTTTCTGCTCTGCTCTCCCATTCTTCTTCCCACTTAAGCCTCCTCCCCATGGCTCCCTCCTTTCCTCATCATATAGCCTGTGTTTTACTGTCCACCTTACCTTCAGATCCCCCACAACCATGACCCCTTTCTTCTTTCCCCATTTCCATCTTGTATGCTTTGTGTGTGTGTGTGTGTGTGTATGCATGCATGTGTTTGCATGTGTTGGTCAGTGGTAGGTGTCTTCCTCTATCATGGTTCTCTTTGGTGGTGTGAATGAGAATGTCTCCCATAAGTGGAGATGTTCGAATACTCGGTCCCAAGTTGGTGGCACTGTCTGGGTGACGTGGCTTTACTGGAGAAAGTGTGGCACCGGGGGTGGTCTTTAAGGGTTTAAAGACTCACACCATTTCTAGCTTGCTCATTCTGCTTCCTGTAATTGTTGGCCAGCAGCGCCCTGATTTTTCTTTGGAATCAAAATCTCCCCAGGTTGCACTTAGCTCCTCAGGGACAAGCCCTTACGTTGTTCTTCCCTCTGACTGCTTGGAGCCCATGATGTAGAGCAACTCAGTAGCTACTTATAATCAGAATATAAAGATAAATGTCACCATATCAATAAGATCTTCCCTGAATGCCTTCCTTAATATTTTAACCCACCTCCACGCCCTGTCTCTGTTAATGAGTAAGTGGTTTCCAGAGAAGCTCTCACTTTCTCCTTACTAAGAACTTTTAGTTGCCTAGAGCAGCTCACCTGCCACTCACTCACCTTCACTCAACTCTCAGCTTCATGCAGCTAGAGGTTTTGTCTGTATTGTTCATGAAAGCATCACTCCTGGAAAGGTGCTGGCACAGGGAAGTCCTTTGTGATGGTTGTTGTGATACTGGCCATCAGACCCAGGGCGTTATGCATGCTAGGCAAGCACTTCACTACTTTGGTCCTCACCCCCGAGAACTAG
This sequence comes from Peromyscus leucopus, assembly GCF_004664715.2. NCBI lineage: Eukaryota > Metazoa > Chordata > Mammalia > Rodentia > Cricetidae > Peromyscus > Peromyscus leucopus. The sequence goes on from NC_051064.1 coordinate 104,707,243, forward strand.
CTTTATATCTCACTGTCCATCAATGAAGCATGAATATACATGAGTTTGGAACTGAGTAAAATAGCCAAAGTGCCCTTCACAAGTTTTTTTTTGTAATCTCCAGTCATACAAGAAATGTGTGGCGATGCTTTGCCAGATAAGCATGTTTGGTGACGAAAACCTTGCAGCCTTGCCTGAATGCTTCCAAAGAACTCTGGGGTAGGCACTGAGTTAGTAGTAGTTTAGATCATTAAAGCGTGTGCACTGTGCTAGGGCCACCTGGCCAATAGCAGGTATTATATACAAAAATATGATAAAGAGACTCTCTGCCCTCGAATAGATTCAACAGGAATGTTTTAAAAACATATCCAGCACCCACCTATTGGTTTCAGTCCTTAAACACATAACTTGCCTCCATTATCAGTTCTGGTACTCGTTGAAGGCCATGTCCTGATTTCGGTAGATCCTACCTTTCTGCCACAGATTGCCTAATTTTTGAACTTTTAAAGCATAGAGTGCTGCTTTCAGTGTCATTTAGTCATTTCCCACAACTCTCCATCCGTTTGAAGTAGCTTTTAAAGTTGCTTGAACTACTGGGTAAGAGGACACTGGATTTCTATTTTTGTTCAACAAAATAAATGGAAGGCTTCTTAGAATCAATAATTAAAATCATACACACACACTCTTACTATTTACCTGGAGATTTTTTTTTTTGTAAGTCATTGTTTGATGTCTTTCCAAATAAGACAGTAAGATTGGAATCAAATATGCAAAAAGGCATGTGATCTTTTTATAAAATTTCAGAGGGATAACAGAGATTGGAAAAAGAAAAGTACCGATGCCAGAATTCAGGAGACCTGGCCCTTGGCATCTCTGGCAGCTACTAGGCCTGAACGTCCCAGTTTGTATGAGTGGTAGGCCCTCCTACCCGGCTCACAAACTCTAACTCTCTTGGAGGGCAATGCAGGTCTTGGAAGGAAAGCTGAAAGTGTGCCCATTCCAAAAGGCTGCCCCCATTTTGTTGAGCACTAGAGAATAATGGTGGGCTGGTAGGAAGAAGTGCTTTGAAGGGCCCTGGAGCTCATTTTCCCAAACTGCTTTGCATGGAACTCTGCTTCAGTGAGATGTTCTTAACTCTTCCTGCAGTCATTCTCTGTAGCTCAGACTCAGAAGCCACACAAATCTATTCTTACGGTGATTTGTCTAGAGTTCATCCTGGAAGCTTAGTTTTTGTTTTGTTGTTTGTTCTTGATCTAACAATCCTTCTGTCATATCCCGGGAACTCTCCCTCACAGGCATGGCCCACTGTGTCTGGCGGAAGTTTAAATAGAAACAAGAAATGAATAAACTTAGTCTTCCTGGGGAAATAATGGGTGACACTCACTAAAATCCAAAACCTTAAACCCACCTCAGTCGAGAGGAGGGAACATATTAACCATGAAAGATGGACATGAGTAGAAGGGGTGGAGGCTGAAGTTAGATTTGGAGTGTTGTCAGCAAATTTGTCTGCATGGTTGAGGTATGAATGCAGAGCCTCCAGCGATGTGGGGAGGTTCTGGGAATTGTAGGAGATAAGGCACAGCAGGAGGAAGTAGGTTACTTGAGGCATGTCCTTGGTTATATCTTGTCCTGGTTCCTTCCTTTATTTCCCTCTCTGCCTCCTGTCCACCATCAGGTGGACACCCAACTCTATCTCAAGCATCTGCTTTCATGATGTTCTGCCCATGTATATAGGGCCAAGCAGCCATGGGCAGAACCTTGTGGAACATTGAGCCAAATAAATCTTCCCTCATTTTGACTTCTTTCAGTCCGTAAAGCTAATATACCATGCTTCAGTTATATAGCTGAGAAAATCAGTCACCCACTATGCCAATGGGCAACGAACAGGAGGGTGGAGAGAAACTCTACCACCCCATCTTCCGAGAAGCTGGAGGAGGCTGGGTCCTGCCTTATCTAAGAAGTAGAGAAAAAAAATACTATGAAACAAAAAATAAAAAAAACAGGAGGCAGGTCTCATTTAAGCTGGGCTCCTTATGGGTCACCCAGGCTTAGTTTTATGCTACTGGTTATGTTCAGGTCTCCTCCATGTGTTTTTCATTATTCTAGAACAAGTAGTTAGGATGAGTTCCCATGGGAAAGACAGAAGTCAAGAGATAAGCTAATTTGTACAAAAAATAATGGAGCCTTGGCTACAATCACATCCTCTAATACTCTATTGCCCAGAGCAGGTCACGTCACCAGGACCAACATCAGTGAGGTTGGGAAACGTTCTTCACCTTCAGTGGAGGCCACTGCAGTGACTGGTATTATTAATCTGAATTTTCACAGATGCACTTTGAAAAGAGTATTGGATTTTGATTAAAAGACCCTGGAAGTTTTAGACATTCACAAGGTATAGTAGCATATTGAAAGCCTTGGGATATTTGTTTTATTTTGCTTAGCACAATGCTCCCCAAGTTTATGTAACTATATCATGTTTTACTTCTACTTTGCAAAGAGTATTTACCTTCATGGAACACCTATATTTGCTGAATATTTATTGGGAAGGTCTGTTCCAGAGGATGCAATTAAACAAAATCAGATGCCCTAGCTTGCATCAGGGAGAGCTTTCTTGGACTTCTGGCTTGGAATCCTTTTAAAGATTTGGAGTTCTTGGGTGGGCAGGAGTTATGAATCTGGTACTGAAGATGGATGTGTGACTTGTCTTGAGACTGTGATGGGAAAAGACTGGGTGGGCCGGACAGAATCTAGTGGGAGGTTCTCATGATGGAGTCTGCAAAACTCTGGCAGACTATGTCTTGCCATCATTTGGCCAGCCTCTGCTCAGGGAATACTGAGTAAAAAGCCTGTGGGTTCTGTAGGAGAAAATCATGAATGTGGGCTTCACAGAACTGCTTTCTCTGAGTCCCAGATTAGTCTTGAACATACGTAACAATGCCTAGGGTTCTTTTGGCATAGAATAAAATTCTACATTGTATAGGGGTGAGAATATTTTGATTCAATAGTAAGACTGAAGCTCACCCATTCTATATATTAAAGTATAATTCATCGATAAAACAATAAATATGTGGATAAGGAACGTGATTCAGGAATGTGAAACGGAAGGAGAGAAGCTCAGAGGAGGCATGAAGGAAGGAAAAGGCACAGCAAACGTTTTACAGATTAAGATAAGAAATTAAAGACGCTCTCGGCCTTAGCGCCATCTTCCTTGAAACTCCTGCGCCATGAGAGTGAAGCGGAGGAAGAAGCGAACGCGCAGGCTGAAGCACAAGAGGGGTAAGATGAGGCAGGGGTCCAATAAAGTAGGCTTGTGCACCCGCGAGGCTGGAGGAGCCAGAAGCAAGGGATGCTGAAGGCTGCGACTTTGGTACAAGTTGTTGGACTGTGCTACTATTGCTAGAAGTCTTGATGGACCTGGAACATCACCATCGGCTCGCAGAGACCACCTGAGAGACTTTGCTTTCATTACAACCAAAGCATTCCCGCTGGCCCTCTGCCCTGGACCTATGGCATTCTGGACTAGTTCTGTTCTCACTTGTGGCCAAGTGTAACTCGTGTACAATAAATCATCTTCCTCGATGTCTCAGCTGAAGAATCATCTGAGGACAATCAGAACATTGTGTTAAGATACTTAATCCAGGTTTTGCTTTATAGGATTCAGAGAGAACTGTGTTTGCTTAACACCGTCTTTCAATAAAGAATTTTCATTCCCAGAGAATAAGAGGGGCATTGTCAAAATTCCCACAGAATGTTAGAAGGTCAGAGCAGGCAGAAGTTTAAAGGTTGTTTACCCCCATACAACAGTTTTACAAATGAGAGAGTCAAGACACAGAGAAGAAGATGAAGTTTGAGGTTGTTTGGTTGGCAGAGGTAGAAGTGGATGCCTCTCTTCCAGCACAGGGTATGCAGGAGGATGAGGAGCAGTGCTGGACCAAGGGCCTTATTGTGATTGTGTACTTTCTTTTCTTTTCTTTTTTTTTTTGTTTTTTTTTCTTTTTCTTTTTTTGTTTTTTGAGACAGGGTTTCTCTGTGTAGTTTTGGTGCCTGTCCTGGAGCTTGCTCTATAGACCAAGCTGGCCTCGACCTCACAGAGATCTGCCTGGCTCTGCCTCCTGAGTGCTGGGATTAAAGGTGTGCACCATTGCCGCACGGCAGATCATGTATTTTCTTTTCATAGTTAGGTGATGCAGCTCATCACACACACTTTGCAAGTGAGGAAGAAAGCACAGAGGAGAGATGAGGAGCCAGGACTCAGGTCCACATCGAGTGGGCTGCAAAGGCAGTGTATAGATGCTTGTCTTTCTGCTTTTTTCTGTTGTCATCAAGGGCATCCTGTTTCACAAGGGAACTGGGGATATACATGATGTTCAAGGCTGCTTACATAAACCTTTCATCATGTCACAGGCAGAGAATACACTCAGAGAGGTCAGTCTATTTCCCTTTCTGTTTAGAAGTGGTGTCACTTCTCAGTATTGTCCTAAAAAACGGATTAGTCACAGGAGATGGTATAGTGCTTGTATTAGCAGCCTGTACAGTCAGCCTTCAACACTGATGATAAAATGTTCTTTTGGAGCCCTGGCCGGTCTCTGAATGTTTCTGCAATGTCATCTGTACACAGAGTCTGTGTGAGAATGAAGAGGGCGAGGAGGTACAGTGAAGCATGGTGGCAAGTCCTGACTTCTGCCATACACTGGAACTGGAAGTCATTATGGTTCCAGTGTATGGCAGAGCCAGGACTTCCTACCTTTCCAGCAAGTGGCAATAACTACCAGGAATTTTGCAGAGGGAATTCCAGCATGGCAGAAAAGATCTCTTAATTTTATTTTATTTTATTTTTTATTTTTTTTTGAGACAGGATTTCTCTGTGTAGTTTTGGTGCCTGTTCTGGATCTTGCTCTGCAGACCAGGCTGGCCTCGAACTCACAGAGATCCTCCCGAGTGCTGGGATTAAAGGCGTGCGGCACCGCCACCTAGCCAAGATCTCTTAATTTTAAGATTCCGAAATGAAGCCTCAGGCGCTGGAGTTCAGAACCATAATGAGTGACTTTGTGTGTGAATATCATGTTGATGTTTGGTTTCTAAGCTTAGCCTTTAACATCTGAAGAGTCTCACCAGCCTGAATATCGTTTCTGTGGTTTTTCCTATTTGCTATGAGCTGCCATATCTGCTGACAGAAAATATTGTCTCTAGCAATATTTTTTATTATAAAAAAAAGATTTAAAGAAAAATTTGTTTATGTGTGCATTTGAATGCAGATGCTCGTAGAGGCCAGAGGTGTCTGATCTCCCTGGAGTTGGAGTTAGAGATGGTTAAGTGTGGGTGCTGGGAATTGAACTCAGGTTTTCTGTAAGCATGGCACAAACTATTAACTTCTGAGCCATCTCTCCAGCCCCCAACAGTTCCTTTCTATTTACTTTTTATTGCTAGTGGAGTGAGAGCCTAGCATATTACCAATGCCGAGCTCATGAACAACAATAAGTAAAATAAAAGGTCATAAGTTTTCGGTGTGGGATGACTGGGCTCTGAGTACATGCTTTTGGGCAGACCTATTTTGAGTGCAGAGAGAACACTGGCCTACTGTTTCTCTGTAAGACTTTGGGTTGCTGAAGTTACAGCAAGCAAATATTAGATAACTGGAGAGGCATATGAGTCTTATATAGTATAATACGACACCAGTTATACTTATATATACATATATGATATGTGTGTTTATACATGGTATATATGGAAAAACTGAGGACAGGTTCTATCAGAATCCAACAATGAAAAATAGTTGATCATATTTGTGTAAGTAAATGTGATTATATTTGCAGATCAGCAGATGCGCTGAGATTATATGCATCTTGAATAAACCAAAGGTCAAACATATCAACTCTTTGGGTTCTTAACCCACCTCCTCCATCCCACCCCTTACTTCAACCAAGTTAACCAGCATTTAGACACCTGTTTCCAAGGCGCTTTGCTGCATATTGCTTGGGACCTGGTGTCTCTGTCATTTGTGGGTACAATTTCAGGGGACATAATGAACCAGGCATAGCTTTTCTAGTCCAAGTGCCGGTGCAATAAACCAAGTTTCACAGGCTGAAAATCAATTTCTTTTAAAAAAATTAAATTGCACCTTTTATTTGTATGTGTGTATAAATGTGTGTGCCATGGTGTGCCCATGGAGGTCAAAGGACAAATTTTAGAAGTTCTCTTCTTCTACTATGTAGGCCCCTGATATCAAACTTGGGTTGTCAGGCTTGGTGGCAAGTGCCTTTACCCACAGAGCAAATCCATATTCACTCATGATACAAGCAGTGTAGAGTGAGACCAGTGATTGATTTGCCATATCTGCTGATCTTTAATCCGTTCTCTTGTTTTCTAGGAGGCTCAGTTTATTTATTTAGTGTTTAAAGGTGATGGATACTACCAGTTTACAGGAATTTCTGTACAGGCTAAAAGACTTAATGTTTGCAAAGCACTTCGTTTTTTAGCCCCTTATGTAATAGGTCATCAGTGAAAAACATCCAGCATTTTCACTACTGGGGATTCCACTGTCTAAAGCCTCAACACGAAATAGAGAAGGCACCTTGCAAAATAGAGGATGAAGGGAGATATTCTCCAAGAGCATGGTGCACTTTTTGGACATCTTGCTGTTTTAAAATGGTGAGAATTTACTGGAGGAAACACTATCTTTGTGTTCAGGGAAATCATACCCTTTCCTGGGGAGAACAGGAATTTCCCTGAGAGGATGCTCCAGGCTTGTTTTTTTTTCCTTCCTGTGAGCAGATTCCCTTGTGCTTCTCAAGTTTTTGTTTTCTTGGCATGGAGTCTGTTTTCCCTAATTCACTGTGGGTTTTTCTGAACTTTTCCCCCTTCAAATTGGTTTCAAATTGGTCTGTGGCAGTGAAGGTATGGGAAAGGATAGCCCCTTAAGACTCAAGATACAGCTGTACAATAATATTTCATGTCTTAAAAGTTTGTGGAAAAATAGTCTTGTCTGTGTGTTTTTGTCTTTGGACTTAGGAAAAAGTTCTTCCCAGCCAGCTACCGTGCCTTTGAAGGCTTCGGGGCTTGTGTTTTGGTCTCCACCCTCTTGGATGACTTAGGGAGGTATTTTCCAAGCTCCTTCCTGAGTAAGTTTCCTCAAGTTTGAGCCAAGAATTAGAAAGGACTGTGGCTATCTGAGTGTAAATAGTTGATGATATTCATGAAATGCTGGCTCAAACTCACAGGGAAGCTGAGGAGTACAGCTGGCCGGCTGTGGAATCTACAATTCCTGGCTGTAGATGTTGAGTAGTAGGGTGGAGCATGATTTAGAATACAGGGGGATCTGATGGAGCTTGAGTTAGCTCTTGACCATAAGGTAGATTTAAACCTCCCAAATGACAGCTCTTGGCCAAATAGTGCACACACACACAGACACAGACACAGACACAGACACACACACACACACACACACACACACACACACTCATACACTCACACGGACACACACACAGACACAGACACACACAGACACAGACACACAGACACACATTCTCACACACTCACACAGACACACACATACATTTGTGTAATGTGTTCTCTTTAAAAACTTTTAAAAATGATTTTAATTTATGTGTGGGGATGTTTTGCCTGCATGTATGTCTGTGCACTGCGTGCATGCCTGGTGCTTACTGAAGTTAGAAGAGGGTATCCAATCCCTTGGAACTAGAATTAGAGAGAAATGTAGGCTGCCATGTGGGTGCTGGGAATCGAACCCTCATCCTCTACAAGCACAGCCGCCTCCCCAGCCCCATGCTGTTTCTTTGTTGAACTCTCACTGTATTCTTGTTGCTGGTGGGAAACCAGCCTGGCCCTGACTGTGCTTGCAACTTTCCATGTGAAGTTTCCAAGTTAAAGTCTGCCATGTGTTTTAAAATTACAATTATTTCTCCAAATACACAAAATGTGTCCAAGAGCATCAACTCTGAAAAGAAGACCCATTTCCAGCCAGTATGTCCATTTGTACTTAGATGGTAAAAGTTCAGAAAAATCCAAAGTGCTTATATGACTCTGAAGCAAGAAATGAGATTTTTTTTTTTTAAGCCAACATCTCAACTAAGTAACTGACTACTACTGGTAAACAAATATCAGGCCACCAACTTCAACCTTTACCTGGCTCTCATTCAAGCTTCCAAACAGGATTATGATCAGATTCATCAGCCCGGATCACTGTCTCAGATTTTGTGTTCTTCTAGGAGAGACCCTTTCCCCAGATGACCTTTGGCTGGGAGAACTTCTGTATGTCTGGGGTATAAAAAGTCAATCCCTTTTTCAGCAATAGCCAGATACCGTGGCAGGGAAGTACGCAGATCATCATGACTGCTCTGTCTTACGCCAGGGCAGAGAGCCGGGAACATTGAGTTTCCTTTTTACCAGTACCCTTGCCTTTTAGAAGGTAGCTGTTAGGAGTACTTAAAGCAGAATGGATGGCCCTGAAAATTGGGAAGTGAGCTATAAGGCAGCTTTTCTATGTAATTAGCTGGTTGTTTGGATTTGTATTTGCTACTGAGAAAAACTGAATAGGGGTTAAGCTACCCATTCGCTGAAGCCAACAGTTGCTTAGAATCCTTTGAGGCTGGCAAAGAAAACTGTTTCTAGCTATTCCAAAAAGTAGAGCTAGAGAATATGTGAACTGAACTTTGTGTCAGTTACAGTCACTTGTGGTTCTCATTGTATTGTAGGCATTTGCTAAGTTCTGCCAATGCCAGTGGGTCTCAACTTTCCTAATGTTGTGGCCCTTTAAGACAGTTCCTTATGTTATGATGGTCTCCCAACCATAAAATTATTTTCACAACTGTAATTTTGCTACTGTTGTGAATCATGATATAAAATATCCGATATGTAGGGTATCCAATATGTGACCTTTGCAAAAGGATCATTTGATTCCTAATGGAGTCGCGACCCACAGGTTGAGAAACACTGGTGTATCATTTATGCATCCAGTGAGAAATATTAACATTGAAACAGTCTAAGCTTGGGAAGCTCATGGTTTTTGCTCCATCATCCCTAGGACCCCCAATCTCAACACTTCAAAATCAAACCATATTGATTATCAGTAAACACTTTTTTATGTGTTCCTGATTTTCATTACTATTGCATTCCATTCATTTTTCTATTCCTTAACTGTATGTGGGTCATTCCGGAATTTGGGAAGTAGATGCAGAAGGATCAGGAATTGAAGGTTATCCTTGGCTATATAATAAATTTCAGGATACCCTGGGCTACATGAAACCCTGTTTCAACAGATGAACAGGCAACTGGGTAATGAAACCATGACGCTCATACAAATGGGACTTTATTCAGCTATAAAGAAATGATAAATGATGACTTTTCTAGGAAAGTGGATGGAACTGTAGCATATCATATTATGTGAAGTAACCCAGGCCCAGAAAGACAAACCTTGCTTGTTATTTTTCATACATGGTTCTTAGCTTCTGAAGGTTAAAGATGTGTGTTTAAGTGGGAGTAAGTGTGAGAAGCCAGGAAAGGGCCATGAGATGGGAAACATAAGAAACCTTAACAAAGAGGAACTGGAAAGGTCAACAGAACCCATGCACTATGAAAAGATAAAGAGTTATTACTGTATGTGTGTGTGGGAGGTAAGGTGAGGGAAGGAGGGCAGAGGTGGGGGAGGAGCAGGGGATTGTATTAGAATTGATTGTATTTCTCTTGCCATTATTTCTAGAATGCTGTGTTCATACAGTGTTTACATTGTATTATGGATTATAAGTAAAAAATGAAAAAAAACCTGAAAAATAATTTAAATGTATTTTATTACATATTAATTCATTAATTCAACAAAAAATTACTATTCACCTCCTAGGAACAAGGTATGGGTAGTTATAAATACCAGCAATAATTAAGATGAAACCTCATGAGGAGTATAATCTCTTTGTTAGGGTGACTGAATAGAACCTGTAAATACGTATCTTACCTGTTTATTCCCAGTTATATTTTTCTCCATTTAAAATCCCATTGTCTGATTTTATTTAGTGATTCATGCTGATTTGAGGGACGCCAGTCTTTTTCCCAAGGTTGTCTCATTGTTTTCTTAATTTCCCTACATTCGGGTCCATGTACTTGCTAGGTACACGTTCCCACCATCACTGGTCTCTGCTGGCTTCAGGGGTTATGTTGCTGTCATATGGAAATGTTCTTTTCTCCACCAGTCATAGTGAAATTTATCTTTTTTTCAAGCTTTGAACTGTCTCTTTCCCATGAAGCATCCCTGATCTTCCTCTCTCCAGGTTGGCAGATCTGCGCGCTGGGTTCTCCCGCTTCACTCTCCGGGGCTGTCCCAGCTCTGCAACTGCACACACCCTGAAGTGTTTCCACAGCACACCGAAGCATTTGCTGGCTCCGTGTTTTCCTTGCTGCTAGCATGCTCTTGTGCCCTGCCAATCCTCTGTCTGTCTCTCTGCAACATCCCACATCTTATGATCTGCTTTGTGTTGATCTTCTAATTCTTTTCTTAGTGCTCATGGTGAATTTTAAACTACCTTCTCCATGTCTTCTAAGTTGGATATACTTGGGTCCAATTTTTGTCTTTATGGCATTCCCCAGAATCTAGCTTTGCCTAGGTCAAGACGATGCTAGCTTTTCTGGTGGCCAATTAGTGATCACTATGTACTTTTATTCTGTTTTTAAATTAAAAAAACTAATTGTGGTAAAATATCTGTAGCATAAAATTTTTATTTGTTTTTAATTTTTTAAACATTTTTTAAATTTAAAATAGAATTACATCACTTTCCTCTTTCCATTTCCTCCCTCAAGTCTCTCCCAGTTACCACCCTCAATCTTCTCCCATTCCTCACTCTCAAATTGATAACCACTTTTCCATTCATAATTCATATATATGTATGCACAAATACATGAATGGAATGGCTGGGTCTATTTTTGTTGTTTGTGTGTATGTGGTTTCAGAGACGACCACTTTGTATGAGATAACTGATCAGGAAGCTCATCCCTGGGAAAGGCTAACTCTGCCTCTCCCAGAAGCCATTGTTGCTTCTAGTTCTTTGTCTAAGGGTGGGACGTCAGGGACATTTCCCCTTTCCTTGTTTTTATGTCTTTTGATGAACATAAAATGTACCATGTGTATTACTTAAGTTTCTCTGTTTCTGTGACTAAGACAGTGACCCAAAGCAACTTATGGAGGAAAGGGTTTATTTCAGCTTGCAGCTCATGAAGGGAAGGAAATCAGGTCAGGCATGCCAGGCAGGGTCTGGGAAACCGGAACTTCAGCAGAGACCATGGAGGAATGCTGCTCACAGGCTTGCTCCCCCCACCTTCATGTTCAGCTACCTTGCTTATATGTCCCAGGACCCCCCATCCAGGGATGACATGGCCCACAGTAGGCTCAGCATCCTACACCAAGTACTAATCAAGAAAATGCCACACAGAGTGGCTTGCTTCCCACACGACCCTAGTTTGTGTCAAATTAACAGAAAAACTAATCAACACAACATGTTAATTCTTTTAAAGTCTACGGTTACTTAGCTGATCTCTTGACTGCTTATCATGTTGTATCTTTTCCTTATATTTGTACATACTCATTAATTTACTAATTTTGCAGCATTGGGGATTGAAGCTAAGGCCTTCTGTGTTCTAGACAAGCACCCTTCCACTGAACTATAATCCCAAGCTCATTTCCCCGCCCTCCACCCCATGTTTACTTTCACTAGGATGTCTAGGCTGGCCTTGAATTTGTAGTCCTCCTGCCTCAGCTTCCCAAGTAACTAGGATTACAAGCCCACACATTAGGCTTGGCTGAAATTTTGTGTATCTTAAAAAAAACATTTCCACTTATGTAATCAAGAGAGAAGAGCGTCAACAGAGTTAGGAGTTGGCGAAAGGAATTGGTTGTGTCTGTTTGGAGTTCTACTTTTTGGCTTAGCTGTTACGTGGTGCTGTTGTTTTGTTCTGGGAGATGGGACAGTGCCGTCTTGTTTACTTTGAGAAGGCAGCAAGCCAGGAACACACAATCAAACAAGGGAAGTTTCTGTGCTGGCATAGTATTTTTCCAGTTAAAATGGCAACAAGTAAATTGTAATTTCCTTTCACTTGGTGTGGCCACTGTGTGCTGGAGTTTAACATTTCACATCGATTAAACCCAGTGCAGCAAATATTTGCAGGACTCCACTTGTAAAACAGGCCCATGCTCACCACCAGCAGTGTGTACTTTCACAGACTAGCTTCACAGAAGTGTTCTTTGCCTGACATCCATCTTTCACACTTAGAGGAAACCCATTACCTCCCCTCAACCTCCTGTTTTTAGAAGTCTTCAGAGGGTGTCTGTCTCTGACAGTTGCTTCTCAATTTTAATTTCTACTTTTCTTGAAATTCTCTTTTTCTTCTATCTGTATTCTGCTTTCTGTGGCTTTTCTGTACACCACCCACCTGGTCCCCAAAATATCATATTTTCCTTAACTTCTCAAAACAAAAGAAAGAACCTTAAACTAATTGGTTGCATGCCATATTGACTTGAGAAACAGGAAGTACACCAGTGGTATCCTAACAGCGCAGAAAACTCCACCTGGGTATCAGGTGCCCTGTTCGTCACCTTCCTCAGCTGTGGCAGTGACACTGAGAGCTGACTTCTTTCTCTCCAGCCCATGATGGTGATTTTGGTTTTTCTCTTTTCCAGGGTCTTTCCCACATCACCGGGACCTTTCCATTTCCTTTATTGTGCTGTCTAGAACCCCAATTTTCTTCTGCTTCATTGTTCTTCGATTATCAATATATAGTACTCTGTTTATCTTATTCTAGTTGATGGAGATTCCTGCCCAGTGGGGCCACCCTCCCAGACCCTGGATTAGGCACAAACTACACCCTAACACTTATATTCCACCGAGAGAGCGTTTATGAAGCAGGGAAGAAAAGTTAAAGTGACTACTTTCTGACTCAGGCAGAAAAACAGCAGTAAATGACCTTGTAGGTGTCATTTTAAGAAGAGAAAGAGGAGAGTTCTGTGTTAGACCGGGCTAGGATGTGGGTAGAGGAGATGGGGATGAGGGACAAGGGGAAGGGGACAGGGGACTGCCTCTGGATAGAGAGGAGACTGACACGGTGGTTTATAAAACTAACAGGGGAAACCCCGTTTAGGATGAGGTGTTCAATTTTAATTGGGCAAGTTAATTAGGTAAACCAAAGGGGGCTTCCGATTGCTGGACTTCAATACTTCGATAGCTGGATCTTGGTAGTCAGGCTCAGGAGGAGGAAGGGATCAAATAAGGAAATAGACTTTGGTGGCTAGCTTCAGGAATGGAATCTAATGGTTTTTAGCAAGGGGGAGCGGATGGGAGAAAAGGGCAACAGAGCCTACAGAGCCACACGCTCGAGTGGGCTGGAGTCCTTAACTAGCCTCTAGCTAGAGTGTACCAGGACTATTTTCCCATAAATATACTGGCAACATTTCTTCCTTTTAGATAAACACTTTAAGAAGCGTTTAATTTTTTTCAAAATTATCTCAGCAGCTTTATATCTAAATAAAAACAACAAAGATAGGGTTCTTCAGTCCCCTATTCATGTTTCCCTTATTAGCATCTTTTTAGAAAGTTACTTTTATTTATGCATAGGTATTTGTGTGAATGCACGCCACGTGTGTGGTTGTTTGTATCCCCTGGATCTACAATTGTAAGCAGTTATGAACCACCCAGCACAGGAGCTGGTAAGCTAACAGGTCCTCTGGAAGAGCAGCAAGCAGTCCTAACCACTGAACCACCTCTCCATTCCACTATTGGCCTCTTATATCCTAGTATGTATGGTTCACCTGCCATTATCAATGAACCAATACCAGTAAGTGATGATAAAGTTCAGATATCTTTAAAAACCTCCGCTCCCGATTTTCTTTTACTCTTGAGGGTTCCACCCAGTCTGCTATATCACTTTGGTGGCATGTTGTCTGAGAGTCCTTATGGCCATGCCGGTTTCTACAATTTTATTTTGAATGGTCTTGCTAACTTTTAGGAGTGAAGATCCAATATTCGTGAACTCTCTCTCTTATGGGAATCTGTCTGATGTTTTTCTCATGGTTTAACTGGAGTTATATGTTGTTTGGGGGAAGACTAGAAGGTCCTGTGCAGTTTTCTTCATGCACCATCGAAGGCTCCATGATCACCTTGTCTTCTCCTTTGGCTGTTGACCTTCAGCACTTGGCTGAGGTGGTGTTTATTAGGTTTTTCAATTGTAAATTGTTACTCCTCTAACCTTGGTTCTACATTATACTCCTTGGGATGGAGTTATTGCAGCCCACACTTAAAAGTGTGGCAGTGGAGGAGCCCCAGAAATGATTCCAAATTCTCAGCATGGCAGAGTTGCTCCTTGGGTTGTTTGTTTGTTTGTTTCTTTTGTTGTTGTTTTTTTGTTATTGTTGTTGTTGTCAATGACATTCAGCTGCTCATTTACATCAGTGTAGCACTCACCCATATTTATATTTACATTTGGGGTTATAATCCAACATTACTCAATTTAGTTTGTTACTAAAATTGGTTCCTCTTTGGACCCTAGGAACTCCATCATTGACTCCTAGGTCCCTCTGACCCACCTCTTCTTCTATTTATTTGTGTTTTTCTTTTTGAGTTCTTCTTTGCTTAGCCTTTGGAACTATAGGATGCTATAAAGCCTAAAGGGTAAAATTTTCTTCAGTAGTAGAACCAACCATTTCTCTAAGAATTTCTGGTTTGCTGTTTTATTGGAGAATGTTTTAGAATCCAGGATCTAAATGTCTGAGGTGTTCACTGCTACTGAGTCGTCATGGCTTCTAGACCCCTGCCAGACCTGACAGAGAGAGGAAACACAATTCTGTGCCAATCTCTGTACAGTCACACATCTGCAGAAGCTTCTATTTGTATCCATCTGTTTCCACATCCAGCTAGGTACAAATTAATTTGCTTTCATCTATATCTGTATTAAGCTCAACATGAATTCACGCTACAGCCGCATGAGTCATTCTAGCCTTCTCCTTCTTCTTGTATGGAACTTCCCACTCAGATGGTGAGAAATGTAGTTCCCATCTGCTGCACACAATTTAATGGTTCAGGGTCAGCGTTTGTGGGTAGCATTTCAGAATAATGTTTCTGCTCTCTGTGGGATACAACTTTATCAGCTGGAGAACAAAAATGAAGAGTGAACATCATGTGCAGCTTCTTCTGTCTCTAGTCAAGATTCCACCCATTTCCCATGTTTCTCCAGGCTGGATCTTTCTCCCCAGTCCCCATTCAATGGTGATATTTCACACATCTGCAGTCTGGTTAGCTTGATTCATCCCTTTCTGAATTCCAAAGTTCATTTTCAAGTTTACATGTAACCAGATTCCCATAATGCTGAAAGTTCTATGGATTTTTGAAAAGTGAATAACCCAGAGTCTCCATGACTAAAGTATCATAATGAATAATTTTCTTTCTCTAAAAGCCCCCACACTGCACCTGTTCTTATCCCCTCTTCCCCCGGAATCTGGGAAACCATTGACTTTTAAATCCCCTTAGGAATCCTGCTTTTCTAGATGTCATACAGTTGCAAGCCAGGCAGATGCATTTTACCTTGCAATACATACTTCCTCTTTACCTGTACTTTTCCATGGGGTGGTGACACGTCCCATTGTAAGAATGTCACATTGTATGAATTGTAGCCATGGAGGCTTCCCTTTTTGATCTCAAGAAGTTTGTCCTACTAGTTCTTTCATTTCCAGTTCTGCTGGAGATGAATTCATTCAGCTTTTAATTGTTTCAATAATTCTTGATTATCCTTCATATTGGAAAGTGTTTTGTCCTACACTCAAAAAATGCATTCTTGTCTTTTCTTGCTTGCATGATTTCTGATGAGAAACATGCTGTAATTCTTATCTGTGACTTCTCTGAGTAAGGTGTGTTTTTCTGATTGTCGTTGCTGTTCCTCCTAGGAGAATTTGCATTTCTCTTTGATTGTGTCAAGCTTGAGTATACCAAACATAATTTTTTAAAATAAGAGTTAATCTGTTTGGTGTTATCTAAGCTTCCTGGATCTGTGGTTTTGTGTCTTTCATTAATTTTGGAAATTTTTAATCTTTTATTACTTTTTTTGGCTTCATTATCTTTTTTTCATCTTGTTTCTGATATCCCAAGTATGCATATATTATTTTAGAAACTTCCTTAGAATTCTTGTGTATTCTGTTCTTATGATTTCTTTTTTGTTTGTTTGTTTGAATTTCACCAAGGCTTTTCTTGGTTATGTTAAGCTCTCAGAAAACATTCTTCATTGCTAGTTTTGGTTCCAACATTAAAAAAGTCATTCTTAAAGGTGTGTGTGTGTGTGTGTGTGTGTGTGTGTGTGTGTGTGTGTGTGTTATGTCTATGCAAAATGTAGAGGTAGATACATTTGGAAGCAAGAGCTTGACATTGGGATATCTTCCTCAATCACTTCTCCACAATTTTTTGAAAGACTCTCCCACTGAACCTGAAGTTCACTGTTATGCCTCTGTGCCCCAACTGCTGGGATTGCAAGCATGTCACCTGTACCTGACCTTTATGTGGGCGCTGGGGATCCAAACTCAGGGCCCCATGCTTGTGGAGCAGGTGCTTTACCTACTGATCCATCTCCCCAGCCCTCTATTAGAGTGTTTATCCCTCTACTTACAACACTCACCTCTTGCTTGCTGTCTACTTTCTCTACTCAAGCCCTTAACTTACTACCATAGTCCTCTCAAATCTCCAGTGTGAATTCTTCAGTGTTTGTTCCTATCCGAGTCTGTGTCTGACAGCGGCTTTGCCTCTCCAGTCTTTCTGTCCTTTTCTCTTTTGTTTTTTGAAATAAGGTCTTACACCATGACACAGGTTGGCCTGGTGCTTGCTTGAACTCACCACGGCAGTCTTCCTGTTTCAGACCCCCAGGGTTAGAATTATGGGTATGAGCCATATACTTAGGGTTTTTTATTTTCTTGCCATTTTTCGTGTCTTACAATTTTTGTTGAAAGCTAGGTATGTTATTTTGAACAATAGTAACTGAACAAACAGGATTTGTATTAATGGTTCAAGGAGTTGGGCTATTGCTAATGTTTCTGTAGTTGTACTTGACAGAAACTTCAAATTCCTCTCACAGCCTTGGTTTGCCTCCTTCTTGTCTTTGGACTTCTTCAATTACTCTTTCTTAGAAAAGGCATGCTTTGCAGCCGTCTACCCGAGAGACCACCGTTGTATGAGAGGGAGTTGACTTCTTTCGCCTTGATAGAACAATCACATGCTCATGGCAGTTGACACAGGTATGAGTTGGTTTTCACAGATATGCTGTGTCGGCCCTCCCACTCTGTGAGACGGCACACAGTATCTGATAAAAGATGGTATGAAGCAAAGAGGACATTGATTCATAATGGGTTATCAGTATCCTTGTGTGTGTGTGTGTGTGTGTGTGTGTGTGTGTGTGTGTGTGTGTGTGTGTATGCACGTACAAAAGCCAGAGATGAACATTAGTTATCTGGTCTTGTGTTAGTGGATCTCTGTGAAGGGGGAGGAAACCAGTTTTGTCTACAGAGCGAGTTCCACTTGCCTCTGCCTCCTGAGTGCTAGAATTAAAGGTATGGGACACTACCACACGACCACCTGATTTCCTTAAGACAAGGTTTCTCATTAAACTGAGACTTTGCTTTTTTTCTTTTCTTTATAGGGTGGCTGGCCAGCAAGCTCCAGTGGTCCACCTGCCTTGTCCACTGCCCTCGGGGCTGGTGCAACCATGTGCAGCTTTCTCTGGGCGCTGAGAATCTGAACACAGTTCCCCATACTTGCATAGTTAGCTCTCTTGCCATCTCTCTCTTTCAGATTGACAGTGTCCCAGGTGTTCAAGAGATAGATAAAATATGATGGAGTTCATTTACCTAGGATGCTATTTGTGGGGCTAGAGGGTTGGGAGGCAGGGAGAGAAGCTGTCTGGGCCAGATTGTTTAAAAGAAAGAAATTTGAAAGTTCATGCAAGTTCAGCCTGTGAGGTCTTGGACTCTGTTAGCTTTTTGTGAGGTCCCATGTGTCTTCTTCTCTAGTATGGAAGAGGAACAGAGCTTCACCACCTGTTCTGTCCTTGCTTCCAAGAGGCGGAGGGTAGGTCCTCTGTAGGGAAGTGAAGAGGTGGAATCTTCAGAGTTTCTAGTATGTTTATAGTAGTCACGATGATTTCATTCTTGCCAGGATTCCTTGAAACGGGGTGAAAAGTTGGCCTGTCAAAGTGCCAGGGTCAGGCTGTGCATCCAAATGGAGCCAGAGCTGCTTGGAAAGTCCAGCTTCACTCTTCCGTGGTATTTACTATCCCTTAAATGATGGATGGTCTCCCCCTTAGTCTCACGATCACAATGCATTTTTCTAATCCTAGCCTCTTTGAAACTTCAGGGTGCTAATAACAAATGAAATACATCTTGTAGGTATGTCATGAGCTTGCCTTTGGAGGACAGGAACTGTCTCTGTTTAGTTCATTATTGAATGTTCATCCTACTTCAGATATTTGCTAAGAGTAGGTAGGTACTGAGCATATCTGCTGGAAGACTTTGAACTAGTCACTAATATGTAAGGTCTTTTTTGGCATCTCTTGATGTGGGTTAGAAAGTCTTGTCTGCTATTTAAATGTTTTTATGTGAAAGTGTTTCAAGATTTGAAAGGAATATGCATATGAAAATTTCTGTTACAAAACTATGAAATCTAATCATTTGACTTGAAAAGAAATGTTGAGTCTGTTCTTTCATGTTACACGGAAACACTTTATGCTATAATGCTGGCAGATGGTTACAGATGAGACTTAAACACCATCATTGATTGGCAACTAATATGTCCGAATAAGCTCCATTATCAGATAACTCTTGTTCAGTATGACCTGAGAGGCTATTCTAGAACAAGCAACATCACAACCTAAAATCTTGTTAGGAATGAAGAACCTCAGACCCCAGTGAGGACCTGAAGCAAAGTTCATGTTTAATAGGATCATATGCACATTACAGTTTGAAAACATTGCTTCAGAGAATTTTTTTTTTAGTGTACATTGGCTGAAAATTCTTATTCTTTGTAATATTTGGTCAGTGATCTCCATTTTGACTCTTGTGGCTTTAAGCCTGAGTTATTCTTTATTGCTTATGACAGCTATTCAAATATTTGCAGCTAGGATCCAAATATCTCCTTGACTGGATTCCTCTGAGACTTGATTCTAGGAACCCCTCCTACCTCGAGCTTGCCAGTAGTTACCCTCCTTCTGTGGGGTTATTTTAGCATGAATGCCAGGGATGTGAGGCGGTTATGGAAGGAGACACAGGCTGTGTCTCCCTTGGCCCTCATGGTGGGTGGAATAGGAGTGAGAAAGAACATTCTGAGCTAAATAAATGTTTGTGCATTCAAGCCCCAGAGCGAGCAAACAGGCTGAGAGAACTTGTTTCAGCTTTCGAGACTATTTAACGCAGATGACGTCTTTCCCCTAACTTCTCTGTCCTCACAGGCACAGCTTTTCAAACTCAGTCTTTTAGTCTCTAAATGAAAATACTGTTTATTCAACTGCCTCTCATATGACAAGACTAGAATGTAGACTTTTTGTGAGAAAAGGATAAAGTCTGTTTTTTGTTGTTTTTGTTTTTGTTGTTTTGCTTTTGCATTTCAACTTAAACCAGTTCTTAGCCCATCATCATATGCTCCTAATAAATGGTTTTGAATACACAGATGGATTAATGAATGAGGTGATGTTATTGTAAAACTCTTGTCATGTTTTAAAAACATAGCAGTGTGCTTCTGTCCCTCACCCAGTGTGGCATAATGAAGTAGGCAGGATATGTCATATCCTGTCCAACCACTGTGGAGTTATTGTTATTTCTAATTCTGACTTTATATTTGATGATCTCAACCTATTTGTAACAGACAAGAATATGGTCTTCTCTGTATGGCTATGTTCAGAAGGCCAAAATAACCTGTACTAAGTCAATTTAGCTAACCAATAAAGTGATGTTTGCTTCAAATGACATTTTTAGAGTTTTTAATTTGGGGCATGGGGGCTTTCCAAGGTTAGGAAGGCCTTCCTGACTCGACACATGCTGGGTTCTTTTCCATTTTCTTCCTTCCCATCATTCTGCTAATGTAGTAGAAGCCCTGTCCTTTGGCCGCAGCCACCCTTTCTAACTCTGACCAAGGCTGCAGAGGAGAAAGATGAATACGGAGCACATGGATAACACAGTGATCCCGGACGGCAATGGGAAGCATGGCATTTTCTGGTATTGGATACAATAATAGGTAGAGGCAGAGAAAGGAGAAAACAGACTGGCCCTTTTGCCATGGCAACAGTAAGTGCATTTATTACATAAACAGAAGAAGGAAAGGCATTTATTTGGCCCCTGTGCTTTTCTTTCCTAATCCCCAGGCTCTCTTTCCTGTTTTTAGTTTAGTTTAGACTCTCCAATGGGCTGCTAGTTACCTCACAATGACATCAATGCTTCCTTTAAATGCCTGTGTTATGCAGATATGTGCTTGACTTCATGATATTTTATTATCTAAGTACAAATACACAAAGTTTTCTTTAAAAGCTCACCGAAGAATAGCCCGGGTCTTCTTTTGTCAGGCACAAAAGGATGCTCTCTTTCAAAGTCTGTCTTTATCTGGAGGCCATCGGCTTACAAGCAGGAATCAAGGCACTGCGTTCTCTCTAGTTCAGTGTCATTTGAAAATGAGTTCATTCACATCTGTCTGGAGTAAGTGGCCACTGGCGCATCTCTGACGAAGAAGCGCCGGGTAAGGAAAACCAGGGAACGCTTGAGCAGCAGCCTTCAACTCCAGGTACCTCAAAGGGCACTTGTGTTTCTGTATTGCTATGTTCCACTGGTCTATGGAAAGGGGGAGGCTATTAGCCATTTCTGAGTCAAACTCTGTACTTTAGGAGGGAGGAAAGATGAGGAAAATGGATAGCAAGCTCACCAGAGCGTTGCTGTGTTTTCATAGACTTCTCTTTTGGGGAAGCCAACAAACTGAAGGAAAAAACAAACCTCTCCAACCCCATCAAGTGAGTGTTCCAAATGGCCCACATCTGCAGCAGGAGCTGTGACATGGTTTGGCATAAGCTGATGAGGCAGGAAACTAAAATAGATCAGACGGATGGGGACAAGTACCAGCTCCCTCTTTCGTGGCGCTAGGTGTGGAACCAGGGCCTTCTGCATGAAAAAAACAGGTGCTCTGTGCTGTTGCTCCACACTCCCCAGTTACTAGCTAGGAAAAAGACTTAACATCCCCGAGCCTCAGTTTCCACAACAACTCTGCACGATCTGAATAAATTCTATGCGAGGGAAGTGTTGTTAGGATTCGAACAGAACATGGAGGAAGCTCGGCATAGCGGGGAGGCGGTTTCACGAGTAAGCACCTCAACCTCAGTACATTTCCATTCCCACTGTGGTTTGCATCTGAAGAACGCGTCTTCGGGCATTCTACTGCCTTCATCTTCACCGGCTGTTATCAATTAATCTTTGCTTCTCTCCTAGTATTTCTGTACATTTGACATGCAACCTTCCTAATCTGTTTCTTGTGTTGTTATCTTTATTTTCAGAGACATGTTCAAACTCCTTATTGCATAACACTTCAGGATGTTCAGAATCTGATATTCAATATCTCCTCCACGCTCGTCCCATGTCTATTGGTTCTGAGGCTGAGACCCACTGCGTAGTGGGGCATGTCTCCGCCCTTTCAAATAGAAAACAAGAAATAATTGATCCCTGGAAGAGCAATTATTGTGGGTTGCACTGCATCTCCCTGAAATGTATATGCGGAAGCTCCAAGCATAATTACCTCGGAATGTGAATATATTTGGAGGTAGACCTTTAAAGAGGCCAGTGGGGTGGATCCTAATTCTTCCCGACTAATGTCCTTAGAAGAGGGAATTGTGACACGTAGGGAGTTACTGGAGGGATGGACTTACAGCAAAGAGCCGTGGTACCACAGCAAGAGCAGCCATCCTCAGGCCAAAGACAGGCCATGGAAGGACATGATCTTGAATTCCAGCCTTCAAAACTTGGAGAAAATAAAATTAGACTGTTTGATACACCCAGTCCTAGCAAATGAATAGAGCGATTTTTAAAGCGATTTAGCTAGCTAGCCATTAGCATGGTTCAGACACTGTGCTGTAAGAGATGCCACGTAGCACCAAGGGCTACAAGCAGAAAGGAAGGAATTTGCCACAGGGGGATGAAGGCATCACTGTGGATGTGATGTTTCAGCAAACATGTAAATTAGATGAAGGAGGTGAACAGGAACGTGGAGCAAGAGAGGATCTCACGTGCAAGGGCTAGCAGTGGGAAGTTCCCATCTGGGACTGTGTTGTGTGACTGTCCAAGGACAGCAGTGGGTGGCCGGTGGGGCTGAAATGTGAAGAGAGCAGGAAGAGCAACTTTGCAGAAAGGTAGAGTGTCACAGTCTGCAGCGTCTGGGGACTAATTTATAGAGGAAGCTAACCTCCAGAGTTAACACAGAGAAGGATGGAAGAGTGCTGAATGAGGACAAGAGAGGGGGGGAAGAAGAGAGACAGAGACAGACAGAGAGACTCAGAGAGGAGAGAGAGACAGGCAGACAGAGAGATGGTGTGAGAGAGACAGAGAAAGATACACAGAGTGGTAGAGACAGAGAGAATGAAAGAAAAGCCAGTTAGAAAGGGTCCTATATCATGTGAATGTATTGGTAGGATATTTCAGAAAGGCGAAACTACAGAGACAACAAATAGATCTCAGTCATTACGGGGACTAAGGGCGGAAGCAGATTGGATAGCTGAAGCACAGACAGTGTTTTATGTAAGTGCCCAAACCATTTTGCCTGGGGTAATGATGGAATCACGTAACACTATGTATGGGTTTGTTGAAGCCCATAGAATTTTATTTACAATACGCAGTGGGCCTTAATATATAAAAATTTCAAATCCCAGAGTAGAATATGGAACATGACAAAAGCGATGTATTCATGTTTTCTAATCTCCTTCAGAAGGAGCAGGAAGAGAAGTTGATGACCTAAATACCTTTGAAAATGAATATAGGGCTTATCCATAAGCCCTGTAGTCTAGTTGACAAGACTTTCCTTTTTAGGGGAGGCAATGAATGGCTTTAAGCAGATGATTCTCGGAATCAAACAGTTAGGTGAATGGAACTAAGATGGTTCCATTCTGTTCTTCTAGTCATTGATGAAGGAGCTTGTAGGCGAGTGAGTGAGATGGCAGGGCTGACCTTTGTGGTCATGGATGAGAGGTGGAAACATCAGCATGAATGTATGCCTTCATTACAACAGTCACAGAGGTTAACATGTGGAAATAATCACACACACACACACACACACACACACACACACACACACACACTACTGTGTCAGCTGGAAGGGTATAGAAGCAAGGACACACTCAGCCTTATCCAGACCTTTCTTTCTAATACTGTTCCAATAAAAGGCACCAGACATCTTTGGGGAAATGACTTAGTAATAGGAGATATACAAAATGAGTGTGGCACATGTTATTGTGCCACAAAGCAAAGAAATACTCTAAAAATATACTTACAATGATGGGGTATGTTAAAAAGAAACAAAAGCCAATGTTTGGAGCCTTTAATGGTCCCCAAAGCAGTAGGGCATCACAATAAAGTAGCATTGACTTATAATCTAGAATAGAAAGTACATATTTATATTTACTGATGCAGATAAATAATTCAACACACCTCCTGTGCAGAGGAACTTCAAGAAAGCAGAGCTGTCTCCCTAATCCCTAAATGTGGGCAGCACATGGTGATTTCTTCCCAAAGGATAGAGTATGGAGAGAAGTGTTACTGTAAGAGGTAAAACCTGAGCCGGATGGCGATGGCTCACACCTTTACTCCCAGCACTTGGGAGGCAGAGGCAGAGGCAGACAGATCTATGTGAGCTAAAGGCCAGTCTGGTCTGCGAATCGAATTCCAGGATAGCCAGAGCTGTTACACAGAGAAACCCTGTCTCAAAAAACTAAAACAAAAACAAAACAAAAAGGAGATAAAACCTGTTACTGCACTTCAGCCATGTGACCAAGGCCAATATTGGCAGGAGAGAGTCATGTGGGAAGCGTGTGCTCTTGGTGTGAGGCAATGAGAAAGAAAAGAAAGCATGTTACTTCCCTGGTCTTCACTCCCATGAACTGTACGGCTGTGTCCTAACCCTGAGAAAAACAAGGCCGTTTAGCTGGGGTTGATTTCACAAGATCAAGAGTCCTCCAGACTGTCAGTGCTATCTAAACCCAGAAAAGTCTGAGGAGTTGTCCTGTCAAGAGCACCCCAGAGGGGATCCTGTGGCAGGAAGAGGATGTTTGGGGGAAAAAGAAAATTCGAATAATGTGTGGGGTTCCACTAAAAAGATTTATGTGTTAGTATTGGCTTATTGATTTGGCCAGTGCTGCCTACAAATGTAGGTTGTAGGTCAGGAGGGAGACTTGGTTTAGGGGGTGTGACAATTGCACTATCTTTTTTTAACATCAAATTTTCTGTAAATTGAAAGCTTCTAAAATTAAAAAAAAATAGATTTTTGAAAAAAAAAAAAAAAAAAAAAAAAAAAGAAGTCCCTTTACAAGCTTTACCCTATCCAACCACTCCAGGATGTATGGTGATATATGGTGATATACCCCATCATGGTAGGTATATTTTTAGAGTATTTCTTTGCTTTGTGCAAATAAATGTGCACATCATTTTATATTTATTACTAAAAGCAGTACCAGGCTTTTTAAAGTGCATGGGTACCATCCACACGCAGCAGTCTGGAAGGCTCTGGTAGAAGTGGCTCTCTGTAATTCATGGCAGATGTTCTCAATTGCATGAAGTGCTCAGTGCTGTTTCTGTTTTATACCTTTGTGAGGCTGCATTTTTAATCAGTGAGATAAATATACCGTCCTGGAACAGGTGGCCTCTTTCGGTACCACTTGATGCTATTTTGTTGGATATGGAGCCGTTAATTGAAGATTGTTATAAGTGTGATCACAAGCATCATTGGGTCTTAAAGTTTCTCCTATAACTTTCCTTTACTAAAATGAGAAAAAATGGGATGGAGAGATGGCCCAGGGGGGCAAAATAAAAGCATGAAAACACAGTCCCAAATCCCAAGAACCCATGTAAAAGCTGGCCATCATGGCACATGTGTATAACTGCAGCATTGGCAGGTGCATAGTGTGTGTGTGTGTGTGTGTGTGTGTGTGTGTGTGTGTGTCTGTGTCTGTGTCTGTGTGTCTGTGTCTGTGTACAGGTGGATCCCAGTGCCTCTTTGGCCAGCCAGTCAATCTGAAACAGCAAGTTGTAGGTTTAGTAGGAGAACCTGTCTCAAGAAATAAGGGGACGAGCAATGAAGTGAGACACCCAATGTCAGCCCCTAGCCTCCACACATATGCACTCTCTACACAAGTGGTTCTCAACCTGTGAGTCACAACCCCTGTGGAGGTCATATATCAGAGATCCTGCATATCAGATATTTCTATTATGATTCATAACAGTAGCAAGATTACAGTTATGAAGTAGCAATGAGATAATTTTATGGTTGTGAGGGTCACCACAACATGAGGAACTGTATTAAAGGGTCTCAGTCTTAGGAAGGTTGAAAACAATTGATCTGACAACAATTGATCAGCACAAACAAAATGAAAAAGAAGACAGTCATTTATATGCATACCCTTTT
Organism: Peromyscus leucopus; assembly: GCF_004664715.2. Classification (NCBI taxonomy): domain Eukaryota; kingdom Metazoa; phylum Chordata; class Mammalia; order Rodentia; family Cricetidae; genus Peromyscus; species Peromyscus leucopus. The sequence goes on from NC_051064.1 coordinate 104,732,880, forward strand.
CTCTGCCTAATCTCCATTCTTCCATTGCCAAAGCACATAAGTACACTGTAGTGCCAGGCTCCCTAAATCTTTTCTATGTGTGACTCCTTTGTACCTGCGAAATACTTGCATTATCCTATTAGCATGTGACAAAGGAATAAAACTCAAACATTACAGATGATAGACATAAAGAAATTTATTTTAGGGGCTGGAAAGATGGCTCAGCAGTTAAGAGCACTGGCTGCTCTTCCAGAGGTCCCGAGTTCAATTCCCAGCAACCACATGGTGGCTCACAACCATCTCTAATGAGATCTGGCGCCTTCTTCTGGCATTCAGGCATACATGCAGGGAGAACACTGTATACATAATAAATAAATAAATCTTTAAAAAAAGAAATTTATTTTAAAATAATTCTTGGGTATGTATAATTTTACAATTTATTAAAGGTGAACACAAAATTGAACACAAAGGAGATGGCTTATTTATTTTTGTATATAAGGAGTGAAATCCTGGCTGAATATTTCATACCGAGTGTAGAACATCATCAATGTGTTTCAGAGTTGGTTGGTATTTTGATTTTATAATTGTCAGTGCTGAGATGCCACTTCAAATAGATCTGTAGTGGAAGATGGCAGAACTATGTAGGGCCATTTCAGAAGTTGTTGGAAATTCTGTCATTATCCCAACCCAGACACGTCATTGAACGATGTGTTATGAAACTCCAGCCAGTGACTACAGCAGCAATTTTTAAAATCAAGCATTCTAAAACAGATACACTAATTTGTTGCTTACATGCTGAAGGATGATGGCAGAAAAATATTAAAAGTGTTTGTTTTCCATAATTAAAAATATCAATTTCCTGTAAGAGCAGAAAAGTTCATCTGTACGGTAAAACACTGTAATCTGTAATGTCACAGTAACCTCAGCTGAGCTGGGACATTGCAGGCGGTGTTCACTGGGGCGGGCAGCGGGGTGTGGTTGTGTGCACAATGCAGAGTGTACACATTGTGGGGCCCCAGCCCAGGCCTCAGTGAAGTCACATCATGTGTAACTCAGGTGAGTGCTGCTAGGAAAACCTTGCATTTATTTAACTTATTATTTATGATAAATTTATTCATTCAAAACACTTATTTATACTTAAGTTTGAATTGAATTAGTTGTTGTACCATTTTTCCCCCACAATCCCCATATTCATTTATACTATACCATATGGGATTTAGACCCACAGTTTATGAAGCTGGGCTCCAGTGAAGCAGTTTTTCATTTTGTCTGGCCTATTCTTTGCTCCAGGGGCTGACACATCAGCTGTGATCTTCAGGTCCTATTACTTTGATTAAAAAAAATTTTTTTTTTCACCATGGGTGTTGTGTTCCCTGGAACTGGATTATACAGACAGTTATGAGCTACCATGTGGGTGCTGGGAATTGAACCTGGGTCCATCTGGAAGAGCAATCAGTGCTCCTATCCTCTGAGCCATCTCTCCAACGCAGCCCTTACTTTGACTTTTGGTTGGTCCAGGTGGGATGGTGATAACAGACAGCATCTCTTTGCTCCACTCTTCTCTGTTCTCTCTATTAATCAATTCCAACTCACATTTTTCTCTGTAAACATGATTCCCTTCCACCCTCAGCCTGTGTAGGACTAACAGCTTCCAGCTGTTGCTAGTCCCTAGGTAACACACATTCTCTCTCTCTCTCTCTCTCTCTCTCTCTCTCTCTCTCTCTCTCTCTCTCTCTCCATATGTATGTTTATTTTTAGTATCTTCTATTAGATATTTATATTTGTAATTTTCCTATCCCTATATAAACTGTCTATTTACTAAAATATTTGAATCTGACCCTTTGAAGTTATGATTTTCTGTCAGAGTATTGACGGATATGATTATCCTAGAGTTATTAGCTTCCTGTTCTTGGGCTTGAGGAGTCCCCTCCCTCCTTTTAAGCTAAGATAAAGTCCTACCATGTCTACATTCTTGGACTTAAAGGGGGACTTTTTTCAGTATGACATGAGGCTGTTGGTAGAGAACATTATTCTTTCCAAACCCTTATTTGGCAAAAGTGAGAGCTGGCAAGTGCAAGGTGGTGCTCCACACATTTTTTAAATTTTACTTTGGAAGGACAGAGCCAGGGAACCATTCATCTAAATGAGAACCCAGCTTGGAGTACAAAGAGAATTCAGCCACAGTTAATTTTTACCACAAGAATCTTGTGACAGTTGCCAATGACTGTCACAGTGGACGCTCAAGTTCCTGGGGTCCCAGTGTTTGCATAACCCTTCGGTAAAGGAAGAAAAGTATCAGGGGAAAATAGAAGGGGTAAAAAAAAAAAAATTAAAGTGGCTGTGTTCTGTTTCCATCGCCACAGAAGGAAGTTACGACACGTGGTGTTTGAGAGTGAAAACACAGTGTTGTGTTTCACTAGAAACTTGATAGAGGAGGCCGTACCAGAGGGGGCCAAGAGGGAACCAGGGAATTTTACCAAGCAGTTCATGGATGGTTCAGTGAAGTGTGGATTTTTGGTGACAGTGCTTAGGAATTCTAGGTTTGTGAGGCATAGAGAGATTGATGGGGTAGGGGATGAAAAAAAGAAAGAAATTTCAGGTTCATATATCCAGAAAGGTTTACATCTTCACCGTAACCAAGACTTTAATTATAAAAAAATTACTGAAGTTCATTTATAAATGATTCCATCACTAAGCAGCACATACTGGACATTTTGTATTTATTGGTGTTTTAAATTGGATGAGTTTCATAATGTCAAGTACATCCAATCTATAATTGAAACAAGAATGCTAAAGTAACCTATGACTGGGTAATGTACCAGAACTGAGGGCATGTGTTTATATTGGTCTTCTTGGTTTTAAGATCATTCCAAGTTGAGAATGTAATGTCCTTTTGGTTGTATCAAATCATGATTTACTTTTTTTTCTGTAAACTTATTAACATTTTAATTTTCACTTTAGAAACAATTCTGCTGGTTTTTATTCTAAATACCTTTTCTTCTCTGTGATATAAAACACACAGCCATCTTTTAAAATTCATTTTTTCCTTTATGCATTTCTGAAATGGAATTTTAAAACAGTCATAGGGGCTGGAGAGATGACTCTGTGGTTAAGAGCACTTGCTGCTCTTGCAGAAGACCAGAGTTCCGTTCCCAGCGCTTGTATGTTGGCTCACAGTCAGCTGTAACTCCAATTCCAGAGAATCTGACATCCCCTCTTTGGTCCATGAGGGTACTGCAAGCATGCGGTGCACTTAGACCACACAGACAAAACACTCACACATAAATTTTTTAAAAAAATTAAACATTTAAAATCTTAGTTATAAGAATTTTGTTTTATAGTTATAATTCAAATACCACCTACTATTTATTTGACATGTGAGAATCAATAAACTCAATAATTTCCTTTCTTTTTACATTTTTGCTATGAAAACCAAATGATAGATGCTTTAAGCCCAAATGGGCTTACTTCCCATTTTACTTTGTGTTGGGATGTAGTTTATGGAAAGCCTAGGAGCAGCTTCAGTAGATTTTCTACTATAAAGAGAAAGTTGGCCATAGAGCCAATGATATTCATATCAAGAAGTTGGGAGAAGCTTGGCAAGGTGATGTATACCAGTCATTCTAGCCCTTGTTGTGTGGCAGAGGCAGGAAGGCCACGAGTTCGAGGCTGCATAGTAATAACAAGCCTAAAGTTAAAAAAAAAAAAAAAAAAAAAAAAAGGCTGAGATCCTGGCTATTCCTAGTGATTTTAGGGCTTCTCGGGACCACCTACATGTCTGCTTTTCCTGCTACTTGAGTGTTGAAATATCCATTTCAAGGAGATAATAAAAACCATTGCCTTTTGGCCTGCCTGTTGTGTTGGGTGGGGATCTACAGGGTGTGAGTGGTAGATATGTAGCTGGGATTATTGTAAGTAACAAAAGAACGCAGTGACTGTGGTAACTCAAGAAGGTAAAGGAGGGGTTGGTTGGTTTGGCTTCCAGAAGGCAGGGCCGAGCACTTGGGATGACACACAGAACCCAGGGCCGGACACAAGTTTCTTCATGTGCTTCTGTCTGGGCATTGTCCACTCTGTGGAGGGTTCTTTTGGTTCTCTGGTATGCTTTATTGCCTGGCACTTTCTTTTATGTATCCCCATGATCCCATTGTATTTTTGGTCCATTACCACAAAAGGAGATGTTATAGCACATTGCGTTTGGACTCTAAAAATATAAGAACAAACCAGCTTCAGGCTCTGAAGACCAAGAGAGCTAGCCCACATTGGGAAGAAAGGAGAAAGACAACAGACAGGCAACACTGAGTAAAGGGCCCTGCACCCTTGAGATGATTCCATCGCTGAGTGACACACAGTAGGCGTTTGTGCTTAGTGGTATTTAAAATCAAATGTACTTTAAAATCAAGAACAGTTACTATAAAACCAGAACACAGAGTCTGAAGCTCCCAGTTGAGTTTATATCTCAGATGGAGCCCCAATGGGAAGAATCAGTCGATGCTCTCAGTGAGTTTGGAGAGAAATGTGCTGAGAGACACAATGCGGTAAAAGGGTTATCATTGCTGGTGATCTATTTCCAACTCGGCTCAGCAAAGCTCAGGAGAAGGAGAGTAATTCCCAAGCAAGAGACAGACATCAAGCCTGGCCTGGAAACCTTAGCAGGGTGCCTGTAGCCCAGGGTGCGTGGGAGCACATGTCTCTGTGCACTTCGGAAAGACATCGAGCAAACAAGGACAGTCATTGGTCTCAAGTAACCTTTGGCGTGGCTCCATGTAGATCAACACTAGAAAACAGAGGAGGCAGAGGCCAAAGTCAACAGATGTCCAGGGATCAGAGCCTTTGCTCACGCTGACCGTGTCCTCCTTTCCCCCTTACTGTCCCCTGCTTGGAAGTTAGATGTGAAAACAAAACAGTTAAGAACTGGAATTCTTTGACAGTTTCTGCCAATTGGTGAACAGATCTTACTGAAGAAATTAAGTTCAGATGCACCAGGGGGGGAAAGAAATCGAGAGCCACAATATCTGACACTTGGTCCTGTGGCCTGCAGTTCTAATTCTGTGTCCCACGAAGGCCATGCTGTTCACATGGCAGGGGACCTGGCTGCTGGCTGCTTCGGCTACAGTTCCCAACCACACATGTGTCTGGCCCTCGCACCTGCCACGGATTGGCTTTAGGACCTCCGCGTATGCCCAGACCTGTGGGTATTCAAGTCTCTGATTAGTGAGAATGCCTAGTAGAACGTGAAGAATTATACCGTGAAGGGGTAAAGACAGGGAAATACCGACACGCATTCAGTATTCCCGCAATTGGAAAATATTTTGAATCTGCTGTTGATTGAACCTGGAGATGGGTGTGGGCAAACAGCGCTTAGCAGCTGGCAGGAAAAGCTCTTCGCTCCTTGGCTCGCACACCTTGGTATCTCATACCAGATCTCGTTTGAAAAACCTCCGAGAACAATCTGGACTGACCTGTCTCCAATCACTTTCCCATGCTCTCTTCCAGCTGCAGACAAAGGCAGAGGTTACTATGACGATTCGGCTCAGGCCACATGCTGTTGTGGCCTTCCTTTGCAGCCAGGGTACTCTACCTGGCAGCCTGACTAGACCCATGTGCTTCGAGACAAGGAAAAATGGGGTGCTTTGAGCAGAGCAGCGGGGAAGAAGGGAGCCGGCTGAGAAAGTTCCTCATGGTCACACCAAAGGCCAAGGCGAAAGATAATTCATCTTTCATGACCCAGTAATTCCAAACCAGGGCCCTGGGGGAATTAGCACTCAGGCTCTGAATTCACCATGAGCTTGTAACCTCCGCAGTAGGTGCCGGCCAGAGGTGGATTATTGGTCGGTGAACAAGCCTGGTGGGCTCCGCTCTCAAATCCCATTATATTCCTGCGGAGAACAGCCCGCCTTGTGCTACGTGAAAATTGGTTTGAGGTGTGTGTGTACAGAGGGATCGTCAGGAAAATCAGAGGTCTTGGTCACTTTAAGTTCTGTAGGGACATAAATTGAAGAGCATTTCAGTGAAAACTGTATTTACTTGCAGAATTCTGATTTCAGCCCAAGCATGCATTTATAACCCCAAGAGTAAGTTCTCAATACTTATTCTTAGAACCTTATTTTTCCATTATATTTCAGGGGCACAGAAATAATACATTTGGCTCACGTGTAAGGTTTTCTTACACTCTGGTGTCCATTTCTGATACATTGGTAGTTAGACAACAGATATAAAGATATAGCATGAAGTACTGAAACAGTATTAATAAATCCTGGAGGAAAAAAAATCATGCTCTGGTGCTGACATTTAATCTTGGATGAAAAAATTTTTCATGCTTAATACAAAATTATAAACAATGTTACCTGTGTGTGTGGGGGTGGTGTGTGCATGGTGTGTGAGCATGCCTGTGTATGCACCAAGGCCAGTGGAAGGCATCGGTTTTCCTTTCCTGTGACTCTCTACCTAAATCCTTTGAGGCAGGCGTCTCTCACTGAACCTGGAGCTTATTGAGGATGGAACCAGGGCCTCAACATCTGCTAGGCAAGCACTTTACTGTGGAGCAAACCCCCCAAACCCTGGAACTCAACATTTTTTCAGATGTGCAGGCAATCAGCAAACTAACAATCCTCCTGCCTCTGGCCCCTTCAGTGCTGGAGTGATAGGGGTGTTGTACCTGCCTGGTTTGTTACATGGGTATTGTGGTCTGAGCTCTGTCCCTTCTGCCTGTGCAGCAAGCATCCCTAACCACTGAGCAATCTCTTCAGCCTGCTGCTACTTAGCTTATGATCACAGTTTAAGTAGGGGCTGTGAACTTCCCTGGCAGTCAAGGTAATGTGATTCTTCTGTATCCTTGCCAACAGCATTCCCTAGGGGGAGGAATTTAGATTAATTAAATGAGTTATGGATCGGGGCATTAGGTGGGAAAACAGACTGAACATTAACTGGGCTGCCTCAGCCTTGCAGGACCATGTGAATGGTTCTGCTTCCCAGGGCTCATTTAATAAGGGCACATACTCCCATATAGCTGTTTGCAAATGGCCCTTTTGCCTGACTGGGAAATTAACATAGAATCACTTCAGGTTAGCTGGAACTCACAGAGATCCACCTGCCTCTCCCTCTGCCTCTCCCTACTAAAGGCACCATCACATCCGGCCAGTATTTATTTTTTAAAATGATTTATTTTTATTTCATTTTACTCTGTGTGCATATTAGCATTTGAATGTGCATGCAGGTACCTAAGAAGGCCAAGGAGACCATGTCAGATTCCCTGAAGTTGGAGTTAAAGGCATTTGTGAGCTATCAGCGTGAGTGCTGGGAACCAAACTCCAGTCATCTGGAAGAACAGCAAATGCTCTTAAGCACTGATTCATCTCTCTAGTCCCTAGTATTTGTTTTTTATGACAGAGGGCTTGACCATAAGATCATTATTTGTTCTAAATATATTTGTTCCCCTCATATTTCTTTTCATGACATGTAGTTACTCAAAAAGCATTTATAGAGCAACAGCATGAGTATTATTGTATGTATGAGTATGTAATATATTACATAACATGCATGGCATATGGTATGTAACACATACTATAATACATGAGCAGCTGAGGAACTGGTTAATTCTGGGCCTGTAGACAGCACCTTGTTAAAAGAGCTTTTGGATATCAGTGATTTAAAGAAAACATTGCTTGCCTGTAAGTTAGCTCTGCTTGATTTGTTGATATTATTCTGTTTATCAAATATGTTAGAACCTGGATTTTCCTTATTCTCCAATTTCTTTCCTAAAACTTTATTTTCCTTTCATTGATTATTAGCTATTTTTGTTTAACGTACCTTGCTAAAACCTTTTGAAAAATGAGTGTGTTTTAGGGGCACTGTTTGTGTTTAATATGGAAAATTGATCTTAGGCTTTCCCTAAATCAGTTTTACATTATCTGCTTTGAACCCCCCCTCCCCCACCTTTTAAATGTCAGAGGGGCTAGCTACTATTTACTCAAGTAAGTGGGTCTGCCAGTTATCAGCTACTGGCATGTCATGTGACCCCAACTTAAAACACCTTTATGTAAAAGGTTTTTTTTTTTTTTTTGGTTTTTCGAGACAGGGTTTCTCTGTGTAGCTTTGGGCCTTTCCTGGGACTCACTTGGTAGTCCAGGCTGGCCTCGAACTCACAGAGATCCGCCTGGCTCTGCCTCCCGAGTGCTGGGATTAAAGGCATGCACCACCACTGCCCGGCTGTAAAAGGTTTTCTTTGCTAGTGTTTACTTGGGCCTTAGAGTCCATTATTTAATTAAATAGTCATATTATTTACCCAGCAAATGCAGTTCAGTACCATTAAATAGAAGGCATTTACTGTGATCCAAGACTTTGCTTGAGTATTTGTTATTATTGATTGTATTAGTGAATTTCTTAAATATATATATATATATATATAAAACATCGTTCTAGTTTTCAAGTACAGCCCTTTTTTTACATGTTCATGTACCCATTTCACAAAGTCCAATCATCATGCGTGCGTGTGTGTGTGTGTGTGTGTGTGTGTGTGTGTGTGTGTGTGTGTGTAACGGGCAACTAATTCCTGGATTGTAGTCACAGTCCAAATCACTGGCCACAAGGCTGGTTTCTGGATGAATCTGCGACCCCCCATGAGTCACCCAGTGTGATTCAGTGTGGTGGTTACATCTCTGTTAGTTGAGGATTTAGATACCAAGTGTGGGACAGTGAGAAGGGAACTCGAGGAGGAGAGAGGTGATCCAGGAGAGAGTCGGTCACAGAAGTCACTGGCAGGCATTCAGAAAGGGCTGCATCAAGATTTCCAAGGCGGTAATCAGGCAGTGTTTACGTTCTGAAACTAACAACTGAAAAACTTGGGTAAAATGTTTTACCCAGTTCACATAACGGTGAGCTCAGATGTGACTGATGGTTCCCAGTGGGGTTTGAATCTGTGTAAATGTGCAGTCTATTGATTTTTTTTCAAAAGAGAAAATAGGCGAACACATTAATTTATTTTTTACACTAGGTTTCCTTTTATGGATTTTTCCCTTACTTCCAAAAATATGGAGTGAGTCAGGGTGTTAATCGGTTTTGCTTTGGTAAATGCTGTCTCAAGATAGAGATGCTTTTCAGTGTGGTGATGACTCTTAAGAGATTGGGTGCAGTTTCTTTTGACCCATTTATTCCTTCACCGCTCTTTACCATGCCTGAGATAAATAATGAAGCATTGTTGCGGGGAAAACTGAGACCCAAAGGTATCCAGTTAATTAGAATGTGAATGCTATGTGGAGCTGCTGACTCAGAGCTGGGGGTGTAGTGGACAATCAGTGCTGTGTCAGGGTGCAGAAATACGGACATATCTCGGTGGGATACACTCCTGCAGCACTGGTGACTTGCGACGGGTTGTGGTTAACCTTCGAGCAATGTGTGGGTCTCCAATAGAGTGGACACCTCGAGCTTCTATACTTTTTCCTGGGGCAGTTATTTCCCATAATGCCCAAGTTTTATTTTTTTCTTGAAGTTAGCATATAAAGCAACGGGTTACTGCATGGCATTTGCATCACGTATGTCATTTTGCTTTGTTTCCATTTACTCTCCTCCACTCCCATCCCCATCCCCACCTCCTTCCTCCACCTCCCCTCCCCCTTTCTCGTCCCCTTTGCCTCATTCCATTTGTATACTATTATTCTTTTCTCCTCCCTCTTCTCCCTTACAAGTCATTCTTATTTTCTACCTTCACAGCTCCCCCCCACCCCCGCCATCTCTCATTTGGCTTTTTGAATATGGTTTATTTCTCTTAAACATAATGAACTCCTATTGTATGTATTTTCCTGCATAATCATGATCTTATTTTTCTTTATGGCTGAATAAACCACTCTTTATACAAACTGTTTTCTTTTCCTGTCCATCTGTTTTTCTTTATTCTCTCTCTCTCTCTCTCTCTCTCTCTCTCTCTCTCTCTCTCTCTGCGTGTGTATGTGTATGTGTGTTGTGTGTGTGTGTGTGTGTGTGTGTGTGTAGGCTGGAGGACAACCTCAGATGTCATCTTCAGGAATGCTGCTCATCCCCTTTGAGACAGGATCTCTCATTGGCCTAAAGCTCACCAGTTAGGATAGACTGGCTAGTGAACCTCAGGGATGATCTTGTCCAACTTTCCCAATTCTGGGATTACAGATTACAGTAGCAGGTATTTTTCACATAGTTTTTGGGGATCAAACTCAGATCCTCATGTTTGCAAGACCAGTGCTTTCCTGACTGAGCCACACCCCACCTCAGCTTTCTGTTGCCTGACATCTAGGCTCACTCCATTTCTTAACTGTTGTGAATAGTGCAACTATAAACATGGGTGTGTGAGTGTCTCTGTGGTATGTTGACTTAGATTCTTTTGGGTGTATACTTAGGGGTAGAATAATTGGGTCATATGGTAGTTCTTCTTTTAGGTTGGGTGTAGCACGAATCTTACACAGTCTTTTTTTTTTTTTTTTTTAAGATTTATTTATTTATTATGTACACAGAAGAGGGTGCCAGATCTCATTACAGATGGTTGTGAGCCACCATGTGGGTGCTGGGAATCGAACTCAGGATCTCTGGAAGAGCAGTCGGTGCTCTTAACCTCTGAGCCATCTCTCCAGCCCATAAACAGTCTTATTAATAAAATCATACCTGGAGCCAGTATTGGGTTAAAGCTGGAAGATCAGAGAAGCAGAATAACCCACAGCTAACCTCACCTGACCAGTTCCTCAGCTGATCCTGTTTCCTCAGACTGGAAGACTCTGTGTCTTTCTCTGAATGGGTCTCAGCTGAACTGCTGCTAAAAGCCTAAAAGCTTAGCCAGCTCTAGTTCCTGGTTTTCAAGCCTTATATACCTTTCTGCTTTCTGCCATTACTTCCAGGGATTAAAGGTGTGAGTCTTCCTGGCTGTTTCCAGTGTGGCCTTGAACTCACAGAGATGGATCTCTGCCTCCCAAGTGATAGGATTAAAGGCGTGTGTGCCACCATTTTCTGGCCTCTGTATCTAGTGGCTGTTCTGTTCTCTGCCCCCAGATAAGTTTATTAGGGTGCACAATATTTTGGGGAACACAGTATCGCCACAGTTGGGTTTTGTTTTGTTTGTTGTTGTTGTGTTTAGAAACCTCCATACTGATTTCTCTGGTGACTGCACAAGTCTCATGCCCATCAGCAGTGACCAAGGACTTCCCTTTCCCCACATCCTCGCTAGCCTTTGTTTTCTTGATGTTTGTCATATTCTCATTGGGTTGAGTTAGGATCTAAAGCCCAGGTTTAACAGCATTTCTTTCTAGTTTTTCATAATAAAATAATTAATTCCCCTTAGTGTCAGTGTAGTTTTGAATAATGATGCTGGGACAATGTCCTACTACCACAGTGGCCAAAGATTTAGTCTCTCTTTGTTTAGTTGCTGTGGTAGGTTCACTATCTCCTCTCAGCAAATGTCCACGGCCCAATCCCTAGAATCTATGACCATGACCATATTTGGAAAAAAGAAAGTTGTGTAGATATAATTAAGTTAAGGATCATCCTTCCGAATGGAGATGGGTCCACACTCCAAAGGCGAGTGTCCTTACAATAAAAAGAATAGACGACACACAGGCAAGGAAGGTAGCATATGACAAAGGCAGAGACCGGAATCGTGTGGCCACAAGAAAAAGAATGTCCGAAGTCTAAGGCTGGAAGAGGCAGACTGGAGGGTCCCCTAGAGACCCGGGGGAGACTGCAGACCTGCTGAGCAGGAGGAATAAATCTCTACCGTTTTAAGCTTTATGTTTGTAATTAATTTGTTATAGCAGCCATAGGAAATGAAGGTGCTAATTTGATTATTTAATTACTTTGTTAAGGTTTCTTTTTGTGTTGTTTGAGTACTAGTAATTTGGAGAAACCAAAGTCTCCACTTCAATTTTCTCCTCTATCCAATGGAAACATTTGTCTATTTGTTATTTGCAGCAGTTTGGTGAAAACAGAAGGTTAGCATTTCCAGTCTAATGTTGCATACCTCAGATACCCACAAAGCCTATTTAATTAATGGGTCCTCGTGGCATTTATGAATAAATCGGCTTCAACATATGGTCCACAGGGCCATGTGCTTGAGAGAAAAGTGTCACTGGTCCTGAAAGAACTTGTTTATGGGGAGGAGTCCTATTACAGATCCCACGGGTGGCATTTATCCATTGGAGCAGGAGCTGGCCACATCATTCCAGTGTCTGTCTTGGTCCTATGCTGCCTTCTTTGTACCTGTGTCTTTATTGTAAGGACACCCGCCTTTGGAGAAAGGACTCATCCCAATAATGCAGGATGTTTTCTTCTCAACCCTGTTGTGGCTGGGTTAATTCAGGCGACTCCCTCGCTGTGCCCACGTTTGATGGCCTTCTGAGGGGAATGCAGGTCAAATTTACCTTGAGAGGCCTTTGCCCATCACTATCTACCCAATCTAAAGTATCTCCACTCACTTTTATTCTTTCATCTTTACTCTGTTTTCCTTCAGATCAACTGTACAACTGGAAATTTTATGAATGTGTATGTCCTCTTCCCCCAAGTTCAAAGAAAGTAATATAACACAATTTGTCCTCAATCAACATTCATTAGGGAAGTAAACAGATAAGTGAATACACGTTTTGATCAGAGAACAACAAAAATGTTTATGTACTTTGAGGTTGGACTCTGACTCTCTAAGGACAAATACTTTTTTTTTTTTTTTTTTTTTTTTTTAACTTGCTACATCAATGTCATTGAGTTCAAGGATGGAAAACGAGGTGGTCATTGGTCAACTAAACGCAGGAATGCCCTCCTCCCCTTCGGGACAAGCAAGGCAGAAAGAGATGGTGGCTGCCGCACTTGCACTTTGCACTTTGTGGGACAGGGAACTCATGACTTTCCTATTCCCTTTCCCCCTTCTTCCAGTCCTGGTGTTTATTAGTGCAGCATTTCCCACACCTGCTGCTGTAGAGGCCAGGAGCAGCCAGCCCCAAAGCCCAAGCTCCCGCCTCGGCCACGCGCCCAGCGTCCCCGCCGCCGCGCGGTCACCTGTGTGGCCAGTGCCCCGCAGTGGCGCGCCCGCGTGCTAGTAGCCGGCACCTTCAGAGCCAGCGACACAGAGCTCAAGCATCCCCTGCCTCACGTCAGCCCGCGACACAGGTGGGACTCCCTTCCCGGCCCGAACCCCTGGCACAGAGTCACCTAGGGCTGCACAGCAGGTCGCAGCAGCAGGTCTGGGGACCAGCGCGGTTGATTTGGGCGGCACCTGCGGAGGGCCACGCAACTTCTCCAGGCCTCCTGCCACTTTGGAAACTGCCCGGGACTGGGACCGCAACCCCTTAAGCTGGGTCTGCAGAGAGAGGGTGGGTTGGTTTGAAAGACACAAGGGGAAAAAAATGTATTGTGGGGCGGGCTAAGTTTCCCACCCTCTTCCCCCTCCCCGAGCAAATTAAAAACAAAACAAATAGAAAAGCCAGCCCGCCAGCCAACCAAAGCCCCAAGCCGAGCCCCAGCCGAAGCACTCCTTTAAAAGGATTTGCAGCGGGGAGGAAAAAAGAACCACAGCCGACCGAGGAATCGTTCTGCAAACCCAGGTATGTTGACGCCATCTAAGAAACTGGGTATGGGGGTGGGGGTACGCTACTTGTAGACCGCAGAGAGAGTTCTTTGGAGGGGCCTGGAGGGTCTGTGTGTATCAAGGCAGTGAGGGACACAAGCGTCCCCTAGAGCTGCGGACCTGGAGACACAGCACCTGAGTTCTGCGGTGGTTTCCCGTTTATCTTAAGTGGCTTCAGTGGCGTGTGCTTAGACGAACCTCCATGGGTTTCTTCATCTATCGTGTTTAGAGGGTTAGATTAATATCTTTTCTGAGGGCCTTTTAATAATACCTCAGGTTTATTAATACTCCATATTGAAAATGTAGACTTCTGTAATTGTCAATCTTGCTAATTTCGTGAAACTAAAAAGACTCCATTGATCTTGGGGGTTATTATGTGCACTTACGTTTTCAGGATTTTTCGGCAAATAGTTGTAGAGAAAACAAAGTATTTGTAAAGAGCTTGGAAATATATAGTTTATACATGAATAGGTCACCTGGTACTAACTTAAAAGTCATATTGCCTCTAAGCCAATGTTTCCAACATTGAAAAACAAAAGAAATAGAAAGAAAGAAAGGAAGGAAGGAAGGAAGAAAGAAGGAAAGAAAGAAAGAAAAAAAGAAAGAAAGAGAACTACCTAAATGTGTGGCTTTAGCATAGTACTTTTTTGTGTGTTGTATATTTGGAGGGAAAATATTTTGGACAGCACCAAAAACTGTACCTTTCCCATCAATTCCTGAGTGTTGCTCACGACCTTTTAGCATAAAGCTGTGTGCAGAATGTTTAAAATGTGGTTTTTCAGACCGCTTCAGAGGGTCTCCGAAATGAGCCTCAATAACTGAGATGACAATTTCAGTGATACCTTTCACAGTCTTGGAATGAATCCCAAGAAAACAGCAGGGGCTAACTAAACAGATCAACCAGAAATTAGGCATGCACGTATGTGCGCAGGCGCGCGTGCGCAGGCGCGCAGGCGCGCACACCTAGTAATACTATAAATCATCAGTGCAGTTACTTTTTGCTTCACTTCTGATTTTAAAAAAAAAAGGCACCTCGACTCACTTACGCAGGCACAGAATGAGACAGTAGCTTTAATCAGCAATACGATATTTGAGTATTAATGTTTTGAAAATTGAAAGTTCGACACTGCCAGCTAGGTTTGGCATAGAAGCGTTTCTAGCTCTTTTTGTTGGGTGTGCTCTAAAATGAAATAATCTTTTACCACCCACAGATGCTTTGTGTGCAGTCTGGGAGAACAGAATGTGTTGAAGCACTCTTTTGGGGAACACATTTGAACTTACTTCCAGCTTTTTTTTTGCTGCCTTTGGGCTGGAAAGGGGATCAGCCAGCCAGGCATTTGTCTCCCTCATAGTGCCTCCTGAAGCCGAGGGTCCTCCCCTTTGAAACTCGAACAGAGTGAAGTGAATTCCATGTTGATTAGCCACAGAGTCTTAGAACTCAGATACCCTGCTGGCGCTAGTTTGGAAAACAACTGGAACGTTTCAGGCATCTGCTGCTCATATCCAGGCCAGCTCATTCACGCTCGGGGGAGCTGTGGTGCTTGGCAGGCGCCGCTTTCCTCTTTTGCAATGTGAGACTTTCTTCTCCCATGAATTTATCGAGGAAAAGACAGTCATTGCTTCAGACTTAGATCACTAATATAGGACCAAATGGTTTGTGTTTGTCAAGTGGGAGGTCTTGGAAATAAGACCTAAACATACTCAGGAAAAAAAAAGAAAGAAAGAAAGAAAGAAAGCCAAAATAAATGAATTCACTTGGCAGATACTGCTTTGCATTCTTTTTTTATCCTTAGAGGCAAACACTCATGCTAAAAAATATGTCCTGTGGAGTTAAAAATGAAGAAAAGGCTTATGCTCCATCCAGATTCTTAAGATTTTATGTGATTTACAAATTCCAGTTTTAATTAAACTAGAAAAGTGCCAATGTTCACCTACTGGCCAGGCTTCATAAATACAGGCTTTTGGAGTTTCTATTTAAATTGATCTGTTTATAGTTTATTCCTTCTCAAACACACACACACACACACACACACACACACACACACACACACCACAAACAAACAAACAAACAACATATAGCCCAATATGGCCTTAAACTCACTTTGTAGCCTAGGATAGTCTTGAACTTCTCCTGCCGCTGGGATTATAGGTGTAGACCACCCATTTATGGGGTGCTGAGAATCAAACCTAGGGCTTCTTAGGCAAGCACTCTATTGAGTGAGTGACATCCAGCTCTTCTATGTGTTTTTTAGGATGCAGTAGTGATACTGTCTGTTGTCACGTGATCTTAGTCTTTTACATTTGAACTGTGACAAATATAGGGAGAAAGGCATAAAGTTAATTCATTGGCTGATAAACTATACAGCAAATTATTGTAATGGGCAATTATAAGACAAATGCCTTTCCACTCATTATTTGCGGAAAGATAACCTGACAGTATCCAGACTTGTTACTTGTTTCTTTCTTACCATAAGCCTAGTTGGGCCTATTTTAAAAGAAAATTTATATGATTGTTGAGTGTATCCCTTTGTAGATTATTTAGGCTATGTATTATGTCTGTGATACTGTTATTTTCTTCTCTTCCCTTTAAAGCAAAATACTATGAAAGAGTTGTTTATATATTCTGTGTTTTTACCCCCCCCCCCTTAAGCCCATTCCTATCCAACTTTAGTTTTGAGTACTCTCCCAGGTCTGTGGAACTGTCAGATCTCTGGTGATATCCGCTTTGACATTTGGTCTCGGGGTTCACTCCATTTCAGCCATTCACAGTGTTTCCCAGCAGCCCCTTCTTCTCTCTTCTATCCAGGACAATATGTGCTTCCCTGTTTCCTTTTTCACAGGCTGCCCCCTTCTGTCTGCTCTGCTGGTCCTTCCTCTCCTTAAGTGTTTGTTCTTTTCTCTCTCCTCTTTGAAAATTTCTTCTAATTTCTGGCTGTATACTGAGGACTCAGAAAGTGATAGTTTGTATCTTGGCTTCCTGCTCTGAGCCTCAAATCTCTTTTCCCAGCTTCCTGCTCAGCATCTTCCCTTGGCTGTCCAGTAGATATTTATTTCTAATTCAGTGTGCTCCAAATAGAATCTTCATGATCTGCTGTCTTCAGTCTCTCTCATCTCCAACTTTCAAATTAGTTAAACCCTAAACCTTGGAGTTCATCCCTTACATTCTATCATACCTCATGCATATATGTAGATAAATCTTCTATGTCTTATTTTCAAAATAAACCCAGAACACAATTTCTTCACTTATTTCAGTGGCCATTACAGAGTGCCCTAACTTTTGGATTATTGCAGGGACCCCTTTATTAGTCCTTTCCTATCTTCTCTTCAATATATTCTCAAGAAAAGAAAAGAAAAAAAAGGAAAAAGGAAAAGAAAAAGGTTTTCTCTTTAAAATACATGTGAGGGGGGAAGAGAGAGGGCTCAGCAGTTAAGAGCGGCTGCTGCTCTTCCAGAGGACTGTGATTCAGTTCCCAGCACCCATGCTAGGCAGCTCACAATCAAACGAACTCTACCTCTAACTAAGGGAACCCTGATGCCCCCTTTTGGCTTCTGTGGAAATGCATATGCATGTGCACAAACACACACTCATAAATAAATAAATAATAAAATTTAAAAAATTTAAAAATTTTGTGTGTGTGAATGTAGTGGGTAGTCATTCCAGCTTTGACCTGGAAGTTCCAACCCCCCATTGAGGCTTCGGTAACTGTCACGCCTACAAGGCGGGGCCGAGAGAGAATGCTGAAGATCAGAGATGAGCCGCCTTCTCTTGGTTCCTGGACCCTGGACGCTGGAGGTAGACCGAGCAGAGTTCTCCAGAGAACACCTCCGGACTGCACCGTTCCCAGACCCTGTAGCCTATCCCTTCAACTTGTAAGTTACCCCACAAAATAAACCTCCCTTTTAACTACATAGAGTGGCCTTAATAATGTCACTAGTGTATGAGTACTTTTTATATGTATGTATGTAGGCACACCAGGTGTGCACCTGGTGCCCATGAGTCCTGAAGAGGGTATCAGATTCCCTAAAACTGCAGTTACATGTGGGTACTGCGAATCAAATCAAATGCGGGTTCTCTGGAAGAGCTAACCACTGAACCGTCTCTACAGTCCCTAAAATAAAAACCTTAGTAAGACATATGCATCCCATCCTGACACTTTTCTGCTCCCAACACTTTGGTGGCTTTCCAGTTTGTATGTTGTCAAAGCCCAAATCCTTGTAATAATCACAAACTCCCTCTGACCTCTCATCCTTCCTTTTCCGATCTCTTCTTCTTTCTCCCGGGCGCCTGGCTTTCCTGGAGTCTATCAGCGGCCATTGGTGCACTTTGGCTTCCTCTGTTTGGAGTGCTCATCTCTGGGTGTCTACATGGTTTGCTCTGTTGCCCACGTCACCCTTAGGTCTTTGTTCAAATGTCTCCAGGCAATATTTGAATTTGGCCGGCTTCTTACTTTGCAGTGTGTGTGTTCCCTTTTTCTTTCCTCTGCCTTTTTTCTCCATGGCGCTTATTCACTTTCTAAAATGCTGTGTGTATACTTTTCAGTTCCACTACTAGTAGATCATCACAAGGGCAGAATTTTTAATTGTGTGTGTGTGTTTTGTTCAGTCTCAACTCTGGTGTGTGTGCCTCAGAATTGGTCAGGTAGTTTTTTTATTTAGTTTTTATTTTTTCCTATTGATCTGTTCTGACTTTCTGTTTCCGTTGCTGAAAATTCAGCGGTTCTCATCTTTCCTAATGCTGTGACCCTTTTATACAGTTTCTCATGGTATGGTGACCCCCAACCATAAAATTATTTCATTGCTACTCCATAACTCTAATTTTGCTACTGTTATTGTTATGTGCATATCTAATATAGAGGTTATCTAATATGTGACTTCCCCTAAAGGGGTGGGGTCGTGAGCCACAGATTGAGAACTGCTGCATTAGATGATGGCGTTAATTACTTTGGAGATTCTGTGGTCAAAATATATGGCAGACATGACTTAAGGTAGGAAAAACCCAATTTAGGTCAAGCTTTCAGAGCATTAGGTCCTTAGTTGCTTGCTTCCATGCACTTGAGGAGACTAGCACGGAGGCAGGAGCATGTGGAGGAAAGCCAGGAAGCACCTAAGGATAATATACCCCATAGGACCCAACCCTAGTGACCCACCTCCTTGAGTTAGATGCCCCCCCCCCCCAATCCCAAGCTTTCAGAACCTCCTCAAACACCAGCTGTGGAGTAAGTGTTCAAATCAGAGTCTCTGGGAGACTTTTCAGATTCAAACTGTGAGAATGAATAGAATACATTTACAAACTTGATTCCCCCCAAATGGATATTTAGGTTTTTTTCTTCTTCTTTTCAACAGCCCCCCCCCATTTGTTCCCTCCCATACTTCCTGCTATTTG
The DNA here is from genome assembly GCF_004664715.2 of Peromyscus leucopus. Lineage (NCBI taxonomy): Eukaryota > Metazoa > Chordata > Mammalia > Rodentia > Cricetidae > Peromyscus > Peromyscus leucopus. The sequence goes on from NC_051064.1 coordinate 104,751,812, forward strand.
TATAACAAAATGCCGCAGACTGAGGAATTTATAATGAAGACAGTGTAGAGAATAGTCTACTCAGGATTCTGGAGGTGGAAAATCCAATGGCAAGGGGCTGTACCGAGGGGTCCCTTCGTGATGCCTTACAGCCTGGCAGGGTTGCAAGCAAGCATGAGACAGAGGCAAAGAAGGCCAAACATAAATAAACCCCAAATAGCCCAGCAAGTGTTAACTAGTATATGATTCTATCAAGTCTCGTTAAGCCTTAACCTTCCAATTTTGCTGAATTTTGGGCTGAGCTTCCGACACATGTGATTTGGGAAACATGTTTGACCTATTGAAGCTACTATACAGAAGGCTGTAAGAATTCGAGTGCATAGTGCAAAATAATGTTTAGAGGACAAAACTAATGGTCAAATTATTAAGTCACAAAAGAATAACAACAGCTCCCCACAAACAAATCAAAACAAGCAGGGCTCAGTAGCATGTGCCTTTCATCACAGCATTTGTAGGAGTATCTCTGTGAGTTCGAGGCCAGCCTGGTCTACATAGGAAGTTCCAGGCCAGCTAGAGTTGCATACTGAGACCCTGTTAAGCATAATATATATTTAAACGAAATAATAGCCAAAGATTTGAACCAAACAGATTCTCAGGCGCTTTTGTAATGATGTTGTAATTGGCTTTAAAAAATGTGAAGTCATGTATAAGAACAGCTGTTACCAAATGTTGTCTTGTGAGGGCAAAGACAACTTAGTTTTTCCCAGAATTGTATTTCCTCATTTTCCTTCGACTGACAGCTGTGATTTGGGTGTCTAACCTATGAAAATTAAGAAACCATAAACATGAGATAATTGAACAATTGTATTCTATATCCACCAAGAGAATTTCTGAGCCAAGCTGCTCAGTGTCTAGGAAATGAAAAAAGACAAATCGTGCACATACATAGTTATGGTGTGTGTGTGTGTGTGTGTGTGTGTGTGTGTGTGTGTGTGTGTGAGAGAGAGAGAGAGAGAGAGAGAGAGAGACAGAGACAGACAGAGAGAGACAGAGAGGCAGAGAGATGCACACACAGATACAGAGATGAGACAAAGAGACAGAGACAGAGTAAGAGAGAATAACACCACTGATTCATTTTATTCAGAAAGAAAGCCCACCAGCACATATACAAATATTCATTAATTGCAGTTGCTATTATGTTTATAAGGTGCATCTTTTAAAAATCATGTGTATTAATCATATTAGGCCCATGTGGGAGGTACCTGGGTATTTCTCTAATGACCTTGGGTTTTAGAGCAATGCTGCTAGTCACAGGTGTGATTGAGGGAAGGACTTTCTCATAGAACTGATAGAAGGTAGAGCATAGTCCATAGAAAGTAGTGCTTGGGGCTCATGGCTTCCTCACCTTTTGATAACACATCCCAAACTTATGAATCAGTTCTCCCATAGGATTTCCTGTTGCCTTTTGCTGCTCCCCATGGCTGATCTCACACATCTCCCTGACTTACAGCGTGCTTTATATTCCTCCCTACTCTTCAGGGAGAGGGCAAGCAAATATTCACTTTTTAGAAACTTTTATGAACTTTAAGCAATTGTAATATCACTGATTCACTCTTTTTAAATAGTTGAATTCTTTAAATATTAGACACCATAGATTTTTAAAGACACACCACCATTTTTCTGAGATTAAGATACCTACTTAACTATTCAATAATATTTTCTTCATTTAAAATTTTAGCTCTATACTCACTGGAAGAATTCACTTAAGATTATTATTTATTTTAAATTTTTATTACTTTGTTTGTTTGTTTGTTTATATGTGCACACATGCATGTGCCACAGCATGTGAGAGGAGGTCAGAGGACATCTTGTGGGAGTCAATTCTTTCCTTCCCCAGTAGGGTCCTGGGGACTGAACTCAGGCTGTCAGGCTTGAGATGACAGGGCAGTATGAAAGAAGACTGAAAATGCTTTCATTTTCAAACTTTTCTCCATGGTTTTTCTTTCTCTTCTTGTAGGGAGTGGCTCTACTTAGTTATGTTCTCTCTGTGGCCTAAAAACACAAAGCTCAGATACTAAGTTTGAAATAAAATATTAATTTGTTGTAGAATTTTATTTTAAGGTGTGTTACTTTTGTTTATGTTGCATTTGTTTAACTCTGTGAAGCTGTTACTGTGCCTGTCTAGAACACCTGATGATCTAATAAAGAACTGAATGGCCAATGGCAAGGCAGGAGAAAGGATAGGCAGGGCTGACAGGCAGAGAGGATAAATAGGAAAAACGAGATGGAGGAGTGAGGAGAGCTAGAAGCCAGAGAAGGAGGAGGACTCCAGGGGTCAGCCATCCAACTACATAGCAAGCCACCGAGTAAGAGTAAGATTTACAGAAGTAAGAGAACGAGAAAAGCCCAGAGGCAAAAGGTAGATGGACTAAGTTAAGAAAAGTTGGCAAGAAAGTAAGCCAAGTTAAGGCCAGGTACTTATAAGTAAGAATAAGCCTCCATGTGTGAATTTATTCGGAAGCTGAGTGGTGGCCCCCCAAAAAAGAGCCAAAAAACAAATACTACCACCATATTCAACACATACATCATATGTACCACATCTCCCCACACAACATTCACATGACACACATACACAAGACACACACCATATGCACCCCCCTACACACACATCTGTCACCTCCATTATATACAAGGGATGACACCCATAACACACACACACACACACACACACACACACACACACACACACGTACAACATATAAACACTACACATACCACATAAATACACATATAACACCTATCATACACTTTAAAAAAATAATTTATTTTACATGCATTGGTGTTTTGCTTGTATGTATGTCTGTGTGAGGCTGTCAGATCTTGGAGTTACAGACAGCTGTAAGCTGCCATGTGGGTGCTAGAATTGAACCTGGGTCCTCTGGAAGAGCAGTCAATGCTCTTAACCACTGAGCCATCTCTCCAGTCCCATATCATACACTTATATGTACATATAATATACACACACACCACATAAACATCATACATACAACCCAGTAAGCCATGTTTCATGACCCACCCATGCGTGTGCCTGCCTTCACTCCCCTCAATGGCGATCTGTGACCTGGAGGCTCTTCCTCCGAATCTGACCTGGAGGAGATGGCCAGGAGTAGGGGGTGGAGGGCTTGGAGAGGTTGGGGGGGTTGGAAGAGGTAGGAAGTCGGGGGGGGGTTGGGAATTGGGAGCGGGGGGAGATGAGTGGAGAACAGAGAAACCTAGGGAAGGCCACAATAAACTTTTGAAAAGTAATATTATAGATCAAATGTGACCCAATAGTTATTTTTAAGATGCCACCTCTTTGGGTTATGAAGTTTGTCTTCTTGGAGTGTTCTCATCAATTAGTTCACGTTGGAAGTGGACAGACAGATTTCACCACCCAAATCTAAGTGTTGGCTAGTCTGTGGTTACTTATTATGTCAATAGTGGTGAGAATTTGCTTGTTTTTCCTTGAAAACCTTTCTAGGCTAAACTGGAGATATGGAAAACTCTCTCTCTCTCTCTCTCTCTCTCTCTCTCTCTCTCTCTCTCTCTGCGTGTGTGTGTGTGTGTGTGTGCGTGCGCGCGCGTGTGCATGTGTGCTATGTGTGTCATAGATGGTGTGTGTGTATATGTGTTGTGTATATATGTAGAAGCCACAGGGGGATGTTGGATGTCCTGTTCTTCCATTCTCCACCTTATTCCTCTGAGTCAGGATCTCTCACAGAACCTGGAGCTAGACTGGCTTTGTATTTGGGTGCTGGGTGTTTGAACTCGGGTCCTTCTGCTTGTCCAGCTCTGACCCACCACGCTATCTCCCCAGTCCTGAGATAGATGGCTTTGATTGACATTTCTGAGAAAGGGGGAGAGGCTCTTACGATTATTTTCAGTTATTTCCTTTTTCCCGGCTGAACTCCAAGCATTGATGACGGTGATGGTGCAGCCTACTCTGTCTGACACATTTCCATGTTGGAGTTCTGTTCCCACGTGGGGATGTTGATTCTGCCTTCTGTTGTAATGACGTCTAAGCACATTGCTCCTTTTCACTGGCGGTGTAGAATGACTACTGGGTTGGTGTGAATGTATCATTTGTTATGACAGACATGACACACAACACACACACACACACACACACACACCATATACAACACACACCATATCTACTGAATCTTAAGTACTAAACAAGTTGGCCTTGGGTGGGGTATGCTTTCTGTGCAAGCACAAGGACCTGAGTTCGGATTCATAGCTCCCATGTAAAAGTTGAGCACAGCAGCTCTCTCTTGTAATGTCAGTGCTTTGGAGGTGGAGACAGGAGGATCCCTGGGAATGGTTGGCCTGCCAACCTAGCTTAGTTGGTAAGCTCCAGGTCTGAATGAGAGACCCTGTCTCCAAAACATAAGGTGGGCAATTAATTGAGGAAGACTTCTGGTCTCCATTTTCACATATATACATGTGGGCATACACGCACGTGTACACACACACACACACACACACACACACACACACACACACATACCAATGAGGCCTTTAAGGATATGATTAAGGGTAAATACCTCATTTGCAGTAGTAATGTCCTTATAAAAGAGGCCCACGGGTCTGGTGATAGGATTATCTGCACCCTTTTGTTAAGTACTATGAATTTATTTGACATCAGCAAGAGTGGAAACTCTGGCTTGTTATTGGGAAACATATTCAAATGAATGCTGTTTACCGTGTTAGACTTATTTTGGTCAACTTACCATTAGTTCTCTCTTTGCTTGCTTTTTAAAGTCCTTTATTAGTACATATTCCTTAGATATAACAAAAGGTTTCGTTATGATTTTCCCACGTGTATATAATATATAATGGTCTTCAGACCTTTCTCTCATTAAACTTCACTCCTGAAACTCTTCTTTTGTGTGCCACACTTCTTTCTTGAACTAACTATTGCTCTCTCATTGCTAATGCCCAATGGTTTAACTGGGGTTACTTGTAGGGACGTGAGTGAGCAGTTATTTACATGGGTAAACTAACCAGTGGCCGCGTCACTGAAGAAAAGCCATCTCCTTTAGTAACTGTTAACTTCCTATAGATCCTCGAGAGGGGCAGGACTTCATGAGCTTTTGTTACAGAATGTTAAGGAGTTCAGTCGGTGCAGGTAATCATGGCCACTGTTCAGCAGTGCACAGCATGTTGTGCTTGAAAAACAGTGCTCCTCTGACTCTTATGTTTTTTCCCCCACTGCCTGTTCCTTGATGTTCCTTCAGCCTTGGAGGTGGTGGCATCAGTATCCCATTTGGGCCCAAGCAATTACTTATTCTCTGGACCTTGACCAGCAGTAACTGCCACCCACCACAAAAAAAAAAAAAAAAAAAAAAAAAGCTTGTCTGACCAAGGCTGGTAGCAGAACTAGTCTCTGATTATAAACATTATATTACATAGGCCATTTGGCACATCTTTTATGTCTGTCTTTTGCTTATTATTCCTCATCATAGTTTTAAAATTCTGTTGTTTTTATGTAATGTTTGTGTTTTTGTAAATGTCCTTAAATTCCTTTTGGTTTGGGTGCACATAAATATTTCTCTCATTGAATCTGTGTAAGAAGGCACTTCCACAGTCTGAATGCCCATTCACATTTGTAATTGTTTCTCTATCATATACAAATGGAAGCTGGTGGCACGAATTAACATTACAAGAATCGTTTCTGTTTTGCATGGGACAGTGAACACAGGCTAAGCTTTCTTATCTAAGAGAACAACTGATGCATTTGGTCGCTTAGTGGATGGGTTACTTAAATGTGAATTAAATCTGTTTTGGGACTGAATTACAGTTAGTTTATCAAGGCAGGCCAGCCATGCACTGTGTTCATGACACATCCTGATTATGAATATTCTCCTTAGGTTTATTTGATGAGAAGTCTCATACCAGGAATGGGTAATATAAAAATGGTATGTGTGTGTGTCTTGCATACATTTCTTATAATTAGGTCATGAGGACTCCAAGCGCTGAGCTGGTTTCTAGAGATTTCAAAGAACCCTTGTGATGTTAGTGGATATAGAACCAGAGTTCTGATGAAAAGCAGAGTTTGAAAAAACAAATATATTGGAGCAAATGTATTAGATTACAAATGGCTTATATATGTCTAGGGTCCCTAAGAGTATGCAAAGTTGGAAACTAACACACCATGGTATCTTTACCCATCAATTGGTGCTGTTCCTCATATGAAACATGTTTCCTGATAATTTGTAGCAGTATCTGTAGTGAAGATGTTATTTCTATTTTAAAATAAAACTCCCAGTTAAAGGCAGCTCTGGAAAGGGTTGCAGAAATCATCCAACAGTCAGATTTGCAAACAAGAGGGAGGCAGAGTTAAAACCCCAAGTCCTCAGGCTGGTTAGAAGAGCCCAAACTTGCACCTAAGACTTTTAACACCCAATTCAGGGCTTCTCACTTCAAAATACACCACACAATAGACTGAACTTCAATTTGTGATCATAGGGAAGACTGAAATGGGACTCAGAGGGTAGAGTGCATGTTGGCCTTGGCACTACTCCTGGAGAGACGACAAAAGTTTACTCACCCCGTAGAGGGTGAGTAAATAAGGACACCACCAAAGCCCAGTTCAGTCAACTGATGAGTTCTACTGGGGTTACATATGGGAGTACAGGTGAGGGGTATTTTCAATGACAGCTGCATCACCAAAGCCCATCTGAGCCTGGCTATCAACTCATGAACACTGTAAATCTGGAGCACACTGGACAACTGGCAGACAGCTCAGTGGGCTGGAAAGTGCCTCTTTCAGGCCACTCATGTGCTCTTAGCCTCTTCCAGGCAGGATGGCTGGTCTGCTTTTTCTGAGCAGTGAGGCTTGTCTGAGAGTATCTCTCAGCAGTCCTTACTGCTATATATCCTTGGAGAAAGAGGGACTTAGTGAATCTGGCCAGTTTCAGGGACTTCCTGAAGCTTTTGAGTTGTTTACTTCCTAAGTTTAAAGAGATTCCCTGTAGGATGAATTTTTTCACTTCCCTTAGGACATCCTGTTTCTTAACAAGCTCCCCTCAAAGATGAAATGTTTTTATCTCAGAGGAATTTGTTACATAATGGGGGAGCACATGTCTATAACCCAAATGCAGGGAGGTGGAGACAGGAGGATCCCAGAGACTTGCTGGCCAGCTAGTCTAGCTGAAGTAGTGAGTTTCAAGTTCAATGAGAAAGAGCCTGTCCCAAAAAATAAATGATAGAGTTATAGAGGAAGACAGATGATGTTGACCTCTGGTTTGCACATACAGACACACACACATCATACATACATACACACACATATACACACAGAGAAAGAGAGAGAGGGGGGAGAGAGAGAAAGAGAGAGAGAAATTATGTAGAGTTTCATCACAATTCCAAGCCCAATATATTAAAACTTTATCGTTCTAACTCATGGCAGCAGAAGAAATAACCGTATTTGCAGTACATTTCTTCATTTCAGATTGAGTAGAATTTATGTGAAACATTATCTGAAGTTATCCCTAGTATTGGGGTGTTTTAATCCATCAGATAGTCCTTGGATTTCTCTAATATCAACATGACTTTATTATGTTAATTTATGCAAATTAACAACATGTTTACAAAGGCATTTTGGAAAAAATTTCTCCCTTTATTGAAATTGAATGTAAAGTTGTTACCTGTGCCATAACTGCTTGACTTTGTAGTATTATACCAATAACTTTAGAAAATAAGGTAAAATAAGGATGACAATAAAAACTTGACCATGCTAGTATTAATGGTCATTAAATTTTCTGTTATGTATTTGATCAAAACTGTGAACACTTGCTTAGCTGAGAATTCTGTCTTATCCTGCAATACTTACCCCGGGTTGTGTGGCATAAAAAACAGAGTGACTTTTTCATTCTAATTATTTATTGTTCTTTTTACTTTGTAAAAATGCACATGCATCACAAAAATTATAATTTAATGTGAAATCATTCTGTAATATTGACCCTAGATATTGGAGCATTGAAGTTTGAAGATTTATTTATATTTTTTCTTTTGTGTTTTTCATAGACGGCCAGTATATGTGAATTTTTCTACGTGCATTGTTTTATTTTTGATTTATTGATTTCCAGGTGGACATCTCTGAAGTAAGATGATTTGTCAGAAATTCTATGTGGTTTTGCTACACTGGGGTAAGTTACACGCTCCTTTGTATATTTGGAAGGATATTTCTGTAGATGAATTTCTAAAAAGGAACTTTTATATTGAACAGTAGTTTTGGTGTCTTGTGGTCCCAACCCATGCCTATAAATAGCTGCTCTTCTGTAGCTCCACCAGGAATGCGTGTTACCATTCATTCACCTTTTACCGTGTCAAATAAGACAAATGTAACATTGTGTTTTGGTTTTATTTATTTGATTGTGTGTGTGTGTGTGTGTGTGTGTGTGTGTGTGTGTGTGTGTGTGTGTTTGGGAAGTTGGCTATGTTTCTGGTAAGATTTTTAGTTTATACATTCCAACTACCTTGTTGTTGGGTTTTATTGGTCTTAGACAAATTTTTAGAACTTTCTAAAATGTAAGTCTTCTAGCTGTGTGATAAGGCTCCATAGAGAAACAGAACTGATGGTAATGACGTGTGTACATATGTGCACACACATGTGCACGTGTGAAGATGTTTATAAGCAACTAAATCATGTAATTGCGAAGGCTCAGTGGTTCTAAAATCTGCTGTTGGAAAACTACAGACCCAGGGGAGCCAATGGTGTCTAAGTGTAAAGGTGTGAAATACACACACACACACACACACACACACACACACACACACACACACAGATACCCCTACATTCACATATATAAAGACAGGCGTACACCTCTGTAGTAATGACAGTATGATGCTCTGAGGGGATATTATCAAGGAATGGTGCATATGTTTGAGATGGTCACTGAATGCCACAACTCTTCAAGACAATTAAATACATACCCGTCCCTCCTCTCACCCATTGTAGACTTGCCCTTCAGAGGAAGCTTCTTCAGATGTTTTTGTTTTGTTTTGTTTGTTTGTTTGTTTTAATGGTCTTGTAGCTGGAGTGAACCATAACATTGTCCTGTTTGAAACTAGCCATACATTGCCCTTGACTTTTTTTTTTTTTTTTTTTAACATAGGGAAACCTGGTTTATTATTTACTTTTTAGTGCCTACACTTTGTCAAATTCATTTGTAATTGTAATGTATTTGTATTTTGTTACTATGTACTTATCATGTAGGAAATGTTTTGGAGTCTGTAAGTATGAAGAGTTGACATTAACTGATAACTGTATTATTTCACAGTATCATTTTGGTGCTTTGAGCACTTACTATCTGCTCCCCTAATGTTTTCCAAGAATGTATATATTGTCACTATCTGTAGGTGACATACCGTGTGTTAGATCTTTGACCATCCTCCTGTCTAGGTATAAATATATGTATCATTTGACTAACTCATCTACAACTTCCTCTGCTCCCTCATGATGCACAGTCTGCTCTCTACTTGTTGAAGGTCAATTCATTTAGAATTCACATGGCCATGAGATCATGTGTTGTTTGCCTTCCTGTGCCTGCCTTAACTAACATATGCCCTCCTTGTACTGAGAATGGCAGCTTCCTTCTTTTTATGGATGAGTATCTGTTGCTATAGAGTGGATGCAAGTTGATTGTCTCCCATGATCCATTGTGATGGGAGATTTGGTCCTTGGATGATGATGTCAGGAAGTGCTGTGGAGCCTTTAAATTCTGGGTCCTGGTGGGTGGTCTTTACACACTCTGGGGCTTGTGACTCCTTGAGTTCTCATAAAAGCATCATCCTATCAAACAAGCCTGGCTTTATCCAGCTGTCTGCTTTGAGTGGAGGTTTATTCACTTGTTTGCCACCATAGTATACACCTGCCATTGATGCTCACACCATCACATTTTTTAAACGTAGTTATTATAAATGGGACCGTCCCCTCTTTTTCATCCCTTTCCTTTTCTGTTGTGACAGGGATCTCACAATGTTGCCCAGGCTGGTCATGAAATTGATGGCTCCAGTGATCTTCCTGCCTCTGCCTCCTGAGGTGCTGGAACTACAAATGTTCTGTGAGTGTATTTTTTAGAAAGTCTTTTCCCTGTGTTTTGAGGATGATTGCCATCTGAAGTCTATAGTTCACATCAGGGTTCACTTTTGTCCATCTGTGGCCTTGGACAAATGCATGATGATGTTTCGCCTCTGCTATAAAATCAGACGGAATAGTGTCCCTGTCTACTTGTCTCCATGTCCTGCTTATTCACCCCTCTGCTCAGCTTAAATCCTGCAAACCAGCATCCTTGGTGGAGTCATACAGATTGTATCATGCTGATGGTTAAATTTCCTATGTCTTTTCCTGGCTTGATTTTATCCTCCTTTAAACTGAATATTATGCCTTTGTCTGAATTATGCACTCTATCCATTTAGACACCAAAGAACATTATGTTTGCTTCTGTTTCTCTACACTTTGTTACGTTTAATTCTTCAAAAACTCTCATTTCATGTACAATTCTCAGAATACTCACAGTGCATAAGTGGATATATACATCGATAAGGCATCAGATCATTCAGATTCGTTTGTAAAAATGAACAAATGTAGAGAGTCAATTGTTTATTTTCAAACATTTTTTTACTTAAAGATCGGCTTAAAATCTGAGGTTTTTTCGGTGCAGTGCTGTGAATGGTATAGTTTTCTTTTTAAAAAGTGATGATTTACCTGCAGTGTGAGTTTCCTGGAGGGAGTCTGTTGATTGCATCATTTCCTGGGGTGTGGGTGGGGCACTTCCTGTAGGACATCACACATCTGGAGGCTCCGTGGAAGGTTCAAGAGACCTTGCAACTATCTTTAAGTCAAAGACAAACTTTCTTTGAAAGCGTTTAGTGAAAAATGTTAACATAATGTTGTGACTCTCCTAATGAATACTGAGTGCTTTAGTGCTTATCAATAGAATTAAACATCCAGATATTTATTTATTCTGAAAGTTAGAGTAATTTTATTATAAAGAGGAAGAGGATCAATATAAATTTTCTCAAACTAAAATATAAACTTTTCAGATTAGTGAAGAAAACTGATGCAGGAATTTCCAAAAGGGGAGGTGCCAGAGAATGGCATTGGTTCAGTAAATATATCAAGTTCTCAAGTCTTCTACACCGGAAGGTGGAAACTCAGAGTTATTCATTAGGTACTGACTACTCAGCACTCTAAAGCTTAAGTGTTTCTGAGTACTGCACCATCTAATCTCAAGCACTTTCTAGTCACATCTTTGTCAAAAACGATCACTTGTTTTCTGTGTCTTTTTACTGTCCTGACAGAATTTCTTTATGTGATAGCTGCACTTAACCTGGCGTATCCCATTTCTCCCTGGAGATTTAAGTTGTTTTGTGCACCACCAAATACAACGGAGGACTCCTTTCTTTCACCTGCTGGAATCCCAAAGAATGCTTCAGCGATGAGTGGGGCTTCTGAAGCGATCGTTGAAGCTAACGTCAATGCAAGTAGTATCTACGTTTCTGAGTTATCCCAAACCATCTTCCATTGTTGCTTTGGGAATGAGCAAGGTAAAAACTGCTCCGTGCAAGCAGGCAACCCAGAAGGGAAGACCTTAGCTTCAACGGTAAAGGCTTTAGTTTCTCGCCAGCTGGGTAAGTACTTTCGTGTCCCAAGTATACACTGTTGTGTTGTGCCTGCATTCATCAAAATGTTTTAATTCTCTAAAACTTGTATGAATTAGATAGCTTATTATGTAATTCACATATAGTATAAATATTATATAGTTTTAAAATTTGGATTCATTGTGTGACTAATCAGTATGCTCCGATCATTTAATAGCTTATAAAACTGTCATTAAGGGAACTATTTTACTTGTGAGTACACTCTTTAGAGTCTAAATTTTCTTAGAAGCAGAAAAAAAGCACACTTTAAATAGATAAAATATCAAATTACTAACAGCGCTGTTGAAGTAGCAAAAGTTTCAAAATGTTTACAAATAATAATGATTGTGCAGGCAAAGAATCTCCCTGAAGGAATATGTTATTATGATTGAATTTAATTGTTGTTTTAAGAAAAACACACAATGAAAGCAGAGAGCTTAGTTAATTTTGTATGTGAAAATTGAAGGAACAAAACTATTTCTAAGTCTTCTGAAGGGGCACAGAAGACTCAATTATATGGAAAGACCCAAGCAGGGAAGGATAGGCATACCTGAATAAGGACTTGTGTGGTGTTAGCTGGATTTCCCAGTTGATATTAATGACCCTTCAGTCCAGATAATTCTTCAGGCTGACTTCTGTTCTGCAGAATGCTTAATGGTAGCCCTGGTCTCTACCCAGTAATAAAAGAAGTTTCTTTACCCCTAACCATAATAAATATCTCCAGTCTGTCAGAGTGGCACGTGAGAGGCAAAGGCACTAGGACTGTGAGTTCTAGACCAGCCTGGGCAACAAAGTGAGATCCTGTCTCAACAACTAAATCAAATGAAAGAAATCTTCAGATGTTGCCAGATGTTCCCCCACCTACCCAGCTTAACACTTTGATTATGTGGGAAAAAAAAACAACCCTATGTTGAAATCAGTTTAAGAGTAAGAAGGGGTTGGAGAGATGGCTCAGTGGTTAAGAGCACTTGCTGCTCTTGCAGAGGACCCAGGTTTGGTTCTTAGCACTCACATCAGGAGACTCATGAACACCTCTAACTCCAGTTCCAGGTGATCTGATGCTCTCTTCTGGCCTCTGTGAACCTTTGTGCCTTTGGTGCACTTAAACTCATTCAGACACACACACACACACACACACACACACACACACACACACACACACAGAGAAATAAAACAAAATAAATCATTACAAAAAGCATAATGATACAATTTAACTATGTTATAAAGCTAGATTTTAAAAACAAGTTAGTAGTAATAATCCCAATTAAGATCATAAATATTAATGTCATTTTGAATGAAGCTTTTTTAATTAGTAAGAGAATGTCTTAGTCAATCCATTAATTATTAAATTTGCTAAGAATGAACAGAGTCTTAATAATGAATGAGCCTTGAACGATAAAAATATTATTACCCTCCTTTTTTGAGGGGAAATTATTACCATACTATGTATTTCAACTTTATATTATAAAGTTGAATGGGAAACAACTTTTAAGTAAATTGAAGTTCTTGTGACTAAAACTAGGAGGGTAAGTTGTGGCTACCAAAGATTTCAATTTGTTATTCTGCCTATAGGTTTCTCCTTCTCACAAGGTACCCAACAGCTAGAAATACTTCTCATTTGGATAAATACATTAGTGTTGTCTTAAGTTAGTTTTGCCTTGTTAGCCATATATATATATGTATATTGAAGATTTACTTTCATTTTTATTAATACATATGTATGTGTCTGTGTGAATGATGGCACGTGTGTTTGGTTGCCCATGGAGGCCAGAAGATGGCCTCTAGTCCCTGGGAGCTGGAGTTACCAGTAGTTACGGGTAGTTGTCTTGATGTAACGATTTCTCTTGGAAAGTAAACATTAACTAAGATAAATAAAAATGAGTCATGTCCTGTTTGGGTAGCTTAAGATTAAAAACAAGTTGAGAAATAGTGATGGAATTGCATTCTCTGATTCAGAACAGGCTGGGGCAGGGCGGCGGGACTGGAGTGGAAGGCACTAAACTGACGATGGCTGAAGGCGCATGGCTCACACAAACACACTCCTAGCGGGACCTGTCGTTCCCCTCTCGGAATGGGCAGCAGAAGTAGTGTCAGAATGCTGCTAAATTCAGTTGAGTGCTTCTCTTTGACTGGGCTGTTCAGAGTGTTTTTTGAGGTTTAATGCGGTTTATTTTTAATGCAGGTGTAAACTGGGACATAGAGTGCTGGATGAAAGGGGACTTGACATCATTCATCTGTCATATGGAACCATTACTTAAGAACCCCTTCAAGAATTATGACTCTAAGGTCCATCTTTTATATGATCTGTGAGTACCGACAAAATTAATTTGGCTCGTCATATGACCTGATTTGGACAGAAGTAGATTATGAATCCCTCCCATCCCTACACTTCCTTTTGTAACTGTGTACATTATAGAGAGTGGTTTGTATGTTTTTATATCCATCTTCTCCATTAGGCTTCCCCTTTTCTCTTCCTGTTTATTTAGGCACAGAGACACTGTAGATATGGATGAACATACAGTCTAAAAGAAATGTGAACATTACCAGATCATTCCTCTGTGTAAATTGGCTAAAGTGTTTGTTATAGGAATTATCCTAATGTTCTTTCAGACACACCCCTATCTATTTGCTAACTGAGAGAAGTTTTTTACTGTGTTCAAACTTCATTGAAAACATTGCCAACATGAGTAGTTTAAAAAACTTGATGCTGTCTTTAGGAAGAAACAACAGAAAGAAGTTAAATGGATGGGGAGCAGTTGGAGGCATGTTAGAAGTGCCTTGGTTGTATTGAGGGATTGATATAATGAAGGAAGTGAAGAGTTCCCAACTTTCTAATGACCTGGTAAATTCACAAAGCAAGCAGAACTCACAACTGCCACAGCAGGAGGACTTGGGTTTTTAGGCCTGAAGGAGACTCCTGCTGTGGCAGGTAGCTGGATTAAAGATGTGTCCAGGATAATTGAAAGAGCTGATAATGCTCCAGTAATGAAAGGGGACAAGGAAGAAAAAGAAGGGCTCTTGTTTCCATGTTGTATTAATTAATTGAACTGTCATAAGAACAATAGATATTTTGTATAGCTCTCTATTTTAAAGATTCTGTAAGGGTACAAGGTGCTTAAGATAAAGCAAACCTCTCACTTCCATCTTTAGAAATACCTATACAGTGAGAGTTAGAAGATAGAGAGAAGAGCTGTGAAAAGTCATCTTCCGGGCAGGGCACAGATACTGCAGTCATGGACTCACAGCAGCTGTGGTTGCCTGCCCTGGGCCTGCTCAGGATTGTCTCTGTCAATCATCATTCCTGGATGTGGGAGGGCTTCATGGGCCTCTAATCTATGTGTTAGTTACTTTTCTATTGCTGTTATGAAACATCATGGCCAAAGCAATTTATGAAAGAAAGCATTTAATTGAGCTTATGGTTTCAGAGCGTCAGAGTCCATGATGGCAGAGTGAAGGCAAGGCAACAGGAACAGCTGAGAGCTCACATCTCAAAATGCAAAGTAAGCAACAGAAAGAGTCATGGGAAAGGTACAAGTCTTCTGAAACCTCAAAGTCAGCCCTTAGTGACACACCTCCTCCTAGTAGGCCATACCTCCTAACCCTTCCCAAATAGTTCCACTAACTGGGAGCCAAGTATTCAAATATATGAGTCTATATATGAGCCATTCTCATTCAAATAACCACACCCTCCATGCTGAACTAAGAGCTACAGATAGATTCTGAGAAAGGAAGAGTCACTGTCTTTATGTACCCACTGGTGAGCCTGCCAGGCCCCAATGGACAGTTCCAAACCCATGATCACTCAGGTGGCACTGGTTAAGCTTGGTGGCTCACAACACAAAACAAAAAGACATGACTACAGGGAAGGGATTTATGGGGAGTGATAGGGATTGGCAGGAGAGAGTTAAGAAGGGTTAAGAGTGAGAGTAGTCAGAATGCATTATACATATGTGTGGAAGGGTCAAGGAACTCATCTTATTGACTACAAAATTAAAAACTCAAAAGTCTTATTCAGTATTTCTCCCTAAAACCAATGACACAAGTTCCATTACAGTTTATCTTTTAATTTACTAATTTTCCAGTTGTGTCTTCAGTGTCATTTATATACTGTGTGGCTCCATCTACTGAAATTTGCAGACCAGTCATTTTTAGTAGCAAAGAGACAAAGGTTCTTTATTTGGTCCAGATGTTTTGAAAGGCATCTGCTTATAACTAAGCATAGATGTCCCACCTTCAGTTCAGAAGTCAGGTGGTAAAGGGACACCTGCTCTTAAAACACTGCAGAAGTTTCAGAGCTAAAAACCCAAAGTCCAATAGCAAGGACTGGTGATAAAAGGAAGAGTGATGTTTGTGAGGCCTCTAGCCCATGCCATATTTACTTATTGGCGTTACCAAAAATGTGTACTTTGTCAAGTGGAATTTAGGTTGTGTTTACCCGAATGGTCACATGAGCTGTTATGTACATCCAGCCCCTCTGTGGTCTCAATCAGTGGCTAAAATGATTGCTATGGCCATTCCTTTGACAGTTGTTATTCTAATTATATGAAAGGAGGAGAATTATTTTTTTAATGATTGAATAAGACGTCCTAGGCTTGAGAAATTTACAGGTATAATTTAGGTAGCATTTAGTTGATTTCTCTGAGTCACTGTGGTCAAAAAGGACCAGTGATTTGACAATTAACTCTAAATCCAAGTAAGAATACTTAGTCTACTGACATAAGCTTTTTGTTAGCTCTTTCTTTTCACCTGATAATAGGAAACCTTTATACTGACTATCTTATATATTCAGAACCCTTTTCAACTCATCTGTGAGCCATGGCCAATGGGCCTTCATTTCTGTTAATTCAACATGCACAAATCATTACACATAATCCATCATATACATATACTTAAGGAGATATATCACATGATCATCTCAATTGGTACAGGAAAGGCCTTCAACAAAGGTCAGTATCCCTTTATTGATAAAAGCCTTGAAGAAATCATGAATAGAAATAAAATTCTTCAACATAAAGGCCATATATGACAGACCTTTAGCCATGTGAGTGTGTGTGTGTGTTTATATTATTTATGTGTGTGTTTGTAGGTCATGAGTCTAGAAAGGAGCTCATGGGAGGAGAGGAAGATATCTTAAGGGAGGCAGAAAATATAATAATGAAATACACTTACTTTTGGGAAGCAAAAGTAGAGAACTAACCCAGGTGAAGAAGCAGCTGTAGGGGTAAGGGAGCATATAGGGACAGTGGAGAAGGAAATGACTGAGAACGAGTGTGAGGACACATATGTATGTAGAACCTGCAATGAAACCGAGTACTTAGTATTATCACAATTAATTAAAACGAAAAGAAAACCTCAACAAAGATAATAAAAAGTGAGAAAATAAACAACTGTGAGGAAGCATCAAATATGTAGTTACTGTCTTGATTTCTGTGGTAGACTATCAGCTCACCGAGTTACTGTCTTCATTTCTGTGGTAGATGATCAGCTTACCGAGACCTTGCACCTGCACATATTGTAAAGGGAGAAAGCTGCTGAGTTGCATTTGTCCCTCAACAAAAATACACACAGTGGCACTGTTTCTCCTCTGTGCTCTGTTTAATGTTTCTTGTAAATAACGAAATGAGAGTCACTGTGGCATGGGTGGTGCTTATTCCTGCATGGCTAAGTTGACCATATTCCTTTATCTTTAGCACATACATAAGATAGCTGAAATTTTAAAAATAACTACACTTTTAGAAATACTATGTCTTTATCTCCATCTCTGCCTTTATTAGTAACTAATAATTGCCAAGAAAGAATACTGAAAGGATCAATTTGATCAAGATAAATTGGCTCATCAGACACATGGAGAAACCATAGTTAGATCCTAGTTAATTTTCCATTTTGGGCAGGTTAGAGGGGGTAACCAGCTAACCAAATTATGATCTAGAAGATTTCAAAAACACTGGGTGTACTGGTTCTATTTTTGGCAACTTAACACAAATCTAGACATACTTGGGAAAAGAGACTCTCAGCTGAGGAACTGTCTCTATCAGATTAGCCTGTATACATGTCTGTGGAGCGTTTTTCTTGATTGCTGATTGATGGAGGAGGGCCCATCCCTCTGTGGACAGTGCCATTCTGAGCAGGTGGGCTTGCCTAGGTTGTATAGAAATCAAGCCAATGAGCAGCATTCCTCTGTGGTTTCAAGATTCTGCTTTGAGTTCCCAAGGTGACTTTTCCCCATGATGGACTGGAACCTATAGCCAAATAAAGCCTTTCTCCCTGAAGCTGGTTTTGGTCAGTGTTTTTATCACAGCAATAGAAAAGCAGACTAGAATCATGGGGCGAGTGATCATGGCTGTCGACGGAAAGTACTTCCAAAGGATAGATGGATAAATCCCTGGCCTGTATCTACTTGTCAGGGCATTGAATCTCAACCTTTCTTACTCAGCCTCCATTGACATTTGCTGTCTGTGGGCATCATCGGCCAGAATCTCCAGACCTTCCGTTTGTGTCATAGTCCATGGATACTATAGTCAGGGTCATCCTTCTAGGGGAGGAGGGCATTGAAAAATAGTCTACTCATAGAAGAAACTTTGTGAGTTACATTTTCCCATGCCTAGAAAATTAATTTTGGTGTTGGGTCATGAGATGGAGGTTGCATTTATGGATGGGAAGCTCTTTGCTTCTTTTATCAGTAGGGGATGTCTACTTCTGAGATGCTTATGCCCAGAAAGGTAATTTCTACTGAAATGCTGTGGGGTTGGAAGCCAGAGAGAATACATGTTGTATTATATCCAGATACCAATTCTAGGCTGTTGGTTTTTATTGAGTGTCATTCCAGGATCTTTGGCTTCTAGAACCATTCTGAAAGCCACTGTAACATTTCTGAATGCTTTGGTAATGCCCTTTTGCACAGCCCTTTATGCAGCATGATTTTATGGCCAAGATTCTTATTTAGAAATGTTGGGACTTGCTTTAAAATAGTAATTAAATGTATCATTTTATTTTAAGGAAATTACCATTTTGTTCCATCAAAGTTCACAAGAGAAATCTTTCAAAGGCTTCCATATGTGAAAAAAAAGTGTGTTTTTCTGGGAGCTAAAATTTGATGTTTAAAAAGGATTTAAAAACCTATAAATATGTCCTCAAAGGGACAGCATTGTTTGAGTTCAGATATTAATGTTTGTCTGAGAATCTGAAGAGAGGTACTCTAAGAAATGTGATATGCTGGGACTGCTTTAGACATTTATTTTTGACCAGGGAGGAAGTTCTTCCTTTCCTTTGTAAGGTCCCATATACTGTGACCCCATATTCTGAGTTGAGTGTGGGGAACAGTGTTCACAACAGACTTCCCCTTTGTTGTGTGACAAGACTTTTCCTGGGGAGACAACACACACAACTATTCACTCCAGGTAGGGAGCTCATTGACAGACCAAAGTATGGATACCACTAAAGTCCACCTTGGTGAACCAACAAGTTTTATTGGGGTTACTTACAGGAATATGGGTGAAGAGTTACTTACAGGAAAAGAAATGACTTAAAAATAGCTGCACCACCAAAGCCCACCCCAGCATGCATGACAGTTCAGCAAAGCCAGGGACCTGGAAGACACTGCATACCCTCAGGCAGCTCAACAGGTTGTTTCCAAATGACTCAGTTGATCTAAATCTCTTCCAGTCAGTGTGGCTGATTTTTGCTTCTTATTGTTTACTCTGGGAGGGAGGGACCTAGTGAATCTGCTCAGTTTCAGGGACTTCCTGAAACTATTTGAGTTGTTTACCTTCTAGCTTAAGGAACTTCTCTGCAGGGTGTTTCAGTCTGAGAGAAAACCCCTACACAGTACCCTTGATTGTGGAGCTGGTAGGAAATTGTAAAAGCATAAAGTGCTACAGCAAAGTTTGAAAGTGTGATCATGTAATAAAAGAGGGCCAGAGCACATGAACTAAGGATTGTCTAGTACAAATTAAGAGTAGGCAGGAGTGAGTGGAGAGCGTTTGCAAATGCCTGAGGCACAGACAGCAGAGCTGGAAGACTGAAGGCTGAGTGTGGTTGAGCAAGGAAGCCAGTGAACACAGGGAGCAGTGTTCAGGTCAGGTCAAGAAGAGCTGCCTGTCTAGTCACGCTGGGGACTGACTTTGAACCTTCCTGGCAACTAAAGGCTGACACATTTTTTTCACTCACCAGTTTTCTATCAGCACTTGGTCATTTCAAAATCCACATACACAAGCTTCAGTGCCGTGAATGGTCTCACCATTCTTATTGACGTCATCTAATTTACATGTTGTCACGTGCTTTCTCCAGACTTTGTCATCACTTATGATCCTGCTCTTCCTCTAAACTCAATATGAAGAATTCCACACCTTAACTAACTCTTCTCTGAACCGTGCTAGTCCTGTCCCTCTGGACCTTCAGGAATTGTTCCCTGTGAGTCTTGGCTTCTCTCTCTTGAGGTACTTGGTCCCTGTGACCTCCCTTCTTTGACTCCTTCATAATGAAAGGTACCCGTGTTCCTTCCTGAGTTTTCCCCTGGCAGGTTGCTTCACTGGACATGCTCCGCTCTCTCTGTGCTTTCGTCCAATATTGATGCAAGTCAGACTTGTTTATCTCCCTCTACCGGGAAGTGTCTGACCCCAGATTACCCACAGGGCTGGTGGGGAGGCTCTGGATATTGCTTAACCAGGGAGAAGCAGACATGTTTTTTTCAAGGGAAGTTTCCAGGGTCACTAGGCTTTCCCTACCTCACTGGCCTATGACAGTTTTCGGATTCATTCTGAAAGTGGATAAGCCCTTCTCACTAACTCATTTCTTGACTTGAACTTATTTCTGGAGAGACTAGGTACTGTATAATTCCATGTCCTTGTAGCTAGACAGATTTTTATTAGCTGGTAGGCCAACAAGGATGGATCTTCCCCTCATGGACTTTGGACCCTACCTCCTGTTCCTCTGGTAACATTAGACAGGGAAGGCCCTCCTTAGAATTTAAATTGCTTTATGAAAAAGTGGAGGTAGCTGGCTCTCTGGAACTCCACTAAGGCCAAGCTTCATCATCCTGGTCAAAAGAACAAAATCTAAGTTCTACTTCTTGCCCTGGGGAGACCTGATGTTCAAAATGACCTCCTTTAAAGAGTTAATCTAGGGGCCCTGTCAATCACTGGGCCAGTAGTCCATTCTTCACTCACTCCCATCTTGCCAGAAATCTGATTCACCCAGGCAAGGGGTGGACTAATTAGCCTCTTAATGAGATAGTCTATCCTACCCAGAAGCCCCTTCTAGACTCTGTGGTTTATGGAGCCACCACCACATGGCCTGTTCACTTTTCGGAGTCACTCAGAAAATCACAACTTTTCATTTTCTCTCTATTTTGGATATTGGCCAAAGCCTAAGCATGCTTTCCCTGGCATTCTGGGTTTTCCCAATCTTTCTCTGAAGTTCCCCTCCATTTTCTACTGTTCAGTGGCTTGCCGACCTCCAAGTCCTTGTCTTCCTCTCTTCCTCACTCATCTCTCCCTCCAGGCAGCTGCGGAGATGTACCACTTTCTTGCCCTGGTATTTTTCTCTCAAATTCCGACAAAATTATCTTTCTGAGTCTCCTTTAAGATTCTTTTATTAACAGACTCAGAACCTAGAGGAAAACCTCAGTTTCCCAGGTAACACTGGTTCCTTTTGTTTAATGGTATTTTTCTTTGTTTCCTCTTACAAAAGGAAATCAAGAGAAACTTCACTGTGTCCTATGGGATGTTGACCAGGGAGGGTGGTCCCTTTGGTCATGGCTGCTCTTCTTACTGATAATGCCAGCAAGATGGCCAGCAAGCAAATCATTTCTTAAGAAGAGAAGTATTTGTGCTGCTGAGAAGCCAGCTGGTCTCATAAATTGGAGGTGCTTGGTGTAATATTAAAAAATATTTTTACATTAATTTATTTGTGTGTGTGTACACATGTGTGTATGTGTGGGTGCGTGTGCCACAGCTTAGGCATTGCCCTAGAACTTGCAGGGACAATTCTCTTTTTCCACCATATGGGTCCCAGGGATCAAACTCAGGCCACCAGCTTTATTTTGATTCAACTTGAAATAACATATGTTTTTCTAACCATCTCCTGTAGTAAATTTGCATTTTAGTGTTAAAATTGATTTCTTATGGGAGGTTTATAATTGGGTTTTATTTTTCTACCCAGTTTGCTACTGACTGACTTCTAAATGAGATATTTAGACTGTTTGTATTTAATCCCATCAACTCTATTCTCAAGCCTTCTGTCTCTTTTCTCATCCCATCATTTCTTGTCCTTTTCTTCTTTTTGCTATTCTTTTTTTTTCTTCTTCTTCTGTTTTCAAGACAGGCTTTCTCCGTGTAGCTCTGGTTGGCCTATAACTTGCTCTTAGACCAGGCTGGCCTCAAACTCAGACATCTGTCTGCCTCTGAGTGCTGAGAGTAAAGGTATGTGCCACCTCCGCCCAGCTCCTTTTCTGTATTCTTTTAGGTTGGTTTTTTTTTTTTTTATGATTCCCATGTAATCTGCTTTGTTGCCTATTGATAATGCGCCATGCTTTAGTATAGGTCATACCCTGTAAATACATGGTTGCCTTTTTTGCTTTAATCAACCAATAAATAATTATCCTTGGAGTTAAACTTCATTCCTTTGTGTGACACCAGATTTCAATCTTCTTTTATTTTCTGGTCTCCAAAGCCTTTCTTTAGTATTTTTATAATGCAGATCTGAAGATGATTCTTTAAGTTTAGATGTGTCTGGAAAAGGTCTTTATTTTATATTTGTTTTAAAGGATATTTTCACTATGGGTAGTATCTCAGCACTATGGCTTTTCTTTCCTGTTAGTGTCTTTGTGCCCCCTTGCTGATGCTACCTTGACAGTTAATCTGCTCTCTCCTATTTGTTTTTCCTGATACAGCCTGTCTCTAAGCTGAATTCGATGTCCTGCTTTCAAAAACCCACCCATGCTCACATGTTGCTCTTATATTTAAATGCAGGCCTGAAGTCATAGATGGTTTGCCTCTGGCCCCCTTGAAAGACAGTTTTCAGACTGTCCAGTGCAACTGCAGTGTTCCGGACTGTGACTGTCTTGTGGCAGTGCCAAGAGCCAACGTCAACCACTCTCTTCTGATGTACTTGGAAATCACATCTGCTGGAGTGACTTTTCAGTCACCTCTAATGGCAGTGCAGCCCATGCTTGTCGGTAAGTTGTACGTCAGAATGGCAATAGTCCTGAGAAATCAATCGCATGGAGGGGTTGACAGGTTGTTTGTGGGTTAAAGATCTTCACTGGCTTACATCACTTTGATCAATGCTGAAAATCCTGGTAATGTAGTACTAGGGTATTCCAGGCAGCTTCTCCAGTGTGTTCACAGTAGTACATGTCTCTAACACTAGCGCTGAAGCCGTCCTTTGAAGCGACTGTGGCCTCTATAAGTCTTGGATTTAGTGAATGTATGTGTATTATTTGACTATCACCTGTTTACATCTCAGATGTAGCACGAATTTTAAAAGTTCTTATTTACAAAAACAAACCCAGTGCCAGTTATTGGGGTGAATGCTGGAAGATCAGAGAAGCAGAACAAGCCATAGCCACCTCACCTTGCCATTTCCTCAGCTGATCTTGTTTCTTCAGACTAGAAGCCTCTGAGTCCTCATCCGAATGAATCTCAGCTGAACTGCCGCTCGAAAGCCTGAAAGCTTAACCAGCTCTAGTTCCTGGTCCTCACGCCTTATATACTTTTCTGCTTCCTGCCATCACTTCCTGGGATTAAAGGCTCTTGTTTCCACACCTGGCTGTTTCCAGTGTGGCTTAGAACTCACAGAGATCCAGACAGATCTCTGCCTCTGGAATGCTAGGATTAAAGGCGTGTGTGCCACCATTTTCTGGCTTCTATATCTAGTGGCTGTTCTGTTCTCTGACCCCAGATAAGTTTATTAGGGTGCACAATATTTTGGGGAACACAATATCACCACACTCAGATAACTATTTCTGAAAATTATTAAAAACATTTTTACCTGAATATCCGAGAAATATATCTTAGTAGTCATGGGTGGAGGGACTATTATAGGGGCTGGAGACACCGTAAGGAGCAGGGCAGGGTTTCTACTCACACAACAGGCCTGTAGTAGTGAGCAGAGTCAACAGCTAACAAGCAGTCAAGCCATCCACTGCACATCCCAAGTACAAGACAGCCTCACATGGGTGGAGCACCCCATTTTCTTATTGCAGAGATCTTCAAGCCTCCTTTAATAAATTTAAATATTGAGTTCATAGATGTGAATAACATGTGCAGGTATTAAGTTACTTTCTTAGTTTTATATGCATGCTGATGTACAATGTGTTCAATTGTATGTTACTCAACAGCTTTACTATTTTTTTATTTCTGTTTTCTGAAATGATAACATGCAACTCTTCATATGTGTGCATGTGTGTGGGCAGGTACATGTGGAGGTCAAAGGTCAATGTTGGGCATCTTCCTCTATTGCCCTTCCTTATTTAATTTAATCAATCAATCAATCAATCAATGTGTGTGTGTGTGTGTGTGTGTGTGTGTGTGTGTGTGTGAGAGAGAGAGAGAGAGAGAGAGAGAGAGAGAGAGAGAGAGAGAGAGAGAGAGAAGGTCTCTCACTGAGTCTGGAGCTTCCAATTTGGCAAGACTAACTGGGTAGTGAGCTCCAGTAACCCACCTATATTTGGCCTCTCAGCACTAGGACCACAGGCACACACGACCATGCCTGGGTTTTATGTGGGTGCTGGGGATCCAAACTCAGGTGACAGGCACTTTATCAGCTGAACCACCTCCCCACCCTCTGAGCAACTCTCCACATTTGCCTTTGATTCATGGATCTCGGTGTCACTGGAAACACTTTTCCATTTATCTGTGACAATTGTCTACACAGTTCCAAATGTTGCTTCTTTTCATATGACTAAGATGCTATTTTTGAACCCTCATTTAACATTTTATTTTAGCTTTCAAGTAATTTGTTCTCTAGAGACATAGGCATGACTTTTTCTTACAAAATAATGATAATAATACCCAAGCAATTCAATTGTGAAATTATGTCATGGAAAAAAATGATAAAATATTTATTTAACAACATATTCTACCTGGTAATTTAAAAAGGCACTTAGATCAACATTGCATTTAATTTGTTCCCCAAGTAGAGTAGTTAAGGGAAAGCGTGACCACAGAATTTATATATATTTGGAAACTCTTAATTCTGTCCTAATGCAGAGATAATTTTAGGGAAAGATCACTTTTTTGTATTTGAACATAAAATATCCAAAATTTGTAAATGCCGTGGAAGAATTAAGATGTATTATGTGAGAGTGTTGGTACAGGAATTATTACTTCTGTTATGATGGTTGTGTGGTTTGAAAGAAAATGGCCTCCCAAAGGCACTATCAGGAGGTGTGGCTTTGTTGGAGTGGGTGTGGCTTTGTTGGAGTGGGTGTGGCCTTGTTGGAGGAAGTGTGTCACTCTCAGCTGCTGATTTCCTAGGGTACTTGAATGCGTGTGTGTGCGCGCGTGTGCGCGTGTGCACGCACGCGCGCACACACACAAATAAAAATAAAATAGATTTTATAAAACAAAGTATGAATTTGTGATAAGCCTCTTGAACTTCAGAAGTTAATGTTTTTCAATATTCTACTACAATGTGATTTTTAATGGCTGCTTGAATTTCCTTTATGATATGAACCATAACGTATTAAAGTAATCTTTACCTGTAAGATATTTAAATTGTTTCTTCACATATTTAAAAGGATTTTTATTGGTTGAAATAGTCATGTACTTACATATGCACATACAAATGTCAATATGCACGTGTACACTTGAACTTAGATTTACCTGGTTCAAATCCCCATTAAGCTATTAAGCTAAGAAACCCCACTCCTATGTCCAGAAACAGTCAGGGCCATATGAATGGTACATTATTGCATGGGAAATTGGTTTTGAGTTGAGTAGGTGTGTTTGGATTGTTATTTTACATGAACAGATATGCTGACTCTTGCCGAGGTCTGTGCATTTTCTGAATACTGTTCTGCACACTGCTGTTGTCCTTATGACCAGTGAAAGCAAGTACAGTGACTGAACTGGGCAGAAACTCCACGTGAGCTTGAAAATTGCTAGGCGAAGTGAAGCTAGGCCGACTTTTTGTAGAAGGAGATTACATTTATCAAAACAATCCCACTTAGTGGTTTATTGTCCTTCCCACCCAGGGGAAAGACAGACAGTGGTTTGCTAAGTATGCTACAAGGGCCGGGCCCATCATGCATCTCTGCTCTACCTCTGTAATTAGCCCTCAAATGATTTAACTTTTTAAGTATTTGAAAGGCAAGCTATGCTGGAAGTTCATTTCAACCTCATTTTACTCGGATATGATTGCCATGAAAATTGCCTGAGTTAAATGTCTTTTTTTCCCTCCTTAAGTGAAACCTGATCCACCGTTAGGTTTACAAATGGAAATCACAGATGATGGTAATTTAAAGATTTCTTGGGACAGCCCACCGGTGGCACTGTTTCCACTTCAATATCAAGTGAAATACTCAGAGAATTCTACAGTTAAAAAAGAGGTGAGTATATTTTGGCAAAGAAAGTGAAACTTAAGAAGCAATGGAAGATTCCTAAGTCTCTTAGAAATTATCCATGCCTGTGCTTTCTAGAAAGGATTGAATTATATTGAATATTACACATTGAAATAATTTATACACACTACGGAAAGTTATAAAATTTCAACATAATCGTTTTCACCTGTAGAGTGCTGCTGATTTACATTGCATTCTTACTTTTCCATTGCTCAGTGTGTTTATGTGTTTGCACACAACATAGGCATTTGTGTTGTGAAGTCAGTCAGCATCCTCTTTGGCCTATGCTAATGTGTTTTTTTGAGTGCCTGTTTGTTGCCAGGAGCTATTCTAGATGCAGCAAGATACTTTGGGATCAAAGAGGATGAGGAAAGATTGCCCTAGTAAGTGGAGGTTTCAGAAGGCCTCGTTGAGAGGGTGATATTTGAGCAAGGACTTGGGGAGATGGCTCTGTAGGGATCCAGGAAAATGGAAGTCAAGTAGGGAGGGGGACAGCAGTGCAGAGGCCAGTGTGGCTGAGACTGCCAGGGAAAACAACTGGTAGTGGATGACATCAGAGACAGGAGTGGGCGGGGAGGAGGAGGAGGAGGTCACGGATGGCCTGTGGGGTCATGTGAAAGCTTTCGTAGCACATGGTGAACCAAAGTGTTGCATCATTCCAAGGTAGAAATCAATCTTTTTAGAACGGCATTACTCTTCTGAAGCCTTATTTTTACAGAGAGCAGTTCGGGAACTCTCGATGTCAGGTGTATGGATGCAGAGTTAAGGCTGCCGTGAGATATTTTCTTATAGTAAGTCAGAAATCACAGGACCGTAAATAGGAAGGTCCTGATATTGTTCTAGGCTTATCTTATGCTTTTCATGATTTTTAACCTATGACCCCTTTTTTCCTCTCACAGTCTTGAAAAGAGCAGGGAGTTCAGTTGAGGCACATTAGTGGAAAACTGAATGTGCCGCACAGGCAGATCCTAGCTGGAGTGTGTTTTCTACAGGGTTTGGCCTCGGATGCTTCTGCTCTGGTTTATAAATGGTGTGTTGACTCATGCCCCGTAGTTCAGGGTCAGGATGTAGCCAACAGGATCAGGACTTCAGTATCATTCATGGCCTCTTCTCGTGCAGCTTTCCTCTCTAAGATCCCCACAACCCTCTCTACACCTCTGCATAATGTTTTCTACCAGATGTACAATGGATGGCAAAGTGGCTGCAGAATTCCTAAAAACTTTGGCACCATTTCCACCAAATCCACCATATTGGAAGACCGTATTGGAATTCGTATTTAGTTACTACTTGTTAATTGTCACAATTGTTTGATCTATTTATAAATTTATACTGACAGATGCATTTGTTTTTCATTTAGTCATTGATCTCTGTTTTAATTCTGTAGCCAGACAGTTTGTCTGTAAGATTATACTTCTTTGAGATTTGCTAAGCCTTACCTTTTATCCGTTTTGGCAAATGTTCCTCGCCAACTTGATGCTCTGCTGTTTCAACCTAACATTTAACAGGTTGCTGAAGTTGTCTCCGATCCTTTCCTGCTGGTACACAGTGTGCTTCCTGGATCTTCTTATGAGGTTCAGGTGAGGAGCAAGAGACTGGATGGCTCAGGAATCTGGAGTGACTGGAGTTTGCCTCGAGTTTTTACCACACAAGGTAGGCCTAGCTTCTCTGGAAATATTCTCCCAGTCCTGACCTTCCTTGCCATGGGTATATCATGAACATCTTCAATTTTTATTTCCCACAACAAGAGGAGAAATAATATTAACATTTCATTTAAAATTATTTTTGGAGACAAGGGTCTGGGTATATAGCCTAGGCTGATCTTGAGAGCTGGGATTATAGACACATGTGCCTATGCCCTGCTACATTTTTACACAAATCTTGAGAAGGCTCATTTGCTAATGAAAATTACATCAGAGTTCTTACGTATTTGTTTCCAAAACACCCTCTTATGGAGTCATTTTTTTTTAATATGAAAAAGAAATATTTAGGCTGGGCATGGTGGCCCATGCCTGTGAATTCCAGGATTCTGGAGCATGAGGCAGGAGGATTATGAGTTTGAGGCTGGCCTTGGCTGCATAGTGGAACACTTCAAAAAGATAAAAAGTTAATGTGAAATTTCCACTTTAAAAACCTAGAGTGTATACCACTGACGTTGTTAATTCTTTAACTTAACGTTTAGAATCCAAGTGTATTCATTTGAGATAAACGTGTTAAATGCTTACTTTTAGAGGTGTGGTGCACACGTGAGTGTGTGGAGGGGGGCGGGGAGGGGTGCTTTCAGAGGCCAGAGGTTGACTTTGGCTATCTTCTTCCACCTTCACCATATTATTTGAGACAGAGTCTCTTCCTGAACCTGGAGTTTGCTGATTCAGCTGGGCTAGCTGGCTGGGCAAGCCCCTAGGATCCTCCTGTCGCTGCTTTCCAGTGCCCAGATCACAGGCTTTGGTTATTTTGCTCAGCTTTTTATGCAGTGCTGGGGATCTGAACTCAGGTTCTCAGCCTTGTGCATCAAACACTTCCTTTACTGGGCCATCTCACCAGCCTGCTTTTGGAGTTTTCAGAGTGAAGTCTTCATACTTTCAGAGTTGGCTTTAAAACAAAAAACAAAAAACAAACAAACAAAAAACCCCTGCAACCCTGCTCATGTATTTTTTATTAGCTATAATTAATACAGGGAGAGGGGACAAAGAACTCACAGACCACACAATATCATGAGATGCATTACAGGGGAAAGAGAAGCATCTTCATTAGCAACATCCTAGAGTCTTGGTGCATGCATTCCTGGGGAGGGGGTGGACCTCCAATTCCTGGTAGAGGGCATTCACTCATGAAGAGAGGCATGCACATCAGTGTTCCTTGAGCAGGGTGCAGGTCAATTGGTGGGCCTAAGAGTGGTCTCAAACCAGGCAGAGGAACTCCAGTTCCTGGAGATGAGGCTGCAGGTAGGGATGGAGTGCTCTGTCCTGGAGGGTACCAGGGCTTCCACAATACCATCAGGAGCAGCAACAGCAGCAGCTGCTACTGTGCCTCTTACTTGGGTGGTCATTACCTGCTGGGATGGACTCCAGCCACTTGGATAGGACCAGGTGGTCCAGCGAGGGTCTGGGGATTAGGAACACCAGTTGCCCTTCTAACCCCAGGACCTCTTGTAATGCCAACAAATAGTACCCGAGCAATGCTAAGTATTTTTAGAGGATGGACTCTCCACAATAGTGAATACCATATTTTCCCCTTGTATTGACATCAGACCCCAAAACTGTTTGTGGGTTTTTTTTTTCTTTCTCCCCTCACTCTGGCTATTTTGTATTCTTTGGTTTGATCCCTGGATTCATCATAACACAGAGGATAAAAGTGGTATTCATGTCAAAAGCCTTTCAAGGTGTCAGTAAAGATCCAGCCATTTTGGAGGATACATCTCATTCTGTAGTCAGTGTGTGGCAATATCTTGCCACTGTTTCCTGTAGATGTGATTGCTGTTCCACAGCATCTGGTGTCAACAGTAAAAAATTGATTTTACCATCAGATTTTCCCACCAATA
This sequence comes from Peromyscus leucopus, assembly GCF_004664715.2. NCBI lineage: Eukaryota > Metazoa > Chordata > Mammalia > Rodentia > Cricetidae > Peromyscus > Peromyscus leucopus. The sequence goes on from NC_051064.1 coordinate 104,781,577, forward strand.
TGCAAGCTTGGTAGAAGCTTTTCAAACTGTGGGTGGGTCCTGTTCTTTTCTTGGAATCAGCTGCCTTCATGTTCCTAACTGCTACAACAACCTGTTGGTATCAGCTAAGAAAGCCTGGTACAGCTCTACCTGGAAATCCACCCCAGAGCTTGTTACTACTGAGAACACTGTGAATACAACTGACGCTCTTGGGTGCTCATTGAGGCTGGCCGACATTTGACCTAGACTTCCACCTCTGGCACATGCTATTCAGCAGGCCTTTGCAGGTGTGAGTGATCTCCTGGGCTCTCCATCTGGCTGCAGTGACTCACAGACCTGTGTGTCTGGCATCCAGCCACCCTCTCCTCTCTGCCTACCTTCAAAGTTATTTTTAACATCAGAGAAACTGCGGTTTGTTCACAGGTTCCCTGGAGAGGTGAGATGCAGCATTTTTCAGAGCCCTGAGAATCTTGTGCCGTTGCCAACCCTGCCACCGTTGAGCTGTGATTTTAGGAAGACACTTAATTGTCCTTTGGTAGTCTGCTTGTTCATCTTAACTGGAGTTGATTTACTCGAGTTGATTGTGGATACACAGAAATGGCAATGTAAAACATTGATCACAGTCAATCTATTTCATTCAACAAGTTTCCTTATTGATTACATTGTATCGAAGATGTGTTAATTAGTCAGAAAGCAAGTTGCATCAATGTCTTAGAAGCATTGATTTTGGAGTCTGCCAGTTTGCAAAAGGGCCATCATTATGATTTCTTTGGAGAGGTTCTTAATCTTTCTGTGCCTCAGTTTCCTTGTCTGTAAGATCAGGATGTTTTTATACGGATGGCTTTGTATGATGAAATAACACAATGGAGTGTGTATCACAGCACCTGACTCTTAACAGACATTCAGTGAACATCAGATACCATCTTAGTTTATGAGTTCACAGCCTATGTGTTCAGAATCTCAAAACCTAAAGAGCTGGGAAGAGCGCCACTAATTGCTTGGCACAAAGTAAGATCATGCATGAGAGGGAGCTAAACCAAGTGTGGAACAATTAGTTCAGCCTGGAAGACCCAGGGACCCGGCATGAGGAGACTTAGATGGGGATTTTATATCTTCATTCCTCAGATAACTTTCTACTGTCCCCATGTGTGTAATAAGATGCTGAGGATTCAGCTTTTGAACTTTATGGTTGATTCCTAAGGGAAACTGAATCTTCTACTATCAGTTCTTACTGACTAGCTGTGCCCTACGAGTCATATGGAGGGAATGAAAACTGCAGTATCCCAGGTAGAGGATTCTGTGTGGTGCTGTGGGGTCAGGTCGGGAGGGAAGAGGAAAAAAAAACTGTACAAAGGAAATAGAAGGCCCCCATGCCTACCTGCACTGAAAGCCTGCCTTTATTAACCACTGGGCAATGTGCTTATCTTCTATAGAAAGATGTTTCTTTATTTTCTTGTTTTACTTCATAATTAAAATTTAAAATTCCCCCTTCAAGAAAAAGAGGCAGTGCTAAAATAATCAATATTGTTTTTCAAAGTTTGCTGGGATTCAAGGCTGAATATAAATGCTATTTTAGAAACTTCGTATAATATACTGGCTTGTTGCATTTTGCCAAAGATTTGATCTCATTCAGTTTAGGTCTTTAGATGGATATGTTTTCAGCTCTGTTTTTCTTAGCAATGTATGTCAATATCTACACGTTTATATTTGCTTGTTTTTTCAAATGCCAGCTCACACTTTGCATTCTTATATAATATAGTCATGTGGGTGTCATACAGCGAAGTGAACTGCACAAAGAGATAGGAATGAAAACCCCGTGCAGATTGACTTTGTCAACCTGGATCAGACTTCGGGGAGTTCATTGTTAGCATAATTAAAACACAGGGGAAAGGTTTCCATGCAACAGTCAATCCAGGTACACAATAAAGCTTAAGGTGCGACTACACAGAAACTGACAAAACACATGTGACCATGAGAGTGGGTTCTGTAGCTAAAGGCCTAGAATCCAGTGTGGCCTCTGACTGATAGCATAAAGGTCAGCAGGCCATAAAGTAGTCCTGACATCTCCCCTAAGGATGGGTAACAGTCTAGGGAGGGAAGAGTCTGGGATAATCATTCTGGGGAATTAGGGTGAGAGCTGTCCTTTTAGATAGCAAAAAGGTCACCAGATCATTAACCTCCACTCTCAGCTTTCTAGATGGAATGTAGGTATTTGATTTGCATCTCCTCCATTGAGGAGACACCTTGGCATGATTAACATCCCTGGTTCTCTTAGTGCTTCTCTGTGAGGATAAGGACCTCTGTGTCCCCAACACAGTCAGATATAAAGCACACACACACACACACACACACACACACACACACACACACACACACACCCTTATCAGTTAGCTTGTGTAATAGTCAATCATATGACTATTAACAGCTAGACTTTTATTTATAACTCAGGTGTATCTCTAGACTTCAGACATCCTGAACAAAAAAATACGGGGGGGGGGGGGGAAAGTGAGTAAATAGCTACCTTCTAGTCAAAATTCCCCACAAAACTTAATTGTAAAAAATGAAAAATAAATTTTGGCTTGTATTTTAGGTTTTAGTCTTGACCCAGTTGCTTTGAGCCTGTGACAACCCACTCCATCAGCAGTGGGAGCCTGCAGGAGAGGAGATCTGTTAAGCTCACTGCTAGCAGAACACAGAGAGATGAAGAAGGAGCCTGGGTCCCAATGTCCCTATCAGGAGCACACTCCAAATGTCCTGACTCCTTCCACTGGACAGTCCCTCATGAAGGTTTTATAGATCCCAATAGCAGCACAGGCTGGTATCCCAGCCTTTAGCTTATGGGCTTTTGGAGAAATTTAAGGTCTCAACCATAATGCTGCCTGATAATCTCAGATGGCTTAGCTGCCTCTGAGGGCTAGTAGGTGAGGATCAAGAGAAAGAAACCCACTATCTAAGAAACAAACCAAGAGGCTTGCAGTGGGAACAAAAACTCGTCCACTTAAGCAGCTCCCCCAAATGTTTCTCTTTAGAGTATTATCCACTGTGCTGACATAATGGCTGGTGATGTGTGCTGAATTACAAATCATCTATATAAGCAGGCTCCGTGTTTTCCCTTTAAAGAAAATTCAGCACATCACCTAGAATTAAAAAGTCCATTTTCACCGGGCAATGGTGGCGGTGCACGCCTTTAATCCCAGCACTTGGGAGGCAGAGACAGGCAGATCTCTGTGAATTTGAAGCTGGTCTGGACTACAGAGCGAGTTCCAGGAAAAGGTGCAAAGCTACACAGAGAAACCCTGTCTCGAAAAACCAAAACCAAACCAAAACAAAAAAGTCCATTTTCTGGGATTGTGATAAACACATTCTAAAAGAACTTTACCTAAAGATGCTTTGATTCATGGCCTATATTCTTTGAGTAATTAATATCATTACTATTATCACTAGAATATCTACTTTTAATAAAATTCATTAATATAGATATTGTAAAGTTATCAGTGGTTTTTGGCCATATAAAGAAAGTCATAGCTGTCCTATTCTTCAAACTAAATTTTGCATAATATTTACTAGGATGGGATTTGTGCCCTTTTGAAAATTAAGTATTCAACATTTATTTAATATGTTTCATCAATTTTTGGTATAAATTTATAGATTGTCACTTTTTATTTTTGTGTTTAAGCCTAGATTTAAGCGTTTAATCAGTCACAAACCATACGTATTTTAACTTTATTTCTCAATTAAGCCTCACTAGATAAATTTGATGTTGAAATACCTTGAAGTTTTAAAAATAATCTGTAAATGAAAATGCTTATTTTATGAGAGTTACTCTGTCCCTTTCTAGAAAATAAGAGCAGCTCTGAGGCTTTGAGACAGTTCAGTGGTGAGGCTGTGGTACACACTGAGTGGAGTTAGTCATCTCTCAGGTGTGTGACAGGCACAGGTCAGCAGGGAGTCCCATTCACGTGAAGGCGGCATGTCCTCGAGACTGGGATTACAGTCATGGCCAGAGTCCAGTGCTTCTGCCCCGTGCAATCCTGTTTCTGTTTCCACAGATACACTTAGTGCAAGTGTCCAGTGTGGGCGGTACATATAAAACCATCAGAGCAAATTTGTCATGATATTACAGAGCAAACTCTTTTACCCATTTCTTTACCTGTTTGTTAGAAACTCTCATAACTATGAAAAAAACAATAGCAACAGCTCCCTTTCTGTCTGGATTTGGTATCATAGTGATCTGTGCTAAGAACACGTGCTATGTTTCACCGATTCTCTTGAAATTTTAAAATTACGTTTATTTTTGCACGCACACATGGGCCATGGGGCACATGTTGAGATCAGAGAACAACTTGTAGGAATCAGTTCTCTCACTCCATCATGTGGGTCCTAGGGATCAGACTCAGGTCATCAGGCTTGAGTCTTTACCTGCTGAACCATCTCTCAGGCCGTTCCTTTTTCTTTAACGTTCATTTATTTACTTATTTTTATATGTGCCCACACGTACACATTCAGTTTTAAATAGTCTGGTAGAAAATGAATCATGGTGGAAATAATGATGCTCCATTTAGCTAATTTTGCCTGTCACTTGGAAAAATGACAGTTGCTAAAACATAGTTGTAATGAATAAGCCCCATGTTTGGAAGCTTGTGATGGTGTTCATGGAGGCTCTTTTCATTTGAGAGCCGGGGTTACTGGGGCTCTGCAGGGCTGTGCAGAACATCAGCCAGTTTCTCAGTGCACTTACTTGGTTTTTGGCACGGTAACTAGGAATGTGGGGATCTCTTTCCTGCGGTACAGGCTGCTCCCATGATGCTTTCTGTTTCCATCTGAATGCCCATCTTTCTTTCTGTGTTACAGATGTCATGTACTTTCCACCCAAAATTCTGACAAGTGTTGGATCAAACGCCTCCTTTCATTGCATCTACAAAAATGAAAACCAAATTATTTCCTCAAAACAGATAGTTTGGTGGATGAATCTAGCTGAGAAAATCCCTGAAATACAGTACAGTGCCATGAATGACCACGTTAGCAAAGTCACCTTTTCCAACTTGAAAGCCACCAGACCTCGAGGGAAGTTTGCCTATGACGCAGTATACTGCTGTAGTGGGCAAGAGTGCCATCACCGTTACGCTGAGTTATATGTGATCGGTAAGCACCCCAAGGCCTCGCTCATTCTGTCCCACAAGATCGCTCGTTGTCATGAACTGTGTTAGAGCCCTATGAAAGATGTCAAGAAAATGTTTTTCATGATTTTTGGTGTTTGTACTTCATATTAATATTTTAATGTGTTTTAAATAGATGTCAATATCAATATATCATGTGAAACTGATGGGTACTTAACTAAAATGACTTGCAGATGGTCACCCAGCACAATCCAATCACTTGTGGGAAGCACTGTGCAGTTGAGGTATCACAGGTATGTATTGTTCTTTGTTTTTTGCTTTTGTATGTTTGCTTCTTTGTTTTTCCCTGGCTCAGTTAGGTTTTCTGTTAAATCTATTATGATAGCAGAAATCTGGCACATTTTTTTCTCCCTGAGCAAAAGTTTGAATATAATTTGTTAGAAAAATTGTGAGGAGTTATTACATAAATTGTAATCTTTGAAAACATTCACACCTGAGGCTATATATATAGTTTGTTTTAACTTCATATTATCATGTCTGCCAAGCAGTTTCCTGGGATTGCATTTTGACTCTTGAGTGACATCCAAGAGAGGCAAGAGATTTATTTCATATGTGGTGTATAGCTCAGAGAATGGGCTAAAGTAGGCTGTGCAAAAAAAAGTTGAGGGGGCTGGAGAGATGGCTCAGAGGTTAAGAGCATTGGCTACTCTTCCAAAGGTTCTGAGTTCAATTCCCAGCAACCACATGGTGGCTCACAACCATCTATAATGAGATCTGGTGTCCTCTTCTGGCCTGCAGGCACATATGCAGGCAGAAATTGTATACATAATAAATAAGTAAATCTTAAAAAAAAATTGAACATCATTCGGCTAAAGGTCAGTATTTTAGGAAAATGAGGCAAAGGGACAAGATTCTATAGGATGGGACTGCTTTTTAGAATGGAGTGAATTAATTTAGGATGAAACAGTGGTTAATAAGGGGTAATACGTTCCATTAAAGAGAATTGTGTACTTATTTATTTTTACCTTTCTTGTATTTCCCTTGTCTCGACATAGCATGTGACCTAAACTGTCTCTCTGTTGAGAGGATAAATGCCTCCTTAGTTTTAGAGGATCCCATGGTAGCCGTCCAGTATGTTTGTTACTCTTATAGTCTATATTCTGTTATTAAAATTTGTGATGGAGAATCTCAGTTTGTGCAATGTGCCCATTTAGTCTTAAAATCTAAAATTTCAACTCGGAAACTATATCTCTCCTCTCAAATCCTGTGATCTGAACTTTGTCCCTCATGATCTGTGTTGACTCCTCTGCAGTATTGGAAGAAAAATGGCAATTTCCATGTTTCCTAAATGGGAAAAATTACTGTCTTTATCTTATGTGCTATGAATATTTTTTAAACCAATTGAAAGTTCATGATAGGCCATTGAAATTACATGTCTTCCCATGCATTTTCACATGCAAACATATGTTTGTCGAAGACCATTTTATAAGCCCTGTGGTTCATTTCCCATCCTGACATTCACCGGATCCTCAGGTAATCAACTAAAAATAATTAGTGAGTTTTTGGACCTCCCACATGTTAATTTCCTTGTGTGTAAAATTCCAAGTTGTCTGTAAAATAGAGAGAATGGTAGGATTTATATGGTTTGTAGGGGACAATTAATGGCTTTTATTGGCAATTTATGGCATTTTAGTTAAGTAACACAGTGTCTCCTAGGAAACATTGCATTAGAGCAATCAATGAATTGCTGTCATGATGATGATGCTAATCATTCCAAGTTAGACCTTTGCCACCGTGTCTGCACTGCTATTTTCTATTCAGTGACGATTACAAATCCCTCTGTCATTGGTATTTCTCACTCACCACTGGTTATCTGAACACACACACACACACACACACACACACACACACACACACACACACTGATAACCTTGAGCAGAAAATATTACAAAGATGGTAAATAAGAAAAGATTTTAGTATTTTCATTTTCTTTTTCCTTCTCATTTTCATCCCTGTTGAGAGGGTAGTCACAGCTTTCGTCATTTAAACACCATTTTCAGAGCAGTGTCAGAAGGACCATTTCAAAGAGAAGAAACATGTGTTCTGTGAGGAAGTTGAGACCTCTAATGTTTAAAAAAGTGTTCATTTCTGAGAAAATGAATAACATATTTCACGACCATTCATGTATGGATTAGGATTTGGCATGCATTTTCATTACATCAGTTTGGACTAGAAAGTATTAGGGAACTGTCAATCAAGCCAAATGTTCCCATCAGTTACATTCTCACTTTCTGTTGCAATTTAACCCACTGTTTAAAGTGAGAAGAATCTGCTTTCCCCTCACCACGGAAGTACCCCCAGTCCTGTTTTCAATCCTTATTACAACAGTCATGTCACTGATGCAAGCCTCTAGGACAGGGGTTCTCAACCTGTGGGATCCGACCCCCTTAAAACCTCTATCTCCAAAAAAATACTTACATTATGATTCATAACAGTATAAAAATTACAGAGTATTACCAATATTCATAACAGTATAAAAATTACAGCATTATGATTCATAACAGTATAAAAATTAGGAACAAAATAATTTTATGGTTGGGGTGACCACAACCGGAAGCTGTCCTGAAGGGTCGCAGTACTAGGAAGGCTGAGAACTAGTGGACTGGTGTAACCATCACAGTCCTGCACTCCATTCCTCACCTTCCTGCTTGTCAGCTCCTTCCGTTTCCTTCACTACTCCTTGCTCATGCAGTAGGCTTATAGTTACTGTTTTTGTGGAAAGACTAAGATCTGGAGAGAGCTAGGAGCTAAGAGTGTCTTTCTGATAAAAGCACCCAGTTTTAGACAGAGAACACGATCTCTTCTTTTGAACAACAAATCAGATCTCTAAAACATCTTCTTCCTCTTATTAATACTGCATATTAACTGGATATATATTTTTTTAAATTATCTTTTAAGGAGCAGCCTGTATTGTTCTGATAGTCCATCTATTCATCCTGCATCCGAGTCCAAAAGCTGCATCTTGCAGAGGGATGGCTTTTATGAATGTGTTTTCCAGCCCATCTTTTTATTATCTGGCTACACAATGTGGATCAGAATCAACCATTCTTTAGGTTCACTTGACTCTCCACCAACGTGTGTCCTTCCCGACTCCGTAGGTATGTGTATTTTCCTTAGATTTGGGTGCCATTTTCCAATCACACTAGATTTTGAAGAAAAAAAAAAACTGATTTTATTTATAGAGGAATTAGCCTTAGGAAGATCTCTAGTTTTGAGTTTTTATTACCATCTTGAGTCTATGTTTATATTCTCTGTAGCAGTTTTGTTTATAAATATGGATAACAGATTCATAGCACTTGGATACTTCCATGCAACACTTCCTGAGCTGCATGCGTCACTGTGAGTGCAATTTTGTGAGAATTTTCTGACATATAAAGGATCCCTGCCCTGTAGTTCTGAAAGCACTTGCTATTGTAATCTGAAAGTTTCATTTGGATAATATAAGCTGAGTAATCATATTTCAAGACTTTAATTTGTGAGGCTGGGTAAGAGGCATTTGAAATATCAGAAGAAAGTGAAGAAAATGGACAAAGATGATGAGATCTGTAATGATATTCACAGATTTTTTTTTTTAAAAAGTATTGAGATCAAAGGATTCAAAGAACCTTTGAGATGTTTGATGAGCTGGGTGGTGGTGGCGGCACATGCTTTTAATCCCAGAACTTGAGAAGAAGAGGCAGGTGGATCTCCGTGAGTTAGAGGCCAGCCTGGGCTATAAAGTGAGTTCCAGGAAAGGCTCCAAAGCTACACAGAGAAACCCTGTCTCAAAAAAACGAGAGAGAGAGAGAGAGAGAGAGAGAGAGAGAGAGAGAGAGAGAGAGAGAGAGAGAGATATTTGGTGTATTCTTCCAAAGTCACTGTGGAATATTTGAAAAATGACCCATTTCTGGTCATTTATTTTGTTGCTATACATTATTTTATTATGAAGTTATGTCAAAAATCAGTATATTTTACCATTAATCAGCATACGTTTGAAGTAGAATCTATTTTTTAAATATAGGATGAACTCATTTTAGTTATTAGATCTGTTTTCCTACATAAATGCCCAACTGATCAATTATCTCTTCTGTTCCATGATTCCATTGTGTTTTTACTGCAATTGGTACTTTTCTGTTCCTCAGTACTCTAGGCTAATAAGGGGCCATGAACAGTCACACACAGCATGAAGCCAGCAACTGCTCTCTGGATAACATTGAGTGCTTTGCTTCCCAAAACTTGAAGAATTTTAAATCAGGCTCATTTTGCCTTAGGAAAAGAGCAATGTGGAAATGAAGCTTTGGGATGTAAATCTCAGCTCCACCTCTTCCTAGCTTTCAAAACTTGGATTAGGAACATAGACATTCTGTACCACCCATCAACTGTGTGTTCATACCCCCCTGATGTGTGCGTCCCTGTGGGCCCATTCCCTCTTGGTAGTCACTGAATCCATCCATGTGACCCACTGAACCACAACCAAAGAATTAGTTCCTACATTGTCTCAAATGTGGACATTTCCTTTCTTGAAAAGAAATGGCCTTTTCCAGAGAGGAAAGTTTGATCTTCTTATGGGGTTAGTGATGGATACTATCATGAGCTATGAGGAATTTAATGCATACTAATGGCAAGTTCAAGGTGTTTTGTCCCGAATGGCCTAAAGTACTAGTGCTGATTGCTTAAATGATTAAAAAGTACTGCTCAAACAAGAGGCCACACTTTTCATGCAGTGGTTGTTTTTAGAAGTGAAACTTGGAGGAGGAGAATGATGGCAAACATTCATATTGTGCCAATCCAGAGGCCTTTCCTATCTTCCCCCATACAACACCCTACCTGTGGTTTTTCAGTTTATGAGTTGGTGCGTTTCTTTCTATTCCTTTCTGTCACTAGAGTTGTGTACTTCATATTCCAGTCAAGGGCCACCTCTCTTTGGATAGTTGAATGGCAGAGGTACCCATCAGAATAACTTCCAAGAAGAGGAGCACCCTGGCCATCATCTTAGAGACCTCAGGCTCTATCTGGTGTTAACCTGTTAGATGCCGGCTCATGGCAGCTGTGGAGGGGAGCTGAGGGAATCTGAGATAGAGGAGGATGATCTCAGGAGAAAAGTTCCTTACCAGCTGGTGTGGAAGTATAGTACTTAAGCATTTTAGCACATTGCTATGGCAACGGAACCCATTGCTCCATTTAGGGGCATCTCCCACAAGTAAAGACAAGATTGATATGGTACTGTGAAGTTCATGCTTGATGTCCTGATGCTATTAAGGTATCTAGAGGCTTAAGCTGTGCTTGGACTTCCAGGTTCTAGTCCAACAAGTCACGTTTCCTTATAGTCTTATTGTTAGCAAAAATGGCCTTCCATTGGAAAAATTGATAATATTGGGCAAATGCATGTTCTGGATGTAAGTCAAAGTTAGGTCAAGAGCAGCAACATAAGATGTTAAAAAAAACAAGATAACTGGGTGTGGTGCACACCTTTAATCCCAGTGCTAGGGAAACAGAGGCAGACAGATCTCTGTGAGTTCAAGACCAGCTTGATCTATGCAGTGAGTCCTAAGCCAGCCAGGCTACAAAGTGAGACCTTACTGAGAGAAGGGGGCAGGGAGGAGGAGGAAGAAGAAACAGGGTTGCTGTGAGCCACAGAAATATGAAGTAGGAATTCAGCTGTCAACGACAAAAGCTAATATCTGGAAGAGTAGGGCTCTTCCAGAGGATAAAGCCAAAACTCAAGGAGTATTGGTGATACTGGCTTTTCAATATGTTAGCTGTATCCTGCAATGGATTTCTGGTGTGCTATTTATTGTAGCTTTCCCATTTGATTCTTTTCCCAAGAACGTCTAACAGTATGGTTGACCATTCATTGGGCACAATTTCCCCTATACAATTGGGATATCTGGATAACATCCCCAGGCTTTTGTTCCCCCTTTTTAGCCTTAGACTCAGAAGTCTGCCTTTCTGTAGTTATCTTCATTAGCAAGCATCCAGCTAGGGCCATCTCCAGACAAAAGAATTTTATCTGAGATACTTGCCAAACATACAAGGACAGACTGCAGACAGATAAGCACTCAGACCACCCACTAGTTTCCTGAGATATTTCCTGAAATATCTTACTGAGGTAACTGCCAAGGCCAGACGGACATTAGGTGCAAAGCTTTATTTCTTATCCAAATTAAGTTTAAACCTTTTTTTTTTCTCCCATAGCCCAAGTGGTATCCCTAGTTCTAAAAGATTTCCCCTTTAACAATTAACTCAAAGATAAGGGCTTTTCCATACCAGGTGCATCAAGCTGTGACACAGGCTATCTAGCAACCAAGTACACTTGCCTCACCCTACCAGAAAGCGGTGCAGCCGGAGAATTGCTGATTGTATGTGTATACAAACTGGAAACTTGAGAGAAGACGGAAAGAACTAAGAGAACAAGGAGAGAACAGTAGAAGAAGGGATAGAGAGGAGCTAAGTATGAGAACAGAAACGAAGCTGTGTAGATAGACTTGACTGAGAAGAATAAAGTGAATGGACTAAAGAGCTTGGTGTGCTTAGATTCATTCGACATCCCTCAGATCAATTTTTCACTGCTGGTAGTGTCTCTTCTAGAACTCTGGAAAAAGACTCTAAGGGGCTGGACCTCTATAGTCTTTGTTACAAGGTAACCATCTTCTGTGCATTTCTATATTTTATGCATTTCATCTTAAAACATGTCTTAATTTTTTAAAAAATCATGTTAAAATCATTTGCGATCTGAGTCACCTTTGCCTCTATTTTCTGCTTATTAAAATCTGTTTCCTCAGATTATGGAAAGCAAGCTTCTAATAGCTCAGTCAGTGTATTCTCTGACCTTGCAAAGTGACATGGATAATGTTCTGATGAGGTTTTCAGTGAACCTTTGTGCTTACAAAGTGGAGATAATCATTTTTCTTATGTATTACACAAAGCTGTAGGGATGAGTCAATGAATGAGAAAGCTTTCAAAAGGATACTATTGCTTTATAGATATGAAGTATAAAGATGGTTAATATTGCTGTTTAAGTTACTATTATATGATATTATTTTTAAATTTCTAGTAAAACCACTACCTCCATCTAGTGTGAAAGCAGAGATTACTATAAACATTGGATTATTAAAAATATCTTGGGAAAAGCCTGTCTTTCCAGAGAATAACCTTCAGTTCCAGATTCGATATGGCTTAAATGGAAAAGAAATACAATGGAAGGTACCTTTTACTTCTAATTGTTTTCCTCTCCATTCTCTCTCTCCTTTCCCCTGCCCCTCTGTAAATTGGAGCCTCTCTGTAGCCCAGGCTAGCCTCAAGTCACTCTATAGCCCAGGCAGCCCTCAAAGTCACCCTGTGGCCCAGGCTGGCCTTCAACTTGTGAACTTCTGATGCTTTACCCTCCCAAGTGCTGAGACTACTAAAAGCTATTTAAGTGTTTTATGAACATACATTAATTATACTTAATAATGGGTTTCATTACAATATTTTTATATACATATATATATAATTATTCTGATCATATTCACCCCCTCTTACCACCTATTATCCCCCTACTGCTGATCCCCTTCCTCTTCCAAGCCAGTCATTTTTCTCCATTTTTGGTAAGGAATTTTTTCACAGGAACATGGGCAGCTTACCAGTGGCTATCACTGAAAACAATGTCTCATCTTCCCCCCACAACAGTGAAACCCTCAGGGATAAGTGGGGGCCCTGTGAACCCCTCTCCCTTCCATAACCAACCTCAAGCAGGTCTCCTGTAGGTAATCACAGCTGCTGAGAGTTAAATGTGCAACAGCATCTTCTAATGTTCCAGAGTTTCATTGCTTCCCACTCTCACCGGCACACAAATAGTATACTCTCCTGCACTGTGTAATTCCTTTCGTTACTTAGATCAGTGGTTCTCAACCTGCGGGTTGCAACCGCTTTCCCAGGGGTCACATATCGGATATTTACATTATGACTCATAACAGTAGCAAAACTACAGTTATGAAGTAGCAATGAAAATAATTTTATGGTTGGGGGTCACCACACCATGAGGAACAGTATTAAAGGGTCACAGCATTAGGAAGTTTGAGAAGCACTGACCTAGATTGTCAAAGTCTAATCCTTGTAAGGAATAAAAGCATACTTGGCAGGGTGTTTTCCCAATGAACTGTTCTGTGAAATAGAGATTGCCTGACTAACTAGGCTCGGGAAACCCTGCCTCATTGCACCTTTCTGGGGTAGAGATGCAGTTTATGACATTAAAGGTTTGGAGGAGGCCTTCATTGAAGAAATATTTGCCATATTTTATCCTTTGTTTCCACACTCATTGTTCAGGGACCCACACTTTGCCTAAGCTTCTGATATCTTTCAGTATATACATGCATGGAACATTTGGAAAGAGGCTACTATTTTGTTGTTGTTGTTTTGTTTTTTGTTTTCAAATCAGGGTTTCTCTGTGTAGCAGTCCTGGCTGTCCTGGAACTTCCTTTGTAGACCAGGCTGGCCTCGAACTCCCAGAGATCTGCCTGACTCCCAAATGCTGGGATTAAAGGCGTAAGCCACCATCGCCCAGCTCAAAAGAGGCGACTTTTATCACACAATCGTAGAGTTGAGTGTCCATATGAGAAGTTTTGTGTCAGTTTTGCAGGGGCAGCTTGCGAAGAATGGAAATGAAAGAAACCCTGATGATATCATTAGCACAATGACATCAGTTGTGGTGTATGCGAGTCTTATCCCCTTGATTCTCTAGAGAGGAGGGCCCTGTCTGACGCCATTTCTGAATTCTTGTCTTTGTGGTGGAGAGAGGATCAGAGGACAAGGATTAGCAGTAGGGCAAGAGTATGTTTGGAACTGACCTTGCTAGTGCAATGAGACAACCAGGGAATGACCAGATGTGGGAGGCAGCACTCTCCTGACTGGCCAAATGTCATACGTTTTTTTGAAGTGAGAACATACAACATCACTCCGTCTTACATTTGGAATCATGTTAAGGTTTAAAATAAAAGAGCACTTCCGGACCCATAGGAGGCACGTGTGTTGACAGCGTGATTTCTGTTACAGATGCACGAGGTATTTGATGCCAAATCAAAGTCTGCCAGCCTGCCAGTGCTGGACCTCTGTGCAGTCTACGTGGCACAGGTTCGCTGCCGGCGGCTGGATGGACTTGGGTACTGGAGTAATTGGAGCAGTCCAGCCTACACGCTTGTCACGGATGTGAAAGGTCTGTGAACATTTGTTAATGGTTCTTGAAAGTGCAGAAGCATGTGCTTCAAATGTGACTGAAAATATTCCTTCCAAGAACATGTGTCCAACTTGTGCTCCCTGTCATTTGCAGTTCCTATGAGAGGACCTGAATTTTGGAGAATAATGAGTGGCGATGTTACTAGAAAAGAGAGAAATGTCACCTTGCTTTGGAAGGTATTTCTAATTTCGATCTTTTATTTTATCCTGAAGTTATGTTTGTCTATTCTTTGTTAATAACACAGTCATTATTAATCTCACAAATGACCCCAAACCTTATGTTTTAATGAATTTTGGAGACGTGGCTGCTCAGAACTAAGCATCTGGAGTTCTGACATAGTCAGGAGCCTTTATTACTTTCTCAGGTCAATTATAATTGTGGAATTGCTATTCTGGAAAAGTCTTGGACTCTTTGGGGTTCATATTTGTCATCTGTTTTAGGGTAAGATCACTAAATGATAAGTAGTGTTGCTTTAAGTCCACAATTTGTTTTCAGTTGAATCCTGAACAATGTAAACATGGATTTCCCTTCGCACTTTAAGCACATGAGATGTAAGAGACTATTTGATCTGTGTGATGGCATAGGACGAGTGTTTTCTATAATGATGGATGATGAACTTAGAAATGCCAAAACATCCATTCTTCTGAAGAGTTGATTTCTATCCCAAACAAATAATTGCAAGAGTAGATATCAAGCTTAAGACTGACTTAGGAATAAAATACATGAGGTAGGCAATGGTATGTTTATTGTGTAAATGTGAAATTAATTTTAATCCCCAAGAGGAAGAAAGTGAATGAATGTTTAAAAATAGTTTCCTAGCCGGGCAGCGGTGGTGCACACCTTTAATCCCAGCATTCGGGAGGCAGAGCCAGGCAGATCTCTGTGAGTTTGAGGCCAGCCTGGTCTACAGAGTGAGATCCAGGATAGGCACCAAAACTGCACAGAGAAACCCTGTCTCGAAAAACCAAAAAAAAAAAAAAAAAAAAAAAAAAAGAAAGAAAGAAAAATAGTTTCTTGATCTAAGACCAACCCCTATATAAAAATTGGGGTATGTAAGAGTTTGTGGTTTGTGTACACTTAGTTTATAATTCCAGTTACTATATAATTTTGTTTATATGGTAGTGCAATTTCTAAACTGTCTCCCATTTCAACATTTTTACTTGAAAGTAACATTAATAATTGACACTAATACTTGTTGGATAATGAGTATTTCTTCAGAGGAAGATGGGCACTGATATTGCTCAGACATTGGAAGGGGTAGCCATGAACAGAATCTAAGTAGCTTGTCTTTATCACCTTGTAGCTCTAACAACTACCCTGTGGCCCAGGATGCGGTCACCTTCTCTCCTTCCTCATACTCCATTACGCCCTTTAGATGAACAATGATGTTTCTTTCTAGATAGTGCCTATGCTTATCATATACCTGACTCCCATGTTTCCTCAGTGATGTAGGCTTGTAGAACTTTCTATAATGGCAAGAACAGTTTGTGTATGCATTGTACAACATGGCAGCCACCTGTGGCTTTATGGCTTGAGTTGGATCCAGTGTGATACATTTTCACTTTTGCTTAATTTCATTAACTTAAACTTAAATGGTTACAAGTGTCTAGTGGCTGTCGTATTGGATAGTAGAATGGTATAGATTCCTCAGCATTGATCTGAGGGCAGGGATAACATCTTTACTAGCCTGCGGTCTCTCAAAGTACTTGACTGCCTTTCCTTGGATGAACTACCCTTTATTAGCTCAGTTTCTGTCTTGTGTTGCTTCCGTTTCCTAACCTGAGCAGTAGGTCAGTGATTCTGGTTCCTGTATTAGTCTGTGTTGCATCACTAACAAAGTCCATGTGACAAACAGCTTATAAGAAAAAAAAGGTTTAC
This sequence comes from Peromyscus leucopus, assembly GCF_004664715.2. NCBI lineage: Eukaryota > Metazoa > Chordata > Mammalia > Rodentia > Cricetidae > Peromyscus > Peromyscus leucopus. The sequence goes on from NC_051064.1 coordinate 104,797,801, forward strand.
CTTGGCTCAGGGTTTCAAAGCTCCATGTTATGTTGGTGGCGTTGCTTTGGGACCATCATGGTAGCAGCGCATGTCTTAAGAAACTGACTCTGCCCCCAATGGCAGCAGGGACATGAAAGAGAACAAGGAGAAAGAGAAGGACCCCAACACGCCTTTGGAGGGAATTCTCCCTAATGACTTCACTCCTTTCCACTAGGCCTTCCCTCCTAAACTCTGAACCTCCTCCCAGCAGCGCAGCTGGTGGTAACCATTTATCACCAGGCTTTGGGGGAGATATTTACGAGCCAAAGCACATCACCTCCCTAATCCAGGTTCTAAAGCTGGAGTAAGATTTCCTAAGAGTATGCAGTCTATGCGCTGCACGTCCCTCAGAGTTACAGGGTAAGTGCACGTGCATGGAAAACAAGTTCTGAATTTCTGGCAAGGTGGCTCAGGCATAAAGACACTTGCCACTAAGCATGATGAGTCTGAGTTTGATCCCTGGGACCTACATGGTGGAAAGGGAGAACAGACACCCACCATTGTACTCTGACCTCCACATGTGCGCCATGGCAGAAACACACACACACACACACACACACACACACACTAGAACTGACACCCACCATTGTACTCTGACCTCCACATGTGCGCCATGGCAGAAACACACACACACACACACACACACACACACACACACACAACACACAAAACACACACACAAACAAAAAAAAAAAAAAAAAAAAAAAAAAAAACACAACACACACACACACATACACACACACCACACACATACACACACACAAACACACACAACACACAAAAAAAAAAAAAAAAAAAAAAAAAACACACACACACACACACACACACACACACACACACACACACACACACAACACAATAAACAAAAACAAACAAACAAATAAATAAATGTATTTTAAAAAGTAAATGAAAACTATTTCTCTGGCATTTTTACATGTAAAACTTTTTGTAGTATGCTTTTCCATCTGACTTTCTTTGGGGGACTGCCAGTCCATAAATAATGACATGGAGATTTAGTATTAATTATGAAATTTTGGCTCTAGCTTAGGGTTATTGTCAACTATCTCTTATAACTTAAATTAACTCATATTTTTAAATCTACATTCTGCCATGTGGCTCAGTTACCTTTACTATGTACCGTATGTCTGACCTCTTCAGTGTCTCCCTGGTGTCTCCCGCGCACCTAGATTCTCTTCCCAGCATTCCTCTCTCTTCCCAGAAGTCCTGCCTGTTCTTTCCTGCCTAGCTATTAGCCATTCAGCTCTTTATTAAAAGAATCACAAGGTACCTTAGGCAGAGACACATCTTTACAGTGTAAACAAATATTTTTCAATAACTTTCTTTTAGAGTAGTTTTAGACTTATAGAAAAATAGCAAAGAACATAGAGAATTTCCTCGAATCCCCACATCCTGTTTTCTCTATGAATAACATCTTATATTAATATGATACATTTGTTGCACTTAATTAAAAAAATCCTGATATCATTGTAACTAAAGTTCATAACTGATTCCTATCAAGCTAGAATTTTGTATAATTTCTCCCAAATATTCTGATGTTTGCTAATGATTAGATAGCCAAATGGGGTTTGGGGTACAAAGTACACATTTTTAAGCAACATTTTGTCATGCTAGGTTAAGTCCACATACAACCTCAGGACAGGTGACTCTTGCTAAGATGGCGTTGGGAACTGTGTAGCCTCTCACCATATGGTGATTCTCTCCCTTTCTATGTTGTACTTTTTGAAATGAAGTCACTGTGACAAGCTACTGCTTGAGGAATGAGAGCTAAATTTCTGCTTATGAGCGGAGAATCTATAAAAATGACTTAGAATTCTTTCTTGTGGCAGACTTTTATGTTGCATCAAATTTATTTATCCAGTTATTTATATCAGTGAGGACTATGGATATTCGTTTATGGGTAATAATCAAATATGGGCTGAGCATTTTTTGAAGGCTTTTGGATTTTGGTATATTTGTGCACTCTTTACCGGTAAAACATTTCTAATCAAACATCTGAATTCAAAATGCTCACAGTTCTGAAACTTCTTAGGTATCATATTAGCACTTCATGAGTTTTGGATTGCAGTACCACTGGGTGCCAGGTTGAGAGATGCTGAGTCTGAACTGTCTTATGACATCTATTTTATTATATAGTTCACTTTTCCTTCTTCAGTCATTAGAGCCTCCTTGAACTGAGCCATGTCTCTGACCTGTCCCCATCATTTGAGGTGTGACATTCAAAATTAAAAAAAAAAAAAAAGATTTCTACACTTATTTATTTGTGATTTGTTTATTGTGGAGTGTGTGGACTCTTGAGTAGCCCTGACACATATTCTGACTTGGGACACAAATTCTGACTTGGGAAAGACTGTCAAGAGAATGAAAAGATCATTGCAGCGAGGGCACTGCAGCTTCAACAAGAGGAAAACAAATATCTCAACAAAAACGTAGACCAAATATCTGGTCTACATATCTAACCAGAGCAGACCCACAGGTGGCGAATTAAAAACATGAGAGGCGTCTCAACATTGTTTGCAATTGTGGAGGATTTACAAAGTAAAACAGCAATGAGGTATGATTCCACATCTATTAAAATGGCTGATTTCTTTTCAAAGACATTTGAAATTGCTAATTGAGAATACAGAGCATCAAGAAACTTGGTTTGCTGCTTGTGGAAATGCAAACTTGTGCAGCCACTTTGTAAGCTAAATGTAGCCTTGATGGATCATCATGCTCATAGATGCTTACCTGGGAGACTTAAAAACTTTCTCTACAAAAAAAAAAACTTGCACATGAGTTATTCAGACCACTGTATTCGTAATCATTGTTACAGAGTGAGACTCTTCAGTAGAAAATGAAATGGTAGGCACACAACACTACACATTTGCCCAACCCTGAAACTTTATAGGACAAAGAACAAACCTTAAAGTATACAGAATTTTTTTTTAAAAAAATCATAGACTGGAGGATTCAAGGATGAAATACAGATTAGGTTATGGCTATCACAAGTGTATGAAATTACCTCAGTGCGAGTGGCAAGAGAAAAGGCTTAATTAACTTTGGAAATGAGTCTGAAGTGTGAAAGATGGAGGACGCTACATAAACATTTTGGAGTTGTGCATTTTTTCCAGGGATGTAGGCTAGTAGTTATTATATCAGAGTATGTCTGTCTTGGAATGGAAAAATTAAGATGATGGATGGGGCAGAGCACAGGTTTTTTTCTCTGCTCTCCCAGGGAGCTCCAGACTAGGAAGAGAATCAGCCAGAATGATTCTCATCATCATACATTGGAGTTAGAGATCAATATCAGCTCATGTTAAGCACAGGTGGGTTCTTATAGACATATTTAGAGATACGTATATGTACAGGGGTCAGTATACACGCATATATCCTTGATTTTTGTAAGCTAAGTGGGCCTAAAAGTTAAGACAGTTCAAAGAGGAAAGAGTGTTTCCAACACTATTATTCCGTGAAAAAACCAGGACTGAGAGAAATGTTCCTTTCTGGGTTGGAGCAGTAAATGTACAGGTGAGCCACGAGCATCTTTTAGTATCCTTGATTTTGTTTTTTTTACTACTGGTTGAAAAAATAAATATTAACATACCAAAATGACATGGATTTTTCAGATGAAATAAAACTGGTATGTTTTAGAGACTTTTTCTTATATCTTACTTCCACCCTACTACTGCTCACGAGATTCCACCCCCTGCAGAATACATGCTTCTTTTTGAGTGTGTCTCTGCCATTTTTCACTTGGAGACACTTGTTCTAATCTGTGGTACAAAATCCAGATCTTTGTAGCTTTCTAAGGGATTGGTAGCATTTAATTTTCCCTGCAATAGGTAAAGGTGATTATTTGGAAAGGGAAGGGTATTCTTGGACTCTTCAGAATGAAAGAGCATAAAGCTGGCATGTGTTTTACACAGGCATCTTCCATAACACAGTATCATTTTTTTTTTTTTTATGTAGAAAGCTATGGGACAGAAATGCCCAGGGCTACACAGGATCCCCACATAACTTCTGTTATTTGTTAACTTTCAAGGTTTTGTTTTGTTTGCAAAAACTCCTCTTGCTCTAGATAATCTTCCAAGCACATCCTAAGGAGAGCAGTGGCAGATTTACCTGGGTTCACAAAGTGATGGTAACCATCTGAGCCTTTGCTTGCTGGTTAGATGAGGAAACTTCTCGTCAGTCTTTCTCTTCAATGGGGTGGACATTCTTAGTATTTCCTATGTATTTTTCATATTTTGAATGTCCTGACTGTGTTCTTACTTCACTCCCCTAGTCCCTGGGTCCAAAGAAAACCATGAGGAGGGAGAAAATAATGTCCCTGTGCTGCATGACTCCTAGATATGACCATGCCTCCTGCATCTCGTACAGTTTCAATCCCACCCCTCTCCGACGCCTTAGTACTAGATTGAGCAGTGCCTGCCTTGGTCTAACTCCTGCTTCCTGGTGGGAATATAATCAGAACTCTATGAGCTCCATTGGTATAAATGCTGTGGTCCATGCGCTAATTCATTTTTGTGTTTACTCCAGCCCCTGATGAAAAATGACTCCCTGTGCAGTGTGAGGAGCTATGTGGTGCAACACCATACTGCCTACAATGGGACGTGGTCAGAAGACGCGGGAGATCAGACCAATCTCACTTTCCTATGGGCAGAACACGTGCATACCGTTACAGTTCTGGCCGTCAATTCCATCGGTGCTTCGCTTGCAAATTTTAATCTGACATTTTCATGGTCAATGAGTAAAGGTAAGAGATGCTCAGAAGCAGGCGATTGGCCTATCTATTTGTTTATTTTAGTTGTTTTTATGGTGGTCCATACAGAATCCTATTATTATTATCATCACTATTATTTTAGACTCACTATTAAATTATGATGTGGCCTGCTTGCATGGCTTTTTGTGTAGCACTGCATCTACGTCACTCCTGCCCCTCTCCTTCCCTCCAATTCCCCCTTATACCCCCTTTTAAAATTTGTGATCTCTTCTTTATTGTTAAATATTAAGCACACACCTATATGATTTACTGAGTCTCTTTAGCTTTGCTCACATGTCCATGTGTCCAGGGATGACCACTTGGGATTAGTTAACGTGTGAGGGAACTCATCCACGGAGGAGACTGATTCTTCCTCTCTGAGTGTCCACTGATCACCATCTTCATCTAGGGGTGGGTGTAGGGAGCCTCGGAGTTAGCACAGAACACACCCAGATACCAAGTTCTCAGCACAAAGGAGATTCATTACCCCAGAGGGATAAGGGGCAGGGGGCTGGGCGGACTGCCTCTGGATTGGATGAAGACAGCAACAGGTGGTTCTGCTGTGATCGTTTTTTTTTTAAGGAGAAAAAGGGGAAGTCTGTGGTAGGATGAGTTGGCAAGTCCTGATTGGACATGTTAGCCAGTGTGGCCAAATAATAGATCTTGATTGTGGGACCTCGGTGTTTTGATAGCTGGGCCTTGGAGTTTTAGTCAGGCATAAGGAAGTGGCCAAATAAGGGAAGAGACCTTGGGGCCTAGCTTTAGGAATATAATCTCGTGGTTTAGCAAGGGAGAGGGAAGGTCGGTGGGCAAGATCCGCCCGAGCCATGTTTGCCATTCTTGGGCCTGTTAGAGAGCGCTTCACTGGGACCCTGTGGGATTTCCTCTGTCCATGTTGGCATGTCAACATCATGCTGTTCTTGTTCAGGCAGCGATGTTGTTTAGAGTTCATGTCTAGGGGACACTATCTAAGAGTAGATGTCCCGAGCCTGTGGCTCCTCCAGTCTCTTGCCTGGCCTCTTCCGTGATGTTCCCTGGGCTTCAGGTGTGGAGGCGGCAGTGCAGTGTATCAGTTGGGCTTGGGCACCCCTTTTTAGTGTGTGACCTCTGCACAGCCCTTCTTGTCTAAATCATCCTCTGAGCAGTCCAGGATATTTTCATATTTATTCTCTGTGTGAAAAATACATTGCAAACCAGTTTTGTTCATCTGCAACAGAATATTCTAGTAAATCTAATACTGAACCTTTTTGAAGCAATGGAGGTGAGTCACTATCCTTCTTTAAAAATTAGAATGTAGAGCATTTTATATATATTATTAATATTTTATTACATGTAGTATTCTATAAGTACATACTATATATACTATAGTATATATTTACATGTAGTATATTTATAGTGTATACTTATATATAAAATGCTATATATTTTAATAGTTGCATGACATGCTATATGGACTCAAATTAGTTGCTGAGAGTTGGAAACTAAGTAGACTTTATTTCCTATGAGTAGTGAACGTCTCACCTTTTAATTAATGTTGTTATATTTGAATATTATGAGCATTGATACTTTAAAAGAATCTTTTATAAAATATATTTTAAAGTTAGTTATTTTTCGGGGGGATGCACATGCCAGAGTATGTATGGAGGTCAGAGGACAACTTGTGGGAATTGTTTCTCTCCTTCCACCATGTGGATCCCCAGGGATCTAACTCAGGTTGTCAGGTTTGGTGGCTGGTGCCTTTACCTGCAGGGCCATCTTGCTGGCCCAAGAGCCGCTTTCAATAGGAGCTTCTAATCTGTATTTTGTATCAAAGATACCATTTTAAATGGGAAAAATACTCATTTCTGGTGTCTCTACCAACTTACTAACATTTCCAAGGGTCACCTCCTTCATGAAGTATTTGATTATTGTTTAAATATGTCCTATCCTTTTTTTTTTTTTTTTTTTTTTAAGACGGGGTTTCTCTGTGTAGTTTTTGGTTCCTGTCTTGGATTTCACTCTGTAAACAAGGCTGGCCTCGAACTCACAGAGATCCATCTGACTCTGACTCTCGAGTGCTGGGATTAAAGGTGTGTGCCACCAACACCTAGCTTCCTATCCCCTTTTTAAAGTTCAGAGCACTTCCTAAATTTTTTTAAGATATTTTATTATTTTTAATTAAAAACATATTAGTATGCTTATATCTTTGTGGGTGTGCATGTGTGATGTGTATTTATGGGCACCCATAGCACAGCATGTGTGTGGAGGTCAGAGGACAACTTAGTGGAGTTGATTTCACCTTCCACCTCTATGTGGGTCCTGGAGATTGAGACAGGGTCTCATTATATGGCCCCAGCTGGCCTGAAACTCACTATATAGACCAGCCTAGTCTTGAACTCATAGAAATCTGCTTTTCTTTATACCTCTTAATGCTGGGATTGAGGCCATATGCCTTCATGTCCTACCAGGAATATGATTTTTTTGAAAGAAAGTAAACAGGAACTTGATCTTGGGTTGAGGGTAGAGAAACCATCTTGAGGAAATGATATTGATTAGGAACCAAATTTCCTCCCACAGATTTGGGGTGGAGAAGTCTTAGCTTCCGGTTGATGCACACCTGGTCAAGTTTTCACAGCTCAGGGAAAGAGATGCAGGAAGATCAGGGTGGCTTCTGCGTGGACAACAAACACACCTGAAAGTGGGTTGAGACATGGCCTGTGAGGCCATGCAGGCATGATAGGAATGGCCTCCTCAGATGCAGAAATCTACCAAGGCTTTCTGAAGGGACTCTGCGGAGGGCATTTTTTTTTTAAAAAAATGTCACTCACCAGTGGGAGAGAGAAGTGTGTGGGAATCGGAGAGTTTGGTTAATAGGCTCGTGTGTGATTCCAGCTGAGAACAATTTTGACCTCACCAAAATTCCATTTTTAGATTTGAGGTAGAATTGTTTTTCTTCTCCACATCACAAACTCCCTCATTCTGATGGTATGAGCTCCATGACATTGGTAGAAATTGTCTGCCTCCTCTTCCTTCTCCCTGCATCTGGTTATTTCTCAAGGTCATTAGTAAATTTTCCTTAATCTTGAATTTAGAATAAATTCCTCCTCTTCCCCTCAGTGAGTGCCGTGGAGTCACTCAGTGCTTACCCCCTGAGCAGCAGCTCTGTGATCCTTTCCTGGACGCTGTCACCTGGGGATTACAATCTACTATACCTGGTGATTGAATGGAAGAATCTTAATGAAGAGGATGGAATGAAATGGCTTAGAATCCCTTCTAATGTTAAGAAGTATTACATCCATGGTATGTTTCCAGTACTTTTTATGGGTTAGTTTGACCCTGTAGATTGGGGATTTAGATAATAAAGTGGATAATGACGACTTCCAAATGCAGACACCAAGTGCTGCCAACTGAATTATAGTCGTGTTGCCCGATCAGAATGTTTGCTGTATTTCTGTGAGCGTTTTTCTTTTATGTTTTACACAGATGCAATCAGATGTCCTAAACCTTCTCCCCAACCCTTTCTGTCAGAGTATGTGACGATCGTATAGCCTTTTATTCTAAAGTGTACCTAAGGTATTTATTTAGTTGAGTTCATGTTGCTTCCATCTTACTTTTTAATGTCTTCTAAGGTCTAATGCCAAACCCCCCCTGCCCCCACCTCAGCCCCTAATTATAATGTCACTAAGCAGTGAGTAGAAGAGCTAGGCTGGAAGTCTGAGGACTTTGGACCTCCTGACCTAGGTCAGGGTAATCCCTCTAAGAGTGGCCAGTAACCCTGAAAGGTAAGTGTATAGAAGAGCAACAACTCCAGCAGAGCCAGAAGGAGGTTGAGGAGGGAGGCTGGGGGCTGCCCTGCTTTTACACCATCTAGAGGATCCACATTTTTCTTTCATTCCCAGTACCTTGAACTTAGCCTCAGGCTAAATGTATTTATAAATTATGAGCAGGGGACCAAGTTCATGATCACTGCTGTAGGTGGTTACTCTAAGTCAGAGTGGTTACTATAAGTCAGGGAGATGATGGATGCAGGCTCCTCAGAGCTTTGCCTCTTATGAGCCGCTGGTCATGTGTCATTGGTATCTATGAGAATCATTGCCAGATCTTTCCTGAACCTTGCTGTGGGGATCACCATTTTCCACATTATTGAGATCTCCAGATAGTACAAGAGAACTCCTCCTCAGTCTCCATCCCATTTTTTTTTTTTTTTGTGTGTGTGTGTGTGTGTGTGTGTGTGTGTGTGTGTGTGACTTCTGCAGGCTACTTTGAATGGGAAGAGTAAGTAAGCTAAATTCACATAGGAAGAGAATCTCCCCTACCCTGAGGATGATAGGAGTAAGGAAGAATACCACTATCCCAGAGTAGGAAATTCAGGAGCAGAAGAGAAAATATCTTGAACTTGAACACACTCGGCTCTCACTGAAGCATGCCCTTGGAAAACAAGTCATTTGTGTCTGAGGAAGAGTTTTTGAACACTTATTTGAAAATCAGTATCATTACTAGCAAAATTTGGAGTGTTTAGGTTATTTCTGAAATCCATTTAGCCATCAAGCCTATCCTTAAATAATGAGTGGTGTTGGGACAACATAGCCTGTATTCTTCTATATAGGTTTCTTTCTCAGTTAACATGAAATTTTACTGGTTTTTTTTTTGTTGTTGTTGTTGCTTTTCAGATAACTTCATTCCCATCGAGAAATATCAGTTTAGTCTTTATCCAGTATTTATGGAAGGAGTTGGAAAACCAAAGATAATTAATGGTTTCACCCAAGGTAAAAAAAAAAAAAAAAAGCGTTTTCTTTTTTTAAAAAAAAAGTATTTGTGTGTGATGCATGTGCTAGCACTGATGCTCTGTACATGTGCCCCATACCCAAGTGGAGGCCTGGGGGCAACCCCTGGGACCCCTCTCCTTCTACTCCAGGTTTGGGGCTTTGAACTCAGGTCTTCAGACTTCCATGGCAAATGCTTTCCCTGCTGAGACCCTGCTTTCCTGTCTCTATATGTTTCCTATGTTATGCTATCACCAGACTAATTTCTTCCTCATAGGATCAGGGGAGATCTGAGATGTGTCACTGGGTTGTTCAAGGAAAAAAAAAATTTTTTTCTTGTCTGAAGCTGTAGAGTTAAATTCACTGAGCACATTCTGTTTGGATTACTGCACTCACCCATATTTTAACTTTCTATTACGTTTTAAGTTGTTAAATCCAAGCAACCCAATAATGCAGTTTCAAAGGGGAAACATTTGAGTTACTTCTAGAATAGTAATTATTGTTCAACAAGTGTGTGTTGAACATTGTTCTAAGGACCGAAGACAAAACGGAGAACAGAAGCCTGCCTTTGTGGGACTTAGGTCTCAATGCTGTACAGGCAATGATGGTCAGTGAGTACATTATTTAAGATGCAGCTCCAGGTGAAAGGCAGTGCCTTGACGGCAAATGCACGTGAGATGGAGACAGGGCGCTAAAAATGTGGTGCGGAAAGGATGGCTGGATGGTCTTCCTGTGGGCCCTGGCCCTTGAGCAAAGCTCTGAGACTGGAAGGGAAGAACATTGTAAGCTAGGATGCCACGTGGCACACCCTAGGGACGGAACAGGTGGCTGAAGCGGCAGCAAGAACATCAGGCCAGAATGGCTCTTGCAAAGGCGCCGAGGCCTTAAGCAGCAAGGACACCACCGGTGTGTCTGGAGCTACGTGGATGAAGATTAGCAGGTGTTGGCCACAGGGTCTGCAGGAGCAGGCAGTGAGTTCATCGTAGCAACTTTAGTTGGTGCTCTTTAAAAATGGTTAGATGGAGAAGCCTGGCAAGTACATCATTCTAAAATAATGTTTTGCTAAATTTCAAGTACAATACTCGAAAACAATTGGTAATGTGGCTACAATGCATTTTTATTTCTCCTTTAAAAATACTTACTTATTTTAATTTTTACATGGATGACTGTTTGCCTGAACATACGTGACTGCACCAAATGCATTCCTAATATCCTCAGAGGCCGGAGAGGGAATCAGATGTCAGATATCCTGAAACTGAAGTGTTAGATGGTAGTGAGCTGCCACATGGGTGCTGGGTACTGAACGCCGGCCCTCTGTAAGAGCAGCCAGTGCTCTCAACCCCCGAGGCCCCTCTGTAGCTCCTAATGTCTTCATTTGTGAGTTTCTGTATGTTTGGAGGCAATGCAGACTTCCGGTGAAATTAGAATATGTGTTATGTAGATGATTTGACAGAATAGTCTCCTCAAGTGGCTGATGGCTTGACTTGTGTCTCTTTCAGATGACATGGACAAGCGGCAGACTGACGCAGGGCTGTATGTGATTGTGCCCATCATTATTTCTTCTTGTGTCCTGCTGCTCGGAACACTGTTAATCTCACACCAGAGGTATTGCACTTGGTGTGAAGGGCTTTTTCTATAAAGGGCATAACTTATATATGTTCAAAGTCTGACATAAAGCCTAGCTCCTAATATTAATAAGTATAAAAGTGTTGAAAATGTCTTTGTAGGAATTCTGTACACAATTAACATGACACAAATGGAAAGGTTGTTTTGAGCAGTGACTTTTCATCTTGATAGGACAACATAAACTTGAAGGCAGAATTCAGCTTTAAAATTTGTTTTCTTTATATGCATCCAGGAATCAGCTGACCTGTAACAGGAAATCCTGGACAGTATATTCTTAGGTTTGGTAAAAATGGCTTTTAGAGCTCTGCAATTGGGACTGAAGATTTTAGTGAGATCACAAGATCTTAAAAGTAGATGTTTCATGGTGATCAGCACAGTCCATCATAGCAGCAGGCAGCACTCTGCTCCTCAGAGGACAGTGCTTCAGAAAGCTCTGGGGTATCTGGTTTGACAAATGGCCGTGAGTTCCCTGGTGGCTGGATGGGTGCCACACCACTCTGCTGAGACACCCAGCTAATGAGGTGTTCTCACACACATCCATAGAAGTGTTGTTAGTCCTCTATCAGATGAAGGAGGGAAGACATTGCAGTCTGGTCTCCTGCTTTAGCTGAATGACTGGGGCGGGACCGTAATAAGTGGGCTTGTTTCTGATAGCCCATGTGACAGCCATTTGAAATATTTTCTAAGGAAAACTTATGCAAGGGAGTTAGTGCAGTGCCTGGCACACAGCTTTCAGTAGGAAAGGGTTGGTTATTAATTTGGTCTTCATAGAAATTTAGTGAACACTTTGTGGATCCGAATGTGAATATGGACTTGGTCCTTCTGAGGTGATCCAGTGGGCTCATGCTGATTCTGTGCTTGGTAATGTTAATGGGTTTTCATTCTGAGCATCCTTCTAATCACAGGGCTTTGTTTCTCCTTTGCAGAATGAAAAAGTTGTTTTGGGAAGATGTTCCAAACCCCAAGAATTGTTCCTGGGCACAAGGACTTAATTTCCAAAAGGTCACTTTTTAAGTATTTTAACCCAGAATATCTACGGTTGCACTTTAGATACCACATGACTTCTTTAAAGCTTAAAAGGCTTTGTTTTGTTCAGTTCATTTCGGCGAGTCTATCCATCATTTGTCCTTAGTAATAGCTGGGTGTAGGGATTTGATCAGAGGAAACCAACTTCAGCCCCTTATCCCATGAGACCTGACAACACAGCTGTCTTTTTCCCTAGTCACAGTGAATAAAAATAAATACTACAATAAGAAGGACCATTATAGATGGAGAGTAGATATTTGACTAAATTATCTTTTCCGTATAAATGGGCTGTCTTGAGGCAAGAAGTTTAGAATCAATATTATGTTTCTACTATTTAATATTCACAGTTACTTACAAGGACAGTGTTATTTTTAGATGATACAATTGGAAGGATACAATATAACAAAACTTCCAGTGATGGAGATTTGTAGTTGAAAGATTTTCAATACTTGCAGAATTGAAAGATCTTAATAAGTATTGGCTATTGTTTCATGTTACTGTTTACATTTTATACACCCTAGACTATTGCTGACCTTGCATTACCCCTGGGGTATTCTGTCATCAAACATAGAAGAGAAAAACAAAGTTTATACTGGTGAGGTACCTTACTATAGAATCAAGATTAGCTTTCCCATTTGGAATTTATTCTAATTGTAACGGTTCTAGATATTGACATGACCCACATTTTCTCTTCTAGCCTAGCACAGATATATAGATATGGAAAAATGAGAGAAAATTTGTGGGACTCATCTTGCTGGGAAGAGAAGAGAAAAAATAGAGTGTTTTTAAAAGTCTTTTTCATTTTTTAAAAATACTATTGGCAGCCCACAAAACTGACCCCCCAACATTCAAATGGCACAGGACTTGCAGCCGACAGAATGCTGCATTGCAGTCAGTCTGTGAATGAGCAAGCACAGGCTCTCGTAAGCACCTGGAGCAGCTCACCTGCTTGAATCAGAGTCTTCGATCAGATGAAACAACAACCCCCTGTTTCCCAAAGAGGCGGCTGTGGAGTTTTGCATTTAAGCATTCACTCTGTGGGGTCTTTGCTTTTCTTAATGCTAGCATCTGCCTCTGACTACTCAGCTGTGCTCTCCCAGGCTCGAACCCTGGATTCCTATTTCAGTAATGTTACCGAGGTTTTTTCAGCTCACAAAATATCATTCTTCTTTTTCTCCCACAGTTAATTCATACAATAACATTTCTCACAATCATGGTGCTATCTCAGGTGCACACAGGCATCACTCATTCATTTCTTCAATGTGCACAGAGCGAGTGTTCATAGATAATGAGAGATTGCTAAGCTCTCATTTTAAGAAATCCTCCTTGTCTTCTAAGAAATAAGAGCAAGGTCCAAGAAGAGTGGCTGGGTTGAAGGAATAAGAACTCACCTCTGTTTGCTTCTGTAACATTTGTTCATTTTTCACCTGTGTATTCATTCATGTATTCATTTTATTATTTGTAATATTACTCAAAACCTGTCCTCTGCCAATCACTTTGCTATACTTTGGGTCTCTATTGGTAAGAAACACTATGTATGCTCCTGGACTGTACAATCTGGTGGGGAAGATAAACACTTATCAGTTTATCATTAGAAATCACTTCATAGCCATAAGCTACAGTGTGCTGAGGACTAGGATGTGGGAACCTGTCTTAGAGCATGGATGGGTATGAATGGGCATAATTAAGAGAGTAACATTTGATCTGGTTGTGGTGGTGCACACCTAGAATACATATCCAAGTTCTTGGAAGGCAGAAGAAGGAGGATTATTATAAGTTTCAGGGCTGCATAGTGATTTTGAGGCCTGCGTAGGTTACATAGAAACACTGTTTTAACAAGCAAGCATAAGAAAAGAAGAAAGAGAGAATGATATTTGAGTCAGACCTGGCTGATGAGTAGTCATTATCTGGCTCCATGATGGAAGTGTAGACACCATCATGGTCAACTGGTAATGCATTCTCAAACTGCAAATACCAAGAACAGAGTAGGTACCCTTTCCTCTTAAATACAAGTTTTTCTTTTTTAAATTAAAATAACCAAGTGCCCCATCTAAATAAAAACTGTAAAGCTTCAAGGTAGTCATTATACTGCCTCTAAAAGGAAGCTAAAATCTCTCTCCCTCCAGCCTAGCATATTTGGCATTTTATCTTCATATTTTTGTGGAAAGGTAATCTAAGTTTTACCTAACACAGGGGCATGACTAGACTGACCTCAGCAAATGCATTTTAGACTTGTACCAGATAAATGCTTCCTCCTTCCAGAGAATGCCTGGCAGAAATGAGAGCACATGGGGTGGGTGAATCAGCGAATGTCTTCAGACTCTGCCTTGCCTCATGTGGCCGTCTCATGTCCCCCTTATTGGAGCTGAGTGTCATGCTGTAATTAGCAGAGTGTCTGGCAGACATTTTAAGTAAATTGAAACACCACCCTAAATTTCCAGAGACTGGTAAATTGAAGTGAATTTTTAAAAAGATTTTATTTATATATGTGTGTATGTGTGCACACATGTGTGTAGGTATACACAGAGGCCTGAAGAGGGCACCAGATGCCCCAGAGCTGGAATTGACAGTTGTGAGCTACCTGATATGGGTTCTGGGAAACGAACTCAGGTTCTCTGGAAGAGCTGTAAGCATGGTTAACTGCTGAGCCACCTCTCCAGTCCCTAAAGTGTAGATTTTTTTAAAAAGACAGTTGGTTATGAATATCCCCATTTATGAGAAATTCCTTTTTATTTTTGCAAATACTTCACTTTCTTTTTTTCATTATATGTAGTCACAGTGTTTATGTATTTTTAGGGTATAACCAAGATACACCATTAAGAATCAATGATGAGACAGGCTGAGGTTGAGTTGGTAGCTTGTCCTGACTACATACCCAACCAGGTCTTATAAAAACCTGGATTCAAACTCAGGTCCATCTGACAAAGTGATATCCTTGCCATCAATGTCATATTAATATTGTATCCCCTAGTGTGGTTAATACTCACTAAATCACACACTCAAAGATAGATGAGATGCTCAGTTGTATGTTACATATATGTTAACACAATAAAAAAAACTGTAGGTACAGGATCTGACTATGCATTTTTCTAGAGACCATATATGCAAAAGACAAAATCGCCTTTATATTTATAAGTAAACACATGGTATCTTTAGACATCTGAGAAATGCAGGTCAAAACCACAAGGTACCCTCTATAGCTTGTGGGATATCCATCACAGCAGGTGAACACATGGTCAGCCTCTTTAGATCTCAGGGAAATACAAGTCAAAACCACAAGTCAAAACCCTCCATAGCTTGTGGGATATCCATCAAAGCAAGTGAACATGTGATCAACATCTTTAGACACCAGGGAAATGCAAGTTAAAACCCAAGGTACCCTCCAAAGCTTGTGGGATATCCATCACAGAAAAGACAGAAATACTAGATAGTGGAGCCACTGAAGCTCTCAGACTGCCCTTGGGAATATAAAAACAGTGTGGGCCTTTTAAAGAGTCTGGCAGTTCTCCCCATGGGAAATCGGGACTCTCTACCCTAAAATTTCTACCAACAGAATGATGAAACACATATATAAATATTTGTTTATTAATATTCATAAAATAATTATTAATAATAGCCAGAATTTGAAAAAATCCAAATGGCCTTCAAATAATAAATGAATGAACAAAATATGGTATGTCAATTTCAAGACAAAGGGCTAGACAGGCAAATACATGCTCCAGGACACACTGTAAAGCAAACAGCCAATGGAAACCATTTAAAAAAAAAAACAATTCACATACAGTAGGTTTTTTTAAAGTAACATGTTTTAAATCTAAAAATTTTCTTTAATTTGTTCTTCAAATCCTGATTTGAAGGAACATTGCTTTTTATGGATGTGCTCTATACCTGTAAGTCCTAGACATCTAATCTCATCTCTAAAATTTCCCTAAAATTAATTCCCTCCACTTTTAACATTTTCCCTTTCCTTATGTTTATATTATATCAAAAGCAATACTGTCTTATCCGCTTTTCTATTGCTATGAAGAGACACTTTAGCCAAGGCAACTCTTATAAAAGAAACCATTCAATTGAGAGATTGCTTACAATTTCAGAAAAATTAGTCTATTATCATCATGGTGAGGAATGTGGTAGTACACAGGCAGGCATGGTACTGGAGTTGTAGCTGAGAGCTATATATCCTGAACCACAGACAAAAGACAGAAAGAGAGAGACATTGGGTCTGGTGCAGACTTTTGAAATCTCAAAGTCCACCCCCCAGTGATACACCTCCTCTAAGAAGGCTACACCTACTCCAACAAGGTCATACCTCTTGATCCTTCTAATCCTTCTCAACCCATCAACTGAGAACTAAGCATGCAGATATGTGAGCCAATGGAGGCAATTTTCATTCGCCCTCCACATTCCACTCCCTGGCCCCCATAGGATTGTAGCTTTATCATAACGCAAAATGCATTCAGTCAAACTTCAAAAGTTCCCATAGTTTTTCATAGTCTCTACACTGTTTCAAAGTCCAGAGTCCATGCTTTTACTGAGACTCAAGGAAATCCCTTAATTGTAACCCCTGTAAAATCAAAATCAACAAGCAGATCACATATTTCCAGCATTCAATGGTACAGAATATATATTGCCATTCCAAAAGGGAGGAAAGGTGGCATAATGAGGAAATATTGGACCAAAGACTGAAACCCAGCAGGGCAAACTCCAAACTCTGTATCTCCATAGCTGATGTTAAAGGACTCTTCAGATCTCCAACTCCTTTAAGTGTCATTGACTGCAGCATACTCCTTCTCTTGGGCTGGTTCCATACCATGTCTGCTGCTTTCCTTGGCACATATCCTATGACTGTGGCATCTCCAGCATCCTCGGGTTTCCAACACAATCTAGGCTTCACTTTCAGAGCTCCATGCAGTGGCCACTCTGGGCCTCCGTGCAGCAGACTGCCCTGCCAAATGCCTGGTCTCAGTGGCTTTCCTTAATCTTTGAGGAAGATTCTACAACTCCATTCCTATATCCTTGACACTAAAGCCAGAACCCTGTGACTGAAGCTGCCAAGCTCTTCTGCTTGCTGGAGCTGCAACATGGGCCCCCTCTTGTATTATGTTTGCATAAACTTTCAGTTGTTGATGGATTCCTTTGCTGCTTAAGCTTTCCTTTAATTCCTTTTCATAAGTTGAAAGCTTAGCTGGGTAGGATGTTGCCCTGAGGTTACCACTCCCAATATTCTATCTAGCATCAAACTTTTCTTTAAACTTTTTAATCTCCTTGAACACAGGATGAGGCTCTAACATCATCTTTCCTGGTTGCTATTTTTCTCCTCAAACTGTATATTTTATATTTCTCCTTGCCTCGCTTGCTCCTTTTCATCGTAGAGCTGCATAAGAGTGATTACTAATAACCACATGACACAGCCAGTACTAGGTTGTCTTGAAAACTCCTCTGCCAATACCATTATTCTAAAACTCTTCAATTTTAGCCTACATCAGATTCTTAGGACAAGGGCAAACAGCATACTCATTAATTACCAAAATTTCATAAGGATGGTCTCTATGCTGGCTACTAATATTGTTTCCCTCTGAAACTTTTTGAGCTGGACCTCCACATTGCCCTGTGCACCATTGTCCATGCCTCAACTGGGATGGCCCAGTAAGATCCACTTAAAGCATTCAGTCAATTTTCTACTCCAAAGCTCCAGTGTCTTCCATTTTCCTCCAGCAACAGCATGGTCAGGCCTATCACAGCAATACTCCTCCCTTGGTACCAACTTTTGTCTTAGTTACTGTTGTACTGCTGTGAAGAGACAACAGGACCAAGGCAACTCTTATAAAAGAAAGTATTTAATTGGGGACTTGCTTACAGTTTCAGGGGGTTGGTTATCATTATCAACATGGCAGGGGGCGTAGTGGCACCCAGGCAGGCATGGTGCTGGAGAAGTGGCTGAGAGCTTTACATTTGATATTAAGCAATATGCAGGGAAAGACACTTGGCCTGGCGTAGGTGTTTGAAACCTCAAAGCCCACCCCCAGTGACAGACCTCCTCCAACCAGGTTACACCTGGTTCAACAAGGCAATATCTCCTAATCTTTCTAATCCTTCTCAAACAGTTCATCCACTGGGGACTAGGCATGCAAATACATGAGCCTATGGGCCCCATTTTTGTTCAAATCACTACATGTACTAAACTAAATATGCACGTTAAAGATGCAAAAGCCAGTATATTAACATCTTTTTAAAAGAAAAAGAAGTCCTTGGGAAATGAGTCAGTGAGTAAAACACTTGCCGAGCAAGCATGAGACCTTGAGTTTGAACCACGGGAACCCGTGTAAAGCTGGGCAATGTGGCATGGTGTCTCTATTCCCAGTGCTCTCAGGGTGTGGTGGGAGCTGGAGACCTCAAAATTCCAGGAACCTTGCAGGCCAGCTAGGGTGGTAGAAGCAGTGGTGGACAACACAGAGACACTGTCTCCAACCAGGTAGAAGAGAAGGATGGACACCCGAGATTTGCCTCTGACTCCCACATTTATGGACTCACTCTCAAAACTGTTTTCTTTAGTTTTGTGTCAGACACTGCTAGTAAAGAGCAGGGTGGCACCACGTCGTTAAAGATCCTTCTCCCAGGGTCCTTTTGTATACAATACATCCTTCTCTCTTTAAATTTCATATACTAGAGACCAAAGGAGAACAACACAGGATCTGAGAGTGCTGTTTCATGGCAGAGCACTTGCCTATCATGCGCAAGCTGTGAGTTCAGTCCTCAGCATGCAAAAAGAATTCTATACTAACACGGTATCTTAAAAAAAAAAAGAATGTAATATCTTTAAATTTTCATACATGTTTCACTTCTCATACAAGGGAGGACAGACACAGTTTGTCCTGCCTGTCCCCCTCACTGCCCACTCCCATTCCTCTGTGAATCCCCTTTCAGAACACACAGTGTGTGTGATCTTGCTGTGCTTCCTGGCTTTCCTGCATGGGTACAGAGTTGTGTCACTGATCAGCAGTGTTGCTTTGATGGCTCCTCAAGGTTGGCATACTGCCCCTGTCTTTTCAGACTCTGCTGAGCTCTATCTGCTAGACAGGACTTCTTCCAGCTCACAGTTGGCCTGGTGGCATCTCCATCCTCTGAACTCCCGCTCTCCTCTCCCCGACGGGAGAGCTCATTTGCCAACTTTCTCTGTTCTGAGCAGCACACCACCACTGCCGGCAGGAAGCATGGCTGGCAGTGTTTGTTCTGGTGCGTGTCCTGGCACTTCTGTTTGCTTTTTAAGACTTAGAAAGAAATACAAGTGTGTAGCTTAGCATCGACTATTGAAAATGGAGTCTCCTGCTTCACTCCCCTGCCCCTGCCCCCAACTGCCAACACTTTCAACTGGTTTGCTTTTAACATTCTTGGCGGGTCATTTTTAGGTCCCTAAATGGGGTGCTGCCACGGATGCATGGGCATTGGCGGGTTGACTGCACACTGCTCTGTGACTTTCTCAGTTCTATGCAACTTTAGAAAGACTTACGTACTTACTTACTTACTTACTTACTTACTTACTTACTTACTTTATTTATTTATTTATTTATTTATTTATTTATTGGTTTTTTGAGACAGGGTTTCTCTGTGTAGCTTTGAGCCTTTCCTGGAACTCACTTGGTAGCACAGGCTGGCCTCGAACTCACAGAGATCCGCCTGCCTCTGCCTCCCGAGTGCTGGGATTAAAGGCGTGTGCCACCACCCGGCTATTTTTTTTTCTTCAAACAGAAACTTTTCGAACTACCATTTTTTAAGAAAATTTATTTTATTATTCTCCATTTCACCCTGTTTTTTTCCCATCTCTATAAATTGTCACTACACTGTGCTTTATTTTGTATATGGGTTAATTTTTAAAACTAGAGAACTAATGGACCACATGTATATTGTTTTAGTGTAACATTTGTTCCACGGAGAGCCAAGTAATATAATGTGCTTGTTACATTTCTTGCTGTTTCCAAAGTCAAAGAATTTTAAAAATGGGAAGCCTTGAGGCTAGAGAGATGGCTCAGTAGTTAAGAGCACTGGTTGCTTTCCCAGAGGACCTGGGTTCAATTCCCAGGACCCACATGGCAGCTCACAATCGTCTGTAACTCTAGTTGCAGGGAATCTGACACCTTTACACCAATGCACATAAAATAAATTTAAAGAAACTATAAAAAAGAAACATTAAATCAAACATGAGAATCATTACATTTGATCAATGAACTAAATCAAATTTTAATTGGTTTCATATCCCCCTTTATTCTCCCTTTGTTTCTTTTCCAAAAATATCTTCCCTCCTCCCTCCCTCCAGTCTGTCTGCATCTTAACCTGCTTGTTTCTAGTATGTTCATTGCCTTATCCAGCTCCTGTCTTCACTGGGGACTGTGCTGCAGTGACCTGTGCCCAGAAATTCCCATCATCCCACCACTGTCTCTACTAGACTTCAGGAACATGGCTTCGGGCATCACTCTGGGATGTTCCAGGCCCTGGTTTCTAGTCAATCTGTTTCCCAGACTACTTTCCTCCTCTTCCTTGGTTAGACAGCCTCCTGTGTGGCAAGCCAGTCTCCACGTGTCCCCCTTCTCTCCATCTGTGTGGCCCAGTAGCTGTTGGAATGTGGATTTCTTCCCAACAGGACTTTGCAGCCAATCTTGCCTCACTTTTCTGGCAGCTGGTGTTGCTTCTGCAAAGTCGGGTGGCCACTCAGATGATTCCCTCCTTGCTGGTTCCTTGCAGTTTTCTCTTTTGAAAAACTTGCTAGTTTTGATGTTCTGAACTTGGCTGATTAAGGTGATTTCCTGCTTGCCTTGAGTAAAGGGTTTGATTCTGTCTCCTGTCAGCATTAAGAAACCCTGCTATGTCTTTGCTCACTCCTCCTCTTGTGTCTGTCTCCTTGTCATCTCCATAGTTGTTGGCTGTTGGACCCTGTTGCAGAGCTGGGTTTTCGTCTTCTATTCTGAGGCATTGCTACCTTCCATTTTCCAATATGGCTGTTGGACTTTCACAGACCGTGGCCTTATCGTCCTAGCTGAGTGCTCCATCAGAGCATTCTGTTCTGCTTCCATGTGTCAGTCTTGCTAGAGATGCCAGTTATGGGACTTTTGTTTTAAAATTTGCTCTAGTCCATGAAATTTCTGTTTCTCTTAAGTCATGTTTTCTTGTTTACCTTGAATTTTATTACCTCAGAATCCCCCAAAGGTCTTGCAGTCTTTTGCTTTCCACTCACAGGGGACGAAGCAGAAGGGCAGGGGTGGGTGATTGAGTGTGAGCAGTCAGAGATTGCTGCCACACGTGTGTGCACAGCTGAGTCGCAGACGCCTGCGCTGTGAGATGACAGTATCCCAGATGAGATGTCTGTTCCTCCCAGACTATGCTTCCGTGGCTTTGAGAACAAACTGTTGCTTTGGATTCAGTCCTCTTGTTCTTACGCCAAAGTCTTTGACCTGCCATCTCTACACTCTCTATCCCTTCTGTGCTCAGCATGGCTGACCGGCTTTCTCTGCAGTTACTGCCTATGGCAGGCACTGTCTGGTCTTCAGATCTCTTTGCTCATTTTCCTTGATGTGTGTTCCTCTAATTGTTCTCCCTGGTTTAGAATTGAATTTGAATCATTCTCTGTCTATTTTCTTTCTCAGATCGTGAGCATTTGATTTACTCACATCCCGGCATCCTAATAGTCTCCAGGGATCAGAACAGCAAGTGTCTCTATTCTGTTGTCTGAAATCAGGATCCTCTGTGGCCTTTCTCTGTGTGCGCCAAGAATCAGAATCTTACAGACTGAATCCTTGATGTGGAAAAACATGTTATAGTAAAAATTCAAAGTATTTGCTTTTCTTGTAATCCCAATTTCATAGCATAAAAGACCGCAATTTTCCTTAATCTGTTTTGCATTTTTCTTTTTATTTTGTCTGCTAAATCCAAAAATGTTTTATGCCTGCTTTATTTCAATACCATCCTTTTTTAATTTTATAAACTTTGTCATTAATAAAAACTTTGCAATAAATAAAAATACCACAAACTGGATTTAGGCCGATCCCAAATCTATACAATTAAATTAGAATTGACAATTTAAAGGGAAGCTGTGGAGAGTCACAATAAATTTTACATTAAATTGCTTGTTTTACAGTATGCCAAGTGTTTATTTCTCTCCTTTCTCCCTCCCTTCTTCCTTCTTATCCTTCTCCCTTTCTCTCTTCCACACAAGCCCGCTTCCTTTGTGCATCAGGCTCTTCATCCTCCACCCTGTGTCTTTGTGTCCATCCATTTCAATTTTGCAACAGTGAACTACACAACTCACTTCATGAAGGCTAAATGTAACCCAAAGAGCCAGGGGAGCCTTTCTCTGGGACCTAAAGAGTCCCATATTTTGACATGCTGTAGGCCTCCAGACAGGCAGCCTAACCACTGTAGATCTGGGTCAGGAGTATCTGGAAACAGTTAGATTCTCCTTGGAAATGCGGGGAAGAACAGGCTGATTTGGGGAGCCAGTGGAGTTTTATTTAGAGACAGCCAGTCTCCGTCGATCAGAGCGCTGGCCCCGCAGTGTGTACCTCGCTCTCCTTTATTGTCCTGTTCCTTCATAGTCTCGGGTAGTAAGGCACCAAGACAGACCTTGAACTAATCAGCCTAGGTCTACCTCAGCCAAAGGGCAAAGGAAGATGGAAGGTCACTCTTCTTCCTGCCAGTGTCTGGGAAATGGTTTCCTCTTTCACTGGATTGTAGAAAGCAGTAAGTCGGGTCTTCACTTTGCAATGGTTATCTGTATAATCTTAACCGGATAGTCCTGCAGGCTTCCATCCAGGCTCCAAGAAAAGGAAGAGATTTGCATCAGAAGATTTACCAAGTAGATTTTTTAAAAAATTCATGAAAGCATCTCTGTGACTCCACTCTTGACTATCACATCACTTTCATTTCTTAAAAATCACCATCCAAGGAACAAAATCTATTTTCTTTCCTTTATGGCCTTCTTCTCATCACTTAAACCCTATTCTTTCCTGTCCCTCAAACTTTTCGGTATTACTGTTGATTTTATGCCCCTTTTATTCCCTGAACTCTTGTTCTTTTACCTATTCTGCTGTAGTCTTCCCTGCTGAGGTGATCAATCTGTCCTTAGAGTATCTATGGCATCCAGTAAGGGAGCGAGAGAAGTCCCTCCAGACGCCCACCCTCCCCTTCCCTAAGTACATCACTGCAACACAACATAAGAACATAATAGAGCCTTAGTCCACCAAAAGAGAGGGGTTGGAATCTTTTATCTTTGGCTGTCTGCATGACCTTTCTATTTTGCTTTCTTATTTAAACAGAGAACGGACATTCTTTGAAGTCTCCCATGACCACTACAGATGAACCCAATGTACCAACTTCCCAACAGTCCATAGAGTATTAGAAGATGTTTACATTTTGAAGGAGGGAAGCAAACCTAAACTATTGTTTGAATTACTAAGAACTAACATATGATGAGCTTAATAGAGACGTGTACATTTGTGGCCACTGTGTGGGTTTGATATAGTTCAGTTGGGGCATATGCTTAACTATTAAGGCATCTAAAGTTTGAAATTAATATTCATGGTCTCTGCTTTCAGATTTTTATTTTTCTGGTCAGAAAATGTTAATGGTGTGACTGTTGCTATCAGAACATATTCTGTTTCCAAGTATGGTAGAAATATGGTAGAAATTTCTGTAACTAAGTGAACTCTAGCAGGCAACTTCTGACACACAACTTTGCAAAAACTCCACATGCAAGCTGCAGGGAAGGTATTTAGCTTCTCCTTCTACATATGAAGGCTTCCATATTAGATTTCTTTATAAACACTTATACATCGGTGAATTTCAGATTCTCTTGAATAACATGACTTTTTTATACCAAACTTGGAACAATCTAGGACTTTTAGTTTTCTGTAGTCTTGAACATGACTTAAGTTCTAACTCTCATTTTAGTTTAAAGAAAGCCAGAAGTTGTAGTTTCTGTTGATCAAAGACCTAAAATAGAATCTGTACTTCATATCAGGGTAACCCTACAGACCAATGGAAGCTATACCTCATATCAGGATAACCCTATACAGACCAATGGAAGCTATACCTCATATCAGATAACCCTACACAGACCAATGGAAGTTATGCTTCATATTAGGATAACCCTATACAGACTAATGGAAGCTGTACTTCATATTAGGATAACCCTACACAGACCAAAGGAAGCTGTGCTTCATATTAGGAAAACTCTACACAGACCAATGGAAGCTGTACTTCATATTAGGATAACCCTTCACACTCAGGTCAGATTGTTCAGAGCAAAAGAGAGCACCAACCTCTATGAATCTGATTTATTTCCACCAAATCAACCAATACCTCTGGCAGACAGGGAAGAGTGAAGGAAAGGGAGACTTTCTGGGGTCTTACAAATAGGTCATGGTGAGGACAGGGCTTTTCTCCCTGAAAAACAGATATCTTGTCATGTGTGTATGGTGTTAATATAGTATAGCCTTTATTGCTTACATTCAAACTAAACCAAATTTATGGACAAATATCATTCAAATTTAAGATACTGAGTCACTTCAATGTGATTGGTAATTTTATTTGGATGTCTACAGAAAAATTAAGGCACTAGGAGGGCTGTTCCTCTTTTCTTCATTTACTATTACAGACACCATTGTAATATAATGTCTAGCTGTGAACTTATGAAAGGTTATTTTTCAATTCTTATATCCATAAAGTGAAATAAATTTTGAACAAACATACTTTTAAGAAGTTTTGCGACCACTGATACCATATAGCTCAGTAATGTATGGTTAAAAAAAAACATTTATTATTGAAACCTTCCACATGGATGCTTTTTAAGATGGCCATGACTTACTCCACAATGAATTATTCATTAAGAAGCTTTAGGGCCCATGGACTATAAGGAACACATGAACTCAGCTGCCTGCTGTGTGTTGGTTCTCTATTTCCATATTGGCAGAAAGAAGATAGTGAAATGAATGGATCAGCTGTTAAGCTCATTTAAATTTTTAGAACAATTCAATGATATAAGTAGTAGAAACAGTAAGGGAAAAATGAAATGTTTGAAGGAAGTCACAAACGTTCAGATTTCTGTCAGGAACAATGAGAGTAGGATCAGTTTTCTCATCATATCATTTTTCAACGGTATTCGTCATTCAGTATTTGGACACTGATGTAGGTCTTTGCCAGTATTATATTTAGTGTTTGGTATATTTATTCCTCTATTGTTTAATCACTAATATATTTCAGTTAAGAGTTTGCAACTGCTGTGTTTTTACATGGGATATGCTTGCCATTGTGCAGAACTTTTGAGTATACTGCTGTCTCAGGCAATAACTCAGAATTCATTTTATTAGCTTAAAAACCTGTAACATTCAGAAGGTAAATTACATGTATGATCTATGAACTGAACATATTTTCTATTTAGTTGTGTTAACTATTCAATATGATGTATCCGCAGTATTTTTTATTTTGCATTTTAATTTTACATTTTAAGTTTACATTGTTTGTACTGAGCTTTTTGCACACTGATTTTTGATTTGTAGCTGCTTGGCAGGATTTCATTGTTATGTAACCCTTGTTCTTATAAAAAAAAAAAACCATGCTGTACATTTGTCTTGTGTGTTTGTCTTCATTCCATGTGTTCCATAGGATATATCTTTACATGAAGTTATGTAAAAAGAATAACAGTTTTCAAGTCTGTCAATGTCTCTTTCACCATCATTATCTTCAGCAAGTAAGTGCCATCAGCTGTTATTTTCAGTTAGCCTCAAGCAGATTCCCACTATGACCAGAGGTAGGTGTGTTAAGTCAGTTACTTACTCTATCTTTGCATCTATCTTACCCTAGGGTATTAAGCAGTTATTGCTACCATGTTTGGAAAACTTGTTTTGCTCCTTCTGTTATATTCTAACCTGCTTTTTGTTTGTTTAAATGTTCAGAGATTACATTTTTATTTTGTGGAATTTTCTATAAAATCTAATGACTTTTTTTCAGAAGTCATTTTTTGGGAACTTACTATAAACTAGACTGAATTCATTTTGTGGAATTTACTATAAAATAGAATGACTATAAAATAGAGTGATTGCTATAAAATAGAATGACCTCTTCAGAAGAGAGTGTTTTGCAGTCACAGTACCCAATCTCCAAGGGGGGCTAAGCATTTGTAGCGATGGTTCACTTACTTTTAGTCCTTGACTGCAATCAAGTATCCAATTCATTTTTACCCATGAAGAGAGTTTCGTGTGTTTATGGTCATACCATTTGAAGAACGCAAGTCTGAGACGTTCTTGTCTGATTTTGAAAAGCCGAAACTACCTCTCCCTTCTGATTTTTGATAGTTCAAGTTTTTAGCCACAAACCATGCCATTTGTGGTTGACAGAGGTCCCTTGTTTTTGATCTTATACACTGGCCTTTCCGCCAGTGTGATAGAATCAAGCTGTAACATACTGAGCATTAAAATGTGTCTTTTCTTCTAGCCTGAAACATTTGAGCATCTTTTTACCAAGCATGCAGAATCAGTGATATTTGGTCCTCTTCTTCTGGAGCCTGAACCCATTTCAGAAGAAATCAGTGTCGATACAGCTTGGAAAAATAAAGATGAGATGGTACCAGCAGCTACGGTCTCGCTTCTTTTGACTACTCCAGACCCTGAGAGGGGTTCTATTTGTATTAGTGACCAGTGTGACAGTGCTCCCTTTTCTGGGGCTCAGAGCACTCAAGTGACCTGTGAGGACGAGTGTCAGAGACAACCCTCAGTTAAATATGCAACGCTGGTCAGCCACTCAAAAACAGTCGAAACTGATGAAGAGCAAGGGCTGACCCATGGCTCTGTCAGCAATTGCATCCCCAGCGAACACTCCCCACTGAGAGAATCTTTCCCTAGCAGCTCCTGGGAGATAGAGACTCAGGCATTTTTCCTATTGTCAGGTCAGCAACCCAACACGATTTCCCCACAGCTTTCATTCTCCGGGTTGGATGAGCTTTTGGAACTGGAAGGAAATTTCCCTGAAGAAAATCATAGCGAAAAGTCTGTCTACTATTTAGGGGTCACCTCCATCAAAAAAAAAGAGAATGATATGTTTTTGACTGATGAGTCAGCAGTACTGTGCCCATTCCCAGCCCACTGTCTGTTTCGTGACATCAGAATCCTCCAGGACAGTTGCTCACACTTCGTAGAAAATAATTTGAATTTAGCAACTTCTGCTCAGAAGACCTTTGTACCTTACATGCCACAGTTTCAAACCTGTTCCACTCACAGTCATAAGATAATGGAGAGTAAGATGTGTGACTTAACTGTGTAATCTCATTCAAGAAGCCTCCAGGTTTGTGCGTCAGTAGAGTGTATCATGTGTAATATATTTTATTGTTGTGGATGTGGGGGTCAAGTGTCAGAGTCTAGTTTGAAAATGATTGTTTTGAAATTAATTGTGTCTGTCTTCTCTCAGTAATGCAGACAAAGCATAATGGGAAGTCTTTGTGATTCTAGTGATGTAGATGGACTCTCATTGAATACACAGTCAAGCTAGCCTGGGGAGGGCTCTTATTTCTAGCTAAAAATAAACCCAGGAAGTAGAATCTTTCTAAACAGCTGGCCTCCGTGGAAAGAACAAATTTCGACATTGTATTGACACCTGAGAGAAAGGCTTCAAACTAAGATCTCCGAGATATAATTGTTTCCAGTGTGTGTTTGTCTTACTTTGAGTTGTCTTGTCTTGTGCTAATTCACACTTGTGCATGTGCAAATTTAAACTGAATAAGTATCCCTGTGTGCTTTGGAAGTGTGTGACATGTTCGTGTTTTGTGCCACTCGACTGTGTTGTTTGAAGTGTCACTCCCTTAAATGTTGATAATAATATCAACACTAATAATCTCTAATAAGTAGAGAACTGAACCCTACTCTAAGTTACACGTTTTAAGAGGGACAGTGTAGCTAATCCCTTTGCAACAAAGTCAGGACCCATGACAGAGGATGAAGGCAACTGTGAGAATGATAGCTTCATGACCAGCACTTGGATGACAGTGTGGTCAGCTTTGAGAGCACGATGCCAGCCTTAACTAAAGTACACGGAAATGATTATTTTCTGATGGATTGCCAAATGTCACTGCATCCCACTCTAGCACATCATCCTGTCCCATCTCCACTGGGATGCTATTTCTCTCCTCACTGGATATCATTAGATAAAACAACCACTGTGCTTTACAGGTTGCACACATTAACTTGCTTACTGCAATAATTGCATGAGGCACAGGTTATACATTCCCGCTGTGTCATTATTCCCCTGTGAAGGATGAAGCCATTAAGTCATTCACCCAATGTCCTAGACATAATGATTGATGGAACCAGAATTCAGATTTAATCCACACCATTTTAATACTATTAGTTGAATTTTAAACCTAGCTTTTACTTTGTCATGCTTTAAAAATCAAAATACCTGATGTCTTCCCTAGGGAGAGGGAACAGAGTGATGGGGGAATAATTGAGACCTAGTCTTCAACTTGAAAATTGATGTATGGATGTATTATTTATTTTGGTGTTTGATATGGCAAGATGATTCAAAGACAACCTAGCAAACAAGAAGTTAGGTTAAAAAAAAAAAAAAAAACAACAACAACAAAGAAAAAAACCAACAACTGCACATTCAGGTGTTCAATGTCAAGAAGAATTCCAAGAATATCAGTATCATCAAAGGGAGTATGTTAATGTTTATCAATATGCTTATGTATTGCCAAGCATCACTAGCATTTCATGCTAACCTGAGACTGAGCTCCTGATTTTACCACTAAGTAAATCCCACCATGCCATCTCTACCCCAATTAGAGTTTTATGGATGAGCAGTTCTAAGTGATAAGACAGATCCCTGACCCTAATTAGACTTTTCCCCCCAGGCTTTGTGCTTGATGAAACTGTCATATGTCCTGAATTAGGAAGATGACTCAAGATCCCACCATCTACTGATGCCTGTTTTGTCATGAGAAGGCAGAAGGTAGAACACTAACTAGTTGGCATTCTGTGCAAAGATATGGGAAATTTTTTCTCCCACTGTTTTTCAGTAACAAATTATTACATGTTGAAATGACCCATCTATCACTTTTAATATTTGCCTATTAGGTAGAGCCTATTAATTGAAGGTACAGTATAAGAGAGATGGAAAATTTAAACTTTCCCCAGTCAGTGTGTAACTAGAGATTAACCACTGAGCATGTCCACTGTGATAGCATGAGCTTGGGCTTTCTGGGCCCAGAACACCATGTAAGAGAAACCAATGGGTATTTTAATGAGCTCAAGAGTGAATCTAGAGTGTGAGTGACAATGAATTCACAGATCCGACAGTCATTGAAATACTACAGATGTGAGCTAGAGTCATCTAGGGACAGCATACTAATGTGAGCTCATTGGTACTGTGCCTCTAAAAACAGAGAAATTGCATCAGTAAGACTGACTGACACCTGCAGCTATGTTCAGAACAGGGCCTGAACTACATGGGTATCCACGGAATAAGGTCAAGTTTATTGCCAGTGACTTGGGTTCTGACTTCCACCTGTGAAAGCTGATTTCACTATTGCTACAAGTTTTGTAAAATTTAGGGAAAATGTATGGTGTTTGATATCTCAGAATAATCTCACTTTTCTTCCCAAGGCTTCTATAATTTTTAAGGGATGAAAGAGTTCAATATGAATTTTGGAGTTTTGTTCTGCAGTAGTTTTTGAACCTTATCTATTGGTGTTTGGGTTGATCCTAAGCCTCACACAAGCTGGCAAGAGCTCCAACACACTGAGAAACAACTTCCAAACTTGGCCTCTAAAACCTTGTGATGAAGCTTGGCAAGGGTGATGCATAACTTTCATTCCAGCACTTGGGAGGCAGAGGCAAGAGGATCTCTGAGTTTGAGGCCAACCTGGTCTATACAGTGAGTGCCAGGACAGCCAGGGCTACACAGAGAGAATCTGTCTTGAAAAACCAAAAAACCAACCAAACAAAAAAACCCCAAACCCCGTGATGACTATGGAATTTTGAATATGTCTTTTAAAGTCCCTAAATTAAAAAAATAAACTGTCTCTTTATATTTAAATTCTATAGAAAGAGAATCCGTCATGTGAGCCATGGCTCACTTAAAACAGTGAGAGGCTGGCAGGATTTTTATGTTTACTAGATTAAAACCCATACTCCACAAAAGCCACATTTGTGTCTCTCTGAGAGTAGGGCTCCTACTGCAGCCTTATGCTCCATTTATAGATGCTGTGTGTTTGACAGAGATGTCCCTTTCTTCCTAAAAAGATTTGGATAAAGTTCCAAGCCAGTGGAAGAGCCTGCACTTGGAGTTAGGATTTCTCCCCTTAGTCTTGACAGTCTTGCAATTCTTCTCGCCCTTCTCCAGTAGAATTAAGCCCTTTCTTGCAGATGTCAAACACATATTTGAATTCCTTCAGTAGTATTGACATTAGCTACCAAGAGCTGCAGGACAATAAGCTGTAGACTGAAAGAACTGAGAGGTGTGCACACAGGGAACATTGGCAGCTTACCAATGAATCAAGAAGTACAACTCTGTATCACCTTCCAGTGGATGGGAACGGACCTCTAATATCTGGTGATCTTCAGAAGAAATTTATCTTTGTTCATCTTCCAAGACTCATCTTGATAGTTGTTTTATTCTGAAGTAATTCCTGAGAAAACCCATTCTCAAACTTTAAAGCACAAAATTAAAATGGCCCACTGTAGTGTGATTAAGCTGAGGATGCATGTGAGAAAGCCTTCATTGTAGTTTCCAAGCATGTGAAGAGCCATTTGTGGGATGAAGGTAGCCCAGTCAGTAAGTTTACTTTCTTGAGCCTCTAGTTTGAAACAGTAAAGCGCTTCTGCACTCATCATCAATGTTGAGTGAGCAACTTAAAATAAAACTGTTTACAGCTGAGACACTGTGACACGTGTTTGTATGAGCAGCTTGAAATGGATTCCATGGATGAGGTTTATATCAAGTGAATTATTTTTATACAAAATCTATCAATATTTATTTTGGAAAGCTGTTTTGAAAATGTCTATTTTTCAAAATACACTGAGCATAAGATGCATAAAACTAAATTTAATGTTATAAAGATCTATGTGAGTCTGTTGTAAATAAAACATTTATTCAAAAAACATGGACCTGAGAATGAACTTGGTTGGAAGATGTTTAATTTTGTAGTGAGATTCCTATATTGTACATCTTCTACTCTTGAGACATGTGTCTAAGTACTGGGCAAGGAAGTCTTGCTTTTTCATGACAATTTGTATGATAATAAATGTTATAAACATAAGCATTGAAATATGTATCTCTAATTGTGTTATATATAATTACCCTGCTTCTCTTGTAAGTTCTCAAAAGTCTGAAAGTTAGCATTACAAAGTTACATAGTCAGATATTTTCATCTTTTATTATGCAGAATCAGTGTTAAGATTCTGAGAAGTGAAAGTAAAATGAGAATTATTGTTATTTGGTTATTTTACTCATAACCTTATAGTTCATTAAATAATTAATATAAAGTTTCTATCCAATGTCAGCCTTTAAGTGTGCTTCAGAATTCCTATAAACAGTGCCATGAATCCAGTAGGAGTCTGAAAATGCCAAGATTTCAGTGCTTCCTCATGGCTACTGAGTCCCACTCAAACAGATGCACCCTAGATTCTGGCAGCATGGCTACCACCTGTGATAAAAGATGATCCACCTTGATCGTTATGAAAGATTACCTATCTCATCCCGTCAGAGCTTTATTTGGGTCTTTACTCTCTGTTGTGATGATTCATGATCATGCTTTGTTACTTAGGCTTCTGGTAATGTGTGTGTTTGCTATTTTAAACTGTGTTCTGACATTTTCTTTTTAGTTTAGAAGGGTAACTATAGGAAAACTTTCAAATAGAGAAATGTGATAAAGATTAATGTCTTCCTTTGACTCTCAGTCAGCAGTTACCAATCCCCAAACCACTCCTGTTATCACTACACCATGGTGGGTATATCCTTTCAGGGAAGGATCAAACCTAGGGCCTTGATCATGCTGGGCAAGTGCTCTATCACTGAGATCTGTTCTCAGCCCCACCATGTGTCTTAAAAGTTTTATATAATTAGGATTACTATGTAACCATAGTAATATACCTAGTGATTACTTAGTAATTACAGTGTATACTTTTAAAAGAAAGTACAGTGACTTAGGTGCGGGAGGGATGACTCAGTGACTAAGAGCACAGGACGCTCTCACACAGGCTAGTCCTTGGTTCCCAGCATCCACTTCAAGTAGCTCACAGTTGCCTTAACTGCAGCTCCTGGGGATCTGACACCCCCTTCTGAATTCAGCAGACATCCATGCTCACATGCCCATACCCCTCCACATACTCAACTAAAAATAAATCTTAGAAGACAAATTTCTCAAAAAACCATAAAATAATTCTTAAGAGCTCAAACTTAAGAATATTTAGATGATTTATAACTTCATATGAACAATTCTGAAATGAGCATTCTCATTGACAATTTCATGTCAACACATTTTTTTGCAAAATTACTTCTCAGTACTTGGTTGTAAATACTAAAAACCAACCCAAATTGATTTATGTAGCTTTTTGATACTTATTGTAACTTGCAGTTGACCACATTTTCATGTTTAAATCATTTGGTTATTATCTTCACACTCCTTCCTTAATTTATATTGAGTTATTAACAGTTTGTTGTAACTAATTTTTATATTTGTGATTGTAGTTTTTCTTTTTTCTTTTTTTAACCTTTCTAGAGCTTTATTGGGAGAGAGGAGAGAGAGAGAGAGAGAGAGAGAGAGAGAGAGAGAGAGAGAGAGAGAGACTGCGTGGAGGTGGGAGCGGGGAGAATACAGAAGGGGAGAGTGTGGAAAGAGGGGGTAGTTTTTCTTGAATATACTGTGTTGACTACAGAAGCCTTCAGGACAAAGCTTAATAAGTTTGTAGGCATTTCTACTTGTGGGAATACCTAGGAATAAAATGCCTCAATTATGATCCTACTGAGCTTTCCCACCTCCTGCCAAACAACTGTGGGTTGCATCAGCACCACCTTCAGGATCTCGAGGGCAGTTCCGGTTGCTCCACAGATCATATGCCGTCAGTGTGGGTATCACCAGCCTTAGCTATGGCTGCCAAACTTGAGGCTGTACAACCGTTGCTCTGCTTGTACTTTGTATTTCTCGAGTGCATAACCACCCCTTTCCTGTCATTGTTATTACATTTTTGTTCCTTTTTTTTTTTTTTTAAAATGTAATCTTTTTTTAAAAATTATTTATTTATTATGTATAGTGTTCTATCTGCACGTGTCTCTGCAGGCCAGAAGAGGGCACCAGATCTCCTTACAGATGGTTGTGAGCCACCATGTGGTTGCTGGGAATTGAACTCAGGACCTTTGGAAGAACAGTCTGTGCTCTTAACCTCTGAGCCATCTCTCCAGCCCACATTTTTGTTTCTGTACAACTTCTCTTTTTCTTTCTTTCTTTCTTTCTTTCTTTCTTTCTTTCTTTCTTTCTTTCTTTCTTTCTTTCTTTCTTTCTTTCCTTCCTTCCTTCTCTTCTCTTCTCTTTCCTTCTTTCTTCCCTCCCTTCCTTTCTTCCTCCCTCCCTCCCTTCTTTCTCCCTCCTTCCCTCCCTCCCTCCCTTCCTTCCTTTCTTCCTTTCTTCCTTCCTTCCCTTCTTTTTGAGACAGGCTTTAAATATATAGTCCTGGCTCTCATTATGTAGACTAGACTGGACTCCAACTCACAGACATTCACCTGCCTCTGCCTCCCAAATGCTGGGATTAAAGGCCTGTATCTCCACACCCTGTAGTTTCTATGTATTTTCTAGACATCATACTCATGATTTTCTTTATCCTTAGTCTTTCTGGCTGGACTTCTGAAATGCTATCTCTTCTTTCATCTTTCTTTTCTCTGGCATAGTATCCCTTCAGTGAAGTTTTTTGTATTTTTTATAGTGTGGATCAACAATGTTGAATTCTTTCAGATGGTGTCTGAGAATATCCTTATTTTACCTTTCATTTAAAATATCTTTAAAAATGTAATGGACGCCTCATAATTTTGTCCGTGTGGGTTGCAATATGACAGCTCAATACATATGTCTAACAAATATTGGTCAGAATATGATGACTGACAGAGCCATCACTTCAGACATTTTAAGTTTGTGTTGGGTACATTCAAAGTGCTCTCTGCTGGCTATTTTGAATAAACAATCATTGCTAACCCACTATAGTTATTGTAGTATAGGTGAAGCATTGGTTTTTCTTCCTATCCAGTTGACAAGTATCTATAAATTGATAGTGTATGATTTGTGAGTCAGCTTAAAAAGAGAGACGGTAGAGTCTGACCTTCAACAGACAGGACTGTGTTTATCAGAGTGCACAGTGAGGAGCAGCCTCTCTTCCACAGGAAAGTGAGGGCCTGCCAGGGGAAAAAGCTGTCTGTGACCATTTTAGGAGTGGGGGAGTTTGGGAATGAGGAAAGTGTTTCTCTTCTGCAGCCTCTTCTTCCTGAAATTGTTGATCAGGTGGGACAGACCGTCTGAGGAGACAGGCTGTCCGGACAGACATTCCTTTCTGGGCTGACCAATCACTGCTGGGCAAGGCCACCTGTAATTTCATAAGAATCTTGTTTTACTGCCAAGGCATTCTATCATTGCAAATATTGATAAGCACAGAAAGAAATGGGAAGCAGGAGCCTCACAAGAGGTGAGGAAGAGAGATATCAACTCTTTCTTGATTGCTTGGAGGTGAGGAGGGTCATTGTCAGAGGGTTAGTTCCAGGTCTGTTGAAGAGGGGTGCCTCTGGTCATTTAGCAGGAGGGGAATTTGAACAGGATCAGTGGCAGTGGATCATGAGATTGCTGCCATGCATTCTTGGAGAGACTTTTGAAAAACAATAGAGCAATAAACAGGAGATTTGGCTACAGAGTCAAACCGAGATACTTCCCAGAAAGGAAGGGAGGGAGAGATGTAGGGATATGACAGCCAGTGAGCCAGTGAGAGGAAGTAGGTACAGAGTTGATTCAGGGTGACAGTGCATAGTCCCAGTGCCAAGAATGCTGCTCCAAAACGAGGTAGCAGAAGCAACAGGGAACTCCAGAGCATCAAAGGAAGAGAAGAGGAGAAAACAGAGGACTAGTGTAAAGCATTGTATCTGACCTGGCTTGAAAGCTATGAAGTTCTCTTGTAGCCAGAGTTTTTCCACAGCATCTAAAAGGTCTTTTGCCTTTGTATCAGGAACAAATGGAGCTGTAGTAGGAAGACAGCCATTGGGAGAGCTTATGTGCAACAGTTGGTTAGGTATAGGTATATAAGTAAAACATCTAAAAGAGGATGCAAACAAAAGTATGGGCATAGTAAGGAGGAAAGAACTGATGAGGCCAGGAAGGGAGAGAACTGGAAACCTCCCATAGGAGGAGGTTTGTAGTTGAATTTTTGTCTGGGCCCTGTGTCTTTGGGTCTCATCTCAAACCCAATAGCATTTGTTGGTGTGGAAGCAGCATCGTTTGTGAAGGACGGCACAAGTCCCATCTTAAACCGTGTTCAGATCTAGTTTTGGAGGACTTCAGCAGCTTTATTTAAAACCATTATGAGGCTTACCTCACAGGCAGAGCTTTTGCCTTGTATGCAACAGAGATCTTTTTCCTTTTCTTCTCTTTTCTTTCCTTTTCAGCTTCTTAATTCTTTGGGGCAGGTTTTCATAAGCATAGCTAAATGTATTAGTCAGGATTCTCTAGGAGAACCCAACTTATATATTGAATCTCTCTTGTGTATATATAGATATGTATATCTGTATCTATATAATATAAAAGGGGGATTTATTAGACCAGCTTTTCAGGCAGTGGTTCAGCTAATCCAACAATGGCTACCTATGAACAAAAGCTTCAAAAATCCAGTAGTTGTTCAGTGCATGAGGTTGGATGTCTCAGCTGGTCTTCAGTATGTTAACGAATCCCTAAGAAATAGGGTTTACTGCTAGTGAAGGATTGAATTTTCTAGTAAGAGAGAGAGCAAGCAGATAAATAGATAGTCAACTTTCTTCTTCCTTGTTGTGGGAGCCTGTTTTCAGGTTCCTAGTGGCTTTACCCAGCATATTCGCATAGA
Source organism: Peromyscus leucopus (assembly GCF_004664715.2). Lineage (NCBI taxonomy): Eukaryota > Metazoa > Chordata > Mammalia > Rodentia > Cricetidae > Peromyscus > Peromyscus leucopus. The sequence goes on from NC_051064.1 coordinate 104,834,079, forward strand.
GGATGATTAGGACCACGGACCTGAGTGCAGGTGTCTGAGATGGTCTACACTTGGCTGTGCTGGGGGAGGAGGTCTTTTGCTCCACCCCTTGGCGTCTCTATAAATATAAAGGGCCTGGAACCTTTTCAAACGGGTCCCAGAGACAGTTGGGGCCCGTTTGAAAAGGTTCCAGGCCCTCTCGGAGCTATTCTTTATTTTCTATCTGTTTATCTCCGCAAGATTCTCTGCAATAATCCTTCTATCTAATATTTCCTGCTGCCCACACTCAAGAAAACTCTGGGGAACTGTGGGGTTGGTGGGTAAACGCACCACAGAATGGCGCCATGAACAGGGACTGAAAAAAAGAAAAAAGAAAAAAATGGGACTAAAGAAAAAAAGCGGGGTGGGGGGGACTAAGACAAATGAACAGGGACTAAAGACAAAGTAATAGGAACTATAGATAAAGGAAAATAATAGTTTTATTACAGAGTTTTTGGCAAAAGTGTGGGTCAGCCCTGCCAGTGGAAAGGCATGCAAGTGTTATGGAAAATTTGAGGGGCAGGAGTTTTATCCTCAAGAAAAAAGGAAAGCGGACTGGAAGGATGTCCGATGCCGCATCACAAAATTCTTTTCTGTCAAAATTTTCTATCTTCTATGCCTTTCTCAATTTCTATCTGTGAAAAATAGGTATAAGGTATAGGTTAGTAATACAGCGTGGGAAAAACTTAGAAGTGTAAGATCATGTAGAAAAAAATAAGGCAACTAGACAGAAAAACTCTTCAATTTTCTAACTTTGGGGGCTTTGAATGCAAACTGGGGGGAAATCTTTCTTTGGGCTTTATGGGTAGTAAAACTCTTCTTTGAGCTTATGGGAAAGAAAGTTTCCTATGGAAGTTCTTGTCCTGGGGACAGCTGAAATGCTAAGTCCAAGTGGCAGGAGAAAGTGATTTCTCCCTGAGGCAAAAATGGGGGTGTAAAAAGCCAAAAAGCTTAAAGTTCAGAAGTTTTGGGAAAAGTTGGTCTCTCTCTTGGGGGAAAAAAATTCTTTCTCAAACTATAAAGCTTTTCTTGGAAAATTTGGGGGGAAAATCTCTCTAAAAAGCCTTAATCTTTCTCAAACTAAAAGCTCTCTTAAACTTAACTAAAGCCTTTCAGAACTTTCTCTCAGAAGGACAAATTAGAATCACCTGAAGATATTAGTATGGGGGACCACCTGTGATTCGTTCTAAGGGAAAACAACAAACCTCTTAAGACAGCAAAACCTCTCTAAGTTCTGTCTTTCAAGCTTTAACAATCCTCCCTGCAATGCAGAAGGCAAGGAACAAGTTTCTAAAAACCTCTTCTAAGCTCTGTCCCTTCAAGCTAGTGAAAGACAGTGGGTCAGAGTACCCTGAGGGAAACGCTTGGGAGAGTGTGGGTAAAGAGCTACAGAGAGCCCAAAGGGCAGGAAACTTTACCCGAGAAAAGCAAAAAGCCAAGCTTTTCAGTTACAGCTGAGCTGAGGCATCAAGGTTTTTGTTTCTGAGTGAGCCTTTCAGAATGAAAAGGTGCTCCTCATCGTCCTAATGTAAAGATCCCCTGAAGCAATACAAACTGTTAGCATTGTATCCTCACTTCTGACCAAAAACCCAGAAGCGACTGGCCAGCATCTCTGAGTTGGAGTGCATTTCAGGGATACTAGGGTTCCTGCAGTTGTAAACTTCCTGGAGCACAGAGCTGAGGCAGGAAGGTGCAGGACCCAGGGGAAGATTGCTAATGAACAACCAAAGCTAAAGCTGGTGGGAACGGCACAGTTGTCCACTTTCCTACAAGTCCCGGGTTGATAGGTCCACAGCTGCAAAAAGAAATCGGAGAAAAGCTTTCTTATCAGAGTAAGGACCTTTCTGGGAAAACAGTAAAGCTGAACTGTGTCTGAAGCAGTTGCGCTGTTGAGTCAGAACGCTGTCTGGGGAAAGAGCCCAGCCAGGGCAGAACAGAACTATCCAGGAGTAAAGCTTTCTTTCTGTCAGAGAAAGCATCTCTTTAAGAAAAGCTTTGTTTCAAATGACTCGATGAGATGAGGGAGTGTAGCCCTAAGGGGTGATTGCCTCTGGCATAAGCTCTGTCCTTGAGCACCCAGACAAGCAAATGCAACCCACTGGGGGACTGGGCCAGGTGAAAGTTCTGAGGGAAAAACACCTGTCCTAATGCAAGCTTAGATATGGCAAAAACCTCCCTTGCTAAGCTTGATTTATGAACACAAACCTCAGGCCCCCAAAACAGAAACGGACAAAAAGCCCC